>NC_136548.1:1955000-2555000 GCF_910591455.1 Pholis gunnellus
GGAGCTTGAGGACAAGCTGAAATGGATGGAGACTAAATTGCAGAAAGAGGAGGAAGACCACATCAAGAAGTGAGTCACTAATAACAACTAAGGTAGAGAGAGAGATTTAAATATCAAAAGAATGGAAACACGAGAGACCTGTGTCTGGTTCTTATCAGTAGTGTCATCTACACTTGTGTGTAGAATGTGTAAAGTTCTTTTCCAGTGAAATACCTGTAGCTATAGGCAGCAGGAGCCTCGGCTGTGTCTAGACCCAGCTTGATGTGTGCTGATCGGACGTGGCAGAGATCCTGTGAGATGGTCACTGTGGCAGCAACAACAACGGGAGGGAGCACAGCAAAGGCAAAACAAAAACATTGGGGACGACGAGCTGGTGTTTGGAACAGGCTGAGAACCCAAGTCCTCCTTCTACCCCAGACGAGGATCCAACCTGCAACTGTGCAGTCCTTGTAAGGATGATCTCAGGGCAAGGATCAGATCTGAACAGGACCTGGGAGACTGTGGCATCCTCTGTGTAACTGGGAGACTGTGGCATCCTCTGTGTAACTGGGACTTGGCTCAGCCACCAGGTGCCGGATCAAGCTTTCCAACTATCAGATCAGAGTGCTTCTCTAATTTCTGTGTGGATGGAGTCAATCTCATGCCGTCCATTCTGCCTTCCTCAGGGGTTCATTATGGTCATCATCTCTGCTGTGTGCGTACGCAGCATTGATAGAGCTGCAGGGTGGTCTGTGACGGTACTGGACCAGGTAACTGGACGCTGCCCTCCTCTGGACTGGGGACTTTGGCAAGCTGAACCTTAAAAAAGTTCCACCCAATGTCTAAAAAGACATGAGCTTTTCCATCAGAGGGTGGGGTCCCAACATGCGACAAGACAGATTATTTGCCATCTTCTTCATTCCGGACTGTAAACAAAGGGAGAGAGGTCACGTGACTGCCCTATCAGAGGCTACGCTGCAGGATGATCTAGACATGTGGCACGTCAACCCGGATATGTTCAACTAATACAAAAACACAGAGTCAACAGAAGTTTAGTATGATATTCCAAATATGAACTGCTAATATATAATATACATACAGTATATAGCAGTCCTCTCCAGAATGCTGGCTCATTAAACAGTTAGACAGCAGGTGATTGGTTGCCTGAGTAAATGCTGTGTCAGCCTACATTCAAGGAACACTTTTTTTTCTTACCCTATGTCCTGTAATAGAAATATAGTAATATTTCTGTTAGTGTTTTAACACAATTAACTCCCACATGTCCTCTCTCCTGCTGTCTCACTTCCTGTAACAAGTGCATTTTGTTGGTGACTCCAAAAAACGAGTGCACATCTTACCATAGCTTTGTTTCTCCTCCAGTGGTGCCACATCTGTCAAAGTAGAGTTTTGGAAGCCAGGCTTTGTGTCCACATCATGCAGTGCGTCATGGCTGGACATTTGTTTCAGTTGATAGGGTTTACATTCACACACAAAGTCAACAAGGTCAGTCTCCACAAAACAAGTTTAGCAGTACTCTGCAGAAGGTCGGTCAGTCATTTACATGCTCTTAACTACCGGATTAAAGCTGAATTCCTGGCCATTTATACTAGTGACTTTTTCATGTGTAAGCATGTGCATAACTGTGCATGGACCGGGAAAATATCACTGTGACAGCAGCATGGTAGGAAAAATGTCATTTGTTTAGCTTGAGGAAGAGTGAGAGCAGTGGAGGATCCTTTCACTTTGCTCATCCCATATATTTTATTTTGTTCTTCCCTTTTGATATTTACTGTGGAAAAAAGAAAATGGAATAGATGTAATGTGATGTTTGATCATCAGCTGATCTCATTGGTAATTGTTTTTATTATTTAGAATTTGGGGAGGGCCAACAAAAAACGGACATTCTTAAGCTCCTCAGCCACCTCTAAAAGCTGGCTCCACCCGTTTCTCTCATTCAGCTACAGTGGGAATAACTCTTTATGTTACCCTGTGCATAAAAGACCTTACCGGTACCATCGGCCCTCTGAATGTCTCCAAGTGTCTAACTGTATGGCTGTTTGTGGACAGATCTGAGGAGGCGGTCCAGGCCCTGAAGGAGTGTGGTGCTCAGCTGGAGGCTCAGCGTCAGGCCCACACAGAGCGGCTGCAGAAGGCTGAGAAACACATTGTCAAACTACAGGGTGAAGTAGAAGTTCTGGCTGCACAGCTATGCTGCAGACAGAAGGGGCAACAGGAGGCCATGCAACAGAAAGACGAGACAATCCAGAGGTGAGAAAGAAAAAAACAGAATAAATCATCATATTGGCATTAACAAACCTGGTGCATGTGGCTGCTCATTCAGTGTGTGAGTCTGTGTGTTTTCTAAAGGCTCCGCACAGAGGTGGAAGAAACCCAGACTGACTGGGACAAGTACATCAGTCAGGTCTCCAGTGAGATAGTTGTCAAGGATACAGAGATCATCACCCTGCACGAGAGAGAAACTAAACTTAATACTGAGCGGGAGAGGAGCAGGGAGGAGCTGGAGAGGTGAGAAGACAGCAGGAGCATGGAGATATAGGAAGGAAGGAGGAGGAGGAGGAGACAGGTAGAGACACATTCATTTAGTACCAGGAGAACAAAGAGGTTACAGTGACGACATTTGGTGAGATCTTTGAAGATATGAATTATGCCAACTAGTCTGAATTGCTGTTATGATTCATAAAATGTGTGTGTGTGTCATCAGGTACAAGCAGCAGCTGAGTGATGGTTTGAAGAGAGAGAGGGCTTTAGAGCAGATGCAAGTCCAGGTTGGGGTGGAGTGGCAGAGACGCTGTGAGGACATGAAGGCCCGACACTACCTCGCCAATGAGCA
This sequence comes from Pholis gunnellus, assembly GCF_910591455.1. Classification (NCBI taxonomy): domain Eukaryota; kingdom Metazoa; phylum Chordata; class Actinopteri; order Perciformes; family Pholidae; genus Pholis; species Pholis gunnellus. Next base: position 1,957,831 of record NC_136548.1, read on the forward strand.
GCTGATACAAGACCTGACCCAGGCTAGAGACCAGGTCAGAACAGTTCTTTTAGGAAACAAGGCAAATAGCACCAATCGGACACATTATATTATATAAGTATTCTACCAGGCATACACAGGTGGAGTCACAGCTTGTGTGTTTGTAGGTGGACGCATGTTAACAGAGGTTATACAGAGGGTCCCTGTCCATATGTCAATGTGTCCTCGAGCAAGACACTGAACCCGGGCCCTTTACAGCAGCCCACTGCTCCTAATGCTTAGGATGGAAATGTATCACCATTGAAAGTTATGGTAGATGGTCTGTACTTGTATAGCACTTTTCTTGTTTTCCGAGCACTCAAAGCGCTTTCACACTACGTGTCATCATTCACCCATTCACATACTGATGACCGGGCTACCATACCATCAGGACTCTAACTAACATTCACACCATAGGCACAGCTACGGGAGCAACTTTGGATTAAGTGTCTTGCTCAAGGGCACATCAACATGGACTAGCGGATCGAACCCCCGATTCCCTAATTGAAGGACGACCTGCTCTATCACTGAGCCACAGCCGCCCCAATGTATTATGTGTTCAGCTAGATTTATTGAGGTCATCACAATTTTGTAACAGTCAGTTTTGCCAGACCTGCTGCTCCATCTTCTGCAAAAAAATGTAATATAGTGATTTTATAAGTCATAGTTTTTCTGCGGTGGACTCTGATATTGTGTAATTAAGATATCATCACTTCATCCTGATAATAGAAATTTCCCAGGATCAACTTATTCTGATAAAGTCTTATATTGATGTAAAGTGGAAGGACCTTAAAAGAATGATTGTTTTAAAAAGAGACTGAGCACGTTTTTAGTCATGTTGGCAGTAATACACTGCCTTAGTAACACAACTGTTCCATTGCTAGTGGACTGAGTGTTTTTGCAGTTCCAACAAATCCCAAAATGTAATCTGTCCTCTCTCTGATTGATCACGTTTAAATCAGCACGTTCAGTGTGAGTAGTATATATATTACATATTTACACGTGCACGTTTACTGCACAAGTTTGCGCGTGCCCGTCGTTTTCTAATTAGCATAATCCTCTGACAACTGAACTTTTTTGTGCGCATGCATGAGAGTGCGGGTGTCCGTGGAGGTATACTCCTATGCGATTGATAGGTGTTACCTGAAGGCGGGTTATTTGAATGGTAATGTATATATAGGACCCTAAATCATTCTTTAGACCATTTCTCTATGCTGAATATTTGTTCCTGATTGACCATCGGTTCTACCTCACCATTAAGCTGCTAATTTGGAACGAAAACAGCGCATTTAAGCCATTTCTTCCAACTTGTTGTTTTGCCCAGCTTTATCCATGGCTGACGAACAAATGTGAGTATTTCTTCTTCTTTTATTTTATTTCGGGGGCATCTGTGTGTTTTATTTTAAAATCAGGATTGTTTTTTTAAAGTTTCTCATCATCAGATCTCATTCAAGAGTGTATCAGTGATGACGATATTGAAAATAGACCCCCTATTCTTCTGTATGGTTAGTATGTAGTTTTGGGTGTAAATACTTTTTACTCTATTTTACGATAGTCTATTTATTTCAATGCATATACTTGTAGATTCATCTGATGATTTCCAGTCGCCACAAAAACAGAGGCCTAGCTGTGGTACAGCGACCAAACCTAGAAATCCCTATATACAGCATGCCAAGAGATTGAAAACTGGGGAGCATGCCACTAGAGAATATTCATTTATTTCATTGTAAATACTTATAGATATCAATTCACCCAAGCCCCAGAGATTATCGAGACCGTTTAAGAGGATAAAAAAAGGAAAAAAACAAACAAACCAAAGACTATTTTAATTAGTAAAAGGTGTTTATGTGTGTATATACATTACTATTGGTTTGTTCATAAGGGTGCTGACTGCTCTGCAGCAGCCAACAGCCTGTTCTCCTGTATATGCTGGAGTTAGTGCATCTGGTCCGTGTGTATCGAACTGCCCCCATGTGCATGACGAAATTACCGAAGCACCTGTGGAGATCCGACAATCTCGGAGGAGCACTATAAGGTATGTACTCATTAAAGAATGGTTATTTTGATTTACCCCTTGTGCTTCATCTATATTTTACTACATTACATTACATTAGGGTTTTGACTGAGAGGGCCCAACCACAACCCTGCACTCGTCCATAGCTGTGGACGCCCTCATAACCGCTGAGGCCTCATCAGAGGATATTGCTGCTCAGATCAACGAAATATCCACCACGTATTTTGTGGACCATGGTACATCAGAGTGCATTCCCGAGACTGAATTAGCCTCCGCTGTTGCATCAAACAGTGAGTACGAAGCAGATTCGCAGCCAGAGGAATTGCCACATGACAATTTGTGTTTGAGAGCTGTGTTGGCTCTGCTGATGACGATGACGATGATGATGCTATGTGTATAGAGACCCCAGGCCCTGTTGATTGTGTACAGTCTAGTGTTGATGTAAACCTTCTCAATGGGGCAAATTATCTTTTTTCTCAGCCTGAGGGATATATCATTACCATCACAATACACTGTTTTGTCAACCCCACCCGATCTTATTACAGTGTGTGCTTTGAGCGGGTTTGAACGGGATGTTACAGAGTCAGTGATACATGAGACGCCACATCAGCAGGAGGACTATGTACAACAATCACAATTTGTAAATCAGAGGGCCGAGGATCAGGGTTGTATGCAATGCAGACAGTACATACAGCTGTTAGGTGAAACACTGGCTGCAGCCAGACTACACGTAGCATCTGAGACGGCTAAAAAGTTTGCACAGTTGTACACAAAGATTGCACAGCAGGATACACAGGGAGCGCTGCAGATTGTGATCCAGGCAGAGGCCAACAGAGACACGGATCAAAAGCTTACTTTGATGAGTGAGTCCCATGCTGCTTTTGTTCAGGAGCATAAGATATATGCAGGACGCATGATTAGGGCTATCGAGGATATGGGTCCCGTCCTTGCAGGCCTCTCCAGGAAGATCGCATAATTCACAAGTCAGTTGGACATTATTTTTGGTGTCTTAAAGTGGTTGGTTGGTTATACACAGGGTACAATAACAAGAGTCAATATGTCTCCACCCCGACATTTTTTAAAACTTAGTACAGATGCTAATGATGTTAATATTGTGTGTGACCGTGTGCTTGTTTATGATAAAAACACTCCTGTACTGGCCATGCTTTTTATGACATACCCCCAACATCTACTATATGTGCTCATGGCTCTACACACGACAATAAGGGTCAAACATTGATACAACGGATTACTATACAAGCCCAAATAATGCGTACACTGAAGGAACGTCTGCTAGCTGCTGAAGCTGCTGAAGCTGCTACTGTTGCCGCTGATGAGACAGGGTGGAGGGCCCATTTTACAGAACCGCCTTTATCATATGTAGATAAAGGTTACACAACCCTGCTTGATGCATTATTTTGCGGTGATGAAAGTATGGACTTACATAATGCACATAGTACTCATACCTTGTATGGCGCTCACGAAACAAGCATGAGTTCATGCTCTCCACCCTCCTCCTCCTCTTGCTCCTCACCTCTCTCCTCCCCCTCCTCCTCCTCCTCCTCATCCCCCTTACACCCCTCCTCCGCCTCTCTACCCACAACAGATTTAGTGACCCCTCTAGGTATTGAAGTCTGTTATCATGCTAATGATATTGACCCCCCTACTCATCATGTGTTTATCGGTAAACGTGTAGGCCCTGTTGATCAACGTGGTAGATGAGACTGTTGAGACAGAAGGGGTCTCAGGGGTCTCAGGGGTCTCAGGGGTTTTTATTGAGCCAGAGACGAATAACAGGGTCCATGACATAGATCTCCCATCTCAGCCTGGGGGTCATGAGGGAACCTCAGAGAGGTGTGCTGGCACCATTGATCAATGTGAGTCAAACGAGGGGGCAGAGGTGGAGAGGCATTACAGTGGCCCTGATATAGACACCTTGTCCCCTCCTGTGTGTTGGGTGGGGACCCCAAAGCGGAGGAGATGAGGCCTGTCTGATGCTCGGGCTTGTTGAGTCAGACGAGGTGGTGATTGAGTCGGAGCCCACTACCTGTGTCACTGTTCAGTGTGGGGGGTCCTGCCCCCAGAGTGTTCTGATAATCCTATTCTTAGATGGACAATACCCTCTTTTAATGCATTTGAACTGAGGCAACATATTGATTTCAGAGGCATTAACTTTAATGACATCGAACAAGTCCCAGACATGGTCCGAGGCCGCCTGTCGGGCGTGATTAACCAGGCTATAGACACTTCCCCTGCCTGCAGTGTTTTAAATGTGGTGATGTGTGGTCCCTCCCTGGCTAGTGATGTACAGGCTATTCTAAATGCAAACGATGCATACAATGTAGATCTGTTTATGGAACAGATTGCACAGTTCCTACAGAGTAATGGTGAGTCTGTGTCTGATGATGAATTGGAACCGATAGTCACTGTAGCTCAAACTAGAAGCGGCGGAGGTCGACTTAGTTTAGGAAATATCCCATATGATGAGATATTATCTAAGAAATGTCGTTTTCTATACAACCCTAGCCCCAGTGGTGACAACAATCTATGTTTCTCTCTCTGTCTTGCCCATTTTAACGACTCCTCTATGACCGAGCATGATAAATTAGAATATGCATCCCTATTGCACAGCTCAGTTGGCTTTGATCACATGCACAGTGTATCATTTGCTGATGTCACCAAATTTGAGAGACATCTGGGTGTGAAAATTATAATATTTCACCACAATGCAGGCCGTAAACGTCTGCAGTGTTTCCAGACACATGACACACCCCACACACATACAGTCTGGTTATACTTGCACAATGACCACTATTACCTGATTGAAAATCAGACAGGGTTTTTCGGTTCAGCGTATGTATGTGGATTCTGTTACCAAACATATGAAACAGCTCTATACCATAACTGTAAACAACGATGCAATGTTTGTTATACAGCGTGCCATACGCACCCCGGCCAAACACTGAAATGTGATGGGTGTAAACGCATATGCAAATCCAAACACTGTTTTGACCAACACAAGCCTTATAGCACATAATGCGTCCGGATTTGACAATTACATCCTGTTGGAATACTTTGTCAAACAACAGATTGCCCCTATGGTGACAATGAGGGGGAGTCGGGTTACACTGATGTATGACAGAACATTCCGACAGCGCTGGATTGATTGATTCAGCTTTCTACCCATGCACTTGTCAAAAACACCTGCTGCTTTGGGGTTTGAGGATCTGGTGAAAGGCTATTTCCCCCACAAATTCAACACTAGGGCGACTGAGTATTACATAGGAAGATACCCCTCCCCCTCTTACTATGGTTACAATGAGAAGTGTACCAGTGACAAAACATCCTTCATGAGTTGGTATGACACCGTTCGTGGCAAAACATTAGATTTTCAGGCAGAGATCAGGCTCTACTGTGTCAATGATGTAGAAGTGTTACGCAGAGCATGCACTGTTTATCGTGAGTCTTTTCTGGAGTCACCACACTGTCTTCTAGTTGTATGGGCGTGTTCAAAACACTGTTTCTCCCCGTAGACACTGTGGCTCTAACGTATGACGGTGCATACATTGCTCAGAACAAGGCATACTCAGATGTAGGGTTGCAAAGGGGCGGAAAGTTTCCGGTAAATTTCCGGAAACTTTCTGGAAACGTTCCATGGGAAGTTAAGCTCAGGAAGTTTGGAAATTTTGAACTTTTTGTTTTTGCAAAAGTTTTTTTGCAAAAGCATATAACAACTTACTTAAATGTAGTTGAGAACAAGACTATGCAAGCCTAGCTCAGCTGGACCCTGGATGCAGCTAGTTGGGAACATTGTCTGCCAGAAACGTGAGTTGGGCGACTTATCATAAATAAAAGTAATTACTGAAAATGAAAGGCTGAGCAATAAAAATGTAATTCAAAACTATATTTTAAAGATGTATGGAATGCAGCACATGCTGTGTTTCTTTGCAAAGGATGTAGCTAGCTATTGTAAAACAATTTTTTTTTCTCTCAAGGATTTTTACTGCCACTATTAGGGGCCGCTATTCCATTTATAATTAGCCTTATCAACAGACGGAACACACCCAAAAAATGTTTTTGGTACCCTAGCATCAGGTGGATGCATTAAAGCTACAGCAACTGTGACAGCAGCAGCAGCAGCAACAGCAGCAATAGCAGCAGGACCAAAACACTGGTTCTATAAGACAAGTAGTGCAACATGAACCGGATTGAGCCATGACTGATGTATTGAACCTGCCTGATACAGACATTTATGAGAAGGCCAAAAAATATGCTTGTATTTTACAGAGATACTTGACTATGGTGAGAAAGGGTGAGCGTGAAAAGAATGTGTTGACCTTATCACTGCCCTCCGATGAAAGCAATGGGCTCTCAAGTCTCCTCGTTTCTCAGGGTGATAATACCAATAATGATGGGTCTCAAAAGGATCTGATTGTAGGGGATGTTATGAAACACATGCCAAAAAGGAGCAAGAAAAATGCTCAACACATTATGGATGCCTTAACTCACTCTAAAACTATATCATGGTCTGAACAGGGTGAAATGATCACAGATAATCACAGGGTCAGAGGTTTGCACCTATATGATTTGGTAAATAGTGTCACTGCAGCACATAATGTTTTAGACAGTTCTAGACCTATTGGTTGGAGTTTTTTTTTAAAAACATTGGCTGTTTTAAATCTACCTCTATCAGCCATCCCCAACACCAAGGTGCGTAGGTCTATTGCCGAATATAAAAGGACTGATGATGGTAATGATTATGATGGGGGCACATGCTCTGTTGAGATGCGTTTACACCCCTTGGTAAACCTTCCAGTCTATCCAAGATGAGCTGTTCTCTAGATGCGTCGCCCATGTATAGCACACCAATTAAAACATCAAAATCAAAAAAGAGGAGGGTTGATACATGGCAGGGTTTTTGATGTTTTTTAATTTTTTATTATGGATTTATGTATTTCTACATACCTGTGACATATTGAATGTCCGACCTATTGAATGTATTTTTTTCCCCTTCTATACTGAACAGCATTGAATGTACAAAGTTTGTATTCCCTGAAACAAGTGAATAAAAATGATTTTCTTTTGATGATGATGATGTTGTATTCCATGCATACATGCAAATAAAAATGATTTTCTTTGCTACTAAAGGTGTCCTCTATATATTTTTTATTTTTTCAAAAGATATTGTTACATCACATTTTATCATTAGCTTACACACTGTACATAAGCAAAATGATCCCCACAGCACACAGCAGGTTGTACTCTGTTAACAAACCGGGTAACCATTGCATCATTATTAACAGGATTATTTCCATACAGGTTGAACACACATGAATAAGACATTCCTTTCTGTATGTGACATAGAAAAAACACACAGTGCTGGCCACATGTAGCAAAATTATTCTGAACCTGTTTTCTAGAATAAGATACATCAGTACAGTTATTCTTGAGGAAATGAACGCATGTCATATGTTAGAGTGGCGATGCTTCGTTGTTCATCAGCAACATTTATACACCTCAGGAGCGGTACATGGCTGCACCCACAAGTTGATAATCCACTATGTCGCTATAAACATATATATTATACCGACCCGCATGAATGTGGGCAGGGTGAGGCGCATAGCACATCTTGCCATGTATATCGTTGGGTGATACAAACCAGTGCACATAAGACCCTGAGCCTCCTGGCCGGCACACTGAGTTTAAATCTCATGTGTGACTCCGGATGCAGAATGTAATACAAACAAGAAGTCAAATCTGTCTGATGGTGAGCAAACAGCAGCCTTCTAGTGATTTATTTATAATCTGCAACCCGTTTGGGCAGTCAGTCCCCCCCCCCCCAGGCAGAAATGGAACCACAGGTGTTGCTCAGCTGGTTTGATAATGTAGTGGATAATGATATAAACACTAAAGCTTAATGTTGGTCTCTTTCAGGCTAAAGCAGAGCTGAAGGAGAGAGAACAAGACCTGCAGGATTTGACTGTGTTACTACGTTCTGTAAAAACAGAGAGAGACCAGGCAGTACAGGTGAGACAGTAACACAGTAACAAAAGCAAATTACTGTTCACCTACAAGGGAGGGTTCTGTCCTGATGAGTGTGCTGTTCATTAATCCTCAACGTCTTTACATAGAGTTTTTAGATTGTGTGGTGAACTGTTTTTCTTGTTTTCACTCGTGCACACAAACACACAGAATCTCTGAGCATGTGTTGCACTGATTCCAGTCACACAGAATGAGCAGCACTAGAGTGATGTTTGGTCTTCACTGTCCAGTTTCTGGTTGTAGATCCATCATTCTTTACCTGCATTCTCTCCTGATGTGACACATCTGGTTATAAACTTATCAAAGAAAGAGGTCTGAAGAGTCTAAAGAGGAATGGCCTGTTAGCAAACCAATGCTGTAAAGTGCTCCAGCCAAATCGCCATATATTATGTTACCTCTATATTGCATACGTCACCTGTGTTGCAATACACTGTTTCCTTTATGTTAATAAATTGCTGTGCATATTTACATGTCTCATCTCGAATAAGAACAATAACACTTTAGATTACGGCCCACGTGTATGGTGTAATTCTTTTTAATTTTCAGTCTTATTGTCTGTACTAACAGTGTACCAGTACAGTGCGTACCAACACAGTAATGTACTGTAGGAGGTAAAAAGGTATAAAGTTAGAGGATACAATCTGGGAACTTTGACAGAATTTATGCTGTAGGTTTTTTTTAATCTCTTCTAATATTACAGGAAAGCTAGACGTTTTTTGGGGGAAGAGGGAATTGCATTTTATAAATCTGCTGTGATTTCTTTCAAAATGACCATACACAGGAGGGGTAATTCCTAAATGACAGGTTAAAGACCTGATACACACTGTGACAACGTCACCACGTCAGATTGTTGCTCAGAAGTTCATTCTGTACCCCGTAATATTAGAAAAGGTACCAGTAGTTAAACAATCCCTTCAGTACAGTATTACCCCCTCATTCCTCCTACCTACATTTATGTTACAGACATATGTCTGTATGACAAAAAGCCATACGTTTAATAGATGAATATGATGATGATGATACGTACTTCATGTCTAAAATAAGGGTTTTAATGTAAAGTAAAATCTTCGACCTGTTTGTCCATTAATGGTACTGAGCCTTTCTTAAATCCCACAGCATTGATCATCAGTCAATGACACATAGCACAGCTACATGTAAAATCATGTGCATTCATAATTCTTTACTGAAAAGCCATCTCTGCTTTGTCTGTGCTGCCATTCGCCGAGCGGGTCGACTTTGGTCCAGAGAAAGGAATCCTGACTCCTGGCCAGATTGTTGTGAAATGTATTTCTGATATTCTCTAGAGGATGTGTCACACTGGTTTTGGTGACAACATTTTCTATGAGGCTGAAAGTTCCACATGAACAACAATAAAACATATTCATATTATCATATTCTGTTTGGCAGATTGTCATGACGAACTTATTCAATTTTTGACATTTTGACATTTCATGACCTTTCCACGTCCACTATTTTCTGCTCGAAATGTCACCTCTGCATTCTGCGTTATCTGTTACATAGGTATGATGAGACGTACTCCAGCTGCTGGGACATCTCAGTCAATAGCTGACTAATCAGTTTAGTGACCCAGCAATGATCCTGTCACCGGAATACCAACAGCTGTTCCCGCACACATTTCCCATAAAAACTAACCATACAGGACTTGCTGCTCATTGACTGAAAAAACAACCTCCCATGTCTCTACTCTGTAGGTTTACTGATCATGATACCAACACTAATGTGTTCCTTCAGCCACCACAGAATGCCTTCCTTCAAGGAGCAATATCAGCAGTCACAAACCCCAAGCAAACTGTTCAGTCATGCACTATATTCACTCTGCTGATCTCAGGACCCATGTTGTAGATCTCTGGATAATGGCAGTTACTTTAAAGAATATGTGCACGTGATGTTTCTCACATCGTATCAGAAGATAATAATGCTGGGTAGATGTCCCTTTTACTCCTCCTCATAAAGGTTGACTGACCTATTACAGGCTAACCTCCCTTACAACCATATATAACATGGGGGTATCTGCTAGATACAGAGCTGTCCTGTTTTTAGGCCTTTGGCCTTTTCCCCGAGTAGACTGAGAGGTATGATGGCCTTTCAGGATACGTTACAGGAGATGTTGGGCTCAGGGCCAACATGCCACCCTTTGTGCGAGGAAACACATATCAAGTTCCTGTCCGTGTAAACCTTCTCCAATGACTCCAAAAAACACTGAGGCTAAGTACCTGGAATGACGCTCTACATAGCAAGGCATGATATATCTGATGACTTATTATTTAAAGAAATTAGGCTGCATGTTCCAACCTTGTGTGATAATATTAAACCATTTCATCTGCCATGTTCAAACTATACAACACTGATTAAGATGTTTACAGCTAGTCCACCATGTTTCCATGAAAACGAACCAAAGTGACCGTTTTAAAGCTCAAACGTCAGATGGTCTCACAGCTGGTATTTTTGCAGACTGTCCAGATAGCAGGAATGCCAAATAAAAGATTCATCATGGCAACATACTGTACATATGTTCATCAGATGTTCGGTCATTGTGACTGAAGCTGTAGGTTGAAGCAGCGTAATCCATCAGGAGACCACAGCTTCCTGAGAAGGTCAACATCTCCTGTACACTGTTGACAAGAGAAGAGTTTGAGCACAGAGCTCAGATGAATGTTAGTTGGAACACAAATTTGTCTTATCGAAAGCTATATATTTGATAGGAGTGATCACAATATATGTAATTTACATTGTGACATCGATGTGTATTGTGATATATTCATTGTTCACAAACAATGAAGTAGAGTTATTAAACCACTCAGAGATAATCAGTATACTGAATTTTACCTTGGGGCACCACCCTGTGTTCATCTTCCCACAGGGTCTCACACCAAAGGTAGATTATCTGGCATCAGAGGAGATTTATTGTCTACAGCAGCAGAACAGCGTCCTGCGGGCTGTGGTTACTCAGATGAGGAAGGACACAGAGGCTCTCGTCCATCACCTACCCCATCCTCAGGCCCAGCCACAGGCCTCCTCTCCTCAGCCAGTTCAGCATCCAGGAGCCCCTGTCGCCACCTCCATCCCTCTTACAGCTAACACACAGATGGCACAAGGACCACCGGACCAATCAGCTAACTTCTCCTTCAAAGTCAGCCCAGCAGGTGTGGAAAGCACTCTTCTATACTAACATGCTGGATGATTTTGATCATACAGCATCTTTCTGTGAAGTAAAACATAATTATTACTGCGTGTGCTTTGGCAAGCTACACTGACCTTTTTATTGTTTAGCTCCGGGGGCCTGTTTCACAAAGATTTACTTTGACTGTGACTTAGATCAAACTAATATTCTAAATCAGATCAGATAGACTAAATGAATCTGTTGCACAACCCTGTCTATCTTAAAGGTGACATATTATGCAAAATGTGTCTACCCAAAGTATGAGAAAAGACCATCCTCTCTAATTTTCTCATGCTCGTTTTATCAAAAAAACAGTTGAGTTTGCTTTTTTTTTGCTGGCGGAAAAAAACAGAAAAACTGATTCTTGATTCCTGATTCTGTATTTATTTTTTTCCTTTTTTTCCGCCAGCAAAAAAATTAAATAAAACAAATGCACCAACACTTTTGGTGCATCCATCCAGATGTTTCCAGTTGCTGTTCAATTAAGGTTGCCACCTCAGCCACATCGGTTTTATTTTTTCTTTATTATGAATACATTTCTTTTTTTTAGTGACCTCAGTGTCCATAGAATACACCTCGATAAAATCCACGGAGCTCCTCTGGACTATATTATGAACCAGACATGATGGCGTTTAGTTTCCCGGGATATCTGGGACTTCCACAACACGTACTAAGCAGAAATACAGGTTATTTTTTCCATGGTTGATGGCGGACAGTTGAACGGCTTCCAGGGCGATAAGCCACGCCCCCTGGCGTCTAGCGCGATTCACGCGAATGAACACAAATAAGCTGTAGCTGTGTCTCAATGCAGGGGCTGCATCCTTCAAAGGACCCAGCCTTCGCGGTCTACGTGGGCCGCGTCCTCTGAGGACCCTGAAGGGTGGACCATGCAGTCTACGAAATGAGACGGCCTACGCTACAGAGGACTTCCTGTTTGCGTCAACAGTTATATCAGTTATTATATCAGTGGTGGGTCGTCAGGGCCTGCAAGGCCTTCTCTGTTGGACTAAACAGAATCACAAAGTTATAGCTATTTTATAATTTAATAATTTTTCTTAAATACACTACATGTATTATAATTTATAAAAATAGTTTTTCCATTATCTTATTTTCTCATTGCACAGCTACTGTCTTCCTCTGTTGCTCTGCTTCCAGTGCAGCTTGTTTTAAGTAGAGCTTTTATCCAATCAGATTTCACCTCTGTGTCTCTAGGTAGAAGAGAGGCCTGAGGCCTGCAGACTCACAAGTGAATCCATGTGCAGTTTAAGTGAATGGGGGACGATATTGTTGATTGACAAAGTCTTCAACCAATCAGATCTTTAGACATGTTGGGCGTATTCTTTGACGTGTCAGACCCTGCTAGCTGGCCTAGCCATACGTGATTGGTCAGTGGGCTAGCGTGACATGTTGGGCGGTGACAATCCCAAAGTCTGCTGCCTCTGTGGAGCGGGCATTTTCATCCCTCAAACGCATTAAAACGTGTTCAGGAAATACAACTGGGGAGGCTTGACTGTCTTCACTGGTGTCCATGAATCAGAAGGACTTCTTACTGGAACTAAAACGCACGGATGTACTGAACAACCGTGAGATTAAACTCGTTATTAACAAAGAAAGGAGGATGGACTTTGTCTTTAGTGAACAACAGCTCTGGTAAGTTAAATGCATTTGTTTGTACATCTGTAGTAGCTTTAATATGTTTGTTTATATATTATTATTTGTACAACTTGTTTGTATGAAGATGGATTTTTGTTTGGTTTTATATGTGATAGGAACCATTGTTACGTCCAATGTTCTCTGGGGACATATTTAGCCGGTGCCAGTGTTGCCAACTTGCCAACTTTCTCGCTAAATCTGGTGACTTTCCAAACCCTCATGGTGACTTTTTTTGTCAAAAGCTACTAGCGACAAATCTAGCGACTTGTTCTGGTGTTGGAGACTTTTCTGGTGTTTTGACTCTGACGTTAAAGCTCGTACGTTCTACACTGTGGTGAACCAGCAGCGGGAGCTGCCGTGAGCCTCTCCGCCGCCCCAAAGCACACACAGGCGGACTCTCACTGAAGCCTCTCTGGCACGCACTCTCTGCGTATTCTCTGCAGTTAGGTGTTGAGCTTCATTTTTACACGAAACAAATAATAACAGTAGCTGTGTTTCAGCTGCAGGACAGCAGTGAAGGAACTTAAAATTGAGCATAATATGTCTCCTTTAAGTATTTGCCATACATTTACTGCGGTCAAGTGGTCCGTCATCTGCGGAACTTCGGTCACGTCAGCCGGCGTTTGAAATGTAATGCTCGTCTATTCGTGGTGTTACGGTACGGGTGCTTGGATAGCCCAAAAAGCCCAGAAATAGATCAAAATTCATCAATAATTTGTCAAGATTCTTGTTTATGAAGACTCTCACTGTACCCATGTATATTTTCAAGAGATATTACTGTACAGTTTTTGAGAAAAGTACATGTAAAGTTAGCTCAAATGACATTTTGATATTCATAATTTCCCCATATTTGACATTTTTTTTAAACTAATCCTTAATAGGTTATGTCAATATTTCACTGGATTCTTGTTTATGAAGACTCTCACTGTACCCATGTATATTTTCAAGAGATATTACTGTACAGTTTTTGAGAAAAGTACATGTAAAGTTAGTTCAAATGACATTTTGATATTCATAATTTCCCCATATTTGACATTTTATTAAAAATAATCCTTAATAGGTTATGTCAATATTTCACTGGATTCTTGTTTATGACGACCCTGGCTATGCCCAAGTATATTTTCAAGAAAACTGTACAGTAATATCTCTTGAAAATATACTTGGGCATAGCCAGGGTCGTCATAAACAAGAATCCAGTGAAATATTGACATAACCTATTAAGGATTATTTTTAATAAAATGTCAAATATGGGGAAATTATGAATATCAAAATGTCATTTGAACTAAGTTTACATGTACTTTTCTCAAAAACTGTACAGTAATATCTCTTGAAAATATACATGGGTACAGTGAGAGTCTTCATAAACAAGAATCCAGTGAAACATTTACATAACCTATTAAGGATTATTTTTAATAAAATGGCAAATATGGGGAAATTATGAATATCTGAATGTCATTTGAGCTAACTTTACATGCACTTCTCTCAAAAACTATCCAGTTAGATTACATTACATTTGACATGGAGATATATGGGGTCATCATGAACAGAACTTTAGCTATCCAATGAAGGAATTTTTTTTTTTTACAGATCAAAGATTATTATTAGGTAATATTATAATTTTCGAACCCTTTTTCAATTAAAGATTATACAGCAGTGTATTTCAGATCATTTTATTGTTGTATTTCACTTAATGTACAAAATGACGTTGTTTTTGACTTGTTATATCAAATTAGACAAATTATTGATGAAATATTGATCTATTTCCGGGCTTTTTGGGCTATCCAAGCACCCGTACCGTAACACCACGAATAGACGAGCATTACATTTCAAACGCCGGCTGACGTGACCGAAGTTCCGCAGATGACGGACCACTTGACCGCAGTATACATTTTAGGTAAGCTAAGAAAACATGACTGCATCAAACTGACTACTTGTTACCATGAAAACGGGGCTCTTCAGAGTTAGCCTGGGGTAGGGTACGTTGTTAGGCTTAACATGAGTCAGGCTTTATTTATGTCAAACTTGCATTGGACTAATCTAAAGTGAAAATGAAGACTGGCCTGACACGACAGACTGGTCTACAACATCTTTGTGAACTGTCCCCAGACTACACTCAGGAGCAGGTGTCCCTACTAAAGGCTCGATGCAGGCATCTCGAGGGGCAGCTAGAAGGCGCTAGGAGGATGCCCAGCCTGGCCCCAGCCACAGACAAACCTACGGAACATCTGGCACCCTTACCTCCAGACAACACACATCTGCAGAACCAGGGACCTAAAGAAGGTATCTTCCATCTGTTCTTCCAGTGTTGCAGTTTTGGGGGCTCACTAGAAACGCTGTTAAAGCTTTACCACCCTTCTATGAACACAATTGTCATTCAATAATGAAAAGACATGGATTTTGGAGACTAAATTATAAAACAAAAATATCACTCAAAACATTCAGTTAAAAAAATGTCTATATTGGCTTTGAAAACATGAATCCATTACGCTTGTGCCCCCATGTTCATGTACAGGTATCATGTTTTATATACACACCGGTGCCCTGGTTTACCTCCATCTTTTATTTAAAGGAGGCTTATATTAGAGACAACTGTTTAAGTTTATATGGTCATATTTCAGTAGTGGTTGTTGCAACATTATGCTGTTATACAAACTTCTTACGTCCTGTATTTGTAAACGTCCTGTAGCATTTCAGTGGACGTACCTCAATTTACTAACAAGACTTTCATTGTGAAACATTTGCACATTTCCAATATGGTACTTAACATGTAGCTGTTGTAACCTTGTGGCACTTTAATGTTATGAAAAAATACACTTTGGCTGGGATATTAACACACTTTAAATAATAGCATGATTCAGCTTTCATTTTCTGTCTATTTATATATATATATATATTTATGTCTATATCTTAATTTTAACACACACATCAGCATTGTTTGCCACAGAAGATAGCCACAAGATGGCTGAATGCTTTATAGCAATAAAGAAGTCCGTTAGTAATTTAGTGTTAGCTTTAATTACTTGAACTTTAACCAGTTAGATGTATTTTTATAAAAAGGCATTTTGCAGTAACTTTGCTTTCGTTGGTCTCTGTCCTCTCGTGTGTGGGATGTTATCCTCAGGCGGTCGGTGCTCGGAGAAAAGTGCCAACACCTCACCTCTGGTCAGAGTGGAACATACGGAGTCTGCTCTGGCCAACCTCGTGGAACAGGTGAAGCAAATCAGTAAACTAGTTGAAGTTGACCTGTCAGTTCTATCCAGGTGGCTGCTTGGACCAATGGTGTGGAGTTAAACCTACTGTCCTCATTAGTGCTGACTGTGCACTTGTCCCAGCAAAAATGGTAGTTCAGAAAAGGGTCACTTCACCAGCCAGTTATGTGAGATGATGGGGAGAGGTTGTGTAAACTGCTGCAGCTACCCAGTTCCTTCAAGTTCCATCTCATCTTCCTTCCAGAGTGCACTGCTGCGACAGCTTCAGGAGGAGAACCTGTATTTGCGACGGCAGCAGGCCTCAGATCTGATGTCTGGTGGTTTGTTAGAAAATGTGCAGGGTGCTAGAAGCGACCCTCCTCTCCTGCGTACCAGGCTTAAGCGGGCAGCGTCCTGTATCGCCCGTCTGAGCAGAGAGAAACAGCAGCTGATAGAGATGGGGAACCGCCTCCGAGCCCAGATCACCACTGCTGGACCACAGGGTACAATATCAGACACACACAAGACCCATCTGTTGGGTTTGTTTGTTGGGTTTTATTTTTTTGCACAGTACCCAAGCTGACATACACAACTAACAAACACATTTGAAAGACATTTCTATATATTTTTAAATATTGTAAACACAACCTTCCAGCAAGTATCTATTTATATTTATATCCAAAGGCTGATACATTGTATTTGTTGTGTAATACAGCTCCATTATTAGAATAAATCAAATCACACAGACACCAAATTTAACACTTTATTGAAGTGTAAGAGTGGATTGTAAACATTTTAAACAGGATTTCCTCCATATGCTGTCAGTTGTTTTACTAACACTACTCGTTCATTGTGCTGAACTTGAATCAGAGACGAGTGGATTATCACACTAATCCAACAGAGGAGTTGAGTTCTCTGAATATGAAATGACGGTCACATGATAACAGGATGTGGAGGATGGTAATCTCTCCCTCTGTTGAAACATGCACTGCGTTTAACGTACGTACTGTTGCATGCAGTATGTATTTAATTTAAACATACTACTTCCTCATAACAGTATACCGTGAACTGTGCAGAGGATTGTGGGTCAGAAAAGCACGCTGTCTTTCATACTGCAAAATGTGACCGGATGCAGTAGGACATCCTGGTATTTTTGACATACTATGTACTGGGCACCTTAAATCTTTTTTCTGGCATACTAAATAGTATGGTATTATGGGTATTGAAACGCAAAGCCAGTTTCTGGCATCGGATGTGAATGTCCCCTCTGATCCTGTCCTGGTCTTAAGTCCACGTCTTTATCATTCAATTGTACCCGTTAGCCCGGAGTCCCCCCAGGCCTGCAGAGCCCTCCTCCCTCTATCCTCCTCCACACAATAACCAGAGGAACCACCACATGACAAATGACTCTGAGTTGCCAGTCTATGAGTTATACCGAGCTAAATTCAGTGCAGTCTAAGACAACAACAACCGTAGTAAATCCTTGTCAGGTTTAGGATGTTCAGCTTCCGTTGACACTGAACCAGAGGTGTGCTGATTCAAATCTGTGCTCATTTTAGAGGCTGGAGTTTGTGGCGCTTGCTGACTTTTATTGCATTTTATTGAACAGTGTTTTTTTAAATGTTGCCTTCCCCATTTATTATAGCTCAATTGTATTCTATAATAGGGGGCTTTCCATTCTGCTCTTCCTGACGTCTCTTCCTGACGTCACTTCCTGACTTCTCTTCCTGACGTCTCTTCCTGACTTCTCTTCCTGACGTCTCTTCCTGACGTCACTTCCTGACGTCACTTCCTGACGTCTCTTCCTGACGTCTCTTCCTGACGTCTCTTCCTGACGTCACTTCCTGACGTCTCTTCCTGACGTCACTTCCTGACGTCACTTCCTGACGTCTCTTCCTGACGTCACTTCCTGACTTCTCTTCCTGACTTCTCTTCCTGACGTCACTTCCTGACGTCACTTCCTGACGTCTCTTCCTGACGTCTCTTCCTGACGTCTCTTCCTGACGTCACTTCCTGACGTCTCTTCCTGACGTCACTTCCTGACGTCACTTCCTGACGTCTCTTCCTGACGTCACTTCCTGACGTATCTTCCTGAATGAACCAAGGTGCAAAATCAGAAAAGAATACAAAAATGTCTTTTGATTTATAAAGACAAAATAGAAAAGGTTGCAAATAGCGTCTAATTCATTCATGTTTCAAACACACATCAAATTTAAGTTTAACTTAATCTACAGCATTACGATCATACAGACATAATGATAGTTAATAGTTATTATAATAAATCTCTTTCCACGAGCCGGCCACTCCTTTTACTGCCCCATCAGATCAGCTGACCAATTACCACAATAGTTTCCGATGGAAGCGGTGTTTCCACCCGATAAAAAACGTTCCTATTGGATACCTCCTCTCTCCTCGCCCCCTAAGGGATCGGAACATCCTCGATGATGTTAGACCTAAGATCGATTTCTGTGTTTGGTTGGAGGATGGAGGAGCTAGGGGAGTAGGAAGCATAATTAGCAGAATGGAAAATAACTCTGTGTGTCTAACAGAACCAGTGGAGCCAGAGAGGGACTCCTCCACAGAGAAACAAGGAGAGCAGCATGACAGGCTGTTTGCTTTGGAACAGCTTCAGTACGAGCTCACCACACAGGTATCTGCTCCAACTCAGTTTTCCATCAATAAACTGCTCTTCCTCCCACTTCCTTCAGAGGCTCTTCTACATCACACAGTCCTATCTCCCTCGTATACCTCCTTAGATTCACTAGGAAAGGTTTCATTTTAGTACCCGAGTGGTAATAGCAAGCTAGACATGAGTCTTCTTTGCCTGTGTTGTCTCCCATGTGGTGCCATAATGTGTATGAGCTCAGGATATATATACTGCAGCACCTCTTCTGTTGGAGTGGGTTTTTTCTCAGTCCATTCCAAATCTGGGGGGAGAATACAGATAAGAAATGTACCCATTCAAAAAACCTCAACGGTCTCGCAAGAGTAACAAGAGAAATAAAATCCAAACAGCTACAGGCCAAATGTGGACGACTGTGGCTAAGTGGAGAGCAGAGGATCCGTGGTTCGATCCCCGGCTCCGCTAGTCGCATGTCGATGTGTCCTTGAGCAAGACACTTAACCCCAAAATTGCTCCCGTAGCTGTGCCTATAGTGTATGAATGTGATAGAATGTGATAGTCAGGTGTCACTTAGCTCCTGTCATCAGTGTGTGAATGTGTGAATGATGACAAGTAGTGGTAAAGCGCTTTGAGTGGTCTGAAAGACTAAAAAAGCGCTATACAAGTACAGTCCATTTACCATTTACCATGTGCTGACGACAGGATTCCATGTGATCTCCACCGTCTAAAGGAGCAAACATCTTAAAGACACACTAGTCTATACAACATTTAGAAAACGTGTCAAAGACATACATCACTAAGTGATAAGCTGCATCCACTGTGGCAAACTCTGTGTAGGAGGAACGGGAAATGCACCTAGAGCCAGAATCACACAACACCAGAATATGATGGGAACAGGTCGGGGTTCCATGGTCCTCTACACACATGTCCAAAACCACAGACAGCCACTAAGAACACAGTCTGAAAGACCAGAGGGACAGGGCTCCTGGTGGTGTGGAGTTCTCTGTGCTACCTCCAGAGAGCGCTGTGGGTCCACTAATGTATTTGTGCCAGGAGCTGCAGTACGCACTGAGGCATCGAGCTGACTCTTTGGCTGGACGACTACCTGGAACTAACAACACAGGTCCTGCCACAGGAGGGGCTGCCAACCCTTGGTCCCAGGGGCACAAAACCACAGACAGCCCTGAGGTAACAGCGGAGTAAATATATTGCATTCATTGATAAGCAATAACAGGTTCAGCTGCCTACTTCACTTTTCATATTGAATGGATATCTTTCATTGCAAAACTGTGTCTGAGTTCATTCTAAAATGTTAATCTTCTTATATGTCTAATAATAATGTACTGGAAGGTATGCAAAGTATTTCAATTCACGTCCAGCTATCTCTATGATTTCAGGCTTTTCTTACACTCTGTGAGTAAAACATCTCTCTCCTCCCAGAAAACAGAGAACAGGCTCAGCCAGTCACAGAGCTCGATGGACGTGGTGCTGCAGACCCACTCAGGTCTGTCCAGGTCTCAGTTGTCATCAGAAGAGTCACTGCGCTCCTTAAAAGAGCTGTGGGAGAGAGTGGACCATGGACTCAGTCCATCTATTTTCTCAGAAGGTAACCAAACCAGAATAACTACGGCTCAACTTCTACTAATCTAGGGAAAGCTTATGCCAGGGTGCTGGAAAGGAGGCTCCGACCGTTTGTCGAACCTCGGATTCAAGAGGAGCAGTGCGGATTCCGTCCTGGCCGTGGAACAGTGGACCAGCTCTTTACCCTCGCAAGACTACTGGAGGGGTTCTGGGAGTTTGCCCAACCAGTCTACATGTGCTTTGTGGACTTGGAGAAGGCTTTCGACCAGGTCCCTCGGGGGTTCTTGTGGGGGGCAGTAGGAGCTGTGTCCGCATTCTCGGCTGGGTGTTGGCCTCCACCAGGGCTGCCCTTTGTCACCGGTCCTGTTCGTGACTCTAGGCGCAGCCGGGGGGTGGAGAACGTCAAGTTCGGGGGTCTCGGGATCACTTCTCTGCTGTTTGCAGATGATGTGGTCCTGTTGGCCTCCTCGGATCGTGACCTCCAGCATTCACTGGGGCGGTTCGCAGCCGAGTGTGAAGCGGCGGGGATGAGAGTTAGCACCTCCAAATCCGAGGCCATGGTGCTCCCTCCAGGTGGGGACGGAGTGCCTACTGCAAGCGAAGGATTTCAAGTATCTCGGGGTCTTGTTCACGAGTGAGGGTAAGATGGAGCGGGAGATCGACAGGCGGATCGGTGCGGCTGCAGCAGTAAAGCAGGCGCTGCACCGGACCGTCTTGGTGAAGAGAGAGCTGAGCCGGAAGGCCACGCTCTCAATTTAACGGTCGGTCTACGTTCCGACCCTCACTTAACGAGGTCGCGGTTACAAGCGGCCAAAATGAGTTTCCTCCGTAGGGTGGCCGGGCTCAGCCTTAGAGATAGGGTAAGGAGCTCGGACATCAGGAGGGAACTTGGAGTCGAGCCGCTACTCCTTCGTGTCGAAAGGAGTCAGTTGAGGTGGTTCGGGCATCTAATTAGGATGCCTCCTGGACGCCTCCCACTGGAGGTTTTCCGGGCATGTCCAACTGGGAGGAGACCCCGGGGAAGACCCAGAACACGCTGGAGGGATTATATCTCCCAGCTGGCCTGGGAACGCCTCGGGATCCCCCAGAATCAGTATGAGCTGGAAAATGTTGCAGGCGAGAGGGAAGTCTGGGTCAGCCTGCTTGGCCTGCTGCCAGCGCGACCCGACCCCGGATAAGCGGAGGAGAATGGATGGATGGATGGATGGATGGATGGATGGATGGATGGATGGATCTTGTCACGGAAACCTCTCCCGCACATCATTTAATTCTACTGTCTTAAATGAACAAGGTCATTATTGCACTACCTACTACCACCCACTGGCATGGAAGAGTATTTCATTACTTAGCCAGCCACTATATTGCAGGCTCAGACGCACAACAATGGCAAATAATTTGCAGGAACTAAATAATATTTTTTGGACCGATTAATTCAATTTAATTTATTTTTGTAGAGCCCAAAATCACAAATCACAAATTTGCCTCAGAGTGCTTTACAATCTGTACACACGTGACATCCTCTGACCCAGGACCCTCACATCGGAACAGGAAGAACTCCTTTTAACAGGGAGAAAAGAGGGAGAGACCTTAGGGAGAGCAACAGAGGAGGGATCCCTCTATCAGGATGGACAGCAGTGCAATAGATGTCATGTGTACAGAATGAACACATGACATCTATTTCACTAATTTTAAGTGAAATTGGACATTTTCCCACAGCACACCTGACTATCTCTCACAGCACACTGGTTGAAAATCACTGGTGTAAAGCATCAGTCCCTGTACAGATCTTTCATAAACTACCAATATCAGTGCAACTGATACTTGGGTTACAAGATGGGTCAAAGGTTAGGAACTAGAAGTCATATCCATGTAAACCATTGAGGCCCTGTGCATTTTACAACCTTACCTTACAGACTAGATGTGACGGTGACAGCATATCTCGGTTAGTAAGACCAGAATCTGCCAGGTCTCGTTCTACAAGTGTGGCGGGTGGACCTGTGGATTCAGCCTTTGTCTTTTCTGTGCATGTTTGGGGACCCCTACAGACGACGGCGCTCTAAGCAGCTGCTTATTTCTCATGTCTCAGGCTGGCTGTACTGAATCATAAAGACCCTTTACCCAGCCTGGTATACATGAAGTCCTATGATCAGTGGAGTCCTGTGTGAACAGGGATTTAAAAGCTCTGTCTGCATTCAGTAATTCATCCCTGTGTTAGGGACAGTACGTCCTCACAATATCACTTTGTCACAAAATCGAACCACTCGGTCCAGTATGAGCACAGTTGCAGTGGTTGGATCAGCTGGACACATGGAGGGAAGGTTGTTGCCCAATTTGTGGCTGTAGTCTCTGTCAACTATCCAGGGAACAATTTCTCAACCAGATCAGGCACACACACTCGCTGTGATCAGCTTCATGCCATCTGATAGTTGTGAAACCAGACAAACCTTGCACAAGGTTTCCGTACACTTATGATAACTGTCCTCACTGGGTCCAATCGTTTATTGCAGATATTAAACTGCTGTATGAGTAAAGGTCAGATCATTTTCCTCTCATGTCTTTATGAGCTAGAAGATACCGTACAGTTGCAACGTGGAAACCCAGCAAGAGATAGAAATGTTCTGTATCTAGATCTATATGTAGATCTGTATCTAGATCTGTATGTAGATCTATATGTAGATCTGTATCTAGCTCTATATGTAGATCTGTATCTAGATATGTATGTAGATCTGTATATAGATCTGTATCTAGCTCTATATGTAGATCTGTATCTAGCTCTATATGTAGATCTGTATCTAGCTCTATATGTAGATCTGTATCTAGATATGTATGTAGATCTGTATATAGATCTGTATCTAGCTCTATATGTAGATCTGTATCTAGATATGTATGTAGATCTGTATCAAGCTCTGTATCTAGATCTATATGTAGATCTGTATCTAGCTCTATATGTAGATCTGTATCTAGATATGTATGTAGATCTGTATCTAGCTCTATATGTAGATCTGTATCTAGATATGTATGTAGATCTGTATCTAGCTCTGTGCCTTAATTCTAACAAGGAAAATGATGGTAGCTCGGATGCATCCTGGCACATCTTCAACTTTCTGTTTTTGGTGTTCCATTATTACGACATTGTTTTAAGACACAGTCCCCCACTTGGACACACCCCTGAATAAAGACACCAGCAAACGAAAATGTGTCATCTGTAACTCTTGTCTGCACCTAAAGGCAAGGGTGAGCTGAGCAGGAAGGAGGTGGCCCACTCTGGTGATGCTGGGGTCCAGATGACGGTGCACGGTAGCTGTGCTCCCATCCATGGCCAGCCCCCAGTCGAGGTGCAGCAGAGGAGGTGCCCTTCTAAAACCCCATCAGACACTACCAAGACCAGCAGACCTGGATCCACTGGCAGGACCTGCAAGATCAGAAACTACAATGTTAAAGACTGACACACACATATTGGACACTCTGTCAGTGTGCTGGTTATGGAGAGTCCTCTTCAGCTTGTGAGAACACTGTCATATCTATGAAAATAACCCCCGATCAGACACAGATTCATAACAGAAAGCCTGCATCACAAACGAGGGAGTTTGAAAGGGAGGGTTTTAATGAGAAGAAGGATTTTAGAATTTGTATTTAATTATAGCTTCATCAAAATAATCCTGGTAGCATGAGTACAAACATGTGTAAAAGCACTCCAAATCAAGAACGGCTTCAAACACCAAAACACATGATTCTTCAATGCATTTCAGAATAAAACGTATGGTAAGAACATGCTTTTATATTCTGCTGCTCCTTCCAACATCAGAACTCAGGCAGTGAGCAGTTAAGGGACCACGACAAAAATAGTGCCTGGTGTGTGATGCTCAATAGTACCTGTTAATGTATGTGAAGGCCCTTCTGTATGTATCATTGCATTGTAGTAAAATCACTTTTTTCTTTTCTTTTCTTAAAAACAGTTCCAAGATGTGTTAGTCAAATTGTCAAATAGTCAAAAAAGAAAAAAGTTTCAGTTGATTGTCAACCACTTCTTGGATAATCTCCCTCGAGAGGGAAATTCAGATTGATTGATTATCTTAATTGATTTAACTGCTACAAAAGACAATGTGACAGTGACCCACCAGGGAAAAGGGTTAGGGTCCCAAAAGTAGAATTAAGTTGTGAATGTGGTCCTGACCACAGTCAGTGCTCCCTGGTGGTTTCGTGGTTAAAGCACCGACCAAGAACTCCCTGGGACCTTTGTTGTATGTCATCCCCCATCACTATCTCTTCTGACATTTGCTGTCATCTCTCTTCTTTCAACTCTTCAATAAAAACATAAAATAGCATAGAAATCCTTTGAATTAAAACCACAAAGTGATGCGCACCATGACACTAATATGAACAGAAACTCAACATTGTTAAAGACTCCCACCATACTGAAATGATGCTGCAGAGCTCAATCCTCTGTTATATTGCACATAGGCTATGAAATGCATCTCTATTAAACATGTGTCATGCAACGGATTTCTATGAAACACATGTTTTAATTGGTATGCATTAATGTGCCAGTCCATAAAAAAAGGATGGCTACTTCCGAAGAAGCCGTCTGTCTGTTTCACTATTGATCACTAGGTCATTCTCTTAAAGCTTATCACTGTTGCACAGTAGGTCAGTAGAAAAAAGAGCTACCCTGAGAACATCATGCTATCGGAAATGATGAACGCCAGTAACCCCAAGAAGTCAGACGAGCTTTCCCAGCTACGTCATAGCTTGGGTCCCGCCTTTTAATCACCCTATCTCTGAACAGCACCCTCCCCTCTGCTGCTATTGGACGAAGTCTCACACCCACGCTTTGTGATTGGCCTTTTTGCATGTCATCCAGAACGCTTTGGTGTGTGTACCCTCGTGTCCCGACGCCGGTCTTCAGGTTCACGCTGAGTGCTGCGGTGTGAGGTTTAAACATGAACCTACTGAAGGTTCACAGCCCAGCAGCCTGTGATTCATATCTAGTAGTAGGCCTAACGTGACTGATGGATGGACAATACAGCACACCATCACTGAGTGTCTTACATTATCAGTTCCAGAGATTATTTATGAAAGTAACACAATACTCACAGAACGGGTATGGATAGCACCAAATTATGTACAGATACACATTTTTTCCCTAGAAAATGTAGGCGTGTTGTAATGGTAATTCATGATCAACTGTCTGATATTCTAGCACCACCATGACATTCACTTTTTTTAATAAAATACCAGACAACCAGCTGATTAAAGCGCGACACAGTGATTGTTCCCAGAGGATGAATTGTGAAAACGTAGATCCCTTTTAACAAACACCGTGCATTCATCACATTTCACGTTGCCCCTCACTTTGATTTATGACCAAATGCTTGTCAAACTAATGACACTCGTGTCAGTGAAGGGAAGCTAATCCTGGCGGTATGCTGGTGAGCAGCATTCTGCACCCAACACCCACACCCCCCCCCCCCCCCCCGTCCAGGGTACTGCTGCTGCTGCAGCAGGCCGAGGATAGCTGGGCTAGCTGACACGTGCATGTCTGTTCACTGACTCACACATCAACACTCACGCGCTACCAACGCGATACAAAATAAACTCTATAAAATAGTAACATATATCCTATAAACTGCACAGTTTAATGCATGCACGCTTCACTATATCGTCCTCAGTGGGGTCGGCCGGCGAGGCGGGGCTAGAGGAGAGAGACTGAACTTCAGTAACCCCGCCTCACTGGTCTCCTCTCTCTCTGACTCAGGGGCGTTCAACGAATTGCTCCATCACTGGCTGGATCCGAGAGCCCTGCCTCTTTTCTCATTGGACTGTGCGGCCAAGCCAAACTGTCAGCCCATGTGGCGTGGCCAGGCAGAATGTGAGACATTTAAATTCATCAGAGAGAAGAGAGTGAAAGAAGCCTCTGGTACCCTTCCAGACAGTGGAAACGACCGGGACAGACATTCCCCACTGCAGTCACAGTAAGAGGAGCACCACCTGGGCAAACCGGTAAGCTAACTTTGCTAACTGTCATTAGCTGCGTCGTCACTGACAGTATGCGTGACTTTATTGTCTCGAGACGGAACAATAGTAGGCTACACACAACTAAAGACCAACTTCTGTTCACTGTGTCATTGTTTTTTATTAAGATAGTCGTTTAGTTAACGTATGACATTTAGTTTTCTAGTAACAAAGTATTCATCGTGATGTTACATACTGTCTCAGCATGAATTCTAACTTTTACAAATGGTTCGCATAGTTTGTCTGTGTCCTATTGATGGAAATCGTTTATGTCGGTGGATCATATTCAGACCTAAAGGAAAAGTGATTATACAGCAGCTTTGGTGCTACTTATTTATCACGACTATTATGCATTGCATTATGGGATAAAAACGAGAAAGATTGGTATACTTGCCCCAGTCAGCAGGGCTGCTCTGTGTTATTCTGTTATTAATACAGATGATGATCCCCGTAGAGACATCCTAATGATAAGTGTGACTAGTAACGTTACAGGGAGGCCTCTGTCCAGGATGAGGACTAGTAGGTCTCTGAGGCCAGCAGCCACACTAACTGAAGAGAGAATGAATGGCAGACTGTGAACTCACGTGGCCTTCCTCTGATTTGAAGGTGTCTTTCACTTGTTGTGTGTTACAGTGGGGCCACGGCTGCTGGATGAGAACAAGCCAAATGAAGGCCATTGTATTGAGATTAGAATGTGGAATTCCCCCTTGTATAGTCACCGACTGATTCAGGAGAGTCTCTGACTATGACATGGTTTTGTTAAAGCAGGAAATAACTGATGACATGAATACAAGAGTACGTTCAGAGTAGTTTGCTAACTTTTCCATGTGGTTGAGGAATTTGCTGTGTGGAGGCAGGGGGCTGCCAGGCAGTCAGCTTAGATATGAGGCTTGAGTGTAATCAAAACTAAACAACACAAGTTACAATTTTAATTAATATAACTTTATATCTATCTATCTATCTATTCAATTTGAACTTGTATAAGAGACATTCTTGTCATGTCAATGACGAGAATGATTAGTTTTCCTAGTTGTGTCACGTTGAGGAGGGTCACACAGTTGCCTGCAGAGTGCTGCTAGTTTTGCACTTGTTATTTGTGTTGTTTCTGCCCTCAGGCTCTTTCCACCGGGCTGTGTGACGAGTCAGGTCTTGTTGGTGTGCGCTGCAGGATGAGCTCAGCAGTCTAACATCCAGAATGTCAGGGCTGATATGAATGCAACAAGGCACGGCTATTCAACTGCTGTTTCAATAGGGCCAGATTTTAAAAGCAGGGAATGTAGATGAGCCGGACATTTTGTAATGACACATTTCAAACTAGTGCAAATTAATTAGTCAAAAATAGCAATGATCACTGTTTCACATTTGAGATGAAAACATGTCTGATGCAGGCACATCACAAAGTGCAGAAAGCTGACAATACCAGTCTCTATCTCTCTACCAGTTTCTCCCTCCCTCTGTCTCCCCCCTCTCTCTGTCCATCTGTCAGTAGCCAGATGTTTTTTAAAGCGACTCAGCGTGGTCAGAACCACGTTTAAAGGAATGATTGGTGGTGTAGCTAACCGATCTACATGCTGTCTCAAGGAAGCGAGATGACGCACTCGTTATACCTCCATACACTATATATGTAGTTTACATACTCTGTCATATATCAGATTTATGTGGGCCACTCGCAGGTTACTTCTGGGCCGGATGTAACCCATCAGACCACCGACTGAATCGGCCTGTAATAAGTGTAGAAGACAATGCAGTCGCTCATCCCTTTTGAATATAACTTGGGCTGACTTTGAGTCCAGCATGAGGCTGCAGCGGGGCTGAGTAACTCTACTGTATGCGTGTTGACAAATAGTATACACTAATAGATGGTGTGTGATCTGGGTCAGGTGAGGCTAGATGTTGTCCTGAATGTGCTACATTAGTTCTAATCCCTGGCCTGAGTGTCCTGGAGGCCAAATCCCTTCAGCTACTGAGCCTCACAAAGGGCCGGGACAGCCCGTCATCCTGCTTCTCCCCGGGCTCACCGTCTCATTGTGATGGCCAGGACTTGTTATGTGTACAGAAGACAGCCAATGATAGAACCGTCACATCCCTCATTCTACCACAGTACCACTGCACTGATGGACTCTGACCTCCTTGTCTACTGTTTCTGGTTCAGCTTTGAGTTGATCAGGTATTAAAGGTGCTCAACTGAATTTATTTTTGACTTTACAACTGTGTAGGTGTAGATACCAGTAATCTGAATACAACATCACAGCTATATGTTTAGCAAACACAGTGATCACAGTGCATTATGGGAAATGTCGGCAGTGTCCACTGTCTCAAACATATCCTATATTTTCCCAAAATGTGATCGCTCTAAATCCTTGTACACTTCGCTCGTTAGTTTTTGGAGTTTCAGAGGAGTTTGGTAAACGGGTTGGTAAGGACGAGAGAGGCTGACGATGGTCAAGGTGAAGCTCAGGTTAGTTAGAATCAAAGAGGAGGGAGTCCTTCACTTCACGCATCCATTATCAGACAGGAAGACCGGTAACTTACCACAGCTAACATTACATAGCAACTCACGCTAGCTAGCCAGACTGTCAGTAACCGATTTGCTTGTCCCAGTTTGTATCTATTGACATAATGACGGCATCATAAAGATTGAGGACATACATGTTTGACATTCATTTCCCTGTCCACATGGGACCAGACCAGACATGGGGATATAAGATATAACTCCATGTGTGTACAGTGTGTCATGAGGGGAGGGGTCTGAGCTGGTGACACACTTTCACTGCTAGCCCATTGGTCCATGGGTCTGTCCCTGGCCTAGAAACAAGAACAAAGACACACACACACACACACACACACACACACACACACACACACACACACACACACACACACACACACACACACACACACACACACACACACACACACACACACACACACACACACACACACACACACACACACACACACACACACACACACACACACACACACACACACACACACACACAGAGTACAGCGTGGATATGCTCACTCATGTACACAGAGTGGTCTATCAGCGGACGACAGTGTCTGCTGTGAGTGCTCTCTCATGCATGCTCAGAGGGACTCTCATTCCCAAACCTGCCAGTCAACGGCAACACAATTGCACACGCTTCAATACGGACACATGTCTCGTGTGAATTATGGGATTACTGCCACAGAGACCTTTTTTTCATATTTCATGTTTTGCTATGGTAAAGAGTTTCAAGGCATTTGGCTATTCCACACACTTCTGTTGCCATCGGCTGACTGTATATATATGTATGTGTAGAATAACTGTATAGTGAGTGTTGCACTGATGAAATGTGTCTGCTAGGGTACGCATTCAGTGAACCAGCTAGCCTCACTATCAGCTCACTGCAAAGACAAACCTTTGCTATTAACAAATATAATGTTGTTTTTTGTAGCATACAACCTATTTATTATACACAATAGTGTATTAGTTCCAGCTTGTCTTCAGTAACACTAAACCATCAGGTTGAGGATAGAATAGTCGAGGACATGAGTGTGATCTTTCTTCAATGCTGCATTTGAACAAATGGTGTCAGACATGCTGACAGTGAAGCTACCTCACGGTCTGTGCAGAATGTTGAGGAGCAGACATCATTGGTGTTGTTAGTGTTAATAGTAGAGCTAGTTATGTGCTGATTGGATATGCATTGTGATTCAACAGTACTATTTGATTGTGATTTTTGTTTACTTGATCAACACTAGACCATGGTAAGAATTGAATCATACAATTACTTTGGAAAAGATTTATTCATGATTTTCCTAAAGTCAAATATATCAGTCGTTTACTTATTACTAAACATTTTCAATAAAGACATTTCTGTATCGACATTATTCAAAGAATGTCTGAAAGTATGATGTTTGATTTCTAGCATGCTGCTCCATGGAACATTTAGTTTTGAGCTGATTATTGTTCCAGTGATGTCCACTGATGGTGAACAGTGTTGATCTTCAGTATAGAAAAGCATGCCGAGTGTTAAGGACCAACTAATGTCTCAGTGTGTACAGCCCGTCTACTCTTATTGTTGACATGTCTCTCTCTCTGCTCACAGTCATTCAGCATGGATGAGATAGTCATAGCAGGGATATCGGGCCGTCTGCCCGAGTCCAACAACCTGGAGGAATTCTGGGAAAACCTCATCGGTGGTGTGGACATGGTGACGGAGGACGACCGGCGGTGGACACCAGGTGAGACCCCTCATTCAGCTGGATTTGGTTGATTGTTCATTTCTGTGCTGCATGAAACAGAACTGGAACAGAGACTGACAGTTCTGATTGAATGGTAATTAGATCTAAAATGCACTACTGCGCTCCTCCAACACACAACAACACAAACACTAACGGCAGCTACAGTGACATGACTTGTCAGTGTATTCTGAGTAGGAAGACGTTTTAGTTTTCCATTTTAGACGACCGTAGACATGAGAGGAAATAAAGGGGATAGAGAGACGGGGCCTCCTGGACTCTAACCCATGTCGTTGCGGTTCAGAGTGAGCTTCTTAACCCACCAGGATGCCTCGAGGACGCATTGCTGTTCTTATTTAAGTCCTGGTAGCTGGCACTAGTTGTATTGTAGAGCTTTAGGAAGCCATTGATTGCAGCAATCACCTTTTCCTCAGGGTTGTGCAGAGTTGAGGGTGTTCTTTCTCTCACTCTCTCACTCGTTGAGCCGAATAGGAGGAGCCAACTTTAAATGCTGTGTGTTTACAAAGAACAACCAACAATGCTACATAGTATACCTTTAAGGATCAGACCGGGGCCCTGTACTATGAAGCCAGTTCAATATGTCACTAACCCTAACAACCACCATCCCATGAAAAGTCCTACATTGCTGGTTATCCACTCTAAGTCAACCAGGGTGCAGTTGAATAGTCCTTTTTGCTGAGGAAGGTTCCTAACCCGGAAGTATCTAAGTGTTTGAATTCTCTAAATGCTAAGGAAAGGTGCTTCAATGCTTCCTTTATCAGCCCCTTTAGCATAGGAAACACTGGACCTTCCTGTACGAAAGGAAAGTAGATCATCAAGCTCTTTAAAAAGCCTGCATGCTGATGAGGAACAGATTTCATGGGGTCATGTTTTAGTTGTGCTTTTTGTAGTTCTTCGTCGTTGTAGTTTCATTGGCAGACCAACGTCAGTGACATCCTCCGTCGCATCATAATGACGTAGCTTAGTGAAAGTGGAGTCGGATTCTCTGAACACCACAGTTGTCTTTTCCTAACTCCTCATGAACTCTCCTTCACATCTTTCCTTGACCCCATGATGTTTTCAATAGAGGTCAAGGAAAAGTGGTTAGGAATAGACGTGAGGAGGTCATCTTTGGACTTTTGGACCGCAGCCCAGGGTTTCTCAATCTGGCTGTGAGGGGTTCACTTAAAGGGCTGGGGTTTGCAGCATCTGACCAATCACAAACGTGGACAAGCCTGCTGTCAGCAGAGCGGAGCATTCTACAAACGAAAAGAAAACTATGATATTAGACAAATACCAAAAAGTAAAACTCATAATTCAGGCTGAGACGTCTGTGACCGTCAGACTACGAAACGTCACACTGACACACGGATCAAGAAGCTGACACTTAATGAATATATATATATATATATATATATATATATATATATATATATGTACACTACCGTTCAAAGGTTTGGGGTCACTTAGAAATGTCCTTATTTCTCAAAGAAAAGCACTGTTTCTTTCAATGAAGATAACATTAAATTAATCAGAAATACACTCTATACATTGTTAATGTGGTTAATGACTATTCTAGGTGGAAACGTCTGGTTTTTAATGAAATATCTACATAGGTGTATAGAGGCCCATTTCCAGCAACTATCACTCCAGTGTTCTAATGGTACATTGTGTTTGCTAATCGCCTTAGAAGACTAATTGATGATTAGAAAACCCTTGAAAACAGTTATGCTGGTGAGAGAAGCTATAAAACTGGCCTTCCTTTGAGCTAGTTGAGTATCTGGAGCATCACATTTGTGGGTTGGATTATACTCTCAACATGGCCAGAAAAAGAGAACTTTCATGTGAAACTCGCCAGTCTATTCTTGTTCTTAGAAATGAAGCTATTCCATGCGAGAAATTGCGAAGAAACTGAAAATTGAAATTGTCTGGGTGACCCCAAACTTTTGAACGGTAGTGTGTGTGTGTATATATATATATATCTCAAAACTATCTATCAAAACATGTTTTACTTGCTCTCCAGTCTGTTTCACACCACCAGGGTTGCTGTTGAATGAATGGGGCTGAAATATTGTCACACATGCCATAAGAATACAACTGCAACACATGAATTTATGTCTGATCCATGTATCACGCTGTGGTCGGTTGACCCTGGTTTCACCCAGTGCAGTTTACTGGCAAAATGCTAAATTGCAGGAGCTAGCATGGCTAGCCGGCTAACAAGAGCAGTCCATTTGTTAAAAGTAGTTCCTTACACAGCAGTCACTGATCTCTGTTCTCACACACAGAGCAGCTCAGCAGGTATTTACCAGCTCTCTCAGTGCAGGTCGTGTGGAGGAGACAGTAAACCACTTATGAGGCTCAGCACCTCCACTGTCATGAGTAGAAATAAGTAGCACACTGATCATTGCTGCTCTCATAACCGTTATGGACTGACTGTAGAGCGCGGTGGACAGGGACTCCAATAGACAATAAGCACCAAAGTAGACTTCCTGGAGGCTGGGTGAACACATGGTGTGAACATGGATGGTAAACATGGCGCCATGTTGTCTTTGTTCCTGTGAATGAGGTTACATCACAAAATGCCGAGCTTCCATTCCTGAGGCATTCCTTTCTGGTCTTAACATGTTTTATACTTGTTTTTCTCCTTTTACATTTTTTTGATTTTAACAGAACTTAAATTTGAAATGTTTCTTGGAAAAATAAGTAACTTAAATGCCATGTTTTAGCTGCTTTACTTTTCTTTTTCTTCTTGTTAGAGCTAAAACACACAGTGTGTTTTGTTGAGTAACGCTGAATTAAAACATTTTGTGATGTGAAGGAAAGTGGAAGTTAGGCTAAGGTTAGCCTAGCTTAGCATAGAGTCAGGAAGCTGGGGGAAACCTGTCCAAAGTTAAACAATACACCTACCAACTCTGCTGACTCATTTACACAATAGATCTCATTTAACCCTTTGTTTGGATCAATAAATAAATAATTATAGCACGTAACTCAAACTCGGTGTATCCATCCGCCCTGTACCTCTGTGCAGCATCTCTGACTGTAGTCATTGAGCTTCAATCACTAACATACTGACAGAGTGAGGACCTCTTATCCGTCTCGTTGATACGGTTAAACTCTTTCTCACTTTAAACGATAACGGAGTGTGATGACGTGTGTTGAGCTACAGCGCTGCTGGACAGGCTCTGCATGGAAAATGACACTCTCATTGAGACGTGCAAACAAACGTAACGACGGAAACTCTGTGCAAAAACAACAACAGGAATCACTGGTGGTGTGTGTCTGTGCTGAGTGTGTCGTTTTATATCAGATGGCTGACCAGAGGAATCATGTTGTGCTGTGGTTAAAGTTCCGAAGTGATCCACTAGGAATGTGTGCTTGCATGGATTTGATTGGCCAGTGCGGTGCCTAGCCAGAGGCCCGGAGCCCTTTGTTACTAGACTGGACTCATTCATATGAATGAGGGGGCTGATGTTTTTCACACAGATCTAAACTGGGTCTGAACGGGGCCTCACACCCAAAGGTTGATCCCCGTGCATTCTATATCATTCCACTAAACTGTTTGACGTATTATTGGCGTACCTTTTTTCTCTCCCTCATGTCTCTGCTGTCCCACTCTTTCCAATCCTCCCTCTCTGTGAATATAAAACCATCCCTCAGTGCCTGGCAACCATCCTGAGCACACATTCATGTGCTGAAAGGGTTGGACTGAGCCAGTTTAGACCACACACAGGCATCATGGGAGAGTAGGGCCAACCGAAAGGGGAAGAGAGTCCCTGCAAACTGAAAAGAGGACTGATGTACAGCAAGCTGCTTATGTGTAACTAGAGGCAGACCCGTAGTCTTTTGAGGTTCTCCTGAGCTGCACTGCAGTCGAAGAGTAACGAGCAGAACCTCCTCAGGGTGCAGGCTTACTGAGCGCCACACTCCAGGTGGCTCCAGAAACTACAGATCTAGCGTTAAATAGGTGTGAGCTTAGTTCATTGCATAGATTAGCTCATCCTTATTCCATGGCTCTTTTAAAACCGTCATCATATGGATACTATCACAAGAAATTGTTCAACATCCGGGGAAATGAATGTTTCACCGTCCTTCTGAAAGTGTGATGAGACATGAGAAGCTGTCCTGGTGGTTATCTGAGCTCCCTCCAACGTGACAAAAACAAATCCATACGTCAAGATGATACAAGTCAAAAGGACAACATGCGTTTTTAGAGGGAGTTGTGCTGAAAACAGTTCTTGTTAATAACAATGATGCATTTTATTTGTATAGTGCTTTAAAAGGCACCGTACATGGGAAAACAGTAAAAAAACAATCCCAATGATGGAAGGAGGGGGAGCAGATTTAAACTGGTGGTTTTGAGTGCAGGTTTAAAGGAGGGGAGAGGGGGAGAATGTTTGAGGTGTTGGGGGAGAGGGTATCAAATGGGGGAGGGGTGCAATGGAGAAGGCCCTGTCCCCCCCAGGTCCAGTGCTTGGGCCGGGTGAGAGGGGCGATGGTGGATCTGAGGTTGTGGGTAGGGGTGTGTCGTGCAGGAGGTCCGTGAGTTTGCTGACCAGACGTCCAGCTTCGTCTGGGATTGTCCCCTTTTTAAGCTGCCAATTATCTGTTAAACACTAAAATGATCCAATAGTCAACTTCACTCCCAAATTGTCCCGGTTTTAACCACAATTAAAATAATCCTAATAATATTATACTTGTTTTCATCATGTTGTGTTTTCATCATGTTGTGCCCACATTCAACACTGATTTGACAGCCATCTGAAACGGGCCGCTCATTCTTATGTTATAGCCTGAAAGTTACGTTTAGTCTCAAACTGACTTTTCTCCTCTCTTGCTCTTTTCTAGGTCTGCATGGTCTTCCAAAGAGGAACGGTAAACTGAAGGACATCAGCCACTTCGATGCAGCCTTCTTCGGAGTCCACCCCAAACAGGCCAACACCATGGACCCCCAGCTCCGCCTCATGCTGGAGATCGCCTACGAGTCCATTGTAGATGGAGGTGAGGAAACTGAAGAGAATAGCTATTCACTTTTTTTTGTGATTTAGTTAAGAATAGCTCGTTATCCAAGTCAACAGTGTTGAAAACCGATGACATGTTGTGACGCAGGACTGAACCCGGCCGCACTGCGCGGCAGTAAGACGGGCGTCTACATCGGGGTGAGCGGCTCGGAGGCCGGCGAGGCGTTCAGCAGAGATCCAGAGGAGCTGCTGGGCTACAGCATGACGGGCTGCCAGCGCGCCATGTTGGCCAACAGACTCTCCTACTTCTTCGACTTCAACGGTACGCAAACACTCATTCTCTGGCTGTTAGTTTGATGCTGGTCTAGTAACGGACCGGCTCTGAAACACACACACGGACTATGCGGGAGACATCACAGGCCATCTTTGCACTTTTTCTGTTCAAATCGGGACTATTTTATCAGAACTAAACCGCAGACTCCAAGACGGAGTCCTGCTTATTGCAGTAGATGTTTCTCACCCAGCACATTATGTCTTAATAGCTGTCTCTTCCTGGTTTGATTCCAATGTTGTTCATTCATGTTTTTCTTTCTCCTAATCTGAATACTCACTGTCTGATATTCTCCCAGTGTCACTTGTTTTTAACTTGCTGCTGTGTGGCTTAGAACTCTGTTTAGCAGTGGTCCTCCTGCATCAGTGCACATCTGGATCCAACGCTGCCACCATGTGGTGAAATGTGGTTGCAAGCTACTACACAGTGTTCATGGATTCCATGGTTTAAGAGGATCCTCTTCCAGTCCTCCCCATATCCATACAGAACATGTTCCATGTCATGTTGTTTCTATCCTGTTATCTTAATGGAATCTTTTCACACAAACTGTCACAACTCTTGAACTCATTGTGCAGTTCTAACCCGTGTTAGATTGACTTCAGCATAGATGTAGTAACAGTGACAGATCCTGTTTATGGAACCACTGGATCACTTTGAATGAACTTTATTCACTGGTCATGGGTCTGTCTCACTGTACAGTGTTGTACAAATCATCTTATACACAGCTGACAGAATTCCACTGACGTCAGCATGATTGTCTTCCAGCAGACCTGGATCATGATGTAAATGCAGATTTACCTTTACTAGACGTCCACTGTTTGAGTTCACTAGTTTGAAGTCAATGTAATTCAGTCAACTCCACTCTTTGAATGAACTCCTGGCTATCCTGTTCTGCAGATATGGTTTCAAGCTCTAATCCTCCTCTCCTCCTCTTCTCTCCTCCTCTCCTCTCCTCCCCTCCAGGCCCCAGCACGGCCATCGACACAGCCTGCTCTTCTAGCTTGCTGGCTTTAGAAAACGCCTTCCACGCCATTCGCCAGGGCCACTGTGATGCTGCTCTGGTGGGGGGGGTCAACCTGCTGCTCAAGCCCAACACCTCGGTGCAGTTCATGAAACTGGGCATGCTCAGTCCTGAGGGCACTTGCAAGTCCTTTGACTCATCAGGTCTCTACTTGTTTACTCTCCACCGTCTCTGGCTATCTAATAAAGGCTTTTGTTTTCAAATCTGTGGCTCAGATTACGTATAATCTTATGTGATTTAAATCTTATAATTATTAAATATATATAAATATTTTTTTAATGAGTCCTCAAACTGGACCACGACTGGCTGGCTGATTAGTTTGAACATGAATTCTTAATTATGAATCATACATTGTTTCAAACTGAATTGTGCTTGAGGTCCCCCGTTAATCCAATGTGTAACGCGCCTCAGTATGTTTCTTTCATCTAACAAACCTCACAGAGTATAGATACTGATTTAATATGTATAACTTACACTTGTGTGTACATATGTGTGTATACTTATACATGGTTTATACTTCTATCAGGAAATGGATACTGCCGCTCTGAGGCTGCAGTGGTGGTGCTGCTGACCAAGCGGTCGGTGGCTAAAAGGGTCTATGCCACGGTGGTCAACGCGGGCAACAACACAGATGGATACAAAGAGCAGGGTGAGGACGCACACGGACATCCCAGCACTGAACCTGTAGAGTACTGTATACTACACAGATAGTGTAAGAGGGGTGATGATCCACATAGACATTTTTCAATGCTTAAATTTGAATGAATCAGCCAATTAACTTAATTATGTAGCATAAACGCATTAGTTGGTACAAAATATGACATGTAGTCAGGATTAATACTGAGAGTAGAGTTCACCTGCTGGTTCAGATGGTTCCTACTCTACGTATTACCAACATGTCATGCACTCCTTCCAGTTTACCTCCAGAGTCATTTAGATAATCTGGAAGAACTGTTGGTCACCTTACTGCTTTTGTTTCTTGACTTGTTGGCCCTATTTATACTGATGCCACTGAAGTTAACTTGGCCTGAGATTCAAAAATATACTTCATGTTGTAAACAATTCTAGTTTTCCTTAAAGCAATATCACTGCATAGAGAACAACACACGTTCTTGTAAGGTCTTTGTTGGGTTCATGTGTGACCCAGAGATCTGAGAGTAGGTCTGTGATGTGACCGTGTGAGTACAGTAACAGTTCTGTGTGGTGCAGCACACCTGTCCTGACACCTGTCCACTCTGGGCCCCTCAGGTGTAACGTTCCCTTCAGGTGAGATGCAGCAGAGGCTGGTTCGTTCTCTGTACCAGGAGGTGAACATATCTCCAGAGCAGGTGGAATACGTGGAAGCCCACGGCACGGGAACAAAGGTCAGTGCTCACAGCAGTCCAGGTTCAGCCTGTTTTCAGTGCTGCTCTCTGCATCACAAGGCAGATCCTTGATAAGAAGATGACAAATCACTGTCCAGGAGGGTCTTACCTTTGTGGCTTCTCTGCATGCAGGTTGGCGACCCACAGGAAGTGAACGGCATTGTCGGTGTCTTCTGTGAATCAGAGCGAGAGCCTCTGCTCATGGGCTCCACCAAGTCCAACATGGGCCATCCCGAACCGGCCTCTGGTCTGGCTGCTCTGGCTAAGGTGAGAGTGACAGCTCTCCTCTTATTGGCTGCTCTGAAGATTCAGAACAACACTTTTTGTTCTTTTGCAACGTAATTCTTATTGATATGTTGTGACTAGACGACGTGTCGTGTTAGCCTCTTCTAGTCTGCAGGACCTCTGTGTCTTTTGCAGAAAATTAGTGTCTGAGTAGAACACAGATTCCCATTTAAATCATCGTAGCTGGCTGGTCAGAGCAGCAGCCATTTCTATGTGTACAGTTGCAAAGAACATAGCAGGCTTCTTCCATGTAAACCGACTTGGGGCAAGTCGCACTCAGGGCAGCATGAAAATTTGGAGAATTGGGGACGCACTTTCTTCCTGCCTCTTCTGGACGACATTCACACGAAAAGTGACAAGTAGATGTGTTACTTCTTCACAGGAGGTGATAAACGTTTGAGAGAAATATATTACAGTGATCATAACTGTAGGAAACCTTTCCAAAAAGGAAGGAGGCCCCGAATCGACTAAAGACAAAAATAGTAGATAATGAGCAGCTTTACTTATTTCTGCCATACTTAAATTGTGCTTTGTCTCTTTATCATTTCTTGGTCGTTTTTCACCCCACACACAGGTATTGCTTTCTTTGGAGCGAGGACTCTGGGCTCCCAACCTGCACTTCAGCTGTCCTAACCCTGACATTCCAGCCCTCTCCGATGGGCGGGTTCAAGTCGTTGACCGGCCTATTCCCGTCCGAGGCGGCATCGTAGGCATCAACTCCTTTGGATTTGGAGGTTCAAATGTTCACGTGATCCTTCGTCCAGCTGAGAAACCAACCGACGAGACCGCACCACCCAGGACGGTTCCCAGGCTGCTCCAGGCCTGTGGGCGCACAGAGGCCGCCGTGGAGGCCATGCTCCAAAAGGGGAAGGAACACACAGCGGATGACAGCTTCCTGTCTTTGCTGAATGAGCTTTCAGGAGCTCCTGCTCCAAGTATGCCCTACCGAGGCTACACTCTGATTGGCTCTCAGAGCGACGTTAAGGAGGTGCAGCAGGTGCAGGCCACCGCCAGGCCGCTGTGGTACGTCTGTTCAGGTGAGTCATCCGACAAATAAACAGCTGGATGAATTACAGGTTCCAGTTTGTTGTTGAGGTTTTGTCATCCATAGAGCAAGATCCTTACGACTTTATTTACATTTTTCATAACACAAATTAAATTCGTATTGTGGGGAAAAGCAGAAATCCCAGAGACTAATGTCTCAAAACCTGAACACAAACCAAAATGATGTGTGTGGAGCGACACGTACCACCAGTGCAAAGTGATGATTAGTCCTTTGGGTGAACCGACCCATTAAACGGTTCTGTAGAACTCTGTAGACTTTAGCAACCATTCTACGTGCCTGTGGAGACTGTCATTTGTCTATTGGGATTGTTGGCACATTATTGATACTGCCTGCTCAGACAATAATAACTATTGATGTCTGGAATGGGACTGTTGATGAACTCAGATCTCCTCAGACAGATGGGCGTGAAGCTGGATGAAAGTGCGTGTGCGTGACAGTGTGTTTTATTGACAGGTATGGGAACACAGTGGGCCGGTATGGGCCGCAGCCTCATGCAGCTGCCAGACTTCAGAGAGTCCATCCTGCGGTCAGACGCAGCCCTGAAGGAGACCGGCCTGGTTGTGTCTCGCCTACTCATGGACGCAGACGAAGCCACTTTTGAGGACACTGTTCTCGCCTTTGTCGGCCTCGCCGCCATACAGGTAGAGCACGGACACCGTGATTGATGTAGGAACCCTGGCTAATTGGTGTCTTTTTGACATGGACTGTAGGGTAGGACTCTTCACTCAAAGTGCTGATGTGACTATTTGACCTAAAGTTACAGATTTGGAATCTAAAAAGATCCACATGTACCTATGAGCTTACTGATATCCTGTTAAATCTCAGAGATGATTTATCTCAAGGGCTTTATCCTGATATAATATAATCAGAACGGCCGTTCAAACCATGTTTGAACCTGTTTTAAGGGCTGCCTCAACCACAGGAAAGGGTTTGCCACCTGTTATATTCTTATTTATATTATTTTTCCTTTGCTCCCTCTTATTAGCTAAAACTTAATTTCCTTACTGTGATCTTTAAAAGTGCTGTGTGTAACATGTATACATCCTTATCACATTCATTTTGATGCATTGTCATGTAAGCTGGAGCAGGAAAGCCTCATTGAGATTAAAAATCTCGCTTTCAAGAGGGTCCTGGCCCACATAGGCAACACTAACTTTGAGTTACACACAACCAACATTATGCAAACAGTGTGATTATATAATCATGAATAACATGTGTGTTGTGTGGCTCATTCCAGATAGCTGAGATCGACCTGCTCACTAAGCTGGGCCTGCAGCCCGACGGCATCGTGGGCCACTCGGTGGGAGAGCTGGCCTGTGGCTATGCTGACGGCTCCCTCAGCCACACCGAGGCCGTCCTGGCTGCTTACTGGAGAGGCCGCTGCATCAAGGAGGCCAACCTTCCTCCAGGAGGCATGGCTGCCATCGGTAAGAGATTCTTTACCGTATTTCAACAGCTGCTATCATGAAATCATGAATGAAAACCTCTTGAGTCCAAGTATGTCAACTGTCTGTCTGAAATGAAGTTCAGTTTTATTGGCCTGGAAGGAAGGGTTTCACAATTTTGACTTTTATGTTGACCTGTTCAAGCTTTCAGACAGCAGAAAGCTGTCTTCCATGTCTAGGATAAACTCGCCAATACCAGATGCAGCATTGTAGACTGTATCAGAGGAATTTCTCATACTGGTATCTGTATCAGAACAACTCCCGTTATATCGGCCTGGCTGACGTTGTCAGTCAAGCTATTATTTTTCTGTTGATAGGATTCATTATTTGGGGTTTTCATAAAATAAGTAAGATAATGTATCTGTGTGAAGCATATACAGCAGCTCATTTTTGTCTTCACTTGCCTCATTTATTGTAAACTGCTATGATACATGTCTTCTTGCTCCACAAAACACAATTGTTGCATAACTCTTCCCTTGGTGCTTGCTGTGTTTGTTCCAGGGTTGACCTGGGAGGAGTGTATGGCTCAGTGTCCCAAGGGAGTGGTCCCAGCCTGCCACAACTCTGAGGACACCGTCACCATCTCCGGTCCTCAGGTCAAACATTCTATCAGACTTTGTCTTTTATAGCCCCGTTAGCACACAGAGAAGCTGCGTTTCACACAGTCTGACCACTCCGAATGTTAAGCTTTTATTTCCATTCACTCACATGGTGTAGATTCTGTACTTCTGCTTGTTTTTCAGGATTTGTGTCTGTGTCCTAGAAATTGTAAAGTTAGGGAAACTTTGTAATGTACTTGATGCTTTCATGAGCAGACATTAATGTTCCCAGTTCTTTAACTGAACACTGCAGCTTTGGAAACAGTATTGTTGAAATGTGTGCACATAGCAAACCTAAAAGAGCTTCCCTGTCAGATTGAATGTCTAACTGTTTCTGAGGGAAGAAGAATGTAGTCGATGGTCAACAGCTAGTGAACTATCTTAGCAGTAACAGCACAAAAGATTGCAGGATGCTTCAGCAATGTAAAAAAGTGTCCGGTTGTACCAGCACAATAGCAACTCTATTATCTAATGTAAGCATGTAGTTTTCCCTGGTGCAGGGTGTTGTGTTTTGACGTGTGTGCGTTTGTTTCATCAGGAAGCAGTCAGTACATTTGTGTCCGAGCTGAAAGAGCAGGGAGTGTTTGCAAAGGAGGTACGCAGCGCTGGTGTGGCTTTCCACTCCCACTACATGGCCTCCATCGCTCCAACCCTGCTGGCTGCCCTGAAGAAGGTACCAAGCTCTGCTGTGTTTCTACAGCATATAGCAGTGCAGCTCCTGCTGTTACAGTGATGCCTACTGGGGAAACTGGGAAACACATTCTCACTCCCATCTGGTGTAGTTATATATGAAATGCACTATTTTTGTTATTTTTATTGGCTTATTTATTGAAAATTAATGAATCACTTCTTGACATATTTTTCAAAAGGTTCTTACTCTATTTTAGCTGCTTTATATCTTAAACCTTTATCTTTCTTGACTGTCAGATTCTCATCATTATCATAAAGTATTTGAATATTCATGGGATGATGTGTGTAGGTGATCAAGGAGCCACGTCCGCGTTCTCCCCGCTGGGTGAGCACCAGCATCCCTCAGTCTCAGTGGGACTCTCCTCTGGCTCAGTACAGCTCGGCCGACTACCACGTCAACAACCTGGTGAGCCCCGTGCTGTTCCACGAGGGCCTCAGTCTGGTGCCTGAAAACGCCGTGGTGGTGGAGATAGCTCCTCATGCTCTGCTGCAGGTACGCACTGCAAGTTGTTGATGCACCACGAAGCACATAAACACTTCCTGGCTACTGAACTGTACTTTGACAGCTTCGTCGATCTGTCCGATGTGAACTACGGACGTCAAATGACACAACAGAAAAGTTTGATATATTTATTTAGAATCATAGTATTATATTTAGATAAGTCATCAGTTAACATCTCTCCTCCCACAGTCTGCAGGTGACTAACAGGTTAGGACAGCTCTGCAGCTCTCCTGAGTATCAGCAGAGATGGGAGTCATTCCTGAAGTTAAGAAAGTTGATAGAATACGTTTATTCCTAGGCCTAAAAGTAGGACCCGCCTCAGTGAACCTCAATGACGGCTATTAAAGCTGAGCCTGCATCTTATGAACTTAACATCTTCCACACATGTTGTCTGCACAGGCCATCCTGAAGCGTAGCTTGAAGCACACGTGTTCCATCCTGCCCTTGATGAAGAGAGGCCACACCAACAACCTTGAGTTCTTCCTCTCAAACATTGGCAAAGTCTACATGAACGGGTCAGTAAATGCCTCACTCTCTGTGCGTTTGGTGACTATTGTTTTTTTGCTCCTGGAAGCACTTTCAGAGAGATAAGAATTCTGTTTTTAATGCTCCTCTTTAGCGTCAGTGTGGATGGTAACGGCCTCGGCCCAGTGGTGAAGTACCCCGTGCCGGTCGGTACCCCTCTGATCTCCCCCTTGGTGCAGTGGGACCATGCCCAGACCTGGGATGTCCCCAAGGTAGAGGATTTTTCCTCTGGCTCAGGAGGATCCAATTCAGCCACTGTCTATAATATCGGTGAGAAAAGCACATCGAGATAAAATGCCGTTTTGCATCTGCCCCCTTGTGTCATATTAAGACAACGTGAGACACGCTTTCTTTTTTCATTTGTCCAACAGACATAAACCCAGAGTCTACAGACTACTACCTGATTGGACACTGTATTGATGGGCGTGTCCTGTACCCGGCGACGGGTTACCTGGTGCTGGCCTGGCGTACCTTGGTGAGAAGTCTGGGGGTCGTTATGGACAGCACCCCTGTAATCTTTGAGGACGTCACCATCCACAGGGCCACCATCCTGCCAAAGAGCGGTGAGAGCCGAGCAGCAGGGCTGTGAGCGGGGGGGTGGTGGAGGGAATGGGGGGGGTTGAGTCTGTGATGGCCTCTCTGACTCTCTCTCTCTCTCTCTCTCTCTCCTCAGGCTCGGTCCAGTTGAAGGTGCACCTCATGCCTGCCACCAACAGGTTTGAGGTTTCAGAGAATGGAAACCTGGCTGTCAGTGGTATGTATAGTTTTTATACAGACAGAGATCCACACCTTGTTATTGTAATGTTTCATAACAATTATTAGAATGTCATAGTATTTTATTTTAGATTTACTTCTGGGATGTGTCATGTCATCAACATCCTGTAGTACCTTTCCAACAGGGAGAAGTATTGGACAGAACCTAGTGATACAAAACATATCATGATACACACGGTATGTTGGCAAGGCTATTTATTGCGATTTTCTTTCTTTTTAAAAGAAATCTAATTTTAGGAAAACTGTCGTAGTATAAACACACCACCATATGCATTACTTCTGAGTTACATCCAGTCTGAGCCTCTGTCTGTCACAAAGCTTTGCATATAAACTATTGATACAGTGAAAAATACAGTGTATCTAAATGAATACAGTATCACAAAACATAATATCGTGATACTCATGTGCATCGTTATTTTCATACATCTT
Organism: Pholis gunnellus; assembly: GCF_910591455.1. Classification (NCBI taxonomy): domain Eukaryota; kingdom Metazoa; phylum Chordata; class Actinopteri; order Perciformes; family Pholidae; genus Pholis; species Pholis gunnellus. The sequence goes on from NC_136548.1 coordinate 2,002,362, forward strand.
ACTTTACCAGCACTAGAGTCTTTGTGGTGATTTGTCCTGGTCTTGCTCATATGTGGGATATGATATGAAACATACGATGATTCCAATATTATCCAGGTTTCTGATAAATCAGACTTTCTGTCTTTTCTGTACTGAAGTGCAGGTATTATAAGTATCTTCGATTGAGGATGTCCTGACCACGTTTTATGATCCAGCCTTTATTTTATTCTAATTGTATTTTGGATTATTTGTTTCAATACTATACACAATGCATTCTTTGGGTCTACATTAGAATTGGTGAAGCACTTAGTATTTGTTTGCCGGTCACAGGTATGAGTTTTATCCTGGCGTGGATCACATTATGACGTTTCCATGGAACATAAGTAACCGGCTTTTATGCAGCACCATAAGCGTCAGCCAGCAGTTCCAATGAATGATATGATAATGTGCGTCAGAGTGTCCCACTAACTCTAGACTCCGTCTGCGTCAGGTGTAGTAGCTGCAGTGAGTGCTTGTTATTTACATTCCCACAATGGAAAAGTGTAAGGCAGCTAGTTAGACCAGGGCCCCACTTTTCATCAAGAAGGTCATCGAGTCTTCCCACCAATCTCTGCCTTCTGCTCTTGTTCCACATGTGATTTTCAGGCAAGGTGAGCATTCTGGAGGACGCAGCCCTCGATTCATTCCATAGTCAGATAAGTCAGCAAGCTGCCAACAACGACGATGACCCCAAAATGAAGCTTACAGCACATGATATCTACAAAGAGCTGCGACTGCGCGGCTATGACTATGGAAAGACCTTTCAAGGCATCTTGGAGTCCAACAATGCAGGTGTGTGTGTGTGTGTGTGTGTGTGTGTGTTACTTTGTACTGTTACCTTATTGTTTTGTTTTTTTAAATAATAGATTTTATTATAGTACAAAAGACAATAGTGTAACACTGCAATGTTCTCATGTATTTCACCACATCGCTCTGGTATTCTGCAGTGTTTTTGCTGATTGGCAGCTGTCATGTGATTGGCTGTTTCCAGGAGACAGCGGCAAACTGCAGTGGACAGGAAACTGGGTGACCTTTCTGGACACCATGCTGCAGATGATTGTGGTCGGGCTGTCAGGGCGTAGTCTGCGCCTGCCTACCAGGATCCGCTCAGTGTGTGTTGATCCAGCCGTCCATCTGGAGAAGGTCTGCCAGCACACTGATGGAAAGCAAGGTGTGTGTTATCATTCTAGTCCAAACTGATTCTCTGCACATTCATCTCCATATATATATATATATATATATATATATATATATATATATATTCACCATCACACTAATGTTAAAACAGTGACGGTTACTGCATCTAGTGGTGACGATGCATCCAATACTCCTCCATTCACCTGTTCCTTATCAAATGTGTTGGAGAACTTTGGTAACTTTTCTCTCTCATTCCCGTAGCTATGGATATCCGCATAAACCGCTGCCTCGACAACATTGTTGCCGGTGGAGTCCAGATCTGCGGTCTTCACGCCACTGTGGCCCCCCGTCGACAGCAGCAGCAGAGCCCCCCCACCCTGGAGGAGTTTGTGTTTGTTCCTTATGTGGACACAGAGTGCCTGACAGCCAATGGGAAACTTGCAGAGCAGCTGAGGCTCTGTAAAGGTACAGCAGACTCACTTTTCATCCCTTTAGTTGACAGATTTCATTTTTTAAATCATTTTTGAAGTTATTTAAAATAGGTATTTAATGCACACCTTTTCACGGTTTAATTAAAACAAAGAGTGTGTGTATATTTTTGAGATTCCATCTGCCTCCACATGTCCTTCTAAGTCTTTGTCCAACTCAACAGGTTTGACCCATAGACTGCAGAAAAAGTTGGCCCCTCACGGTGTCAAGCTCTCCATCCCCGGACTACAGGGGGAGTCAGACGGCCCACTTCCCAGCCCCGAGCCCCCAGAGCCCGGCCTGGTGCGGCTGCTGGCCCTGCTCTGCGGCCTGGAGCTGAACGGGAACCTCCGATCCGAGCTGGAACAGACTGTGGAGAAGGAGAGGGCGTGTCTGCTGCAAGACGGCCTGCTGCAGGGCCTGCTAGACAGCCCAGCCCTCAGACACTGCCTGGACACCACCATAGAAAACAGCACGCCTGGCAAGATCAAAGTCCTGGAGGCAAGACTGAAACTAGATAAAGACACAACAGAAGAAATTGGGCAAATGTAATCCAAATGCAATATTAAGTCTCAGAATATATACAGTCTTCAACCTCCTTCACCTCTTTCGCCCATTACCAGGCTCTCTCCAATGATGGCCAGCTCTTCTCTCGCATGGTAGCGCTCCTCAACATCCAGCCCATGCTGCGTGTGGACTACACCGCCACGGCGACCAACCTGGACCTTCTAACCCCCCACCAGGCCACACTGGAGGAGCTGGCGGTCTCATCAGCTCTGTGGGACCCCGTGACAGGCCCGGCTCCTGGAGGCATGGTAGGCGAGGCAGACCTTGTGGTGTGTAACCACGCCTGGGGCCCTCTTAGGACGGACCCTGCACTCCTGGTGGCCAATCTGGCTTCTGGAGCCAAACAAGGGGGCTTTGTTCTCCTCCACACGCTGCTGAAGGGAGAGACTCTAGGGGAAACGGTTGCCTTCCTCTCTAGCACCACTCAGAGCAGCAGCAAGCGAGGACTGCTCACACAGGTCAGTGGAGACAGCGTCCAAATCACCTCATGATAACTGTTTTACCCTTCTAAACACACGTAATCCTTGTGCATCTTATAGAAAGTCAGTTTGATGGAAGCATCATTATTTGAGTGCAAGGATATGATCTCCCTCTTCTCCCCAGGCTGAGTGGGAGAAGGTGTTCTCTGAGGCCTCCCTCAGCTTGGTGGCTGTCAGGAAGTCCTTTTATGGCTCGGCCCTTTTTCTGTGCCGCTGCCGGTCTCCAAGCAAACAGCCCGTTTTCCTACCTGTGGATGGAACCGACTACAAGTGGGTGGAAACACTCAAGGTGGGTTCCATGTCCTTCTTTGTTTCTCTGGCTTTTGTCCAACAGTGACCTGAATATAATTTTCCAAGTCAGAATGACTAACGGGGAGTAGAAAACAGTTGTATTGTAACAAATTGTGTATTGTGGTTTCAGTCATCATTTACAAATGGGACATTAGTCCTAACTGTGTGTTCCTGTGTGGTTCTGTGCTGCAGGCGACGATGGCAGAGTCAGACTGTCCAGTGTGGTTGACTGCCTCTAAACACCACTGTGGCATTGTGGGAATGGTCAATTGTCTACGTCAGGAGCCAGGTGGCAACCGAATACAGTAGGACACATTCTCTACCATAAAACACGCAGCCACAACTGGGCCACAATATATCTTTTAATATCTAGTAACTGAAATGTGAAGTCGTTTTTTTATTTACTGATTTTAAATGTTCTTTAACTTAAACTTTGCTTCATAATGAGCAGTTTAGTCAGTTAGTGGTGCCGCTCTCACATAGTGGATCATGCAAAAGTAAAAACGTGTCCGTACTTTGGTATTATAACATCACATCATTCATACCACCATTCACTGTGTGAGCCTCTTGTACGTCGCTGTTGTCTCACTTATTTATCCATGTATTGGGTCAATGTAATGGTTTTTGTACTGTCTCCTCTTTATGTTACCAGCTGTGCATTCGTGTCCAATCTAAACAAGTGTTCATCAGTGCCGAGCCTCCAGTCGGCCCACGAGTCCATGCAGTCAGTGCTGGATGGGGATCTGGTCATGAACGTGTTCAGAGATGGACACTGGGGCGTCTTCAGGCACCAGCTCATCACTCGAGGTACCAAAACATCAAACGGTCCCTTATTCTGATTCTAGTTAGTAGTTCTATCTGCTAGTTAGACTACAGACGTGTTGTAGAACAGTGGTGGCAAAAAAGACATGAACAAAGTTAGAACTAATAAGTCAACTTTGGAGCGGAAGCAGCATGTTTCACCCGTCAAACGTCAACAGTTTGGTGAACCAAGCTCTATTTTAGAAGTGTCAGTGGAGCGATAGCAGAATTCATTCCTATACATTAACATTGATTTCAGGGTTTTTTCTCAACATAACTGTTGCAGCAGTACTGGTCAGCTCTGGCTGCACATGTCCCACTGTGTGGCCTAATGCAGCGCAGCATACACAGTGAAAGTGTCAGGCCATGGACAATCTAAATGCTGAGATTAATGCAGTGTTTTTGATTGTGGACAACAATAAATGGATGTACTCTGTATTTCACCTGTTCAAAGTTGCAATCTTTGACATCATGTTAAATTAACATGATTGTGTAATATTAATTAATTCAAAAACACAACTGGTTTCCCCTGAGATGTGTTGGTATCCATGTCACTAAAACCATAGTTATTTGATTTGACTGAAGATATTTATCCCGAGGAGTTGAATTATAACTTCCCCTCAGAATGGTTGATGTGCTCATGGCTTATGGTTCCATTGAAGCATTTATCCGTGTCTTGTGCTCGTCAGATCTAAATGAAGAATTGACGGAGCAGGCCTACGTCAATGTGTTGACTCGAGGTGACCTCTCGTCTCTGCGCTGGATCGCCTCCCCGCTCCGCCACTTTGTGACCAGCAACCCCAACGTGCAACTGTGCCGCGTCTACTACAGCTCTCTCAACTTCAGAGATATAATGCTGGCCACCGGCAAACTGCCACCAGATGCTATTCCAGGTAGATTGTGTAGAAGACCCACAGCAAGAAATGTAGCACTTCAATCTCCGTTCTTATAACAAAAGTAACCCTCAACATCTTGTTGCACTAAACTACACAGAATGTGAAATAACAGCGGCCAAATTGCGACCCTGTTCCCCTTCCCTTACTTCTCCTGCTTATCACACACCATTTAGGTGACCTAGCTCTGCAGCAGTGCATGTTGGGTATGGAGTTTTCTGGTCGTGACCCCACGGGTCAGCGTGTGATGGGGCTGCTGCCTGCCAGAGGCTTGGCAACAAGTGTGGATGCTGACAAACGCTTCCTCTGGGATGTTCCCTCCAGCTGGTCAGTGTCACAATATGCTGTGTGTACTTTTACATCTATCTCTGTGAGGACAGTTTTTGAGTTTTAGACCTTCAGAGTGAGGACATTTCTGAAAAATGAGGACATTTAAGCTGGTCCTCACTGCTTCAAAGGCCTGTTTGAGGGTTCAGATTTTGTATTAAGGATCAGGTTAGAGTGAGGTTTAGTCAGGTATTTAGTTATGATGGTTAGGGCAAGGGTTAGGGAAAGCATCATGTCAATGAGTGTCCTCACAAAGATAGAAGAAGAGGGGGGGGTGTGTGTGTATGCTTTTACAGCTATTTTTATGAGGACTAATTAACTAAGTTTCTGCATGGCTGCTCTCACAACAGCATGAAGGATTGTTACTTCATACCATATAACGCAATAATCCTCCTGATGCGTGTGTGTGTGTGTGTGTGTGTGTGTGTGTGTGTGTGTAGGACACTGGAGCAGGCGGCCTCGGTGCCGGTGGTCTATGCCACGGCCTACTACTCTCTAGTGGAGCGCGGCAGGCTCCGCCCCAGAGAGACTGTTCTCATCCACTCAGGGTCAGGGGGTGTTGGCCAGGCTGCCATCGCCATAGCACTCAGCAAGAACTGTAAAGTCTTCACCACCGTCGGTTAGTTTTGACACTCACATTACACACTGTCATCGGGATTTCTTAGTAAAAATCCCTAAACGTTATTATTTTTTTAATCAAATATTAAATGATGTTCTTCTCTTGCAGTAATTATGACATGTCAAGTATCTAATAATTGTGAGACTTGGTGTATTATGAGTCATAGATATAACTAAGAGATAGAATGTGATAAAAGCTCCTTTAACCCTAACCTTTGTGGTGTATCACCAGGCTCGGTGGAGAAGCGGGCCTACCTGCAGGAGAGGTTCCCTCAGCTCTCAGCAGAGTCCTTCGCTAACTCCAGAGACTCCTCTTTTGAACAGCACATCCTGCTCCACACAAAGGGCAAAGGTCAGACAGCTCTCTCTGTAGCAACCAGTTGTGGTCGACAAACCATGCTTCACACTGTTTCAACATATTCTCTCTGTAGGATTTCTACAATAAGAGCCAGCTCTTAAAAAAACAACAGCTCCCATGTGTCTTTGTTTGTCGAACAAGCTATCACTCAATTACACTGTGTGTGTGTGTGTGTGTGTTTCAGGTGTGGATGTGGTGCTGAACTCTCTGGCTGAGGAGAAGCTACAGGCTAGTATTCGCTGCCTGGCCAGACATGGAAGATTCCTGGAGATTGGCAAATTCGACCTGTCCAACAACTCCCCACTGGGTCAGTAGCAGGCCTCACACACTCAGCCTTATTCTTAGTAACAGTGCAAGTGTCAGTTACTCCTTTCATTTCTGAAATAGACTTACAAATATATAAAAGGAAGTTATGACATATATATTACTCTATACATCAGGAGAAATAGCCCACTTGTTTCCCTTGATAATAGTGAGTCGAAGAGGAAAAAGCAGGAACAGCAGAACGGTTTCTGGGTGAAATATTGCTGCTATTTAAATTTCTGATCAAGTAAAAAAATGAATCAATTCATTAATTGATACACTTTAATATGAGTCTCTCTCCCCCTTTTCCGTCGATGTACAGCTGTACTAATAAAGGCAAGAAGCCCCTCCCTAATAAAAACATTTGAATCATCAACGCAGTCAAATCTGAATGGAAAGATTTGGTGAGGATATATTATCTTCAATGTCCATCTTGATGAGCGTCTATGAATCCACATAGTAAACAATTAGTCTATGATTTCTCTCAGGGTATAAGAAGGGTTGTTACTAATACTATAAAACGAAAAATCTTTTCCAATAAAAGACTTGTGTGTGCTAACAAAAGCTGAAGCTGTGCACACATTTATGTCCAAACACACTCACCGAGCGAGTGCGCCTGTGTCACTGTTCTGACAAACTAGAATAAACACCTCAGCATGTGGTCTGGCCGATCGGATCCCAATGCGAGATCTCAGAGCGTAGACGAGTAATGCGTCCTGGTATGATCGGATGACGAGTGTTACCATGGCAGCAGATTGTTCCGGCTGTGCTTCATCTGCAGCATCATGTTGTCATCATCTCCGCAGGCATGGCTCTGTTCCTGAAGAACGTGGCCTTCCACGGCATCCTGCTGGATGCTCTCTTTGAAGAGGGCAACCGGGAGTGGGAGGAAGTGTCCAAGCTGCTGAAGGAAGGCATTCTGGGAGGTGTAGTCCAGCCTCTAAAGACCACAGTGTTTGAAAGGGACCAAGTGGAGGAAGCATTCAGATACATGGCTCAGGGCAAACACATTGGCAAGGTCCTCCTGCAGGTCAGTATCTCATCTGACCTTCAGCTTGTGATGTTAGTGTGAGGATAACTGAAGTCCCTGTTAATAAATGAATAAAACACAAGGGATAATCCTAGATGTTCTCCGTTTCTGATTAAGTTCACATACTTGTTATGTGACTATGACTACAGCATGTACCTCTCTTCACACAGGTCTGTCATGAGGAGAGCGGTTCAGCAGTCCAAACTGCTCCCACTTTGTCTTTTCCAGCGATCTGCCGCACCTTCTGCCCCCCCTCCCACTCCTACATCATCACCGGTGGACTGGGGGGCTTCGGTCTGGAGCTTGCTCAGTGGCTGACAGAGAGAGGAGCCCGCAAACTGGTGCTGACCTCCAGATCCGGCATCAGGAACGGTAAGGCAACGTGACCTGAAAGTGCAGAAGGAGCTCAAGTATTTAAAGTAGTGCTGGGCAAGTTCACGCGTTAACGCATTCATTAATTAATGCCGACAATTATTTTATCGTATGTTAACGGTCTTTTTTTTCATTATTAAGCAGACATTTTTAACACAAGAACCGAGTGGTGAACAGCTGTTTTTGTGGCGTCTCTTCCTGTTTCCTTCACCTGCATTCCCCTGGGTCCTAAGTCCCTCCATGTACAGCTTCTTATCACCCTCTATATACCAACGTACATTTATAACAAATACCACACATATTACGGTAATCAGCGTTGCATATGCATCTGACCAAAATGCCAAAAAAGAAATGACTCATTTAAATAATTTTTTTTGAGTTTTTAAAGTGATTTTGTTTGTAATATGTATAATAAGCATATCGTTTAGTTATCGCTACTGAGAATTTAACAAACGTAAGAAAAAGAAGAAAAAAACGACGTAGATAGGTTCGTAGTTTTCAAGGTGTATATTTCAAATTGCATCTCTTACACACATGAAGATAAAGTTGTGAACACCGGCTGAATATCTTTTATCAGAATATCTGTATCTTATCTGTATTTTAACTGCTACTGTGTAAAGAGAATACTGCTGTTAAAAAGCACCTTATTTGTTTACAGTGTTTGCAAACCAAATGTTATTGCCCTTTTGTTCATATAGCAGTACTTTTAAAATAAAACTACACTACTTTTGAATTCATTATTAAATTTTGCGCATAACAATGCGATTAATCGCGATTCAAAATTGTAGTCGTTGCCCAGCACTAATTTAAAGCACAAACAACACTGGTATTGTCTGGAAACATAGCCTAGTAAAAAAGGAGAGGAGCAACCATTTCACAGTGTGATATAAAGCCAGGCTACATCATAGTTTGTAATGCTTCATACATTTCTGTTACAAAATTATTCTAATACAGTATTTAAAAGGATGCAAATGTTTAGGTGTTATTCCTACACTCCGCCTCTAGTGTCACGGTGGTTAACTGGCTTTCACAGCTGATAACGGTGTTCTTGTTCTCTAGTGCTGGTCCACACTGGGTGTGTTGATCCTGGTGTGAGTGTGTTATTAATATTCCACCTACTCATCATGTTGCGTTATCTGGAAAGGCTCGGGATAAGATGCACAGAATGACCAATGTTACTATGTTCTACTGATACTATGAGTTTTCATGACATCAGAAAATGAAAGGAAATCGCCACGTTAACGTGGTGGAGGGGTTTGAGTGGCTCAGTGATCCTGGGAGCTATGTTGTCCGGGGCAGTAGCCCCTGGTAGGGTCTCCCAAGGCAAACAGGTCTCAGGGGAGAGCCCAGACTAAGAGCGGTTCAAAAGAACCCTGATGATAAACAGCCCACGGTCTTCAGCCACCAAGCCCAGACCAGGGAAACCGGGGCACCCTCCCGGAGTCAGACCCAGGAGGGGAGCTCGCCGGCGAGCGTCTGGTGGCCGGGCCTTCGGGGCTCAGCCCGAAGAAACAACATGGAGCAGCCACCCTGTGGACCCACCAACCGCAGGGATAAGCATCGGGGTCAGGTGCAATGCAGACCGGGCGGCGGGTCAGGCCAGAGGCCTGGGCGAGCCAATCGCCGGCAGCATAGACTAGCTCTAGGGACGTGAAACGTCACCTCGCTAGCGGGGAAAGAGCCAGAGCTGGTGCAGGAGGTGGAGTGATACCAGCTAGATATAGTTGGACTCACCTCCACACACAGTACTGGCTCTGGAACCAAGCTCCTGGAGAAGGGTTGGACTTTTCCGGAGTTGCCCAAGGTGAGAGGCGCCGGGCAGGAGTGGGGATACTCACGAGCCCCCGGCTGAGCGCCGCTGTGTTGGAGTTCTCCCCGGAGAACGAGAGCGCCTACGGGTTGCGGGGAGCAAGGCTCTGACTGTGGTTTGTGCTTATGCACCAAACAGCAGTTCGGAGTATCCGGCCTTCTTGGAGTCGGTGGGAGGGGTCCTGGAAAGGGCGCCGCCTGCTGACTCCATAGTTCTCCTGGGGGACTTCAACGCTCACGTGGGCAATGACGGAGAAACCTGGCGGGGGGTGATTGGGAGGAACGGCTTGCCCGATTAGAACCTGAGTGGTGTCTCGCTATTGGACTTCTGTGCTAGCCATGGTTTGGCCATAACGAATACCATGTTCGAACATAAGGTGGCTCATAAGTGTACCTGGTACCAGAACACCTTAGGCCGGAGATCAATGATCGACTTTGTAATTGTATCATCTGATCTGCGGCCGTATGTCTTGGACACTCGGGTGAAGAGAGGAGCAGAGCTGTCAACTGATCACCACCTGGTGGTGAGTTGAATCAGATGGCAGGGGAACCGGTTGGAAAGACCCGGCAAGCCCAAACGTATAGTGAGGGTGAACTGGGAACGTCTGGCGGAGGACCCTGTCCGGGAGGTCTTTCACTCCCACCTCCGGAAGAACTTCTCACACATCCCGAGGGAGGTTGGGGACATGGAATCCGACTGGACGATGTTCAAAGCCTCTATTGTGGACGCGGCCGCTAGCAGCTGTGGCCAGAAGGTCATCGGTGCCTGTCCTGGCGGAAACCCGAGAACCCGGTGGTGGACACCGGAGGTGAGGGAAGCCATCAAGCTGAAGGAGACCTTCAGGGCCTGGCTGGCCCAGGGGTCTCCTGAAGCAGCTGAGAGGTACCGGCAGGCCAGAAGGGCTGCAGCTGCGGTGGTCGCGGATGCTAAAACACAGGCATGGTAGGAGTTCGGGGAGGCCATGGAGAAGGACTTTCGGTTGGCCCGGACGGGGGACATCGCCGGGCGGTGGAAAGAGCACTTTGAGGAACTCCTAAACCAGACCAACATGTCCTCTGCAGAGGAGGCAGTGCCTGAAGACCTTGGGGGGGGAGCTCACCCATATCCCTGGCAGAGGTCGCTAAGGTAGTCAAAAAGCTCCTTGGTGGCAAGGCGCCGGGGGTGGATGAGATCCGCCCTGAGATGCTGAAGGCGCTGGACACTGTTGGGCTGTCTTGGCTGACACGCCTCTTCAGTGTTGCATGGGGGTCGGGATCAGTGCCCATGGACTAGCACACCGGGGTGGTGGGTCCCATTTTCAAAAAGGGGGACCGGAGAGTGTGCTCGAATTATCGGGGTATCGCACTACTCAGCCTCCCGGGGAAAGCTTATGCCAGGGTGCTGGAAAGGAGGCTCCGACCGTTTGACGAACCTCGGATTCAAGAGGAGCAGTGCGGATTCCGTCCCGGCCGTGGAACAGTAGACCAGCTCTTTACCCTCGCAAGACTACTGTAGGGGTTCTGGGAGTTTGCCCAACCAGTCTACATGTGTTTTGTGAACTTGGAGAAGGCTTTCGACCGGGTCCCTCGGGGGTTCTTGTGGGGGGTGCTGCAGGAGTATGGGGTGCCGGACCCGTTACAACAGGCGATCCGGTCTCTGTACGACTGCAGTAGGAGCTGTGTCCGCATTCTCGGCAATAATTCAAACACGTTCCCGGTTGGTGTTGGCCTCCGCCAGGGCTGCCCTTTGTCACTGGTCCTATTCGTGACTTTCATGGACAGGATTTCTAGGCACAGATGGGGGGGTGGAGAACGTCAGGTTCGGGGGTCTCGGGATCACCTCGCAGAGTGTGAAGCGGCGGGGATGAGAGTTAGCACCTTCAAATCTGAGGCCATGGTGCTCTGCCGGAAACTGGTGGATTGCTCCCTCCAGGTGGGGACGGAGTGCCTACCTCAAGTGAAGGAGTTTAAGTATCTCGGGGTCTTGTTCACGAGTGAGAGTAAGATGAAGCGGGAGATCGACAGGCGGATCGGTGCGGCTGCAGCAGTAAAGCAGGCGCTGCACCGGACCGTCTTGGTGAAGAGAGAGCTGAGCCGGAAGGCCAAGCTCTCAATTTACTGGTCGGTCTACGTTCCTACCCTGGCCTATGGTCAAAATTGTCGTGACAAGGACAAGGTCGCGGGTACAAGCGGCCAAAATGAGTTTCCTCCGTAGGGTGGCCGGGCTCAGCCTTAGAGATAGGGTAAGGAGCTCTGACATCAGGAGGGAACTTGGAGTCGAGCCGCTACTCCTTCGCGTCGAAAGGAGTCAGCTGAGGTGGTTCGGGCATCTAATTAGGATGCCTCCTGGACGCCTCCCACTGGAGGTTTTCCGGGCACGTCCAACTAGGAGGAGACCCCGGGGAAGACCCAGAACACGCTGGAGGGATTATATCTCCCAGCTGGCCTGGGAACGCCTCGGGATCCCCCAGTATGAGCTGGAAAATGTTGCGGGCGAGATGGAAGTCTGGGTCAGCCTGCTTGGCCTGCTGCCACTGCGACCCGACCCCGGATAAGTGGAGGAAAATGGAGGTTGGATGGAGAATGTAAAATAAGTTTCACTACACCTACCAGATAACTTCCTGTAGGAATAGTATAGAGGACCTTAAAATGATACTAAGTGAACTAGTTCTGTTACCAGCAGTGCTTCTGCTTTAAGGCATCCCTGTTGAATAATATAACACTTAGAGACCTACAAGAATCACATTTCTAGTTGTATGGGAGAGGTTAAGTAAGCCACCTCTTGACAGCGTAGGAGTTGGTCCTTATTTCTTGAGTTGACAGAATGAGGAAAGTACGATAAGTTTGTGAAGATGCTCAGTGATCTGTGTAAAAGTTCATGATATCAACCCACGCAGCTCATTGGTTGTAATTAGCTCCACCTTTTCAGTCTGGTTACCATTGGCTTCACACACACCACCACTGGTTTGTCTGCCAGCACACCAGCGTACCACACCACCATCCAACTACAGAGGCCATGGTGTCTTTTCACCCGAGTTTGGATCACTGGGCTGTTTTAAACCAATGAAATTGTGTGTGGCCTGTCACTGAACCGCTAATAACTTCCTTTGATTGGGCAACTTCAGATTCAAAGATATCTTAAGATCTGTCTGTACTGCCCACGATACAAACCTGGAATCATGGACGATTCACACTGTACCATGTGAAAGTAATTTGGCTCTTGGTGCTGCTGTAACTAGTTTGCTTCTTTACAGTTTTCACTTTTGTAATTGTGTCTAGGTTACCAGGCGAAGCGAGTGCGTGAATGGCAGAGTCGAGATGTGGAGGTGCTGGTGTCGACCAATGATGTCAGCACGCTGGAGGGAACAGAGCAGCTCCTCGCAGAGGCCGGCTCTCTGGGCCCAGTGGGCGGTGTCTTCCACCTCGCCATGGTAACGCATCATCAGTCTACTTTCAGTGACATTTAAAATCTGAAGTCATAAACTTTTTGTTTTGTGCAAACGTAGAAAATACTGGCTATGATCATAATGTAGAACTCAGAAATGGAATAGTGAGACCATCTAACCGTGGTAAAGGTATTGTCCAGATCCAATATTCACACGGATGAAAATAAATACGACTACCCTTTTTCCATATCAACATCCCAAATAGTGACTCTCATTAGCTACGCTAGCATCGTGGCTTAATGGTGATGTCAGGCAGTCTGTCCACCACTTTGCTGACTGACTGAAAGATCTCAGTAACTATTGGATGGATTTCCATTATTTCTGCTTTCATTCATGGTCTATATAGAGGCCTCATGAAGCTTGCTGACTTGGCATATGTTGTCCTTCTTAGTGAAATGTCTTGACAACTACAACAATGTGGTTCAGACATTCATTGACACAAAGCACCAGTGTCTGTAGGAGCAGCCTCACAGAGCCACATGCATGTCTACATGAGGCAATGGGGGGAAACCAGCTTTCTCTTCAATAGTCTGACTGACTGGGATTGTTTCTACGGCAGCACTGCTGTCCCAGTTGAGACGGACTCCTTAATCTGCTTCTCCATTTACATTACATTCACAGTTATTCCACTTGATCTAAACTTCATCAGCATGGATCCTGTCATCCCCAGGACAATTTCCTCCCCTCCCTACTACTCCCCTGTATATCCCTTCATATTCTAATACACTTGTTACTTTTACATTACACTTACACTACACTTGTTTACAGTCTTATTATCTGTTGTTGTAAACTTTATTTTATATTCTATTGTAAATTTTAATATGTTTCTATTTCTTGCACTGTTGATTGTTGTTTGTTTAATACTATTGTTTAATGTTATTGTCTAATGTTATGCACCACCCGCCATGACAAATTCCTTGTATCTGAAGAATACACTGGCAATAAAATGTTCTGGTTCTGATTCTGATGTTTTCTATGTTATCAGGTGTTGAAAGACGGGATGCTGGAGAATCTGACTCCTCAGCTCTTCCTTGACGTAAACAAACCTAAATATGATGGCACCATAAACCTGGACAAGTAAGACACACTCAGACGTCTTCTGTGTTAATCAGGAAACTTAAATGAAGGACTTGTCTCTGGATCTTGATGCGCTCATGTCCTTTCCCTCTCCAGAGTGACCAGAGAGGCGTGTCCCGACCTCAGCCATTTCGTGGCCTTCTCCTCGGTCAGCTGTGGCCGCGGCAATGCTGGCCAAAGTAACTACGGTTACGCCAACTCAGCCATGGAGCGCGTGTGTGAGCAGCGCCGCCACGATGGCTTACCTGGACTGGCAGTGCAGTGGGGTGCCATTGGTGACGTGGGCGTGGTGCTGGAGACCATGGGCGGCAACGACGCAGTGATTGGCGGCACCCTGCCACAGCGCATCACTTCCTGTCTGGAGGTGCTCGACCTCTTCCTATGCCAGCAGCGGCCGGTGATGTCGAGCTTCGTACTGGCAGAGAGGGCGGCGGTAAAGAGCGAGGCGGGAAGCCGGAGAGACTTGGTGGGCGCTGTAGCTCACATTCTTGGTAAGTAGTAAATGCCATAAACGATGGTTCTAGATCATTCATTCATGTGGGAGAGAGGCTTTTTGATATTTCTTGAGTTGGATTTAATCAGCTAGCAGAGCGTTCACCGTGCCCTTCTCTCTCTCAGGCGTGCGGGATGTGAACAGCCTGAACGCTGATGCCTCCTTGGCTGACCTGGGCCTGGACTCCTTGATGGGTGTTGAGGTTCGCCAGACTCTAGAGCGCGACTACGACATCGTCATGGCCATGAGGGAGATCCGGCAGGTCACCATCAACAAGCTGCGAGAGCTGGCCAACAGCAAGCCAGGCGGATCAAAGGGTATGATTGAGAGCGCCTCTAGATTCCTTGAGGATTCTCTGCAGGCGTTTAAAAAGCCAGGTCCTACAGAGACACTCTCAACAGAAGGAATGACTTTTTTTTATCTCTGCTAATTCCAACTATTCAGAATCTGAAACCGCTGCAGCTAAGAGGGATGGCGTTCGCTCTTTGCTGGAGTCTGATCTCACCCAGCTGTTGGTCAACCCCAGCGGCCCCACGGTGACGCCACTCAACAAGGTCCAGAGCCAGGAGAGGCCGCTGTTCCTGGTCCATCCCATCGAGGGCTCCATTTCCGCCTTTAAGACGCTCGCTTTCAAGCTGAGCGTGCCTTGCTACGGCCTGCAGTGCACCCAAGGTATCGTGTTAACAAACACTCTCATAAATAACAACCAGCATATATACTGATCATGTAATGCTCTTCTTTCATTCAGAATCATGCTTATTTTTGGAGACTGTTTTGGGCCGTCTGGTTATGTTTCCTTTGTTGGTCACCACCACATTAACACAGATCCACCACTTTGAAGTAGATGGTGATAAATATATACATATACATACACACACACACACACAGGGCTGTGAGTGTTTTCATGGAAGTGATTATACAATGACCAAGCTGATCTCTCCCCCAGCTGCTCCTCTGGACAGCATCCAGTCCCTGGCAGCCTACTATGTGGACTGTATCAGACAGGTTCAGCCAGACGGGCCTTATCGGATCGCTGGCTACTCCTTTGGTGCCTGTGTGGCGTTTGAAATGTGCTCTCAGCTCCAGACCCAGAATCTGCCTGTGGAGTACCTCTTTCTGTTTGATGGATCACACTCCTATGTGGCAGCGTACACGCAGGTGAGAGCAAAGAGCTGACACACACACACACACACACACACACACTTTAATGATGGAGAGATTTAGATTCTCTTCTCTGTGGGGAAGTCTGGGAATATCAGGGACACATTAACTCCACATTAGGTAGTTTAAGACTGTGATTTGATGTTTCAGCAGACAGCAGAATTGAAAGGAGAACATGTGCATTTAATGTTGTAGTTTGGGGACAACTCGAGTGGGTCATGTCACGTTAACTCAGTGTTTGGTTTCCAGAGCTACAGGGCCAAGCTGACACCAGGCAAAGAGTCTGAGGCTGAAACCGAAGCCCTGTGTGTCTTCATCCAGCAGTTCACTGGCATCGCGTACAACAAGGTAGACAGCACACACACACGCACACACTACATTCCAGCCTTTCTCCGGGTGCTTGAAGAATGTTGAACATCCACACTGACTACTTGGCTGTGAATATTGTGGCGGTTTTAAAGTCACGAGTCCTGGTGATCATTTACATGATAACATTCCTCACATATGCTAGTTGCAGCCTCGTGTGCCACCTGATGACAGCACACATTTGTCAAGTGTAGCTCTAAACATTGATGACTTCCAAGGCAACATGAAACTACTTCTGCACCTGAAATGAAGAGAGATGGTTGAATCCGAGCTCTGGTTTAGATCCTCGACTAAACACAGGAAGTCTCTCAGTTTCTAGTTGGCATTGAAATTCTGATCAAACAATTGAATGTGACATCTTTACATTTGCTAAGGCCGAGGGTTTGAATGAGTTTTGGGTTTGCTTGTACAACAGCATAACTATGGCAAAATAAATTCAAATTAGGATATTGGGAGAAGGCTCCTACATCCCAGAATATAACAGAGGACTGAGGACGGTTAGGCAGACAGCAGTGATGTGGAACATCATGTGCTATCCTCCTATGTGCTTTGTCCTCGTTTACATCCTGGTCTGGTCATTTTCTTCTACCAGTACATTTCTATAGCGTTTTCATTCCAAGTGTCTTCTGTCTCTGCAGCTTCTGGAGACTCTTCTCCCGCTGCCAGACCTGGAGGCCCGTGTCAACACCGCGGTGGACCTGATCACCTCCAGCCACAAGAACATCAGCCGAGACTCGTTGCACTTTGCAGCCACCACCTTCTACTACAAGCTGAAGGCTGCTGACGGCTATGTGCCTGCCTCCAAACTTCACGGCAACGTGACGCTACTGCGTGCCAAAACCAGCAGCGACTACGAACAGAACCTGGGAGCTGACTACAACCTCAGCGAGGTAACGTCCATACGAATACATGATTTACATGCTTAGTACATGTTGTGTCCCAGATACGCTGTCTTGTCTCGCTTCATAACGTCCTCTGGAGGCGCTATGTGAATTTCACGAGCTATAGTCACTGTATCTAGGAAGTCACAGGTCAGCTGGTTTACTACAGCTGTATGACCCCAAAATAGACAGATTCTGCTGTAATTGAATTGCAATAAGCGGATAAACGGGGTGCCGAAATAACTACATAATGATGCTGATTTGTAGGCTCACCTACATTTCTGTATCAGAGATCATAAATGTCCAGGAAGGGGAAAAGTTCTGTGTAGCTTTTGTGTTGTTGCCTTTGACAAGTAACAGTCTGGCAGTTAGAGCTGAGCCATCCTTGAAAATGAAATAATCCCACTATAGGGTTTGTTCTCTCATCATTGCTGCATGTGTGTCGATTTTCTACACTGCTCCCAATAAACTAGGGATGGGTTAAATGCAGAGGTCAAATTTTGTATATGTGTATATGACAATAAAATCCTAACTTTATAACACACACACGCTACAGCACATGTGAGTTTATGGCAGTAGTGAGGAGCTATAACACTGATCAAAGATGTCCTCCATAGGGTGATTGTACAGCACAGAGAGATCATCAGGAAGATAAACTCTCGTCTGTCTCTGAGCATCTACAAGCCTTAAATCTCTGTCTACTTCAATGCTGAATGAGCTGTGTCTTTCTTCAGGTATGCGATGGAAAGGTTTCGGTCCACGTCATCGAGGGAGACCACCGCACCTTCCTGGAAGGAGAGGGGGTGGAGTCCATCAGCAGCATCATCCACAGCTCACTGGCTGAGCCTCGGGTCACAGCAAGGGAGGGCTAGACATGTCCACCCGACCTCACCCTCCTCTCACACTAATATCTCAACATTCCCAACTTTGTTTTATACTGTGAGAATAATACACAGCATGTTTGCGCTCGGTGCCATTTTGCCCTGATAGCCCAAATGCACCTTACTGCACCTTTTTTATTTTAAATCTTATTGGTAAATTCAAGCAATGGACTCTCTCCCTGACCTATCAGAGCGCTTAGCTGGTGTCTTCCTGTTTTTCTAAATGAAATGTGCAGTTATGTCACATTGTTACCATGTTACATTCAGCCTTGTTTTGGATTGTAGTCGGGACCCAATCTCTCTAATCAAGAGTCGGCTATAGCCCCCTGATTCATTTATAAAATGCAACATTTTTCAACAATATTCATTAGGAAAAAAGGATAAATATAAGTAAAACATCTGCATTATGAATTACACAACACAAGATAATCACTTAACATAGCTGCTTGCTCATGCTCCAGTTCCATCTGTCAGTGTTCATAAAATGACTAAACTGACAGCCTTCTATGAGGACACATTAGACTCATTTACTCTAACACAGCTAACCACCCGTTGTATCTGTAGTCTGTTAGCGAGCAGATTAGCTGATGGTATCTACCCCCTGTGTAGTCTGCTGCTCACTGTAGCTAGTCCAGCTGCTACATGGTCGGCTCAGGTAGAACCAGTGTCCCACAGATGTCTAAATCCTGTTGAGCCAACTGTGTCATTCCTGGAAAACCTTGATATTCCCCTCTGAGTAAATGGGTTTTACATCTAGAGAAGGAAGGACGGTTATTGTCTTCTGTTTCAGACAGCATGGAAGCATAAAGAGCTCGACTACAGGGAGTAGCGTTAGCATGCTCTCTGTTTGAGCCTCTGGACAGCCACTCTGTAGGTGACTTTGAGGTACCGTATGCCCCATGAGGATGACCTCATGTCGCTATTTAGTGAACTTCTTTCTCAATCATTTTATCCTCCACGGAGCCGATCACCAGGTAAACAGAACGAATACCCATTCCACGTTACACACTGGATGACCTTGTACTGTGCCAGGTTCATCTGTTGCTCTTCCACCCGGTGTGTTTTACTGAACCCTCCATTTTGGCATTATTTGAAATAAATGAGGGGGCTGCGTCAGTCAATGTTTTTGACCAATTCAGTGATTAACTATAATCAATTATTATCACGTCTAGACTGTAATAGAATGCCTTACACAGCATGTTGCGCCTGTACGTCTAACATCTAAACAACTAGAGAGTAATGTAGCTTAGCATAGCATGAAAGGCAGAGTCCTGCTGAGCAATGTACACACAGTCAGCTGTTTGTCACGTCTGTGCTACTCAGCCGTTAGACCGGGTTATTTCATAACGGTACACTAACGCATGGAGGACTTGTCTTCTCTTTTAAATGACCGGTCCGTGTCCTTTACCCAGTGAAAGCCCACAATGAAGCTCTGCTCCTCTCTCACTGTATATGTGGTTAACTGCCATGGGGACATTACTCCTGACCTAGCACTATTGCATAATAGCATTGGTAATATGACCATTTGGAGTTTGTTCAATATTAATTATGTATTTATTGTTTGTTTATTTTGTCAAAAAGGAGTTTGTTTACCTGTGTGCCAGGGGACGCAATCACATCGTGTTGCTTTATTTTTTGTTTGTTTGTCATCAGGAACTGTTGTTACTCTCCTGAGCCAAACCAAAACTCACAAATTATGGAAAGCTTCTAAAAAGCAATCATTGTGATTGATGTGGTGCAGTATGTCATAAATCACAATTTAGTATAATTAAGAGTAATATTACTGAACGATCCCTAGATCATACTGATCTATAAAATAGATGCTGTTTACAGGAAGAGAGGAAACTTTTTTTATTTTGAAATTTAAAGATTTCTGCCCTGATACTAATAAAGTCTAACTATGACTGTTTATAACCAACGGTTACTATTATTATCCTGCAGTAATTTAAGATTTGTAAGGAAGATGTTGCATCTGATAGAAAGAGGAGTTGTTACAGGGCTTACTCTGGTTCATAAGGAGCCGTTCTCACTGATGGGCAAACAGCAGTAGGTAGTCTGATAGCTGAAGAGTTCAGTCTCATGCCTCCCAGCTCACACACTTGCCAACAGACTTGTGAGGGCGAGAACTGGTGACAGTCGGTGTTTAGTTAGACCCATAGTGATGCACTGAAAAGGTTTGGTACGTAAATGTGTCAGTAAATGTTGCATCCTTTCCCAAATCAGCATTTAGGTTGTGAATGACTACTAAGTTGTATGTGGACATAACTGATGTGAACTTAACTGGGATCTTTGCTGAAAGAGCTGTCTCTGACTCCAATGACCCTCACTACAGCAGCAACATAGCCCACCTGATCCCTGAGACCTCCGACCTGGTCTATGAAGGGTCAGCTGACTCCAGGCAAATGTGCTGTTTGATTTCAGTGAAAAGGAGAAGGAAGGGACAGTATGCCGATCTCTTGTATTGTAATAGTATGTATTGTTATGACTAATAAAGGTCTCTTGCTTATCACTTCATTCTGACTATTTTGTATTTTGTCATAAATGTATCAGCAATAAATGATGTAATAATGTCTTGCATCACATAAGAATGTCACTCTGTATGTATGTGTGCCCAACACAACCTGCAGTTCTGAAAAGAGAAGCCACTGAAGTACCTTAAACCCCTCTAGTAACGAGGGGGACCCAATCTGGTCCCAGAGGGGGGGCGACAGAGTGTACACATGTAGTACAAAGTACTTCTGAGAACGCATACAAGTGTTTTTTATGACATATCCTATACCCACGTAACGAAGACATTCTGGCAAAATGGACCATATATATATACTGTGTGTGTGTGTATATATATATACATATACAAAGTACTCCAACTTGTACACAATTTCACCTATTTCTTCGCCACACTGCCAAAAATTGTAAAGGCTTCGCACCTTGAGATGATTTTCATGAAGAAAGTCGGCAACAATCCCAGATAAATCTTTTGTGCATGTATGAGGAAGGGGGAGTCTTTTCAGTTTGACGAATCATTTTCCGAGCCTTGAAGGTCCGCCTCACCAGATTGGATTTTTAGTGGCTTAAAACTCTGTCAATCACCGAATTAATCATTTCACTGCATCCTACACTCATTTCCGCATTCTTAGACGTAATGTTGCAAATCGCCCAATCATAGGCTGTGCAACATTCAAAGGAAGTCTGTAAAACTGGAACTCAGTTGAGGGCGACCCATGTTTTACAGGTTTATAGAGGGCCCAGGCTCTCAAAATGATGACAAACTGCTATATTAGATAGATTGAACTATTGTTTTAGTGATAAAACAAGTGAAATATATAGTTATATAGTATATAAAATTAGCATGGGAGACCTGGAGCAGCTGCGTCCAAAATGAGAATTTGGCCTGATCTTGGACGGACTTTCCGTACAAAAGCCTCTATTTTTCTATTGTCCTTTCAATTTATCAAAATAAAAACAGTATGTAGAGACGACTGACATGTTGTACTATGATTGTGGAGTTTTTTAGGCTTACTGCTCCATTATTTTAAATACTAAACAATAAAATTGTTGTTTTTTTCAGGCGAACCTGAACATTTTCAATTTTTGCTGTGTGTTATCTTCATTCAGCAGTTCATTAACCAGTAACATATACACTGATATGTACACATCTTAACAAAGCTCACATTTTGTTGTGTTATTATGCAATTTAAATTATTCAAATAGACCTTGTAGTTAGAGAGAAAAGCTCTTTTCAGTATGGGTATGACATTTTCGAGCAGAGGCCTCAAAATAGGCTTAGGGGTTAGATATTAAAGCTGCATTCTCTCTAGTGTCCACCAGGGGGCGACTCCTCTGGTTGTATAGAAGTCTATGAGAAAATGACTACTTCTCTCTTGATTTATTACCTCAGTAAACATTGTAAACATGAGTTTATGGTCTCAATCTCTAGTGTCAAGTCTTCAATACAGCATGATGTTCATTTAGTAAATGATGGTCCATTTAGAGTCAAACAGACCATAAAGCAGGGGATGCTTTAGGGCGGGGCAACACAGTGATTGACAGGTCTCTACCAGAGATGTTGTCCAATTGGAGTTGTCCATGTTTTTGTCTTCGAACTTTAACCCTTTAACAGTGTGTTTTCATTCATGAAAGGTTATTGTTACATTTTGGTGAACATCAGCGTTCAGTTGTACTTAGCTCCAGAGTTTCAGTCGGGGAGGCAGACAGACTTACCACATTTAAGAGTAGGCTCCATGTCGGAACCACGCATGCTGACTACGGGGGTTCCACAAGGTTCAGTCCTGGGCTCTTCTCGCTCTACACAACATCTCTGGGTTCTGTTATTCGCTCACATGACTTCTCTTACCATTGTTATGCCGATGACACCCAGCTGGTCTTGTCATTTCCTCCTGGTGACACTTAAGTGGAGGTACGCATAGCTGCGTGCTTGGCTGACATCTCGAAGTGGATGACGACACACCACCTCAAGCTCAACCTGGACAAAACCGAGCTACTGTTCCTCCCGGGGAAGGGTTGCCCACACTGACACCTGTCCATCACCATTGATGATACCGTGGTGATGCCAACTCGGACTGCGAGGAACCTGGGTGTGACCCTGGATGACCAACTGTCGTTCTCAGCAAACATCTCATCGGTTACACGCTCCTGCAGATTCCTGCTCTACAACATCAGGAGGATTCGCCCCTTCCTCACTGAGGAGACGGTGCAGGTCCTCATCCAGGCGCTGGTCATCTCCCGCCTGGACTACTGCAACTCTCTACTTGCCGGAGCCCCGGCGTCGGCCATCAGACCGCTGGAGCTTGCCCAGAAAGCTGCAGCTCGTCTGGTGTTCAAGCGCCCCAAGTTCACCCACACAACTTCCCTTCTCCGTGCTCTACACTGGCTCCCTGTAAGAGCTCGAATCCAGTTTAAGACTCTGGTGCTAGCCTACAGGGCAGTGAAAGGAACAGCTCCTTCCTATCTCCAGGCCATGGTCAAGCCCTACACCCCCGCCCGACCACTTCGCTCTGCTGCATCAGGGCGACTGGTTCCCCCGTCGCTCAGAGGTCCCTGCGGCCGATCTACCCGGTCACGGCTGTTTTCTGTCCTGGCCCCACAATGGTGGAGTGAACTTCCCACTGACGTTAGGACAGCGGAGTCGCTGCCCATCTTTCGGCGCAGGCTGAAAACTCACCTCTTCAAGAAGAACTACCCTGAGCCTTCCACTTAGCACTCATTGTATTAGTTTGTTGCACTTATTGTATTCATATTAGTTCGTTGCACTTATTGTATTTGTGTTAGCTCGTTGCACTTATTGTATTTGTTTGTTTCTGCACTGTACGTTTGCTCTGGTTTATGCTCTTAGATACTTGTTTAACAAAGGAGATGCACTTATGACTTCTGGTGACTAGTAGTTCTCTTGAATACCGATGTTGAATACACTTATTGTAAGTCGCTTTGGATAAAAGCGTCTGCTAAATGACTGTAATGTAATGTAATGCTTAAGACTTTCGTTTTTGATAACTCTTATAGTTAGGGCTGGCTCAGGAATATAGTTAGGGCTGGCTCAGGTCTATAGTTAGGGCCGGCTCAGGTTTGCCTTGGACCAGTCCCTAGATGTGCTGCTATAAGCCTAGACTGCCGGGGGACTTCCTAGGATACACTGAACTCCTCTCTCCTCTTCTCTCTCTCCTTCTGTATGAATTCATGTTCCATTAATGCACATTACTAACTTCTTCACCGGAGTCTTTGTGCTTTCTCTCCTCACAGGTTTCCATGGATCGTGGTTATATCTGGACCCTGGTCTTGCTTCCTGCCATGGTCCTGCTAAAACCCACTGCTACTATCATTATTATTATTAGTCACTTTACTATTACTATTACCGATACCATTACCGCTTTTGTTATCATTGTTATTCTACTATATCCACTTCTGCAGCATCCTGACTGCAAACATTACAAACTAGGATGGGATGTGTACGGCTCAGGACAGGAGAGCTCTACAGAGGGTGATTGAAAGCACCCAGAACATCACTGGTACCATCTACTGAGCATCAGGGATATTGGTGAGAAGAAGAGCCTGAGAAGAGCTAAAAGAATACCTGTTAAGCCCTACGCCCCCAGCATATACCATCGAAAGAATGCACTTATCTACACAACTAATATAATCAACTAGAAGATTTACCACAATATCACGTATTTTTCGCCATGAGTCCGCGAGCTACGCACTCCGGACAGAGCTACGAACACAAAGCTAAAAGCTAACACGGACAATCGAGATATCAGAAAGCAAGAGAATTCGACACAGATTCCAGAGATATCTTCCAAATTTCTCTCTGTGAAACCATAACAGAGATATCAGCCATCAAACACCAGAACAACAAACCGCTTAACTGCTAATAATCATAAAGCTCCTCACCTTTACGCTGTATCATGAAGACAAAGGGATCATTTTCCGGTTGTGGAGGTAAAAAAAGTGTTCTTTTAACTGTTTCCGTGATGACAGGGTGCTTTTATAAGGCAGGGTATGAGGGTGGGATTTGACTTTTGGCGAATCAGATTTTACACTTCGCAAGGGACGGCGTGGTTTTGATTCTGACTGGCTAACGATTCTGTCAATCAATATCACGTTATCCCAGCTTAATTATATAGACTCTGGCACGTCGAAGGAGGGCTCATTGACTGAAATCGACCAATGATAGGCTGAGCTAGGTCTCCATAGACACAGAGCAACTGGAATTTAGACGAGAAAGTCCCATCGATCAGAGACACAAACAGGGCTCAGAGAGGATTCTGGCTCTCAAAACGATGCCAAACTGCTGTATTTGGATAGATTGAATACTATTAGTGATAAAACAAGTGAAATATATAGTTATATAGTACATACAATTACAATTGAACAGCTGGTTCCAAAATTACAATTTGGCTGACCTCGCCTGACCTCTCTGTACTGAAACCTGTCTAATTTTGTTCTGCTTCACTTTATCAAAGTAAAAATGTGCAGAGAGACTGTTCACATATTATTGTGCTATGATTTAGGAGTGGGTTTAGACTTCCAGCTGCATCATTCCAAAGAAATAACAATAAAAGGGCTTTTTTTTCAGGCGAACCTGAAACCTTTCAATTTGAGTTGTGTGCCATCTTCATTTACTCTTAACCAGTAACATATACACTGATATTTACACATCTGAACCAATCTCACAAGTGTTACCTTTATTATAACATCAACATTATTCAAATAGATCTTGTAGTTGCAGGAAATACACTCTGTTTAGTATGGGTATGCAATTTTCAGGGAGAGGCCTAAAAATAGGGCTAGGGTTAAAGGTAGGGCTAGGGTTAGAAGACATATGTATATTTGTTTGGATCATTATTCCTGCTGCAGTCGTTTCAGGTGGAGCTCATGTTAACTCCTTTATCTCTGTTGTTCAGTTTGGGGAGTTAGGAAGGGTTTAAAAAAGTATAATGTGCAAAGTAACTAGTGACTAGTAACTAAAGCTGCCAGACAAATGTAGTGGAGTACAATATTTCCCTCTGAGATGTAGTGGAGTGGAAGTACAAAGTTGAATAAAATGGAAATACTCAAGTAAAGTGCATTGAATTTGTACTTAAGTACAGTACTTAAGCAAATATACTTAGTTATATTCCACCATTGATCATAACATTTACTCTCACCACTCACATCTTATCGAAACCGTACAATGTACTGCTTTTTATAAAGAGGTGGAATAATGACCGTACACGTACGGACCGAGTACACAGCTGAAGGGTGATTCTAGGTTCTGAACTGTGGGGGCAGTGAAGCTCCACGCAGCCTCGAGGCAGCCGGAAACAGGAAGGAGAAGATGCAGAAGAAGACGAATAACAACAACATCGACATGGCTGCCGACAGCGATGTGAGTTTCTTTATCCGAGTAACTTCAACTCGCTGCAGGAGTTCTACGTAGTTGTCTAAACGTTCAACGTGAACCTGTTTCTTTGTCTTGCAGCCCGAGTCCGAGGTGTTCGAGATCACCGACTTCACCACCGCGTCCGAGTGGGAACGGTAAGCGAGCGTCTCTCTGACGAGGACCACTGACGGTTTAGACTGCTATTACACATAAGTTCTACTTATTATTATGAGTAGTTAGTATTATGAGCTGCCACCATGACACACACACACACACACACACACACACACACACACACACACACACACACACACACACACACACACACACACACACACACACGGGTTTTCCATGGTCCCGATCGGTCCGCTTCAGCTAACCCATGATGACATATCGTTCGGCTTTCTGACTCACTGTGGGTTGGAGCACACCCTCAACACATCTTCTAGAACATGACCTCGCTGACCCACACAGACCCGGAACTGTGTCGGTCTGGCGTCTTCTCAAACAATCAACTGATTGTATCAAATCAGTTTCCGGAGTTTCATGCAGTTAAACTTGAAATCATAGTTGTAGTTGAACCTCATCACTGTACTAGTTTTGGACCAGGATGTCCTGTATTGGTGTGCCAGTGTAGGGTTGGTGACCTGCAGCCCTGAGGTGTATAGGTTGGTGAATGAAGAGCAGCAGCAGTGCAGACTCCACGAGCAGACAGGTTACAACAGAGAGATAGGAGACTAGAGATAAGCCCTGCTCTGTCTCTATAAAGTGTATGGACCAACCATTTGACTAATTATAATGGGTGTAAACATGCATGCATTGTGTGCAACACATTTAAAAGTGTTATAATTGGCTCATTCAATTAAATTAAAGTTTGTATAGCCAATACCACAAATTCACCTCAAATGTCTTTACAAGCTATGACGTCCTCTGTCCTTGGACCCTCATATCAGAAAAGGAAAGATTTCTCCCCTAAAACATTTAACAGGGACGAAAGGAAGAGACCTCAGGTAGAGCAACAGAGGAGGGATCCCTCTATCTGGATGGACAGAAGTGTGATAGATGTCATGTGTACAGAATGAACACATGACAGAGTTACAACACAGTCAATGCATATGATGAGAGTAGTAATAGCAGTAGTAGTAGCAGAAATATTAATAGAAAAATTATGACTACTAATAATAACAGCAGCAGTGGAAAGAATAGAATAAGAATGAGATAATAAAAGCAGTAATGTTAACTTGACTGGCAGTCTAGGCCTATAGCAGACTATCTAGGGGCTGGTCCAAGGCAAACCTGAGCCAGCCCTAACCGTAGAGCTGAGCCAGCCCTAACCGTGGACCTAAGCCAGCCCTAACCGTGGAGCTGAGCCAGCCCTAACCGTGGACCTGAGCCAGCCCTAACCGTGGACCTGAGCCAGCCCTAACCGTAGAGCTGAGCCAGCCCTAACCGTGGACCTAAGCCAGCCCTAACCGTGGACCTGAGCCAGCCCTAACCATGGACCTGAGCCAGCCCTAACCGTGGACCTGAGCCAGCCCTAACCGTAGAGCTGAGCCAGCCCTAACCGTGGACCTGAGCCAGCCCTAACCATGGACCTGAGCCAGCCCTAACCGTAGAGCTGAGCCAGCCCTAACCGTGGACCTAAGCCAGCCCTAACCGTGGACCTGAGCCAGCCCTAACCATGGACCTGAGCCAGCCCTAACCGTGGACCTGAGCCAGCCCTAACCGTAGAGCTGAGCCAGCCCTAACCGTGGACCTGAGCCAGCCCTAACCATGGACCTGAGCCAGCCCTAACCGTGGACCTGAGCCAGCCCTAACCGTAGAGCTGAGCCAGCCCTAACCGTGGACCTGAGCCAGCCCTAACCATGGACCTGAGCCAGCCCTAACCGTGGACCTGAGCCAGCCCTAACCGTGGACCTGAGCCAGCCCTTACTATCGGCATTATCAAAAAGGAAAGTCTTAAGCCTACTCTTAAATGTAACGTCGTTTATTACAGTTATTTCTGGGACAATATATCGTCCAACAAAAGCAGTTGCTGTGAGAGGCCATAGGCTCAGTCACTACTGTGTTACCTCCTTCTGCATTAGATATTGACTCAGTAGACATTTATTTAAATGAGAATCTTGGAGATTATTACTGAAACAAAAGTCTGTTATCAATGCGTGCCAGAATAGACTACTGTGTTTATCCAACCAGCTGCTGACGCTCATTTGATCTACCTCAAGGTTTGTGTCCAGAGTGGAGGAAGTGCTCAATGACTGGAAGCTGATTGGGAACTGTGCTGGAAACCCGACCCCAGAGAAGGTATTGTACTCTGATGAAGCCATACTTATTTAGCTGAACAACACCAGTGAGCAGCTGCCAGTAGCTTCTTCACCTTCACTCTGTTGTGATGCTTCATTATTTTATCACAGGGTGAATTCACCAGTGGCACCTGGGGGGAGAAGTCTCAGGATATTCAGTTTGCTGACTTTAAGTTCTACATAAGTCATTACTTCCTGAAACAAGAATGTGTGCAGGACAGTGGGAAGGACCAGCTCGAGGAAGGTATGCGTATGTTGAATGTGCCGTAACATGGAGGACACCGGATGAGTTAATAGCAATGTTTTAGCAGTTGCACTTTAAGTTAATGCTCACTGTTTTTTTTCTTCACAATTCATTATTTATATATTCCCTGTTTCCCATGTAACTATAATGGCCTTAGAATATTAGTTGAGAGGTGAGAGAGTCCCTCTAACAGTGAGTGTGTGGCGAACCTCTTCTTCTTGAGTCCAGATGCCTTCCCCGTGGCAATGCAGGACCTTCTGTGTATGAACAATGACTTTCCTCCTCGAGCCCACTGCCTGGTCAGATGGTGAGTTCCATCATTCATTATGTTTTTATGCAAAGAGAAATCAGGTACACAGAAAACGCGTTGACATTCAGTCCTGGTTGCTGTAAAATGTTTTACATGTAGCAGTTCAGCAATCAGATTTCAGCCAGACCCCAACCTTATTTTGGGACATGGCTTACTTATTCCAACTGTAGCAAGATTCTGCTTCCTGTAATTTAGTTTTTTTTTGTCAAGCATTGACTGTCAGGACGGTGGGAGCACAGTTCTTCCTTCCATCGGTATGTGTCTGAATTTTACAGTCAACTTAGTGTCCTCAGTCATTTTTAATTTTAAGTCGGCATTACTCATCGATGGCTGTTTCTCAACCAATCAGAGCTCTGATAGCAGGTTTAATAATGCGGACGTCATCTTCCTGTAATTAGTATATCAAATGTTTAATGAAATACTTTATAAGGCTTATGTTGACTAAGACTAAATATAGACAAATATCATGCTCCAGAGATACAAACTGGTTGCTAAAGAAAGACCAGGTGTGAAATGATAAACCTGAACCATCTAAGAAGTCCTCATTGGAAACTGTTTGGAAAAGGGCGGGCACTTTCAACAAAGATGTGACGGATGATTGGATGAACCATCAGTGAATCAAACTCTTACTGAGGTCAGTCATGAGAAGATCTAGAAAAGCCTTCAGTGTCGTTCTCTTCTTTCAATGTAGAAATACTCTCCAGTTCTGAGAGAACTGATGCTATAGCAGCAGCTACGCTAACCTCTTTAGGAGCCGCCATTGTTGTTTAGACAGTCTCCTCTTTGTGTCTTCACACACACATAAGCCCCGCCCCTAGCTGCCAGCAGCTCCTCACAGGATGCTGATTGGTCCGTGCTCGGTCTTACTGGACACTAACGCATTACTTGAAGCTAGATTTCAGTGTGATATGTGATCTCCTCACATCCCATGAATCCAGCTGCAGTGTGAGGTCATTGAAAGACAGCTAGGTGGGGAAAATGTGATGCTGATTATGTTCTGCTGTAACTGTGTCTCCGATGACAGGTATGGCATACGAGAGTTTGTGGTCATCTCCCCTGGAACCAACTGCGAGGCGATCATCAGCGAGTCCAAATGCAATCTGCTTCTCAGCTCCATCTCCATTTCTCTGGCCAACAGTGGCAGGTGAGTGTTCATCACTCAGGGCAGTGGGCTGCTTTGCTCTCAAATGTTTGTCAGTTTAGTCCAATGTGGGAAGAGTATTTCTAATTCTTACTGTGACACTACATACAACACACAGGTTCTTACAATCTATCTAGCTCAGGGTTTGAGACAGCAGACATACAAATCTGTTTCCTGTTCTTTCACATCATTACACAGTGAGCTGTAAGTACTTTGATTAACTGCCTTTTTAGCTGCCAAGTCACAACATAATCCCCACAATTAGAAGCCACATGATTGGTCGAGCCTCTGTGGGTTCCCAGCCTGACTGGTCTGGCTCTTCAGGCACTGTCCTTTGTATGCCTTCAGTGGCAGCCTCCGTCATAATGCCTCCTAACACCTCCAGCGCATTTCTTCAAAAACATCAGCTTGAAGTGGTCAAAGGTCAAGTGAGTTTATGGCCATAACTCCAGAATTGATATGCTAATTGTGTCAATTCAACACAAATGACACAGACGACATGGATGTGAACTCTTACTGGTCTGGTTGGCGGAGACACTCATCCCTGAGGCGGTATTTGTTGTTTGTTTTAGTTTTAGATCATTAACTTGTTCAAATCTTGTCAGAAACCCCAGAATGCACAGCTGAAAGACCAGATCTGAATTTCTGACAACAGTGTTGAATATCTGAAAGAAATGGTAATGAATGTTCAAAGGAAGTTTCAAATGGGACAGATTAGTAAAACTGAAAACATTACACTGCAAGAGTGAATTCATTATTCACTTCATTTAAGTCTTATGTTCAAATGTTTAATCGTACTTTCAAAATCATTAACGGTAATAATAACACTGTACTCACCAAGTTAACAGCTGAGATCTGGGAACACGGTGATGCTGAATGAGGGATCATTAGAGACATTTCACAATAAAAACCAAATCCGTTACATGTCAATATGGACATCTCGTATACTCTATTGTAAGCTTGGCTGGGTCACAGTTTTTTAGTTGAATATTTTATTTATGACAATAATTGGAAGTGGACGTTGTCATTTGTGTGTTCACATGGTCTGAGGTAGTTCTACATTTATTCAGGTAAAGAAATGTTGATGAATCCTGGGTTTGTGTGTAAAATGTGCACACGGTTTAAGGATTTGTGCGAACACACTGCTTAATGAAGTAATGTTGATGAGGTATCATAACTCATAGAACCAATGGTGGAAGAGACAAAAGTCAAATCCACTTTGTAAGGAATTGTACTTTTCTCTCTTTCTGTGTATCTTCAGAGGCAGCTGGATGTGGGCGGTGTCTCCATTGTAATGCCTGCTCCTCTTTGTCTTGTGCTCTCAGCCAGGTGCCCATGTTTGTGCAGATCCAGCAGAAGTGGAGGCGGGTGTATGCTGGAGAGTGCCAGGGTCCAGGTGTGCGCACTGACTTTGAGATGGTCCACCTCCGCAAGGTGCCAAGCCAGTACAACCACCTGTCTGGCCTGCTTGACATCTTCAAGTCTAAGATCGTAAGTTTCTTCCATCGATTCGCTTCTTGGTTTATAAAATATCTAAAGTCAGCCGCGTGCTTTCTTCAAGACAGTCACGCGGCTGAATGCATATTTCCATCATGGATCGTCATCACAAAAATAGAAATCACCCAATTTCACACCATCAGTTCATTTAATTATATAAAGTAAAACCAGAGTAACCATCTAAATACTTGACCACACACATATACACACACATTATTTGCTGAACATACGAAGAGTACATTATTAGTTTCATTTTTATTTGAGTAGTATGGCTGGCCTGACCCTTTTTATCTCACTATAGCTCATACAAATAAATAATAGTAAGTCTAATAATTAAAGGTCGAGTGTGTAAGTTCAAGCGAGATTTATTGGCAGGAATGAAATCTAATATAGTCAGCTGAAACTAACAATTGTTGTGTTAACGTTACCTCAGGATGAGCCCTTCACATCTACATAGGGAGCGGGTCCTCTTCAGAGTCGGCCATGTTTCTACAGGAGCCCTGAACGGACAAACCAAACACTTGCTCTAGAGAGACTTTCATGTGTTTATGTTACCTGAAGGCCACCGTAGTTCGCTACACACTTGGCAAGGGAGGGGTATTCAGTTGGTTGTAATCTGCAAACCCACCACTAGATGGCACAGAATCTTACACACCGCCCATTTAAGGCTTTAAATATTTATAGGCTTTAAATATTAGGACGCACACACACACATCAGCAGAAGTAGGGATTCATAAGATGACAATACAACATCTGAAATAGTTCTTTCTCTGTTGAGCAAAAACATCTGAACAGATCTGAAGCTCAACTCTGATTCTGTTCTATAGTTTTCTATAAATAGTAAACTTCTGATCAACCCATATCATTTTCAGCCTTAAAATAACAACTTCCAGTTAAGGGACACCCACTTCTGCTTTAAACTCCGCCCATTCCGAGTAAGGGTACGGATACAGATAATTCAGTTGCTTAAACAGACACAGATGCAGATGCTGGTGTACTCGTTCATCACTAATCTTTTCCTTCCCCTTTTGTCCTCAGGGTTGTACCCTGTCCCCTCTGCCTCCAATCAACATCGCCATCCGTTTCACCTACATTCTCCAGGACTGGCAGCAGTATTCGTGGCCACAGCAGCCTCCAGGTGGGCTCATACGCAACAGAGGAGGATGTGGTTACACGTTACCAAATAATCGTCATTTAATAATGTATTAACACCTTTGTATTCAATAGATGTTGGCGTGTTAAGTGAACTTTGTGTCTTCATGTCACACCTTTGTTTTTCACTTAAATGTTTTGATACGTTTGATGTGATTTTTTTTTCTCAACTCTAATTTCATTTTGGCCAACACAGTCACAAAGGTGTTGCAGGCATAGTGTCCTAAATAATTCCCTCGTTCACTCATTCACTGTTTCCTACACTTTACTCTATAATCTGTGTTGACGGTTGAGATGGTCATTAACAGGGCTGGTATACTGGCTCTATATAGCATGGTTAAAAGTCTACACAACCTTCATCAGGCACATTAACAAGCATGACAACAGCTTCTTATTTACAGCAGTAGATGCTGCATAAGTTATCCAGTCAGACAAATACACCTTCAACACATCACTCTGTCAATAGGTTAGAAAAAGACCACACCGTCAAATGAGTGCATTACAACATCCATGTAAGGACCTCAGAGCGTACAGAAAGCACAGTATTGAAAATCATGAGTTCAAGGAGAGACTATTCATAATGTTGACTTCAGAATGGAGCTAACCAGACAAAGACTGAATACACTGAATACCCAGATATGCTTTAGTAGTACTACGAGTAGTTATAAATAAACGATACCATCACATAAATGAGTTCATCGCCAGTATAAGCAAGAGTTTAGTAAATACTGACCAGGCTCCCTCTCAGCGCCGCCTCCTTCAGGAGCACTTTGGTTTCACTTGTGTACGGGTGGAAGTGGCCGAGCTGCCAAACCAATCTGAGCATTCATGTTGGGATGAATCGACGTGTAACATGTGAGAGACACAGACACTATGTAGCGTTGAGTAATTCTTAGTGAACTCTAAACTTGAAACAACCAGCCTACCTGTGTTTAGGGTGTTTTTAAGTCTATATTATGGAAGTGCTTTTTTTCAGAATCCAAGAATGATTGCAAAATAGAGTTTTCTGAAGTGACTACATAGTACATACATGTTGACACAGAAAGTCCCTTTATGAGCACTAGGTATCACACGGGATGATGTCAGACTGGTGGCAGGCTGGAGCTCCTTCCACTGTTTCATGCTGCGCGTCACTTTTGGATGACTACTGTTGTGTGTTTTGTTTGGCTCTCTGCAGACTTTGACACACTCCTTGGAGGTGAGGTGGGAGGGGTGGAGTTTGGGAAGCTTCCATTTGGAGCCTGCGAGGAGCCAATCAGGTAAAGGCATTGTAACTCAGATAACGGTACATTCCAGAAAACTCACAGTACAAACCACTGAAATGGATCTGAATAAACATAAGAATACATTGTTATACAATGAATCTCTAGATCTCTGTGCAAAACAAAATGAATTATTTTGTCTCTGTTTCTGGATCTTTTAGTGAGCTTCATCTTGCAACCACTTGGCCTCACCTGACGGAAGGCATAGTTGTGGATAATGATGTGTACAGGTAAGGACTGTCTCTGCCTCCACAGCAACGCCTTGTTTTCATAGATAAATAGATGGATACTATATTTGCTTGTCCTAGCAGCGGTACATGAAGAATATTTTCCTCGCCTATTTGCGGGCTAACAGTTGCTGCCTGCTGTTAAAAAAGGAGCTTCTCCCACCCAGGAGGCAACCTCCGGTTCTGCAGAGTGAAGCTGATGCGGAAGTGTGTTAAAGCTGCATTCTCTCTAATGTCCATCAGGGGGCGACTCCTCTGGTTGTATAGAAGTCTATGAGAAAATGACTCTACTTCTCTCTTGATTTATTACCTCAGTAAACATTGTAAACATGAGTTTATGGTCTCAATCTCCAGTATGAAGTCTTCTTCAATACAGCATGATGTTCATTTAGTAAATGATGGTCCATTTAGAGTCAAACAGACCATAAAACAGGGGATGCTTTAGGGCGGGGCTACACAGTGATTGACAGGTCTCTACCAGAGACGTATACGCCGTCTCTACGTCACTCCTCGTCAGTCCAGATATGGGAACTTCTGTTCATCGGTTGCAAAAAGTCAAGATAGCGACGGCCAAATCACTGAACTGGAGGCTCCATAACGTCCACAAACCAATGGGTGACGTCACCATGACGACGTCCACTTCTTATATACAGTCTATGGTCCCGCTAGGGCAGGAACTGACGTAGCTCCCAGACAAAAACAGTGTCTCAAACACCAGGAGCACAAGAACTAGCCAAGTGCATAATGGTTCTGTGCTGCTAGCTAAACGAAACAAACTGCCCTAGAAACATATTACTATAACAAACAAAGACGGGACACTTATTCATGCTGTTCTTTCAAAGATCTCATGTTGTTTACTCGGGAAATATTGTGACCTTGCTCTATTTAAACTCAAAGAAAAAAAGGAGAACTTTGTAAATTTAAAATGCTGTCCTATGGGAACATGTTGAGTGTCACTTTGCTTGATAAGTGAATGTTGTAACAGCCTCAGCATGTGATGACCTGTCAGCCATCCAGTCAGTAGGTCTGACAGTGTTTTCTCAAAACACTTTTTCATGGGCTTCAAACAAAATGAGTCAGCAACATACACAAAAACAAAAGTCTTTTTTAACCCAATATGCTCCCTCTCTTTGTGTGACCCGGCAGTGACCTTGACCCACTCCAAGCTCCTCACTGGTCCGTCCGAGTCAGGTCAGCTGAAAACCCTCAGTGTCTACTGGGTAAGATGAATCCCTTGATGTCCGATATTCTTTCCTATAAAAAGTGAAAATGAGATGACGCGGTTTCACGTCATCCTGTTTAAAGAATGTTTTAGGTTAGGAAGTGTTTTGGGATCTGCCTCACCCTGACTTCTTGGAAGACATTGAAGTACTCCAGCAACTAAGGAGGTTCAGTGGGAAGTGGAATGAGCTATCACCTGTTTTCCCCTTTTAGCTTGTTTTGATTCATATATAGTTTTTAGTTAGTATAACCTGACAAACATGGCATGCACTACTGAATTAACCCTTTAGTAGTAGCCCTAGTAGTCTGATGAGTTCCACTGGTGTCGGACATGGAGGCCTTAACTTATTCAACCTTTAGAATTAATTTAGTATCTCAGTTCCCAGCCCGACTGGAGTAGCTGGACTGCAAAAGTCATCCAGCTTTGGGCAACTGCTCTTTATGTTGTAATTTACAACAGCAGTGGCAGCAAAGTGATGTTCTTTTGATAGCAGCACACCTCTGTTGTTGGGCAGTGGAGGACGCCAGGCTCTGTTCTCTCCACTGGATGTCTCCTCCAAACTTGTCATTTGTGCTCCTTTTTATATCCACTTCACGTACCCAGTGGCCTTTTTCAGGTGGAAAAGAATATTGGGGCAACAGCTACTTTGGACAGATGCAAAATCAGAATTTTAGAATGTAAGCAGTATAATAGGTGCAAATAATGTTGGAAGGATTTGACCATTCTTATCTTCCCGTGCAGGCGACTTGCTGACAGAGTTCTTTAAGCTCTGCTGTAGGAAGGAGTCTACAGAAGAGATTCTGGGAAGAGGATTGGCTGAAGAGGAGGGCAAAGGTCAGGTCACTGGCTGCACTGATAGCTGCACGAACACTGAAATGTTTCCCTAGAGCCTCTTATTACTCATCTCTTCAAATCAAAATACTGATGTTCCATCAGAGATGCAATATACAAATACACAATGTATACAGTATCAAATATTAGACGGTATCTGTGTGATTGTAAATATCTGCTTTTTTTTCCTTGCAGAAAATAGTGACATCAGCTCTGCTCTATCGAAGCTGACGGAGCCAACAGCAACAGTGCCGATCTCCAAACTGTCTGTCTCCAATATGGTGCACAGCGCCCGCAAGCACATCCGACGCCACAGACGCACTGATGAGTCACCACTCAACACTGATATACTCAATTCTATCCTTCTGGTAAGGGTTTATTGCTGCATTTGGGCTAGTAATATTATTACATTACTAAAAAAGTATCCAATTCATTTTCATCTGCTTATCCGGGACGGGTCACAACGTTTTCCAGCTCTTCCTGAGGAACCCCGAGTTGTTCTGATTTTGGCCGCTTGTATCCACAGTCTCATTCTTTTGGTCACTAGCCAAAGCTCATGACCAGGTGAGGGTCAGAACATAGATGGATTGGTAAATAAAGAGCTTTGCCTTTAGGTTCCGCCTTCACCACAACAGTCTGGTGCAACGCCGGCATCACTGCTGATGCTGCACCAAGCGTTCTGTTCATCTCACGCTCATCTCACGCTCCAAGACCCATAGATGCTTGATCTCCTTTGGCTTGGGGCACTAACCCACTCCCAACCCAGAGGTACTAAGGAACCACGGCCTCAGACTCTAATCCCTACGCTTTACAGTCAGGCTCGTAGCAGTGACCCCATAAACATTCAATGAAATAATACCTCAACAATATTTATTATTACACATTACAAATTGAACTGGATGAATTATAAATAATACAAACTCTAATAATAAATAAACGCTCTCTCGTAAAATAATGGTTGGATTAAAAAAATAAATAAATACAATAACAGCTTATATAAGAGCTAATAATAGCTTTACATTCAATTCATTCAGGTGTAAAGTGATGTCAATCAAAAGAGCCATGATATTATATTATTCTCATCTTCTAAAAATAGAAATTTGTGTGCAGGGACTTTATCTGTGGTTACTTGTACCACTTGTTTCTCTTAGATTGTTTATTATCTGTGACTTCATTTCAGATGTGAGTGGGTACGTTTGCTCATAAGAGTTATGCTTTGTCTCTTTATTGGCGCTTCACAATAGCGCTTTTAATCATCAAGTCTCTGAACATATGAGACGTACTGCTTTTGAACTGGTTGTGGGAATAATAAACGTATAAGAGTCCGTCCATTCTTGTTTAAAGGCTCTGGTTAAGCTGTCCACATCGAGCACATCAATAACTTCTCTGACTCACATACTTTTTCCAACTGTTGAGTCTCTCTCTGTCTCTGCTGTGTGTGTGAATATCTCACTCGAGTCGAGGGCAACGCTTATCGGAATACACATATGTGATAGATAGATAGATGGACAACTAGTGACCCCTGGTATAGAGCCACAGCCAGGATAGAATCAGAATTGCTCTTCCTGGAACCACCCCGGCCTCCACTCGACACTGAGGAGGCGTGTCAGCCAAAACACCCCAACAATGTCCAGAGACTTCAGCATCTCAGGACAAATCTCCACCCTTGGTGCCTTGCCTTTGAGGAGCTTTTTGACTTCGTCAGCACCCTCTGCCAGGGATATGGTTCCGTCTGCCCCTGAGACTTCAAACTCTGCCTCCTCCGAAGACGACGTGTTGGTCGAGTTCAGGAGTTCCCCAGTCCGACACTGATGGATTGGCCTTTTGTAAATGTATTGTTGAATTGCACATTTATATTTCATGTTTATGTGTTTTTTTTCTTGTCTCAGTATCTTTTCCCAGATGCTGCTGTGGAGAAGTCATCAGAGAATAGCAAGAATAGAACTGCTCAGTCAAACTCCTGTGGGAAAGATGAGCAAAATAAACACTCTGACTATGTAAGTAAACCCCTTTACCACTAACACACTGACAATTTGACTGGGCCAGCCAGCCTGTTTGGAATAATACATTGTTCATGTAACATTTACTATCATAAAAATGACTACAATTACTGTTAAACCCATTATAACCTATCAAACATTGGAAAATACCACACTAGAATGGCAATAACACGATATTGTGCAAACCTTTGGGAAAAGTGTTTCCACAAATTCCCCAATTAATGTGCAATCGCCACAATGAATATTGCATACAGTACGATAGTCATGATTCTGCTGTATCAAAATAATCCCCAGTGGTGTTAGAAAAGTTGAAAAGGAGGCTCCAGGAGTTCTACACCACTAGTGATGTGGTGTCAGGATGCCACTGTCCATTCTCTTCATGAGTTAAATGTTTGCTTTACAATTGATTCCTATTCTGAATGAACCTTTTCATACATGCGTATCCATGGTTCCCCCTGTATCCAGAACCTTTTCCTCCAGCTGAAGTCCGCCCCCAGCGACAGTCTGACCTACCGGCTGGCTCTGTGTGCGTGTCTGGTCAACTACAACCATGGCGGGGTGCGTGCTGTTGCCCACCTCTGGCAGGAGTTTGTCCTAGAGCTGCGCTACCGCTGGGAAAACAACCACTTCATCTACGGGTGGGTTCCACTCTCTTGGGCTGCTCGTAGGCTTGTTTGGAAAGAGCTAAAGGCATCGCACCTCTCAGATGCTTTCACATTTGAGGATCCACATCTTAAAACACATAGCCACACCCACCTAGTAACCTGTCCAATACACAAGAAGAAGCTGTTACTGTGATGCTGATCCTCTTAACTCAAATGTAGATTGCATTTACAACACACACTGATAAAGTACAGAAATCCAAGTGAAAGGCTTCTAAGATACAAACCACATGCAAGGTCATTGTTATTTCAACGTTGTACTAGTTGAAGCTATTTAAGAAGTAGTTGATGTCATGTTCTCTCATATGGACCTCATCTTCTCCTTCTGCTCCCTGACCTGCAGACTGGCTGCTGGACCTCCTGATCTTCGCTGTTGTCTTTTGCACCAGAAGCTCCAGGTAGACCGTGATACAAAACCCACAGTGTGTTTGAGCCAGAAGGTCAGATGAAATCATTCAGAAATACACAAGACAAATGAAGCTGCAAAAGGTTATTGAGACCATTTTTTGGGCGCAATGGGAAATTATAAAAATAATATATTAAATATTAACTTTAATAAATACTGAAGTTCCTTGCGGCACCATCCTTTTTAACAGAGAAAAGTGATCTAGTCTCATTAATGGTTTTCCCTGAATGTTGGGTATTTCAATTAGAATCATCAAAATAAAGGACAAAATAGTTAAATCATGTATGTGTGTATATATATATATATATATATATATATATATATATATATATATATATCCAGCAGTAATCTGATTATAATAATGTTTATATCACCAATGAAGTAACCGTACGTTGAAGGTAATTTGGGGGAGTATTAAATATAAAATATTAAATATAAAATGAACATACAGACAATAATATGTC
This sequence comes from Pholis gunnellus, assembly GCF_910591455.1. NCBI lineage: Eukaryota > Metazoa > Chordata > Actinopteri > Perciformes > Pholidae > Pholis > Pholis gunnellus. The sequence goes on from NC_136548.1 coordinate 2,041,714, forward strand.
AGCCGAACAGATGAGCATGCAGTCTCAGCCACCATTTTAAATGGCTACCCAAATATATCAGAGGCTAGTCATTTATTTTACACAATAATTATCCATGTAAATGCAACAAGTGTCTAGATCAGTTGAATAGAAACGTTGCATTTAGTTTAGTTGCGCAATAACGCAACTTTAAGTACTGTGATATGAGGAGAAGTAGTAGTAGTAGTAGTAATAGTAGTAGTAGTAGTAGTAGTAGTAGTTCTGTGGGAAAAGCAATCGTGCTAACATAAACTGAGAAGTGTACCAGAAATCTCACCTCTCATTCAGGCCAACTGACTTAATGCACACATAAATCCATCTGTCCTGTCTGAATGAAGCTGTGAGTAACATTAATGTCTGAATGACAACAAGCCATCCCTTCTACAGAGAGATGAAGACAGCAATGTTATGTAAAAGGGATAATGTTCCTGTGTAGATGCTGAATTGCTGCATCGAGAGGAAGAGGGCGAGAGATGAAACTCGCAAGGTGCTGGAGGGGAGCAGAGAGAGAGAGCGCAGGGCGTCCCCTCCGGAGTCCGCAGCGGCAACAACGACTGCATCCGGCTCGACGAGGGAGGTGTCTCCGGGGAAATCCTGGGACTCGTGGAGCGACAGCGAGGAGGAGTTCTTTGAGTGCATGAGTGACCAGGGGGAGATCGAGGCAGAGAAGGATGGCAGTAAAAGTAAAGCAGAGGGAAGGCTTCATCCCTACAACAACCTGACTCTACTGAACTCTACGGAGCCTCTCTACGTTCCTGTCACACAGGTCAGGACCTCTGTCCCTCTCACACATGAAGGAAATCAATGTCAACACTTATTCATCAATACAGATGTAATACGCACAGTAGCACATATTATTAATGTTCTACTATGTTCCAAATATAACGCGATGAGAGGAAAAAAAGACACTTGCATAGAAGTTATGAAAAGAAGATGGCTGTTTTGGATATTTGTTACATTTGTTAATAAGTTATAGGGTTAGATAAGACTTGACTCTATGTTTTATGTATTATTTCACAATTGGTAATATCCTCTTTAAGTTGTGCTTTAGTTAGAGTAAACACACCTCTGATACATTTCTGAGAAAAATTCTGATAGTTTTTAGTTTTTCACTTCCTCTAAATGAATGTTGATTGCTCAAGATTTTAGCTACAATTTAAGAAAATAAAATGGGAAGAAGGGCAAATCACTGAAATCGCTTTGTTCATATGAAAAGCTGGGAGATACGTCACTGATCAGTTTTCCAGAGTTGCTGCTCTATGCTGGCCTCCACCCAGCAGAACCACATCAATCTGGATTAATACACATCAACAATCAGAAAATGTGTCCACGATGAGGTCCCAAAGACAAAAACTGGTTATTAGACTTCCTCACAAACAGACCCCGGCACCTCCTCCACTCTAGTGTTCAACATATGTAATGAAGTAAGTGTATTACAGCCGCATGGTATGGAAACTCTGTGTGTGTGTGTGTGTGTGTGTGTGTGTGTGTGTGTGTGTGTGTGTGTGTGTGTGTGTGTGTGTGTGTGTGTGTGTGTGTGTGTGTGTGTGTGTGTGTGTGTGTGTGTGTGTGTGTGTGTGTGTGTGTCAGGAACCTGCTCCTATGACAGAGGATCTGTTAGAGGAGCAGTCAGAAGTACTGGCCAAACTGGGCACGTCAGCTGAAGGAACCCACCTCCGTGCCCGGATGCAGAGTGCCTGTCTGCTCTCTGACATGGAGTCCTTTAAGGTGAACCAGGAAGACGTGCACACATTCACTGCTTATTTACTGTCAGCCTGTGTGTCCTGCCCAGCCAGTCAATTCAAGTTTAAACTACAATACAAGTTTTCCATTAATCATGAGGATATATATATATACATACATACAGCTAATTAGCTATCAGTGCCGTATCATGCATCGGAGACTTTTTTTTTTCAATGCTATAGCTTCCTTCAAAGGAAGTAACCAAATGGGGGTGCGTTTAGTAATCACTGAATGTTTAACTTAGAGGTAGTAAACCACAGGATATGTAGATTACGATCAGTCGTAAATCTGTAGTGTAGGGAGTATGTCAATGTCAATTGTGTCGATTAGGAACAAATCCAGATGTTTTAGTCAGAACCTTTCCCCTGTGGACTGACCCTTTAAAAGATGTACTCAGCCTGCATTCTTGGCCCATCAGTTTGTACAACGATGAAGCCTTCTCTGCAGAGAATAAATATCCCAAAGAACAACTTCTTTCCTCAATGTTTCTTGTTTCAGTATTATAGGACTCACTCAGTACTATTAAATAGTTTCTTCCACCACAGCATCATAACATAGATCCAACTAATCCATACTCACATTTGTTGCCAAGTGGTTTTACAATTGATTTAATTGATTAGTTGTTGCAGCCTTACAATGGAGTATGATGAAAATATTGGGAGTGGCAATATAGCTAAAGATTCCTAATCAGGTTAGGCTAATCTGTTGGGTCCCAGAATACGATGTTAGACCTGTCATATTGTAAATCGATATAGATTTGACATCATTAAAATACACATACTACTTCTTCACCTGAAGACAGCTATCACATACATTTACAAAACTTGAGGATTAAATTACACATTAAATCCTCTAATGGTGGGCAAATACAATATCCATTCAATCACATAGATTATGAGATATTTTCTTGTAAATGATCAAATAATAAGACTTTCTTTCTTGTGATTATGAGAGAAGAAAGATAAAGGATTCTTTGGTGGTAAATATATCTTCCAGCTGTTGGTTCATTACGTGGCTCTTGAGAAGATTGATGGTGACAGACATGGATGTGTCTCAGACCTGTTTCCCGTCTCTCCACAGGCAGCCAACCCAGGCTGTGTTCTGGACGACTTTGTGCGCTGGTACTCCCCTCGAGACTACGTGGAGGAGGAGGCTGTCGATGAGACGGGTAACAAAGTGGTGAAAGGAGAGCTCAGTGCCAGGATGAAGATCCCGGGCAACATGTGGGTGGAGGCTTGGGAGACGGCCAGGGTTACACCTGCACGCCGCCAGAGAAGACTGTTTGATGACACGAAGGAGGCCGAAAAGGTAGTTTACTGTGCAGCTGGACGACACGGGACATCAGAACTTATCTACGTTTATGGGATGTAAGTGAGAGAAGGCAGATGAATGGGGGAAACTAACGCTGGGGTCTCACTGTCTTTCCAGGTTCTGCACTATTTAGCAGTGCAGAAACCTGCTGACCTGACCCGCCATCTCCTGCCCTGCATCCTCCATGCTGCTATTCTCAAGTTGAAGGAGGAAGGTGAGTCATGGTAGTTTTGATTTGTAGTGACATCAAACAGTAAAAGTGTGTGGACAGAATATTGTACTAATGAAGTGGAAATCCAACGTGTGCATCGACAGTAAACTGTGCTGTGAGTAAGTATGGAGCCATTACGTCAGAAGTATAAGTAGAGCTCAGTATACTTTTCCAAAGTGTACCCAGTACATACATAGAGGGCACACTTAGGACCTGTGTCCACATAGTGTCTTTTCATGAGTGCCAACTTCTTTTTTTCAATTGTTCCTCCTGAGGAGAGAGCGTATGTGGTCTCTAGCGGCCGCCTAGAGACAAAGCGCTGCACCCAGCGTCTGTTTTTGTCTGAACTTTTCAGAAAAGCTCTGGTGACGTCACTGTAGTAAATTGAGGAGAAGCTTGTCTGTCTGAGTGTGTCTGTCTATCCTAAAACTTTATATTTTGGACACACACTACTATCATGACAAAGACCGAAACGCCCATTTGTAGGAGATCGGTCGGGCACTGAATGTGAGTGTTGGGCTTCTGTTAGCGTTCACCGTGTCTCTGCTCGCTCTAACGTTACGGCTGGCTGAGCGCTGACGAGCTCATCTATACAAAGTGTGAAGCAGACACTTCTAATGTGTTTAGTTTGAACGCAGTGCACTAACAGTAGATTTAGATGTAGCTGTTGTTTGTTTTGTCATGAAACAGAGTTTCTCTCATGATGCAAGATGCAGGTTAAAGTAAATCTAATGAAATGTGATGTGATGAAGACTGTCATCCCTTAACAACAGCTAAATGTAGAAAATTATCCAAGTTACTTGTGTGTGTGGGAGACCAGGAGTGTGGGATCTTTGTTATATAGTATATTCTGTTGAAACAGTAGTTAAGGGAGGAATGTCACATGTGGAGGAATCATTCCATATTCTCCATACTTGAATCAATCACCTGCTTACTATTCATCTTACAGCTTTCGTCATTGTTTTGTTTCCTTCTCTCCTCTGTCTCCCCTCGCTCACAGAGTCAGTAGAAGACATTCCATCAGTCAAAAAGAGCATTCAGCAAGCTACGGGTCAAGCCAGCAAGCTGCTGCACCCCCTCAACCATGACTACAAAAAGTTAGAGGTCAGTGAACTCCAAACTCTCAACTTCTTAGTGGAAAAACTAGCTTGCCAGTGAAAGTGTTACCAGATTTAAGTATCCACTTGACCTGAACGTTACTGAGACACAGCAGCACCAGAGAAGCAGACTGAAACTATTGAGGCGCTGCTAGTGTGTGGGTCCTTATGTTTAGTGATGCCCTTCACTCCCTGCATCAGGATTGTGCATATCATGGTCTTCCTCAAAGGTCAGCTGTGTCAGTAGTTGGTAGGAAAGCCGTAATGATTTCCTCAGACTTTCATCAGGCAAAATTCTTGAATTGGATATTTTAGTTCTCATGACTGTTAACACCCAAAAGGAATGGGAGCATGTATGAAAGCATGAATGTGTGCACTGTGTATAGACATAATTCATTTAGCTTTGTTTTAGCTCTAATCCATGATGATCATGATGATAACATGTAGAGCCCAAATAAAGATCAAAATGCCTAGTTTGGCATATTGATCAGAGTTCACGAGCTTCACCAGCAGGGACTGACCGCTGCATCAGAGTTTCAGTGGAATCTTAATGCCATTAGGAGCACTACAAGGTGGCAGAGGAACCTGATTTCTTCACAGATGATCGGTCTCATATGCTACTGTCAGGACATAGGGACAGTTTGAGCAAGTGTATTTTATGAATTGTCCATCCTGGGAGAGGGATCCCTCCTCTGTTGCTCTCGCTAAGGTTAAAGGATTGTTCCTGTTCTGATGTGAGGGTCCTGGGACAGACAGATTGTAAAGCCCTCTGAGACAGATTTGTGATTTTGGGCGAATTGTGTGACAATGTTATTGTTTTCATTAGTTACCAACTGCAGCTTTAATGACTTTTAGCCCCTTTGCGGACAGAGCCGATTGAATTAGGTGTCACTTTTGTTTACATATTCATGCTTGTTGAACAGATGTATTGACTTTTTACTCGCAAATGTTTTATTACAGTAATAGTAACGAGCAAATTTGTTGTCAACTTGAGTATTATTTACTTCACCTGGTTCACTTTACTGGTAGATTAGCATTGCAGCGTGATCATAAATGACACCAATTAAAAAGTACAAATAAAAAACACCGGTAATGTTGGCTTATCAATACTCCGTTTTATAATTTAGCACTGAGGCCCGTTTAACACTGAGTTTCGTCACCTATCCCTTACTGTTAGGTAATGGAAAAATGAAGAAGGCTCTCGATGGTGCCAGTGTAGAAACATGGTGGTGCAAGATGGCGGACTCTGTGAAAAAGAGCCACTACCTATGTAGAATGTTCCCCATACATGTCGCACACTGTTCCTTTAAGTAGAGCAAAACTATAATAATGTTTATACATATGGACTTCATTCTACTTGTCAATGCGATGGAGTAGAAGCCTATCTAATGTGAACTTCCTCCATCGGCTGTTCTGACGGTATGTGTGTGTGATCTTTCTCTACCTGTAGGATTTCATCAATCAGCTGATGGTCATGGAGACGGCCATCACCAGAGCTCGCTCCCTCAAGGCCAAGTTTGCCAGTTGTGAGGGCGGGAAGGGAGAGGACACAGAAGAGCTAGAGAAGTAAGTTATTCAGCGTTTTATTCTCAAGAATCTCAAGAGGAGGATGATGGGCTGGTGGAGGGAACTGGGTTTATAATGGGCCTCCATGTGAATATGATTGGAATGAAAGAGCGGATGTCAGATAATGTAGGCGTGACTTAACTAACGCTATCCTCCATGTGTACCAATCAGTTGCACTGATCTATTTATTCTACTGTGACCAACATTTGATGTCTTCCTCCAGGTTTGTGAGCTCCCTTTTGGAAGAGCCAGAGGTGGTGGTGATTGGAGCTGGCCAGGGCCCGGCCGGCAGCATCATCCACAGACTGTTTGTCAACGCTCAGAGGGTAAGAAGCCTCACTCTCCTGCTCCCTGTGACACAGTTCACCAGGGGGGGGGGTTCTCTCAGGATGTGGTCATGGTAGGAATCTTACCATGTGACGAGACCAGGTATTGTAGGTATAAGTTTCATTTCAAGTTTGTAAATGGAAGTAAAATCGCAACCTAATGACACAAACAGGTTGCTTCAACTGATCATCTGTTCTTCATGTCCGTCTATCAGCCAGCGGTTTAGTTTAGAGACATAGAAGCCGATTTGAATTGAAATTGCAAAAGGTACTTTAGTGATGGCTATTTTTCCTGCTATATGATTGTAGTATGTAACAGAGTTGTTTATTTATTGTTATCTTACTGAAAATGCCTAAAGAGCTTGTGGAATTAAAAACTAAAATTAGCATTAGCATCTAAAAACTGTAATGCCAGTGAGTGTTGGGACAAACGCTTCAACAACATTATAAAGATCTTTAAAATATCATACCCCCACTCGATATAATTTAAAATATATCGATGCAATACTCGAGCCTCACAATAGATTTCACCATCATTTGGCCTGGGTCATCAGCCGTGGTGTTTGGGTATCTAGTGAGGACCCTCGCTCTTGCACAGGAGACGCTGTAAATGAGAGCAGGTTTTATTTATTACTGCTGAAAGTGTTTTTGTATCTGATATTCTCACGTTCCTCACAAAGTCAATAACTAAACATATGTTAACAATTTTATGAAGCACATTGTCATTCTCTAAACTCCTCTCCTTCGACATTCTCTTCCTGAGCGCCATCGCCTGCATCAGCAAAATATCAATTCTCCCACGGTGTAGCGGGTTCTCCTACGGTGTAGCAGGGCAACATGGAACCCACATTCAGTCTTTGCTCCACCTGACAGTCCTGTAGATGAATGAATCTTGAATGCTACGTAGGGCGGGTCTGGAAGAAACGGAGCAAATCTTGAATGCTTTTGATTTGGGAACCAAATAGTCAATTTAAGTAAGTAAGTAAAATGTATTTATAAAGCGCTTTTTACAGACGTAAGTCAAAAAGTGCTTAACAGGGCAGAATTACAAACATAAAAAACACAATGTGACCAAAGGGCCAGTAATTTACATACACACAGAAAATAGAAAATAAAAGTAGGTCTAGGACGTGTTTTACCCAAACGGCAGTCTAAAGAGGTGAGTTTTGAGCTGATTTCTGAATGCATTCACAGAATCTGCGAGGCGTAGGGGTGCAGGCAGAGCATTCCACAGCCTTGGTGCTACTGCCTCAAAAGCTCAGTCACCACGGGTCTTAAGGCGAGTGCGTGGGACAGACAGAAGACCTAAAGCGTCAGACCTGAGAGTGAATAGGGGTGAAGTAGATCAGCTACATATGTAGGAGTCTGACCGTGTAGTGCTCTGTAAATGAGAGTGAGAATTTTAAAGTGTATCCTAAATGCTACAGGGAGCCAGTGAAGAGATCTGAGTACGAAGGTGATGTGAGACTGTCTATTTGTCCTGGTGAATAATCTGGTGGCAGCGTTTTGGATGACCTGCAAACGGTTAAGAGCAGATACACTAAGTGATGAGAAAAGTGTGTTACAGTAGTCAATGCAGGAGGAGATAAATGTGTGTATGATCATCTTTAGTTCAGCTGTTGATACAACAGATCTTAGTTTACTGATATTTCTTAGGTGGAAGAAACAGGATCTGGACAGCTGCTTAACATGGGGGTCAAACGACATGGATCGATCTAAGAAAATCCCTAGATTGCGCAGGTTGCAATTGGCAGCAGAGGAGAGTGGACCAATACTCTGCCTGATCATAGGGACAAACTCATCCGGTGCAAGAACTAGAACCTCCGTCTTGGTGTCGTTGAGTTGTAAGCAGTTTTCTGCCGTCCAGTCTCCGATAGCATTGACACAGTCCAGGAGCCTAGTTAATGTGAAGGCCTCGCTGGGTTTGAATGACAGATGGAGTTGGATATCATCTGCATATAAATGATAGGACACATTGTAACTTTTTATAATCGGTCCCAAAGGTAACAAATAAAGGGAAAATAACAGAGGCCCCAGAACCGAGCCCTGCGGTACACCACAAGACAATGGAGAGGTGACAGACACAAAATCACCCACAGAGACATTAAAAGTTCTGTCAGTGAGGTAAGATGTAAACCAGTCTAACGCTATGCCAGATATGCCCACCCAATCACGTAGCCTCTTAATCAGGATGTTATGGTCTACAGTGTCGAATGCAGAACTAAGGTCCAGAAGTTCTAACGCAGAGCAGTCACCCGCATCAGAACACATTAGAATGTCATTTGAAACCCTCAGGAGAGCGGTTTCAGTAGAGTGTTGCTTACGAAACCCAGACTGGAATTTGTCGTACATGTTGTGCCTCTCCAGTGCAGCAGTAAGTTGGTTGGCCACCACTTTCTCTAAGATTTTGGACAGGAAAGGCAGTTTTGATATGGGCCTGTAGTTCATAGGCAATACCGGATCTAAGTTGGGTTGCTTTAATATAGGCTGGATAGTGGCATGCTTAAAATAGGACGGGACAATTCCTGTAGACAATGAGGAATCAACCATAGATGTTCCAGTAGGGCCAATAATTAGCATATTTTACATTTATTCCAACATGAAAAAAAGCAGTAAATGACACTTTGATAAACACGTCAGGACATCTTATTTTATTCACCCTCACAGGCAATTCAGTATTATATATATATATATATATATATCATATAATAATATTCAGTATAATATAAAACACACACATACATATATAAATATAAGCTATGATGAGTTTTCAGTGTTAATTCACCATTTTTATTAAATGTTGATGCCTCCATGACCAAGTTCAGCAGATGAGACTGAGGACAACTATGTAGAAGAAAAGATGCTCACTTTGCCTGATATGTATCTTGACAGAGTTCTCATGTGTGCCCTGGTGTTCTCGTGTTTCCTTACCTCCTCATCCCTCACTCCCTACCCTGGTGTTCTCATGTTTCCTTACCTCCTCATCCCTCACTCCCTACCCTGGTGTTCTCATGTTTCCTTACCTCCTCATCCCTCACTCCCTAACTGTCCGTGCTGGATCTGTCCCCGTTGTTTTAAAAAGCTAAATAAGTTATTAGCATGACAGCATCCAGCTAGCCAAACCTGTCTGGTACAGCTAGTAGAGAAGCTTCATGTTCTGCTTCCCTTTCCCGCCAGTCTGCTGTCTGATTGTGAGGTCAGGCTGATCTGGGATCAGCTCTTTGGCCTGAAGTTTCTTCTCAAAGTTCTCAAACGGGTCTTGGAGGAGTAGTGCTCGCGCTGGCGCTTGCACTCGCCTGTAGAGACTAGTCCTGACGAGAACGCGCAGCTAATCTAATAGAGTCTGTGGCATCATTGATATGCAGATTAAAATCACCAACCAGAAGCACTTTATCTAGCTTGATAATAGAGGTCAGGAAGTCTGTGAACTCTGACCTGCTGGACCTGGAGGTCGGTAAATTAAAACACAGTAAAACGGCTTTAGCCGACCCACTTTAGTCAGCTGCAGTTCAAAAGTAGTATAATGTTCTGTGCTCCCCAATTGGCAGGAAAACTGATTCTTCAGACAATCCTCATACTCATTCCAGCTGTTATCGATTCCTTGTTCTGATTCTTGGCAAATTCTTTCAGCAAAAAATAGGTCAAGAATGCTGGGAGCAACTTGTTTGTTAACAACTTGTTTTCTCTGAGTTGAGCTGTGATTTTGTGATGCAGCTTAACATTCTAAACTATCTGTTGTGAAACTGTGCTGCTCCTTTGCATTACGATACATATGTATGTGTATGATTGTGAGGTAATTTTGCCAAGCAAAACATGCCAAACGTGCTTCTTCTTTTTTGTTCTACGTTTCCTCCATTCGACTGTATTTGTGTGTTGTTTCTTCCCCTGCTGCTTACGTCAAGCTGGCTGACTTCACCAGTGACGAGGTAACTACCAGTATAGCTCTACCTACCAGTATACCGCTATACCTACGAGTATACCTCTACCTACCAGTATACCGCTATACCTACGAGTATACCTCTACCTACCAGTATACCGCTATACCTACGAGTATACCTCTACCTACCAGTATACCTCTACCTACCAGTATAGCTCTAACTACTAGTATACCTCTACCTACCAGTATACCGCTATACCTACGAGTATACCTCTACCTACCAGTATACCTCTACCTACCAGTATACCGCTATACCTACGAGTATACCTCTACCTACCAGTATACCTCTACCTACCAGTATACCGCTATACCTACGAGTATACCTCTACCTACCAGTATACCTCTACCTACCAGTATAGCTCTAACTACTAGTATACCTCTACCTATCAGTATAGCTCTAATTACCAGTGTACCTCTAACTACCAGTATACTTCTAACTACCAGTATACCTCTACCTATCAGTATAGCTCTAATTACCAGTGTACCTCTAACTACCAGTATACTTCTAACTACCAGTATACCTCTACCTATCAGTATAGCTCTAATTACCAGTGTACCTCTAACTACCAGTATACTTCTAACTACCAGTATACCTCTACCTATCAGTATAGCTCTAATTACCAGTATACCTCTAACTACCAGTATACTTCTAACTACCAGTATACCTCTACCTATCAGTATAGCTCTAATTACCAGTGTACCTCTAACTACCAGTATACCTCTACCTAGCAGTATAGCTCTAATTACCAGTGTACCTCTAACTACCAGTATACCTCTACCTAGCAGTATAGCTCTAATTACCAGTATAGCTCTAATTACCAGTATAGCTCTACCTACCAGTATACCTCTACCTACCAGTATACCTCTACCTACCAGTATACTTCTAACTACCAGTGTAGTGACTTTAACCAATATCCATTTTTTCTATCTAAATGCCACTGGGGGGTGAACGGGAGAACTTGTTCGGACGCGTGTTCCACAAACATTTCATTGTCCAATGCGCTGTCTTTCTTTCGATCCGTTGATCCTTTTATTCCGGTTACATGACACCATAACAGAAACATATAGGATACTGGACTGGATAATATATCACCTGGGACTCCACATTGACACGACAAGTTGCCTTGATACGACTAGTTGCTTTGAGACGGTCAAAAACTGTTGGCTTCCCGTCCACACACACACCTGGCTCATTACCAGGCACTTACCTAAATGCACTTTCAGGGCAATGTGCCACCCACTGATCCATGCCAGAACTGCACACAAATTCACCCTGTGTTACCCTCAAAAACAAAAGAAAACAACAAAACCACATTATGACTCCAAAAACCAGTATAGCCCTACCTACCAGTATACTTCTAACTACCAGTATACCTCTACCTATCAGTATAGCTCTAATTACCAGTATACCTCTACCTACCAGTATACCTCTACCTACCAGTGCAGCTCTAGATACCTACCAGTGCAGCTCTAGATACCTACCAGTGCAGCTCTAGATACCTACCAGTGCAGCTCTAGATACCTACCAGTGTAGCTCTAGATACCTACCAGTGCAGCTCTAGATACCTACCAGTGTAGCTCTAGATACCTACCAGTGCAGCTCTAGATACCTACCAGTGTAGCTCTACCCCTCAGCTGCCCCTCACTAACATTCCAACACATATACACACACACAGAAATATGCAAATGAGCAGTTATGATTGGACTCTGGAAGTCTACAAGGAACCGGTTTCAGTCATATTACTAATTTATAGCTCCTATTGGAACATTTACAAATTGTAATAATGTTCTGGGGTTGCCTAGTGACCCATAAGCAGCTTAACAGCTTTCCATATTTACTTTGTGCAATATCTGTGTATATTTGGCTTTAGTCTGTCTCAGGTCGGTTTCAGCTTAAGTTGGTTGCCTTCACATTATTTAAACGGTAAGTCTCACTGAGAACTCTTAAACCTTCTGTTTATTGAAATTGATGCTAACACTGGAGCCGATCACCATCTGTAATTTAAACGGTGATGAGCTCACGGAAAATGTGCTCTACTCAGCTCTGCAGAGCATCGGAGTGTCTTCTACCTGATTATTTTGTTTTGGCTGCTGGTAAACTCTACCATCATCCACCTGTTTTCAGTGAAAAGGCTGTATTACCTAGCGCTTTAATATAGCACACATGACCAATCACAGTGAGGATTAAACCCTTACAGCCAAGTCCTCCATCACCTGCAGTTCAGTTGCAAACACACACACACACACACACACACACACACAATTTAAAAATAATGAAACTCCTAAAAACTTTTCTAAAGCCCACCAAATCCCAACAGAAATGTCTGTATTGTATCTCCATTTCCTCTCATATTTCTTTATAAGCATTTTTTGGTGACATGGTGGTTTGCACAGCAAAATATTCTATACTATTGTGGTAGTCTTAGTCTTGTTGCTCCTGCTGTTTGCATTCCTGTAGTTCCAGCTCAGCTACTTTGTGTACTCTTCCTGGTTAACACACTCCTACCACAATGAACAGATAGATTTTTAGTAAGAAGCACACAGAACAAAATCACCCAAAGCCACAACACATCGGGCCTCATGCAGCAACATACTCTCAAATTCATCTCCTATTTTCTGTCAAGTGAAAAAATTAGTCAAGTGCTAATGCACCAAATGTTCTCAACCATAAAAATGTGCTCTTACCAGGTGTGCTGAGAGATGAATCCCATTTGATCATAAATTGGAGGCGGGTGTCTGATTGTTTATTAATAGAATGGAAAATGCCCCCTAAACACCATATAAGGGCAGGTGTTGTGATGTGCAGATCCTCTCACACAGAACGTTTAGCTGCTGCAGTAGCTGCTCAGATGAGTTTTTCTCCCATTATAGTCAGTTAGATGGAAACACATGGGAAAATACCAAAGTTACACTTTAGGCCCAAAGATACACACTGGGCTATGCTGTCGGGTCCTGCAGTACATCCTATCTCCTTCATGGAGGTAGGATGTACTTTAAGTACATGTTAAGGCACTCAAAATATTAACACACAGCATTTCATTTGATTATTTATTTTCCATTTAGAATTGTCTCTGTCTGTCTGTCTGTCTGTCTGTCTGTCTGTCTGCCTGTCTGTCTGTCTGTCTGTCTGTCTGTCTGTCTGTCTGTCTGTCTGTCTGTCTGTCTGTCTGTCTGTCTGTCTGTCTGTCTGTCTGTCTGTCTGTCTGTGTCTGTCTGTCTGTCTGTCTGTCTGTCTGTCTGTGTCTGTCTGTCTGTCTGTCTGTCTGTCTGTCTGTCTGCCTGTCTGTCTGTCTGTCTGTCTGTCTGTCTGTCTGTCTGTCTGTCTGTCTGTCTGTCTGTCTGTCTGTCTGTCTGTGTCTGTCTGTCTGTCTGTCTGTCTGTGTTTCTCTGAGAATAACGTTAACATTGATTATTTGTAATAAGAGTTCCAAATAGGTCACTTGAATAGTTTTTAATTAAATTAATTATTTAAAGGGACAAAATCCAAAATCCGTATTGGTTGGGGGTAAATGATACTCGACAAAATAAAAGACATGCATATGAAACAGCACAGTCTATTTTCATAAATCATCTTTTTTGATTGACATCACTTCACACCTGAATGAACTGAATTTAAAGCTGCAGGGCAGTTCAGTGAAATTCTTCTTATTATTTATAATCCAGCCAGTTCAATTTGAAAACTGAGAATAATAATTGTTAAAATATAATTGATGTGTACTTTCTTTATTTGATTTGACAGTTGTTGACTACACAGAGACGTTGCTACTACTAGACTTCTTATATATATATATATAATATATATGGCACTAAATAGCGCAAGTTAGATATTATTGTAATGTTCCGGACCTTTGCACGAGGATTTTTTGTCAATCTGGACCTTTTGTAATTTGAATTGAATACCCTGCCCTGGTGTATGCTGTGTATGTATTTGTGAACTGTTTGGGGCTGAGGGTGACGTCACGATGTGCTGAGAGTCAAACTAACATATCATTGACTTTGCTCTTTTAGAAACCTTTAAATGCATTAGTTGTGAAAACAAAGTAGAAGTAAGTTTTAACCTTTTAAGAGGTGTGTTTACATGCACTTTAGCATCTTCTTCCAGTGAGTAACATTTCCCCTTCCCTCCACCCTCAGGCGGCCCTCCTGGCACCACTGGACGAAGACTTGGTCCGTGACAGGAAGCCGACTGGAGGAAGCAATAAAGTGCCAGACTTCCCTTCTGCGGCGGGCCGGGAGATCCTGCTGCGTACATGTGTCCCTCGGCCGGCACCGTACTCCAAAGCTCTGCCTCAGCGCCTTTTCTGTGTGCTGATGAGGGAGGAGTTCAGGCTGGCAGGGGCCTTCTCATCAGACACTTCCTTCTTCTAAGACCAGACGGCCATTACACAGTAGTTCATCTGAAACCATGTTCACCTGGAAGTCACTGCTGTGAGAGCAGAGACATGAAATGATTCACTCTCTTAGTTGATCGGTTTGTGTGTGGGTATAAATGCTTGTCCAGTGAATGTTTCTATTCAAGCATGACATGTGTTGTCTATATAAGGTATATAATAAGATCCCTTTATATTATTTATTGCATTGCATTGTGGTTACTTAGTAAAACAAAAACAGAAGTGGAAACGGGTAAAGTTTCTCAGCAGCACACTTAGACTCTATGTTCTACCGACTGCAATTTAGAATGACATGTCATCACATGGACTCTGTAGAAGAGTGGGCCTAAAGTTAGAAGTGAGGGGGGGTCTTACTCACACTGGTCAAACACTACACACTCATTCAGACGCTTCTCTTCTACTATACAACACTATACCACTGATTTCACGTAGGATTTCAAGGTTCCACTTTCCAACACAACAAAGTTTTGTTGTGTTGGAAAGCTCTGAGATGGTATCTGGATTATAATCCGTAATACGTCGAGACAAGTTGTGCATATTTGTCTTGTCCTCAAATAAAAACAACTTGCCAGAACATTTTTCAATGATTTTAAGGAGCCAGCCTTCTGTCTCCTGCAGCTCTCTGTGATAGCTGATCACACAATACATGAACCGTATACGTACCTTCAGAGCTTATTCTTTGTACATTTTGTGTATTGTTTTGGCCACATGGTTCTCTTGTTCTGGTCTCCTTCATATAGGTTTTACTGTAACCTTATTGCTGACCACATACCACATGATGGTATACCATAAATGACTCTTCAAACCATTTTTCTGTCCTTGTGTTGTGGTGCACAGCGAGGCTTTACTCATCCTACTTGATGTGTCTTTTCAGCTCTGGTTTAAAGGCTGAAGCAGTTGCTGATCCAGCTAACCAGTGTTTTGGACTGCAGTGCTCGATGACATAAGAGCAGTCACACATCTTATAGAGCCTGCTCTGAAGTACAAATACAAAAAATCTAACGCAACTTATCGCAGCTGAAGCCAGTGTGATCAGTCACAAGTTTGCATTCATTGAAATGAAAAATAGTGGTTTTGTCTCTTTAACCAACGGTTAATGCTTTGTATGTGTAACACTGATGTAACAAGTGATGTGAGACACCAGTGTATTTAGTGTGTACATGTACTGTATTGTGCTCTAATGTAAAAATAAACACGGTCCTGTCTGTCAGTAAATCTGGCTTGGCCATGTGCATCATCAAACATGGACAGTGTTGAGGTGAGGAACCATGTTAACATTGTTCTGACCACCTGTGGACTCTATGGCGTTATGGAGCTTCTTTATGAATGGGGCCCTGTTTTGTTCAAGTCGTACAGGCACACAAGTATACATGTGACACAATACACAGTATTTTCTCCAGCAAAATTTGTCCACACAAAGTACCAGAACTGTCGCAACGGTTAGACTTTGCAAAAAAGTTGATGTTGCAGCGTCAACAAGCTGTATGTGTTTTGATCCACTAAAAATGATGATAATGCCCTTTTTGAATGGCTATTCCAATTAAATGAAACTTTGTTCTGTTTTTTATGAACGGGCTTACTTACTTACTTACTTGCTTGCCTACTTGCTTACTCATCCGTCTTCCTACCAAACACCCTCCCATCCATTTACTCACACACCAGCCCCACCACCACCACACAGACTCAGACACACACACACACACACACACCAGCCCCACCACCACCACACAGACTCAGACACACACACACACACACACACCAGCCCCACCACCACCACACAGACTCAGACACACACACACACACACACCAGCCCCACCACCACCACACAGACTCAGACACACACACACACACACACCAGCCCCACCACCACCACACAGACTCAGACACACACACACACACACCAGCCCCACCACCACCACACAGACTCAGACACACACACACACACACACCAGCCCCACCACCACCACACACCAGCCCCACCACCACCACACAGACTCAGACACACACACACACACACACCAGCCCCACCACCACCACACAGACTCAGACACACACACACACACACACCAGCCCCACCACCACCACACAGACTCAGACACACACACACACACACCAGCCCCACCACCACCACACAGACTCAGACACACACACACACACACACCAGCCCCACCACCACCACACACCAGCCCCACCACCACCACACAGACTCAGACACACACACACACACACACCAGCCCCACCACCACCACACAGACTCAGACACACACACACACACACCAGCCCCACCACCACCACACAGACTCAGACACACACACACACACACACCAGCCCCTCCACCACCACACAGACTCAGACACACACACACACACACCAGCCCCTCCACCACCACACAGACTCAGACACACACACACACACACCAGCCCCACCACCACCACACAGACTCACACACACACACACACACACACACACACACACCCAGACACCCACCCTCTCCTCCGTGAATCGCCACCTTAACGTGGTGGAGGAGTTTGAGTGGCTCAGTGATCCTGGGAGCTATGTCTTCCGGGGACCCTGGTAGGGTCTCCCAAGGCAAACAGGTCTCAGGGGAGAGCCCAGAGCGAAAATGATGGCATAATAATAATAATAGCATAATAATAATAATAGCAGCCCACAGACTTCAGCCACCTCGCCCGGACCAGGGAAACCGGGGCACCCTCCCGGAGCCAGACCCAGGAGGGGAGCTCGTCAGCGAGTGTCTGGTGGCCGGGCCTTCGCCCCTTGGGTCCCGGTCGGGCTCAGCCCGAAGAAACATCATGGAGCTGCCCCCCTGTGGACCCACCAGCCACAGGGACAAGCATCGGGGTCGGATGCAATGCAGACCGGGCGGCGAGCCGGGCCGAGGCCCTGGGCGAGTTTAAACACTATTTCACTGAATAAACACTAAAGAGTCCTCAAGGGCACAAATTTATCAAGGCTGTGAAATACTCTTCTCATTTTAACAGCAGTTAAAACATTTATAAGTGAATGCATCTTATCAATGAATTTGGATTTTTATCAACAATAAAAATCACAGGTGATGAGTGACATCACCTGTCTCTAATAGCTAACGGTGGGGTGTTTAATTCTCTCAGATTGTTTCATTTAAAGAGCTTTTAGAGGCTTCTCAAAGAGGAAAATATGCAATATTTCATTAAAAAAAGGAAATAAAATCTTAGATAAAAGTCTGAAAAATATAAACAGTTTGGTCTAACAGACGTGTTTATTTCTACTGCTTTGAACATCAAAATGTTTTGTCAAGAATATAACTTACATGTGGACCACATGTTTGTAAAGAAATATCAGGGTTGGAAAGTAACTAAGTATGTTTACTCTCTTTACTCCACTACATTTAACTGACAGCTTTAAGTTACTTTTCAGTTACATAAAACCTATGAGTTGCTAAAATGATGTATTGTTAAGGGTTTAACTACCACCATAGTATACAAAGTAGGGTGATAACACTATCATACTAATATCAGGCAGCAGAATGGCATGTTAATGGTACCATGAGTACTTTTTCTTTTAATAATCTAAATTATATTTTGTCGACGACAACCGACAAATGTAGCCTACATTTTTTGGTCTATCATGTATAAGATGAGCCTCTTTTTTTCAAACGCAGGAACCTTCCTCATGGAGGAACCTTTTGTGGAGCTCATTGCATCTCGCCCTCAGGGACCAGAGTCCAAATTAAGGCCCAAAAAGGTTGATGCTTCAAGTCGTGTACCACTTAATTAATAAAACAGTACTCTAGTATCGGTTTAGGACCATGTTAAGATGAGGGTAGAACATCCGTCTTTGTTTGATAGCATTAAAAGTTTGGCGAGTGCAGACAGCATTGCTAATCTTGGAAACCTATTTCTGTTGTACAGTGCTGGAGTCGAGTTCACAGAATGAATGTTTAGCTGCAGTCAGAGAGATGGAGGGGAAATGACACAAAGCTGAAGGTATTGTTCATGTCACTACATCTTGTGTAATCATATTTTCAGTGGTGAACACTCATAATTAGGAGTTGCATGAAAACTAAATTGAATTCAGGCTGGGCTGAATTGTGGCTAAATGAACGGACCTGACCCAAGATTACATGACTCTAATGAGCAGCAGCATGCATGTATGACGGGTCTGCGCATCGTTCCTGGTTCTTAAAAACTCTCAATGTCGTCAACATAAATTTAACACAACTAAAATCTAGGACTTTGAGTAATTTCCCTAAATGTTTAAAGGGAAACTCCGCTGATTTTACACATCTAATTCAGTTTACTCATCGTGAGGCGTACGACTCTTACCTGCGAAGACTAAATTAATAATGAATTACTAAACAAGTCTGATGTGACTCTGGAAGAAACAATGAATCATTTAAAATGCTGGTCGATTGGAATTCCCTTCAAACCCAGTACTGTGCTGAATCTTTATCACACAATGTCACTGCATGCTATCAGAGGTCTATTGAGATTGTTGCAACTGACAATTACTTTCATTACTTCGATTATGCTGATAAGCAAACATTTAAAATTGATTATCAAAAAAGTTGCAGCTTTTAGATAAAAGGATGATCTGAACTCTACTCACTGTAGAAAATGCTACGTGTAAAACAGTGATGTTGCCTTTGAGGGGAGCAGTCTTGTTAACATTCAGAAAACCGCACAAAGTCCGCTGTCTCAGTTCCTTCCTCTGTAGGTGGGCGTCCCCAATACTCATAATGTCAAACACCGGCCTTATATTCAACGCATCCGCAGCCCCCAACCACGATACTAGGTGAGATCAACTGAAGCATACACATTCCTGTTATAGTTTCATTTGGTTTTGATTATGTGCCGCGCGTTCATCTAAATGTTTTCCTTCTTCTCGCAGCATGTTCAAAGTTGGTGTTTTGTCTCATGCCCGTTGCTCAGATTGCCATCTGAGCGATTCACAATCACAGACATTTTATTTTCGTGTTATTTGTTCCACTGAAATCTTATATTTGAAATATGTTGACAGTCAGAATTGAACTAATCTCTTGTCATCGACCACGCGTCCATCAGGTGCAATGCATCTGGAGGACAGCACTAGATCCCCATCTATTTGATGGTGGTGGGAGTCTTTGGACTGGTGCTGGCGGCGCTCTCCTGCCTGCCCTGCGCCAGAACCCCCGAAGAAGGCACCCCCCAACCCGCTCAGTCGAGTCTGCACGACCTGGAACTTGTTGACATCTTTGTTCCTCTTCTGCTGGTTTATGGCTGGTGAGTTTAAACAGCGGCGGGCTGACGAAGGAGCTCACAGGAAGGAAGCACGACGACCAGACAAGTGCAAGTTGTAGTAACGCGTGTTGGCCATTAGATGTCCATCTATGTCTTCTAGAGAGCCCCACTGCCTTTTTAGAATTGACACACAGACCATAGATTGCACACAGTCCTCAAAGGTAGACATGTGAAGGGAGTTTAAAAAACTGGAAATGAGGATCTTGAAAGGAAACACAGTCCTTCAGTTCTTAAGAAACCAGCCCACTGACGTTCATTATACATCTTTTGATACACATTGGGGCTAAATGACATAATGAATGACACTGCTTTGGCTCCTCATGTCGCGTCATCTCTCTACTATCAGCTCTTCAAAAAAAGCCCCAGAAATACTGAAGAACAGATTTGTATTTGAATAATTGATGCTGCTCAAAACAATTGTCTGGATTAAAATCAAAGTTGGCTCAAACATCTGCAATACAATCAAATCATTGGGGCCTAGCGGGTCATCCTCTCATCCAAAACGTGTCAAAACAGGAAATGGCAGCATATTTATTCTCTTCTCTTTCTTGCCTATAGGTAATGTGTGGATATACTCTATTTACAAGCCCAACTACATCAGGAACGCAACACGTGGGGATCCGTACTGCGACAGGACGCTGTACTTGTTCGCCTGCTGGACCACCACCGTAGTCTACATCCTGCTGGGTCTGTTCCTGGTTGGCGGCTTCTGTGTCCTCTTCTGCTTTTACCTGTGTGGCCGAGCCGACGCAGACGACGACATCTAGAGACAAAACAAACCAACGAGGGGACGGGATGCGTCTAATGAGGCTGTTGATTGGCTGATATAGTGCGACAAAAGACTAATATGGTTCAACTTAACGCCTACCATGTCTCCTAGTGGCACTTCTAGTTGCACAGCCTTTGTTTCGACAGCCTCATTGAGATACACACTTAACTCCAAGATGCTGTAGATTTTCACCACTGATCACTAATAACGTCTGAACGTGTTTTCTTGATGCAGAGCCTTTTTCTACCTCCTGCAGAAGCTGCAATGCACTCTGTTCGTAGGAATCCCCTCTCACTTCCAGTCCAAAAGATACACGAGATGTATTGTTCAACCAGGAAATGGGCTTAAACTTAATACAGAGAACAGGATAACATGATAAAATGTCTGGTTTTTGGAGTTGATTTTTGCCTTGTTACTTTTCAGTCAGGAACACTCTCGTTATAGATTTTAACCATTTATTGCAACAAATGGAATACAGTTCAACTTGGCGATAATGGCTCCGCTCTTTGAATGCTCCCCGGATTAGCCAGCAGCTACTGAGCTAAGACCGGGAGCACCGAGCAATAACCCCCCTGGGTTTACAGGACAGAGGTACATTTTTTAAATACATTTCAAACATTTGCCAGAAGATGAACTAACAAAGAGGTGGAGGCTGGGGTGGAGGAGGCGAAGCTTCGCCAGCAGTGTGGTCTGTAGCAGCGTAGATGTAGAATGAATTAGTGAGAAGGAAGCCATATTTAAATAAACCTCCGTGAAGTGAGAGTGGGCTGTGATTGGTGCGTGGCCGATCGGAAGCTATGATTCAATTGGCTGGCTGTCAGCTGGTTACAGCTGGGGCGTATAACTTCCGTGTCCTGCATGAATTTACGCTAGCTTCATTTTTGATAATTTGTGTCAGGATGGCACTCAATAAAACAATCAATCATATACCACATCTTTCGTATCATGCACTTTAATTAATAGACAATGATTTCTTATCCAGTGTAATCCTATATATATATATATATATATATAAAATCCTTTTTTTTATGCTTCCCTTTTTGGTCTCCGTTATGTAACATTGAATCACAACACTTAACTTAAAGATCAAACTGTATCAAACTGTGTTATATGAATAATATAACATGATTAAGATAACATACAGTATATTTACCATGATTCAACCAAAGATATGTTGTATTTTGTAACCTGAAAAATCTATTAAAGAGAAAGAAATGTGTAATATGGAAACTGTAAATATAAGAAATGTATTTCTCCTAATAAGTGATTTCTGACCTCAGGATGTTTTATAACCGCCTGTTCAACCACCGAGGTTAATAAGACAGAGAGAGATAAGATGATATCCGGTTTATCCAAAGACGAGCATTGTGACCAATTAGATGTAGAGATACAATGGAGACTGGGTCCGCCCACTTACTGTCAAAAAGAAAAACTACGTGCGAGCGAGCAGAAAAAAGACTCGAGAGCGAGCAGAATAAAGTTTCACGAACAGGTTTAAGATTCTCGAGCGACTTTTGCTCGCGCGAAAGTGAATTTTGCTCGCGGAGTGATATAACAGCGCTCGTCAAAGTAAAATACGCGCGCATGGATCTCATTTGGCTCTCGGATTTTGACAGTGGTTTGCCTTAATACTCTCTCTCTCTCTCTCTCTCTCTCTCTCTCTCTCTCTCTCTCTCTCTCTGTCCATCTCTCTCTCTCCCTCTCTCTCAATTCAATTCAATTCAATTCAATTTGTTTTATTGGCATGAACGTTTAGAAATAGTATTGCCAAAGCATCCCAAAAAAAAAATAATTAAACATACAATAATATTAATACACAATAACATTTATAATCTACTCTGGCTAAGGTAGCTTATCAAGAGTAAAATAATAGCTGTGATTTAATTGCACGTGGGACTGTTGGGACCGGAAGTCCACTGGCTGTGGTCATCACAGTGAACAGTGTCTGCCTGTGATGAGAGGACACGTGAGCCCTTGTTGCTGTACTTTATCTCCTTGGAGCAGAGGCTGCATTTAGCATACCCTGCTTTATCAATGTGTTTAAAACACTGTGACAGCAGGAAGCTGTACTCATATCTGTTTAGACCTCCACCTTTATCCAGGCCCAGCTCCACCTTTATCCAGACCCACCTCCACCTTTATCCAGACCCACCTCCACCTTTATCCAGGCCCAGCTCCACCTTTATCCAGACCCACCTCCACCTTTATCCAGACCCAGCTCCACCTTTATCCAGACCCACCTCCACCTTTATCCAGGCCCAGCTCCACCTTTATCCAGACCCACCTCCACCTTTATCCAGGCCCAGCTCCACCTTTATCCAGACCCACCTCCACCTTTATCCAGGCCCAGCTCCACCTTTATCCAGGCCCAGCTCCACCTTTATCCAGACCCAGCTCCACCTTTATCCAGCCCCAGCCCCACCTTTATCCAGCCCCAGCCCCACCTTTATCCAGGCCCAGCTCCACCTTTATCCAGGCCCAGCTCCACCTTTATCCAGGCCCAGTTCCACCTTTATCCAGGCCCAGCTCCACCTTTATCCAGGCCCAGCTCCACCTTTATCCAGACCCACCTCCACCTTTATCCAGACCCAGCTCCACCTTTATCCAGACCCACCTCCACCTTTATCCAGACCCAGCTCCACCTTTATCCAGGCCCAGCTCCACCTTTATCCAGACCCAGCCCCACCTTTATCCAGACCCAGCCCCACCTTTATCCAGACCCAGCCCCACCTTTATCCAGACCCAGCCCCACCTTTATCCAGGCCCAGCTCCACCTTTATCCAGACCCAGCTCCTTCACATCTCAGCCCTGCGTCAAGCTGCGCTACACAAACAGTCTCCTCTTCTGAAGCTCTTTCATCATCTCATCAGTATCTGTAACGTCACGTTATGTTTTTTCCTCCTAACTTGCAATAATGACAAACGTTAACAGTCCACAGAGTTCCGCATGCAGTGGACGTTAACTTAACCCAGCAAGTCTGAACTGTAGCGGAACATGACGTAACTTAAACTGTAACAGAGGGAAAGACGCTGTAGACATCTTGGCTGATTGGCCAAGACTCTACATGTCACATCAAAGATGTTTTATTGTGAAGATCACCACATCACCTTTTCTCCTCGTCTCACTCCAATCTGAGAAACGCTGGCTGGCCAGTTGCCCCCCCCCCCCCCCCCCCCAAAAAAAAAACAACCTCTATGGGTCTACACGATTCACGTGGATGTTATATTTTGATTCAAAAAGGCGAATTTCGCTGAAAAGCGACCCTTCAACAATCCATCGCGATCGCATTTCCACCAAGAACACACATCTGCTAACGTCAACATGCAGGAAATGACCTCCATAGAGGAAATATGTTTGTCTGTTTGTTTGTACATGCATTACAGTATCTTTCACATTTATTAACATTGCCAGATATGGCATTGGATCACATAGATTCTGAATAATCGTAAAAATTAGTTCCCAAATGAGACACTTCACGTGAACTCCTGAAGGATTTCAGACACAGCTGGAGGGAGGAGAGTGTCCGGTTTAGGGACCTCAGAATTATATCCCTGCTTTTTGCAGATGATATGGTTTTATTGGCTCCTTAAAAAGAGTAAAAAGAAAAGAGTAACATGAAAAAGTCCTGATAAACTGTGTGAGAATGGAACAGAATAAATTAGATAAATCAGCAGCCGAGAAGAATATTAAGCTGCTGGTGTGTCTGCGGCTCTGCAGGAGGGCAGAACTCAATGTCCAGAGAGGTGAAACTGTACTGCTGGAAATGATATATATGTTAATGTTCACTGGCCGAGGGTTGGGGGCTCAGCTGGGTGCGGAACAGCGGTCGCACACGGGCCAGGGCTGGCACTTAGTGAACAATACAGACAATTCCTTACAAGATCATTTCCATGTCGGTTATGGTTAGCATTATTGTATCTTGGCATTGTAAAAAAAAAAGGTTGCAACAACCTTTATGCACCACGCAGTGAGCATGCTAAGACAGCAAAATCAAACACACCTATGATGGTGCGTTAGTTGGTTGGCTCTGGCTCACATGCTTCATGCCAACATGCATCCTCAAGTGGTGACTTCTGCTTCACCGAGGCCAGTACAGTGTGTGTATAGGCTCACGGAGTAATGTTCAGACAGGTGGGTACGACAACATCTTAACCCCATCATGGTCAATGGTATGTGAAATTGTAGGTGTTGTCTAAGACCTGTTCCTCTTTTGTTATCAGTGTTGCTGTATTGCTGTTGATGGGAATGACCACAAGTAACATATATTTAAATGTTGCCAATAACTATGGTTAGCATGTAGAGCAGGAAGCATTAGCTTTTGCGTTGCCTTAACTTTACATTTTTCTATGTTGATCATTTATTCTTCTCACAGTGCTGTATTTAATGTGGCACTACTATTTATTTTAACACTATATGTATGATATTAAATGTGATTCATTAATAATGTGATAAATTATTGTTTATAAAAGGGATTCAAAGTTTACATTGCACTAAGGTGATGAAGCCAGCAGCCACTGTGGTGTACAACAGGGACAAGAATTGTTACGTTAAGACAATAAAGTGTGTCCACGACTCAACCACAATCCCGACACACCGTAGGCACAGCTACGGGAGCAACTTAGGGTTAAGTGTCTTGCCCAAGGACTAGCGGAGCCGGGGATCGAGCCGCCGACCCTCAGATTGAAGGACGCATAATGCAATTCAATTAATTTGTAGTCTTAAGATGTTCTTTAATTAACAGCAGTATCATGTATGATTAGCATTATATATAACTGTATTGTTTCCAGCAGCAACACTAAAGTTTACAAAAGCAAAGTCACCATCTAAAGTAATTAATTTCTTACTGGAAACCAATCTAAAATGTAAAGAAAATAAATAACATTTCTTAGTAAAGTTGATAAAAAATGGAGAACACATCAGTCAGTATCAGTTCTTCGTCCTGTCCTGCTGATTCACTGCTGGATGAGAGAAGAAGAGGCGCTTTATCTCAGCCAGCAGAGAGGTTTACAAGAGCAAACTAAGCTAAACAGCTCAAATACAGACAGTCAGCTTTTGTTTAAGCTTGTTTATAAAAAAACTAAAAACATTAACACTGTTCAAAATTGCCAGTAACAGCAGAGCTTATCAATACTCCGGTCTTTACAAATGTATAAACACAAAAGTCACTCTCTGGAGTCAGTGTTTGGTTTGTCCATTCCGGGCTACTGTAGAAACATGCCGGTGCAAGATGGCGGACTCTGTGGAAGAGGACCTGCTCCCTTTGTACAAATTGCTCTTTCTAAGCTAAGGAAGACAACAATTCTTAGTTTCAGGTGATACACTAATGAAAGCATAGTTATAAATAACATATTCCATTTCTGCCAATAGATCCCCTAAATGTTACACACTGTTCCTCGAATGGACATAGCAGTAGGCCTATTGATCTTCTCATTTAACTCTCAGCAAGAGAGCTTATAAGGACATTTCCAAAAATGTCCACCTATTCTGTCAACCACACTGTCAGAGATGTTCCTCTTAGCTTGATATGGTGTAGTGTGATTACCCTTTAGACCACAACTTGTCTGAAATGTCACTGGATGTACATACACGGCTGATAACAAGGAGGCACCTCTTTTTTGTGCCAAAGTTGTAATCTTTATGTCAAGATTCAGCTGCCACCTCAAACCTTTAATTAATCAGATTCCATAAACATGTGTCATGCACGAGCCTATAACCTGCCACGAACAAGCCGGAGCAAGACAGACAGAGCAGAGATGCCCCCTCATAACTCTGATCCCAGATCTGCTGTGCCCTTCTTCTCACTGTGGTGAAGGTTAGCCGATCCCAGTTCAGCACCCAAAACCAGCTTTGTAGGCTGACGTCTTAGTGCAGCAACAAATCAAACTCTGTAATTGAAGGCAGCTAGATTACTGCAATTAACAGGTAAAAGCCAGTGATTATCCTGCTTCTTCATGGAAATGTATTTTTCACTGCACCATATGATCCTGAATAAGTTTGCTTTTACGCTCTGAAAAGAGCAAACCTGTGCTTTACTGTTTAGTGTATTTGGCCGGTACCAAGGGAGAAAGGTCAGATTACATCTCCTAATTGTCTTGGCAAATGCAACCACAGACATGTGTATCATCTGTAAACATCTGTAAACACAAAGGGTACACTCTTACTGCATGTTTGCTATTGCTAAGTCAGTGGTGTACATTATTTGTTGGTTATGGTGATGGTTTCATGGTGGTTTAGTCAGTGGTTGTCTGGATGTCCATGGGGTGACCACCTTCCCTACAACAGTAGGTGGCTTGCTCTGAGACATGACACCCTGCCAGAGTAAATCCCTGCCAAAGATAAGCTCTACAAGAACACCAAGGGTGCAACACAACAATTCCTCTTGAATCTGAACAGCTCAGTAACAAAGTGCTGGGTCAAGGCTGCAGCTTCAGCCCGACAATCTACAAAAAGTTCCCAAATCCTTAACAGTCGCAGCTAAATGATTAGCTAAGCGATTAGCTTTCATTTATTAGCCGATTCTTATTATCAATCTCTGTATGGCACTGCTAACGTTATTTGCAGTGGACGAGGATGGACGGCTGCTGGACAACCTTACTTTTGAAGGTTTTATTGCATTTGAGACGAGAGTTCTCAGCCTCTGCTGGAGTCAAATGTAGCCACACTTTGTATCTTTTTCTTCTCTCTGCCATGATGTGAGTCTCACGCAGTGCTGAGCTGGAGTCGCTGTGTGTGTGTGTGTGTGTGTGTGTCAGAGTAAAGCTTGACTCTGTGCTTCGGGCAAAGACACAGAGACAGAGAGAGGAGGTTTGCAACACTGCCTTTTAGGCAGATCTCACTCCCTAACCTCTAAAGAACCGATAGATATGTAAAAGCACTCGTCAAAGTAAAATACGCCCGCGGCTGTTTAATTTCCGCGTGCGCATGGATCTCATTTGCGCTCTGGGATTTTGACAGTGATTTGCCTTCATAAAAATGACTCTACTTCTCTCTTGATTTATTACCTCAGTAAACATTGTAAACATGAGTTTATGGTCTCAATCTCGAGTTTCAAGTCTTCTTCAATACAGCATGATGTTCATTTAGGCCATGTCCGCACTACTCCGTTTCCATTTGAAAACGCATGTTTTACTACATTGTCCACACTACGCCAGAGTTTCAGAGCACCGAAAACGGAGGAGTTTGAAAACGCATCCGAGGACGGATAAGTTTGAAAACTCCGGGATTCCCTCTTCGTGTGGACGCCGTAAACACATAAGTTTGGAAACAATCACGCCCACACCCGTGTTCGCTACTTGATTGGACTTTAGCAGTCACGACGTGTCCTTCCCTGATTCGTCACGCCCCTATCACGTGTAAAACGGAGGACTTTACTTTTCTTATTAATGCTTATGTTGTTCTGCACAACAATGAAAGAGTCCTCTTACTTTATACATTCCATTATTCGACTGTGGCTAAGTGGAGTGCAGGATCATCCTTCAATCAGAGGATCGGCGGTTTGATCCCCGGCTCCGCTATTCCATGTCGATGTGTCCTTGAACCTTCCATCATTATGTGAATGATGATAAGTAGTGTGAAAGTGCTTTGAGTGGTCAGAAAGACTAGAACAGCGCTATACAAGTGCAGACCATTTACCATTATTTGTTCATTTGATCCATTTCTAATATAAAAAAGTGAGTAGTGCAGCTTTAAACAGAGGATATGGAGCATTTAGACAAGACACGTCTTTCAGGAAATGCTCTCATGTTGATGTTCAGTAAGTGTTTCTTTCCGAACTTTAATGAAACTATGAATCTAAAGTGAAATTGAAATATGATCTGCAGTGGTGCCACACTGCTTAGTGAGACTCCATACTGTATATACAGGTAAGGAATAAATTGACTTTGACATACAGTACGTTTTTTCATGAGCCACAAGGTCAAATTCTTGAGCTCTGCACACATGCTGACATCCGCTCGACTTGGCGCTTTGCGAAACACGAGCCAGAAGTCAACTGTCATCTGATCCTGTCAGACAATAAGCCTGAAAAAATCTCAAGTTTCCACTGCCAGCCTAATTAAAATCTTAAAAAGGACCTGTTCCCTCCATACCCTCAAGATGAAACAAGATAAATACCCACTGCTGTCATTTCCCCTCTGATGCAATGTAAATATATCATCTTGGGCATGAGTTCCCTCTGCAGTAGATGCCACGGATCTGGAGTTGTGAATGACTAAGTTGTGGATGAATAACATTGGCACAAGCAGGCATGATGCTTCCTGAGACCTGCTAATTCCATATGAATAATTTGATTTCACAGGCTTCAACAAAATACCGCAGCAGCAGATTTTTTCTACCCCTTGTTACAAGGTTTTTAGGATGCTGTGTTCTCTTAGACCACTGCAGTCATTAAAATGCACATTACCAATGAAACAAAATATTGTTTCTTTCTTTTTTCTTTTTTTTTACGTAAATGACTTGTATGATATTTGAACACATAACCTGTAACCAGGCTTATATCTGGCGGAGATGACCATAGAGGAACAAGTCTTAGACAACACTGATCATTTCACATATCAATGAAGCGCCATTTACCATGATGAGGGTACAAGTCAAGATATTCTAACGTGATGATAATGGGTGGAACTATGGTGGAGTGTAAGTGTTTCTTTTCAAGAAAAATAAAATAAAATACATTCAGTGTGGATCTTACTTCCCAATTTCACACCAAAGGTTTTACTGTAATGCCTCGAATCTGTCCTCCCATTGATCATTTCAGCAGAAATATTGTCCAATATTTGGAATCTGTGAGACATTAAACCTACTTCTCCCTCCAGATGTAGTTGTCTCATTGGATGGAGAGTATTCAGAAGACCAATGGCCATGCCTTTTCTCAGCTTTGCAAAGATTTGGTTTTGGAGATTTCGGTTCTATTTCTGGCTCGAAGTGCATTCTTTCCCACCAATACCCCAGCTCTACATCTACACCAAAGGGATATTCTCTCTCATTTATCTCACTCTCGTTTCACATACTTAAGCATAAAGATTACTTGGAAATTATTCTCTTTCTGTAAAGCCAATTTTGTACTGATTTTCAACATTGGAGAAAATTGCAAGGAAGAGTATGTAAAAATGGCTAAAGTTTTGGAAAAACAGACCAACTTATATCAAGTTTAATTTATTGGTAATAAAGCTTCTAGGATTGGTGATACCATTTTACAGAAAAAAAGTATACACAGTCCCTACTATACTGTTGGGGAGCTAATGTTCATACAATAAATGATGGTCACATGCCCCTGATACAAACTGGTGCAAGGAAGCTCAGTCTTGAGGATCATTCTCCCTCCCTGCCATAGTCTTCTCTTCCTTTCCTTTATCTCCTTCTCACTAATCATCCAATACTTTAGGCAACTTTAAAAATCTGGATTCAGTTTCCATCTCATTTAAAATTCTGTTTACCATCCACTCAAGCTCCCATTAGAAACAACCACTTATTTACACCTCAGCCCGAGACTCAACATTCACTGAATGGAGTCTGACTAAATGGGGCATTGCTGAAGTGCTTTAAAGAGCTCTATGAGGTTTGGGCGGCTGTGGCGAAGTGGAGAGCAGGACCGTCCTTCAACCAGATGAGCGGCGGTTCAATCCCCGGCTCTGCTAGTCGATGTGTCCTCGAGCAAGACACTTTACCCCAAAATATCTCCCGTAGCTGTGCCTACGGTGTATGAATGTGATAGAATCTGAATTGTGTAATATTTTTTCAAGTAAGAGTTGCTTCTTTCAAATATGAATGCAAATATAAAGGGTTTTGACTGTTGACAAAATATACAGTTATTTAGACTGTATATTTAGACCCATTTAGACTTATAGAGTTAAGTCTAAATGGGAAGAAGAGCTGAGGATGGATTTTGCAGGTGATTGGTGGAAGGACGTCATGAGCACGGCTCAGTTTAATCCAGTAGACATTGTACATAGAGTCCACTTAGTAAATAGTAAAAAAATATATCCCCAATCTGATCCAAAGTGTGATGCACATCTCCCGCATACTGTGAAACTGCAGTGATTCCGGTCTTCAGTGTTTGATACTTTTTATACGGTCTTACATATACCGTCACAACCATGCTAGCTTAGCTGTGCTGTGGTAGAGCAGGTCGTCTTTCAATCAGAAGATTGGCGGTTTGATCCGGCTCCTCAACGTGTACTTGGGCAACTCCAAGTTGCTCTCGTAGTCTATGTCTACGCTGAATGAATGGGTGTGTGAATGGTTAGTTCGTCCTGATGGGCAGGACAGGCATGCCATCAGTGTTTGAATGGGGAGTGGCTGTGAGTAGTATTTGAGCAAGTCCATTTACCACTAACCATCAGAACCCTTGCAATGTACAGCCCGATGGGGATTTAATTACCTTTACCACACTCTAAGCAGGAGGAAGGCTATTACTATCCTGGAAATCTCCAAAATCAGCCTCCTTTTTAATCTGGTTGAATGTGATGTTTTTTTCGGATATTGCATTGACAAAATCTTAGTGGTTTCTTGTCCAGAAATTTGATAGCATGGTTGTAAAGGGATGCAAGTGGTTTAATGGCGGACACCATTGCCTGAGCGGTTATGCATGAGGACAGATAAGAGAAAATGATTGTATTAAATGTCTGTTTTGCCTAAAGGTTTGAAGATTAGTAACTCACAGTTCTACATAACCTTCTAGTGCAAAGTGTGCAAAAGCTTTTATATTCTTCATTTTAGTAATAGAAGGTATTTTGCAATTTTCATACATACGTAAACAGACTGGTGATTTGGAATGTACTACTGTTGCCAATGAGCCCGCTTTGCGCAGGAATGTACTCTCTTTGAGATGAGGTGTTGGTGGGGGTTGCATGTAGTTCTGCTGGAGACTGGCAGTCTGTCTTCCAGTGTTGTACTGCTGTCAGAAGGTGGTGTGGCTCTAAGCTGGAGAACTGTGTGGGATGGGGGGGCTGTTCAAGCTCGTTCGTGTTTTCTTTTTGCTTGTCACCTCCCTCCCTCCCTCCCTCCCTCCCTTCCTCCCTTCCTCCCTCCCTCCTGCTCCTCTCAGGGTCAGGTAGCAGGCGTATCACACTTTCACACACACTTACACCCCCCCCCCCCCCCTCCCCACCCTCTCTCTCTCTCTCCCACATACACTCCCACAACCTCAAGAGAGCACACACACACACACATGCTTCACTTCCTCCCCAGAGCCCGCTTGGGTGAAGATAACATGGGCAACTGTGAGCTGTGAGGATGGAGAAGAGAGTGTGTGTAATCCAGACTGACTTCCACCAGTACAGACCCACCATCGCTCTGCACAGCAGACCCCTGGCACATGTAAGAAGTTTGCCTCTCTTCCTCTCACACTCCCTTTATCTCCCTTGTTTCTTTCTCTGTGTTCTTAATCAGGTTCCATCTTTATTCTTGTATCTTATTGTACATGTTCATCCTGGCTCATTCACTGTCCTTCAGTGTCCGTTTTCTCTCTGTCACTGTGTTCTCCAGCATGTAGCAGGGCTCATCCTCACTGCAGGCCCTCACCTCTTAGAAAGGGGAGCTGCTTATTCAACAGGGGGCGTCAGAGGGAGTAGGACCAGGCATTTGTACTGATGTGTGAAAGTGAGGTTAAATTGGCTTCAAATTTCACTTTTCCATATATTGAAGAAGAATTCCTACAGTCAGGTTTATAGGTATGGGATTGCTTATGTCACACACTATCCCGTATGTTTCTCTCTCTCATGCACACGCACACACACACACACACACACACACACACACACACACACACACACACACACACACACACACACACACACACACACACACACACACACACACACACACACACAGGAATGCAAACACGACAAGCATCAGACAGTAGGCTGAGCACACTGTGTACTGCTCTAAGGAAAACTACAACCTGAATAAAGGTTTTAAGGAATAGTATAAAACATTTTGGGAAATTCACTTGTTCCCCTTCCAGCCAGATGGGAGTCAGTCTACTCCCTCCTCTGAAGCTGACAAATGAACATTTTGTATTCATTGCTTTTTAATTTTAACACTAACACATATGTAAATACAACTTGTTGCAGTTTTATGGGAGTATTGAACCAAAGCCAGGCTCTGTGACTAGAATCTCTGCTTCACTCGCCCTGCACCCGGATGAAACAAACAAGACGTCTTGCTAATTGGTGACATTTAGAGGTGCTGGCAGGCAGGTGGTTTTTGTGACATGTGAGGCTAGCTCTTCTCCTCTGGCTAACTCCGGTACTCAGACATGACAGGAGTATCAATCTTCTAACTCTCAGCCAGAACACAAATGTATTTCCCAAAATGTCAAACTACACAGGTAGTCATGAAGTGTAAGGTAAGACATCTAGTCATTATAACACATATCTGCCAGTCACTTGGTCCACGGCCCATTTACTCTATCTGCAGATTCCCACATTTTCTTTTTAGTATTTTTCACATTTTCTTTTCAGTAATGTTACTGTGGATTTATTCTACATTTCCACCATACACCTTGTAGAACTCTTTCAGATAGAGAGTGAACATGTATCCATTGACATGTCTTTGGGGACAATCTTCACTCAAAGTCCACTTACTAGCTTTTTCCAGAGCTTTCAGCCACATCTCTTTCAGCAGATCGAGTATTTCCATCCATATTTTTGTTCATAAAATTGAACATTTTAAGGTAATTGAAAATCTGTGAAATATTCCATCTTTTTTTGCGTTTATATTTTATATAGTTACATGTTACAATTTTCATGCAAAATATTACAAGAATTCAGTGTTTCCTCAGAATTTCAATGTAAGATTCAGACCTGTTCATGTGATCTAGAGCAGCCATTGGACGTCCTTAAGAATGTGTAAGACAAAATACAATTCTACCCAAATTAGGTATATTTTATAGCTTCTCCTTTTTTAATTATCTTTCTTTTTTTGTTTTGTTACATGCTGGTTAGTTTCACTTCTATAGACCTAAAAAATATTCAAATCAAATGTGAGAAGGAAAAACCTCGAAGGCTACAGGAAGTTAGCATAGCTTAGCATACAGACCTGAAACAGGAGGAACGGGCTAGCATGACTCTACCTGCACCTCTAAAGATGAGTTATACACATGTTGTATTCCATTAAAAAAAAAGAAATGGTAATCACAAACAGATACGTAAAATATGCTGCAATATTTCATCAATGTCCAATATCCAGTGAAAAGACTGTGGGACTCCCTGCTGTAGATGGCCTGCTTGCTTGCTATCGGCTATCTATGATATGACTGCAACGTTTTCTCCACTGCAGACCATGACGGTCTTTCAGGCGGTACTGGTCTGACCTCTTGCTCTTGTCTCTCTCTGTAGTTTCACACACGTACACACATGCAGCACACACACATGCACACAGCTGCTTCAGCCAACACAGACATGGAGAGCTGTGCGGTTTTCTCCTTTCATGATGCTGTGTGCGGGTCATCATTACACTAGAGTGCTTTCAGGGGTCAGAGAAAATCCTTTGAACCTTTGTGTGCATTTTATCTTCTAATACTTTAGAATGTGCTAAATTGAAAGGAATTTACTCATAATACTATGTTGGGTCTGTTCAAGTTAACACAACCTCTGTCAATGTCTATAATTTACTTGCTCTGTCAGGTATTTCAATCAGCCCTCTCAGGACAACAACTGACACTGAAGAGTACAGAAACCCTTCACTACTGTTATCTCCAGTGTTATTACCTGAAAATAATCATGTCACGGATATGATTTATAAGCTGGTGTTATTGTACCTGACCTGCAGCCAGTCGACCACATGAGTGTAAGTGAACTGTGAAGAGCTTCAGTGATCAAAGTCTGGCTGTGACCTGGATCCAGAGTTCAGCCAGAGGCCATGCTTCCCCCTGCAGTCCATTCACCTGGAGCACTTACACTGTACAGTCAAACACTCCTCAGCAGAAATGTGGAACGGTAACTGGAAAGAAACAGGAACACACTATGTGATTGATGCGATGCGCTCAAAACCAGGTCCTGCCCATTTCACAACTCAATTCTGAACCTCTAGCTTCATCTAGCCATCTACACATATGAAAGGTAACAGCTGTTCAGACTCCAGTCACTGTCATATGACTTCTTTTACCTGACTTGCTGGCTAACTAAATGACAGTTTAAAAAGCTAGCTTAAAGCTATTGTGACTGACTCCTTCCACCATGTTACCGGTTCATATTAGCAGTTAGCTTGTCAGCTTGAGGTAGTTCACTTATTAGCCCTGTGAATAGTGACTATGTCACCAAGCTTCTATGGGGTCAGATCAGTCTCAATAATTGCAAATGCACGCAGAACAATTCACAAATACATTCCAATGCACAAATAAATAAATTACGATTTATATAAATGTAAAAAAAAATCACAAATATATTTCTGCATTTGTATGTATTTGTTTGTGGATTTGTATGTATTTATTTGTGGATCGCACTGCATTTATTTGTAAATCGCTTCACATTTATTTGTGGATTTATGAGACTCATCTCGCGTCGCTGGATTCACAAATGCGTTTTTTTCAACATAGACCTATCTGCAGCCAATCAGATGTCAGCCTCATTTTCAACCAATCACATGAGCGCAGCTCCCCCCTCCCCTCCCCACGAGACTGTCAGCTTTGTTGAATCAGGAAATAAATATTGTAGCCGTCTATGTTCACCCAGAGCTCTACGATACCTCATATCAGTAGAGACCGGACCAAACTATGTGTATAAATGTTATTTCGGAGTTCCTTTTTGTTGGTTTATTGCCGTTAAATCATAGCCAAATCAGTTTATGTTGTGTTCATACAGCCGTGGTAAACAGCCGACGTGTGGCTCGCTAGACACAGTGAATACAGTTCGATGAAATCCACGGAGCTCCTCCGGACTATGTTATGAACCAGACATGACGGCGTTTGGTTCCCCGTGATATCTGGGACTTCCACAACACATACTGAGCAGAAATAGAGGTTATTTTTTCCACAGTTGACGGCGGACAGTTGAACGGCTATCAGGGCGATAAGCCACGCCCCCTCACCAGCGCGTCCAGCGCGATTCACCATTCACGCGAATGAACACAAATAGTCCCCCGGCGAGACCGGCGGCGCGAATAACGCGAATAACGCGATTAACGCGGCGCGAATCGTGTTTGGTGTGAACGCAGCATTACGCTGGCAGCCTAGTGGCCTCATTGTTTGTACCATATGGTTTACACACACATAGTTTGGTCCGGTCTCTACTGATATGAGGTATCGTAGAGCTCTGGGTGAACATAGACGGCTACAATATTTATTTCCTGATTCAACAAAGCTGCCAGTCTCGTGGGGAGGGGAGGGGGGAGCTGCGCTCATGTGATTGGTTGAAAATGAGGCTGACATCTGATTGGCTACAGATAGGTCTATGTTGAAAAAAACGCATTTGTGAATCCAGCGACGTGAGATGAGTCTCATAAATCCACAAATAAATGTGAAGTGATTTACAAATAAATGCAGTGCGATCCACAAATAAATACATACAAATCCACAAACAAATACATACAAATGCAGAAATATATTTTTGATTTTTTTTTTACATTTATATAAATCGTAATTTATTTATTTGTGCATTGGAATGTATTTGTGAATTGTTCTGCGTGCATTTGTAAATCGAATATATTTGTAAATCCTTGTGTGTATTTGTAAATCGAATATATTTGTGAATTGTTCTGTGCGCATTTGTGAATCTTTCTGTTTGCATTTGTGAGTCTATCTGTGTGCATTTGCAATTATTGAGACTGATCTGACCCCATAAGCTTCTAACACCACCTCTTCTTTGTTAAATGTAAAACCACAAACAGAAACAGAGTAATCAGCAGATAGACGTTTAGCTAGAACACTCCTTGCCTGCAGGTGTCATGATGTTGCATGATTAACCCAACCATTCTAACAAAGATGCCACATTACAAGCTCTGCCAATGGTTTGAAACGGTATACACTTCCTGTCTCATAACTGGGTGTGGTCATAATGTGTTTTAAAGTAACAAAAGCTGACAGAGAAATGTGGTGGAGTAAAAAGTACAATATTTACCTCTGAGATGTTGAGTTTACCAGTTAACAGTGATACAATGGTAACTGGGTCCGCCCACTTATTGTCAAAAAGAAAAAACAGGTGAAAGTTTGTGAGCGAGCAGAAGAGCAGAAGAGCAGAAGAGCAGAAGAGCAGAAGAGCAGTGATAGTACGAGCGAGGGACAGCAGAGTGCCAGGCGGTTTGAGGTTACGCACTCATTTGTGCTCGTGGATATTGATGTTGATTTGTTCTCATAGTCAGCATGTTTGGAACATATGTGGCTTGTGGAATTAGAATTTCTGGGTTTTATCACTTGATGAAGAAAGAATGTGTTTGAATGTGAGTTTGTGAGCATCAGGACAGTTTCAGCCTCAAATCCAACTCCACCAGAATTGAACATTTTGCAAAGCTCTGAACCAGGATACAGACTTGCAAGAAGGCTGTCACAGTCAGAGGATAGTGGAGACTGGACACTGAGTGGCATCATGTACAATGGTACAACCCTCAAGGAGTCTGTAGCCAGTAGCAGGTGGGAATATAGGAGGTGAAATGGTGAACAGCTGTTCAAATAAAGGAGAGGAATGGAGATCATGGGATACATATTCCAGTTACCTCCATTCAGACTAGACATGCAAAAACATCCTATTTTACACTCACTAGAAACAGTTTAAACAGAACTGTGCATCAGACAGACTGTTGGAAAATTTGTTTTACTGCGAGGAGAAAGGCAGTGTGTCTCTGTTTGATCGGACAAACATCTCTGAGCTTCAAGTCAAAACACGAAAGGTGTAACTCACATTCATCATGCAAAGAGGGATTGTGCTGACACAAAAAGAGCATTTCATTTGTAAATTCTCAACAACAGTGCTGGCTTAAGAGGTTACGCCCTGTGATCATGCTAAAGGTGAACCATTGATGTGTCACATTTATCTTCTGCTCCTTTTTTGGAATCAGTGTGCATGTTGATGTTGAGTAAATCCTGCACTGACAGCTAAATATACTGTGTGTTCAAACTGACTTAATGCAAAGGAAGTTCAGGTGCGTCAGCAGGTAGATCCTGACGGCGGTTAAAACACACATATCCTAAATCATATTTGGACAACATGGCAATTACCGCTGCACACTTAAGAAAGATGACACAACATTTCCCCGCTGACAAAGGTTTGAGAGGTAAACTCACTGCCAGGGTTCAGAGAGCTGAGCTAATCACAGCTCTTTTTCCAATGGCACTGATACCGGTGCTCAAGCAGCAACAAGTTGTTCTGTGTGCGTGTGTGTGTGCGTGTGCGTGTGCGTGTGCGTGTGTGTGTGCCTGTCTTTCCCTTTCAATCCTCCTCTTTTTCACATCTCACTGTAGAAATTCAGCTAATTTTTCTTTTCTTTTTTGCTTAGTGTGTAGGTTAAAGTCAGTTAGGTGTTGAGAGAAATGAAATAAGATAAGAAGTGTATGTGAGTACAACAGACAATTGCTCTCTGCAAGACACCTTGGTTGCGTGGGTTATAGCAGGTAAGGCTGTTTGCTGAGTAAAATGCAATGTGGGTGTGTTAAGGCCATTACAAGGACTTTTTAACTTTACTGTGAGGATCTTTTAACTGGTTTTGAAACCGTTTCAATTTAATACTGGTGCCTCTAAATGACCTATAAGTAAACGAGACCATCAGAGAGAAGATGGTCTATTTCTATATAGTTATTCTTCATACTTGACATCGGTGCCACCATTTTTACCCCTCCAAAAACTAAAGATCAAACAAGGCTGTTTGTATAGAATTAAACCTGCATAAACAGATTGTTTTGGCCTCTTGGTGGCAGTGGAAAGAAGTGGTAAACACAACATCAAAGCTTCCCAACTACCTCACTCCTCTTTACACATTTAAATCATATAATTACAGTACACAATCCATCAACTACTCAAAGTCTAACTTCTGCCCTGGGTGTGAGTCCACCCACTGTAAATTTGGAAAAATGCAAATAGTGGGCATAAGGCTGAGACATGAGCCATTTTCATTCAAGAAAATGTCAATTTTGACACCATCATTGATGTGTTCCATCACAGTACAGTATGCACTAATCTGTTTTAAATCGAACTATGAACTGCCCAAGCTAGATACCTTTATTTGTTTTTATGAATCTTGTAAGTGATATTATTCATTCTATTTGTTACTTAATTGTTGGTTGTCTGTGCATTTTGCTGTATGCTGGTTGAGTTGTTGACAATGAACATTTCTTGTTCTCGCTTAAAAATGAACAATTTGCAATTAGACAACCTGGCTAACTAAAGTTACAGTACATAACACTGCAAATAAAAGTATTAGCACTATGCCACAACATCTTATATTAGTTAGACTTAGTAACTCACTGAACGCATTGGTTAGCGTTTCATGCTTCCTTATTTTATACAAACTCCTATCAGCTTTTTGGGATATTATGTGGAGGAGACAGCACAGATTGTCTCTCATTGGAAGGTAAATTCCACTGTGAAAGTCCAGATGTGGTTCATGTCCCAGTGTGTACAGAAAATGATTGTGTTTATATGAGTCTGTCAGGGGTTGACAGACATCTGTTTAGCTTTTTGAGTCATAGAGGTTCAATGAGGTGGACTGGTGAGGTGCTGCTGATAGGGAGAAGGAACCACATACCAACAGCATCTTTACATTACTGTCTGCCTCTGATCAACTAAACATTGCTGGCTGACCTCTCCAGTTGATCTTTGGCCGCTGTACCACGTAGTGATCAGGTCTGGGAGAAGGAGTGCTTACAGTTCATAGTGTTTGTGTTAACTGGCTCAAGGTGCCAGAGTATTAACTTCACAAAGAAGGGCCTTAAGTGGCTGTGATTTGAGAGAGGTGTATTAAACTACCAGGCATGGATTCAATTTCTCTGCATTATTTTTCTCATCTTATTTGACAAACCATGGTCATTAGTTTGGGCTAAAATGAACCATGAAGGCTTTTTTTAAAAAGTGGCCAAACTTTATTCTTTTGTAAATGGTCTGTACTTATATAGCACTTTTCTAGTCTTCTGACCACTCAAAGCGCTTTAACACCAACATGTCATCATTCACACATTCACACCCATTCATTCACTGATGACAGGACTACCATGCCAGGTGCCACCTGCCCATCAGAACTATCTAACATTCATACATCGTGGCACAGCTTGCGGGAGCAATTTGGGGTTAAGTGTCTTGCCCAAGGACACATTGGCGGAGCCGGGGATTGAACCACCGATCCTCTGATTGAAGGACGACCCTGCTCTACCACTGTTTTGCATTGCATCCTCAGTCTGAACAGTCACATTGCAATTAATGCGACTTTTACGTCACTTGGAATCAACATTTGTCACAATTATGTGCTGGTGGGAGTTACTAGGTGAATACACAGCCCAGTATCATGGCAGTTCAGGAAACACAGGACTTTCAACCGGAGGACTGTGTTCGACACTGCGTTGTGGTTTTATGGTTGTGGTTTTGTTTCCTTAACCTGTCGTTTGTTTTGTTGTCTAAACCTAACTTGTGTTTTCAACGAAATGTCGTCCTGAGAAAAAACGTTGTTCTGTGCGACACAAAGAAATGCAGAAAATGAGTGTCTGGAGGTAGTCAGTGGAAGGGCAGTAATCTGGTCACACATTTGCTAGCTTCCACTGCACATCAACTGATAAATGAAACCATAAACGCTGACCTCCGTGACCTCCGTTTACTTCTGTACGACAGCTTTATGCGTCTTTGTTATTGTTCGCTTGTGCATGCGGGTCAGTTCACACAGCCAAACTAAAAAGCTGGATCTTACCAACACATTTGAATTGAGCACTTGGAGCACTTGGAGTGAAAGTAGCCATAATGAATGTATCAGTGACATATTTACATTACAATGACATATGTTGCATTAAGAAAAAAATGTTGCTTATCTTTCTCATCTACCTGGAGGTGAAAAATGTAGTTTCCCCCTTTGACTCCAGACCACTCAGCAGCAGACAGTGCAGACTCCACACAGAAGGGAACAAAAGCGAGAGACTCAGAGAGCCAGCAAGCCAAGCTGAAATATCTGGCTTTCTGTAAGAACCCGCATTGTTCCAGGTCAGGTCTCTGCCATTGCAGCAGCACATTCATACACAGCAGGCAGGGATGAAAGAGAGAGGAGCTGAGGAGAGCCATAGAGCAGACTGACCGACTCCTCTCCAAGGTCTGTGAGCTAGAGGAGCAGAGCACTCAGCCTAACAAGGAAAAGAATGAGGTGGCCACTAAATACCAAACTGTAAGTCTGCTGCTCT
The DNA here is from genome assembly GCF_910591455.1 of Pholis gunnellus. Taxonomy (NCBI): domain Eukaryota; kingdom Metazoa; phylum Chordata; class Actinopteri; order Perciformes; family Pholidae; genus Pholis; species Pholis gunnellus. The sequence goes on from NC_136548.1 coordinate 2,082,664, forward strand.
GCTCTGTTGCATCGTGCTCTTTGCTGCTCCTTCTCTTTTCTCATTTTATCCCTTTACAAAAGTCATTCCGCTTTTGTTTCACTAACTTGATACTGTAGAACTCACAGGATTTGTGATTCAGTCTAAATTTCTGCTTGATAAGGGATTTTGTACGTAGTCATTATACCAACCCTTGGTGGATGAAATGAAGTGGATAATGATACCCTAGCAGAGGGACTGTGCTCAAGCTTGTTTTAATGCTGCATTTCTCTCTGTGGGTTTTTACTGCTGTGTTGACCATTTTCCAGCTGATCGTTTTATTGAGAGAGCAAGTACAGAGTGTGTTTTTTACTGAGACTACTGTCATACTTCTGTGGGGCACCATGCTGTTTCCTGGCCTGAGGTGCACTGTGTGATTGATTGGTTTACTGCGACGACGACTGTTTGAGTGGCACATCCCGTTTGGTTGGAAGGAGGTGTTACCACAAGTCTTAGTGTGTGAAATACAAACCCACATCTTTCTCACATCGTTCCACAAGGCCCTGATGCATCCACTGTACACTAACTGACCACCACCAAATGGCAGACAGACATGTTTAGAGTTAGAGACTAGCTTGTGAGCAGTTTAGCATCTTATTTAGGTTTACACTGGAACTGATTTTCTGTTTTTCACACTACATGACTGACCGGCGTCAGGAGGTCACACACTACAAGATCTTTCACTGGGAGGAATCCTTGAAGAGGTCTCCAAACTATGTTTAGTCACGAAAACACGCGAGTTGAGTGACACAGCTGTAGTCATGCTCGTCGTTGACATATTTACATAACAGTCTGTTTCTACACATTTTTACTGTAGATCAGTTACTGTGTTATGTGTTGTGTATATTCTTGCAAACATCCAACACCATGGCTGTAACAGCTTGGGTCTGTGTTGCAAATACAACACATGCAAATAAGTTCCTGGTGTTACAGTCACCCCCTCTCCTAGGTTTCCCCTCAACTTGTGTCTTGCCCTCTCTTTGGATGTCGCTCTCTGACAGACTCCATGACAGATCAAACCTTTCCGCTTGCATCTTTGAACAGAAACGAGGGATGATTTGCCATTAAGTTGTGTGAATTAGGCATAAGTGTGAATTATTGACCCTCACCTATATATGGTCATAAACTTTGGGTAGTGACTGAAAGAAAAATGTCGTTGATACAAGCGGACAGAATGAGTTTCCTTCGTAGGCTGGCTGGGCTCAGTCTTAGAGATAGGGAGACAAGCTCAGACATCCAGAGGGAGCTCGGAGTAGAGCTGCTGCTCCTTCGAGTTGAAAGGAGCCAGTTGACGTGTTTCGGGCATCTGATCAGGACTCCCTTCACAGGTTTTCTGGGGACATTCAACTGGTAATAGGCCCCGGGGTAGAACCAGAACAGACTGGTGTCACGGGGCATGCTGGAGGACTCAGACCAGGCAGAGGAGCTTGCAACATATTTATTTACACGGAATCAATACAGGACACTCACAGGACACAGCAGGGGATCCACGGAGGAGACAAGAGACAAGGGGAAAAATCCAGCAGATCCTAAACAGGGCAGGCAGGGAGGCAGGGAGGCAGGGAACAGGACAAGCCGAACAGGCGGGTAGACATGACAATGATCAGGCAGGGAGTGTGTGTGTGTAACTGGGGTCTAAATAGTGGCTAGAACAGGTGAGGGGAGTTGTGCTAATGAGGAGGGAGTGCTTGATTAGTTGACCAGGGGCAGGTGAAGGGAGTGAGGAGGGTGTGGAGCTACACAAAGACACAGAACACAGAGGCAAAGCCTAATCGTTGCTGGAGAGAATATTTTTCTCGTATGGCCAGGGAACGCCTCAGGGTCCCCCAGGAAGAGCTGGAAAGCGTTCCTGGACGAAGGGACGTCTGAAATGCCCTGCTAAGACTACTGCCTCGAGGAGTTGGACTGCTTTTACTGCCGTCTGAATATGACAAATTCATGTGTCACGGTTGATCTTTGTCTGTATGTGCCTTTGTATTATCTACACTGTCAGTTTTATTTAGTGAATTATGTGATTCTAAACTTTAGAATGATGATCATAAACCAAACAACTACTGTACTGTCTTAAATCACTGAATATATGCTTCTTCCTTAACGTAGAAATGATCTTGATTAGAGGTGAATTGATAACAATAACTACTCATTCCTTTTTTATTACCCTAAATCATAAAGTTAATTTGTGGAGAAGACAGATCAGCTGGCATAATTCATACCTTGTAGCCCATCTGATTTCATTCCAGTGAGAAATGTGACCCCTTGTCAGAGCTATTTAGTGCTGCCTGTAGGAAGCCTTCCAGTTTTCCAGGGGAAACAATTGTCCCATTCCTCATTATACCTATGCTGAGTCTGAAAGTACACCTCACACATCTTTCATCAGGGGTAGGATGAATTCCTACCTCTAATCAACCTTAATACACTGTCCTGACAGACCGAAATTCTTTTGATTTCCTTTTTTTAATGTGCACAAAGTTATTCATACTATCTTCTCCAAGAAAGAGATAGAAGATGAAGAAGAAAAAGAAAAATGTTTCCACTTAGCTACTCTTAGTCTCTGTCCTTTGTTATGTAGTAGTAGAAGGAGGTATGTCGCTCTCTGCTTTACTCAAACCATCTGATTTTTAAAATGTTTTGATTCCAGAAGAAGAGGTTGGTAGTTAGCATAACAAGATAAAAGCTATACAGCAATGCTAAAGACTATGTGAAGCTGCGGGTTACTTAGCTCCAGCACTGCTTTGAGCTAAATGCTAACTTTAGTAAAGCAACATTCTCGTAGTGACAATGCTCGTACTGTGATGATAAGCAGGTATAATGTTCATCGTGTTCATCATCTTACTTGTGTTTGTGTCTTATGCTAACATTTGTAAATTTGTAATTTTGACCTGCTCTTGACTGACCACCAATTGCAATCCCAACTATGCTCCCAGCATGCCTACAAATCAAGGGAAATAACTCTTTGTGATTAACTACTCACAAGAGCAGTAAAAAAACACAAATAAAATCACAGACGATGAAAAGAAAATTAGAGGAATTAGAGGATTACCACGGCATGAAGGGGGGGGGGGGATATTTTTCTTTGCTTCTTACTATTGCTTCAACCATCTTTGGTTCAAATGGATATTTACAGAGAAAAGTCCACTATTTACCCCTCAATTATTGCTAATGGGAAATAAATGTGGAGCCTTCCTGCAGAGCTATCCAGATGCCCGAGTTCTGCATGTGGAAAAAGTTTCAGTCTGGAACGGCTCCGAAGTTTCAGGGGCCCAAAGCAAACTGTGGGACAAAAGACTGGCAGGGAGAGATGAATGAGAGTGGAGAGGAGATGAGAGACAAGTGCAAGGCGAAGGAAGGAATGAATGTACTGTATGTACAAATTGGTCATGAGAGATAAACTTTGAGGTGAGCATTTGGTGAAAGTCTGTAAGATTGACGACATGGGTAATAGAATGCTACTGACAGCTATATAGTTTAAATACCCAAACCTTTTATATTCTCTCCTGTGCCCTGCTTTGAGCTTCAGTGGTTTTCTGTCATTAAGATTGCTTTCTTGCTCAGATGGTGCGTTGTCGAGTATTTTGTTTTTTTAATGTTTTTTGCCTTGCTAGTAACATATATTGGTTTGTTCAGTTGGTCCAACACAAAAATGACATTCAAAATCTAGCCTGACACTCTAAAAACTAACTTCCACCAATTAAAAAGGCAGCATTACTGCCTTTAACATCGATTACATTTACATGCACATGTCATATTACATATTACATGTCATATTCGACTATTATTTGATATGGCTTATGTAAACAAACATCATATTCCGTTTGGATATTCTGAATTAGGCCTTATTTCAAATGGAGCATTTGGGATATTGGGATATTTGCTGATATTATTTGGGTTTTGGGAGCATTTTTTGGACATGTATACAGCACCTTAATAATATGCATCTCAATAGGTTTTTTTATGCCACTTTGCGACACACGGCCTCTTTCCTGTTTACGACCAGCTCTGTGCGTCGTACACAAACCAACTAGCCAATAGTTTGCAAAGCTGGTGTACAGATGCATGACCAAAAGAAAAACCCACATTTCTGGTGGGAAGGAGAAACACACCTACTTATAACCCTCATGAAGGACTTGGACATCAACAGATTTTGGGAGAAGGTGGTTGAAAAACACTATACAAATACTGTGGAACATTAGTGGAATATAAATTTTCATTAGCCATGTAAATAGCTTATTAGGAATATTGTCTATTTCGATATTGAATGAAAAAATGAATATTTGGTGCATGTCTACGTAGTCAGTTTCATAAACAATCACAGCCTACTCTTGCTTTATTCAGGACTGATGACTGACTGACATATTGTCAGTCGGGGCTTACCGTAGCTGCATGTACTTGCTGCTGAGACGGTTTCGGACTACAAAACAAGCACCCGGGAAGAGCGGCAGCAGATTTCCCACAGTGAAAATTAATGGTGGACATCATGTGATGTCATTACACCCAAAAATACTTTTTCCGATAGACTAACTCTGGTACGGTAGCGAACTGTCAATCCCAATGTAGCCCCGCCCTAAAGCATACTCAACTTTATGGTCTATGTGACTCTAAATGGACCATAATTTCACTCAGCAGAACCGAAGGTTGCCTCCTGGGCTGGTCCGAGGGCTGGGAGGCGGGGTTAAAGAAAACACTAGTGTGCATGGATGCTGAAGATTGCTAGAAATCTTGGTATTTCATTTGAATTCTACACTTAACAGTCAAACTTTTTTTGCTCATGCTCCACTGAGCCATTTCCCCAGGCATGAACAGGGACCCGCCTCCAATGCTGCATCTCTGTACAAAACCATACACTCCACCTGAGTAGATTTTGCTGTTAGTGAAACCAGCTATACTGCCTGTATGCCAAAGAATACCAAGCTTAGAATACCGCATGTCTCTGGTCTTGCCATGTTGTTCATGTACCAGAGTCAGACAGTATGCAGTGCTAGTTGGCCTACACTGATAGGCTACTATTCTTGAAAAGTCAAACAGGAGACACTGTTGCAGTTTGGCTGATAAAAACCTAGGCAACACTTGAACTATACTGCACTAGAACTAGTGACATTTCCCTCAACCTGATCTGTGCTTTGTTTAGTGCTAGCAAACATAGACAGTGAACATGCTAAACATCAGAATGTTAACATTACTAATGTGAGCAAGTTGCCTTACAACTCTAAGGCTCGAACCATGAAAAACTATGAAGGCCAGTTTCCCGTTTACACTGCTGTTTTAAGTCATATTCATTAATTTACCAGGAGATCTGAATTTCAGTTGATGCTGATTACAGAGTGATAAGGTAATGTTAGGTCACTGTTACTGTAGTAGATGAAAGCATTGCTGGAAAGCCTTCCAGTTACACATATAACATTTGATTATGTTTTGCTGCTCCGTGCCAAATGCAACCCATATTTTGAGAGTCAGAGTATATCTATGAGGTAGAAAACCTCCAAACTTGCCATTTAATTGCCGGCTGCCTTTTAACACCCTAAAGGCAAGATGAGTGATAACACCTTGGGGAGAGGAGGTTCAGCTGCCGGATGTTTTTAACCCATAGTATAATAGCTACCATGGAGAGTAAAAAACAAGACTAAGAGTCTGCTGCCATGCTAGCAGCTCTGTGAGGCTGTACTTGGACACAGTGCTTTTAAGCTAAATGTTAATGCTAGGTATGATGAAAATTAGATTATTACACAACTTTGTGCATATCTGATTCCCTGGCAGCCTTCCTGACAGATATGAGTGTTTGACTTAAGTGGTGTCTGGAGAGGCAGCTTGTGTCTCTGACTTCACCAGCTCAAGTGGGCGTTACATGAACAGATCTCTCTGTGCTGCCTCTCCACACAACAAGCCAGACCACATTGTCAAAAAATGAATTCTCAGAAATCCAATGTTTTTTTTGGGGTGGCTGGATGTCTTCCACGGCTCAGTGGCACTGGCGGAGTGCATATCCTTGCTCATATAACTGTGTCCACTTTTGGGCAGTTTTAGAATCCGTGTTATTCTAGCTTGATATAATTTAGAGAGGCCATGTATGGTTGCTTTTCCACAGCCTTTGGTTGAGACCGAGAATTGCTATTGTTATCAAATGCTGTGCAATGAATGTACTGGACTTGAGTAACTTTTACTCAAAACTTGCATTTGTATTTTGGTTACCCTCTGTCTGCAGTTTCTGATGAAGTAGACAAACACATGTTCTGAAATATGCACATTCTTTAAATGTTAACATAATAAAGATAAGGTGGATAGTTTAGTACACATATACGTGTCAATTTATATTGTTCTTCTCAATGTGTTCTAGTTTTCAAAATGCAAATTAAGTAAGAATGTTGAAATACCTCTACGTAATCATTCAGTACTTATAGTCTGTTTTTCTTCACTAGTTTATATTTTAATGGCCAGATTTCTTACGCGATTATTAAGAGCCATACCTTAATCATTATACCATCTTTTGACACTGCTTGATGTTAACTCTAGATATGGAAATGCTTAGGCTAGTCTTTATGAGTCTCCTCCACACTTGAATCTAAAGCACAATATGCCTCGTTGTTCTTGCTGAGATGAATGCTGTGGCATTGTGGGGGACTGTGTGGGCGTGGTCACACAAGACATTTATGTCAATTATAACGTAGACTGAGAGAAGAAATTGCATTTCTGACTCTGGAGTACTACCCTTGTTTTCTTGTCTTTCTGTGCCTTTGATTGCACAGCTGAGGGCTGTGTTTTTGTGAAAGAACGGCACAACATTCTAGGCTTTTCTCCTGATCTGACATCCTACACCAACCGCCGTCCCTGTGGGACACCTTAGGATCCCCTGAGAGTGGGAAGAGCCACCTGTTTCTGGAGGGAGGAGACTACAGTGAAGAAAAAAAGGCTGGAGAAGTTGTCGTGGTAAAACTCAGTCAAGAGTGGACAGAGCAGGCTGGGAGTACGTACGGAGGAATGTTTGGACTTTAGTAGTGTATACCAGCTCACCCTGAAATGAAACATAGATGAACGCTTGATTGAGAGGAGAGAAAGAGCAAAAGAAAAGAAAGTCTCACAGAGAGGGTTGAGCAATAGAAGACTGACAGTAGGGTGAGGAAGGCACAAAAAAAAGGTGAGCAGAGCTGCTTATGTGTTGCGAGTCAGAGGATCTGCTGGGAGAGTACAGACTGGAGCACCATCAGTGAGTTCATTCAAACTGTTCCTCCTGCTGAAACCCACCTGGAACAACCAGAACAGCTGTGCGCCAAGCAAATAAAGTGAATAAGCGTCTTCGCACTAGTGCGGAAACACACTCAGAACAGGTGGGCAAGTTGCTACATTGCCAAACAGGTGAAGTCTGCAAAGCCACAGAGTGAATAGACTTGAGGACTGATGTCTTCTAGGCGCCATCAGCGTTGCCACTCCCTCTCTGATGACTCTGAGGAAGCCAATGGAAACAATGCAGATCCTGGACCAGAACCAGAACCTGAAGAACTTGATTGGGATAGCTATAGCACCACACTGGAGCACAGATTAGCAGCTGTGGGTAACTCTTGCTAACTTATACTAGTATCTACATACTGTATATTTCTGAGAAGCAAAAATTAATTGTACCAGTAGAGCTAAAGCTCAATTGGTCTTTTAACAGCAGATGTTTTGATTAAGGCAAAGCAGAGGTGTTAATAATTAACGATGGTTCTGTTTTAGTGTCTCTGTAAGCCAGGATAGTGTGACCCAAGCAGCTAAATGGAATACAGCCATCATTAATTTAGTTATTTTCTACACCGGAAAGATCATGAGATCGGTCCGTGTGTGCGTCCATGAGTGAGTGTGTGTGCACCTTTGTGTCTGTCCACGGCTAATCTCTCATTCTGCTGCAGCAAACTGCATCATATTTTGGGTGGCCAATTATGGCTTCGGGCTCCTGGACCTCGTGGTTGTGATGACTCACACTTTGTCAAAACACCTTCTATTGCCTGTTTTATAGTGCCATTGAACGCCTGCTGACTCCTAAATGGTAATGGTAAATAGACTGTACTTGTATAGCGCTTTTCTAGTCTTTTCGACCACTCAAAGTGCTTTCACACTACTTGTCATCATTCACCCATTCACACCCATCAGTTGTCACTGATGGCAAGTGACAACTGCCTATCAGATTCTATCACATTCACGCACCGTAGGCACAGCTACGGTGCGTGAATGGGGTTAAGTGTCTTGCTCAAGGACACATCGACATGGACTAGCCGCCACCTTCACCACTCCTAGGGACTGCTAGTGATGCCACAGCTCAGTGCATCTCCGCCGACCCCCATCTGCTACTCTGCGCTCACAGTGGAGGGATAACAGCTAACGGAACTATACCAGTGCACACACTCCTGTACCTAGCCGCGACTCAGCCGCTGCTACGCGGACGGCTTGATGAGTTTGATTTTGTTTTGTCCAGACGGGGGGCTAGCCAGTTGTAGGTTGTAGGTTGTATTCAATCACACAAAACCGCAGTGGTCGTTGCAGACACACAAGCACGAGCTGCCGGCCTGGCAGCTCGTGCTTCAACAAAGCAAGAAGAAGCTCCGATAACAACACACACAGAGGGAGAGAGAGACTTCACTCTCTACTCAGGTAGACATTACACCACAATGTCTTTAGTTCATATTTGTGTGCACGTGTCCTTTGTGTGTTGAAGCTAAGATTGATCTTCTTGTCATACCTGCCAGCAACTGCTCAGCTATCACCAGGTGAAAGTGATAAAGGTACAAATAACTTGACACAAAGATGAAAAGGATGTGGAGGTTTCAGAAAAGGCAGGGAAATAGCTCAAACCAAGTGCTGTTGTGGAAATAAAAGCAGATGGAAATGTGGTCGTCTGATCATTTCACAAATGCCCAGTTATTTGGGTATGCTGTTAGCTCACTCCAAATGCCTTGCCTATGAAGACTGGTCCTTAAGAAAGTAACAGTAACCAGAGAAGGTTCTCACAATCAGCTCTTTTCACTCCTGTTATGGATGGCAATTGACTAAGTCATCTGGTGTTTGGTAGAACTTGCTTATCAAGTCATACTATACGTCACTGTGTTGCCTCTTCAGCTGTGATCTATTAAGGCAACTGCAAACTAACTAAGGGAAGGTTTATTCTAGCTTGAGGGAGGATAAGTTTCATCTTGTGCGGTAAGATCCTCTTTGTATGAACAAATTGTCTCTATCATTGCTTCAGACGCTTTTATTCAGCGAATCCCTTGAGATTAATGTTTTATCCCTCAGCCTTTTACTTATTTTGACAAAAGAAATGTCACTCTTCCTTTCACTGTTAGGTTTGTCTACCCACTAAAACTAGCGTATATTTACAGGTTGGTTATAGTCATGTTAGGATAATTCAGTCAGGAACGCTTGCAACAAATGGAAATACAGTTAAACCTGGCGCCTATGGCTCCGCTCTTTGAATGCTCCCCGGGTTAGCCAGCAGCTACCGAGCACCAACCCCCAAGGGTTTACAGGAATGAGCCAGAAGTACATTTCTGTAACAGCGTTGGTGTAGAATGAATCAGTGAGGAGGGATATTTAAATAAACCTCCTTGAAGTGAGAGTGGGCTGTGATTGGTGATTCAATCGGCTGGCTGTCGGCTGGTTACAGCTGCATGAACTAACGCGATGCTTCATATGTTCATGTTGGTTTTTTGTGCTTTAAAAAGATGACAAGCTAATTATTGATATTTTGTCAATGGGAATTACTCCATCAAGAATTTGTAAATTGTCAAAAGAAAAGGGTTTAAGGATGGAATTATCTTTTCTAAGCTTGTGATAGAAATCTAACAAAAGCCCCAGTAAGCAGGTGCTCTATACTGGGCTCCAGATTCACAGCAGAACATCTGGATAAAGAATCACGAATGATAATATGTCCACCACAAATGAATTTCTGACAACCCAAAATCTGAAATATATGGTGCATGAAATTAAGAAAAATAATTAGGAAAAAAAGCCAAATGTATGAAGTACTGTTTGACATCAGCAGATGTAGATCTAACTCTCTTTGTGTTTGTTTACTTCCAGGAGCAGGAGAGTGCCCAGGCATCCGAGCAGCGCTGCGTCCAGCTAGAGAAGGCCCAGCGCGAGCTGGAGCGGCAGCTGTCAAGCCTGTCAGACCGTCTGGAGGAAGAGGAGGTCTGCTCAGCCCAGCTGGCCCTCCACAGGGACAGACTGGAGGCGGAGTGCAGCAGCCTCAGGAGAGACCTGGATGATCTGGAGAGCACCCTGACTGTGGCCACGTGCGATAAACAGGTAGAACATTGTGTGAACCTCGCCACAGGATAGGCTCCTGGCCGATGGTTGCTACTGTTGTTGCTAGTTATGTCAATGTACATTTAAAACCACAAATCATTTGGAATTAAAACGAAATTACCTATTTAAGGTTTTGGAAAACATAGTGGTTAGGGTTAAAATAAGTATGTAAGTTATGTAACAAAAGTACGGTGGTTTCACGCTACTACGGCCAGTAGAGGTTGACCTTGTCTTCTTATTTGTATCGGTGATCAACCAGGTAAATAGATGATAAAGACCTTCTGAACATACTAGGTGTAGAAGGCCCCTCCTAACACATATCTATGAGGCTGAGAACTGCTGATAACACCCATTCAATCGGATGATAACATCTGAAGCTGTTTATCTCAACTCTATAAATCAAAGTAGGTCAGCACTGTATTCAAATGTGGATAGTCAATCACATGACAACATTTGAATTTCTTTTGAGCCATAAACTTTCTTTCTTTAGTGAATTTTTTACGGCTACAAAAAGCAGGTGGTCTTTTCTTTCACAAACCTGAAGCTTGCAGACATTATTGCTTTAAGCAGGTCAGTTAAGGTGTGTTCACACCAAACGCGATGAACGCGATGAACGCGGCGCGATTACATACAAAGTCTATGTACAGACGCGATGGACGCGATGGCGCGATAGCGCGGCGCGTTTGGCGCATTTGACGCATCAAACGCGCCAAACGCAGAAGTTGAAATATTTGAACTTCTGCGAAAAAATCGTGTGACGCTCCAGCGCGATAGCCAATCAGCGTTGAGTTGCTCTCCCCGTCATCAGTGAAGTCCTGCCGTTGCTAAATCCCAAAAAATGGAGGACAAGCTGATAGTCGCGGTTTGTGGCATCCCTGAGCTCTATGATACGTCCTCATATCTGTACCGCGAACGTTTGAGGGACTTCCACAACAAGTACAAAGCCGCAATTGTCCTTATTCCTTTCATGGTTGATTGCGGAAAGAAATAACGGAAAGAAATAACGGAAAGAAATAACAGAAAGAAATAACGGAAAGAAATAACGGAAAGAAATAACGGAAAGAAATAGCGGACAGTTGGCTTCCAGGTCGATAAGCCACGCCCCCTTTCTGGCGCGTCCATCGCGATGCACGCAAATTAACACAAATAGTCCCCGGCGATGCCGGCGGCGATGCCGGCGGCGCTATGGGCGCGATGGATGCGATGAACGCGATTCGCGCCGCGTTCATCGCGTTTGGTGTGAACTCACCTTTACACATTAAGCTCCAGCTGACCAGCCTTTTCTCATGTTGTTGCAATATTGGTGCACAATGAAGTAGTTTATGTTTGAGCGATGTGTTTCCAATAAAGTTTTGCTGATTCCACTCCTGGTCGATCAGTATAAGGATAAGTCTGACATTGACATCAACACTGCAGCTAGCTTAGGACAGAGCCAAGCTAGCTGCTTCCCCCGTTTCCAGTCTTTATGTTAATGAACCCTAGGCCTATTTTTAGCCCTGTGCTCGAAAATGTCCTACCCTTACGCAAAGGGGCTTATCTCGCTAACTACAAGGTCTATTTGAATAATTTAAATGGCAAAATAACACAAATAAATGTGAGCTTTGTTAAGATGTGTACATATCATTGTATATGTTACTGGTAAATGCTGGACGAATGTTACACACAGCTCAAATTGAAAATGTTCAGGTTCGACATTTCTTTTTAACCTAAAAAGCACTTTTATTGATTTGAAATGATGCAGAAGCTGGCCTAAACTCTCCCAAATCATATCACAACATGTCAGCAGTCCTTTTAAATAATAAATTGGCTTTGATAAAGTGAAGTATGCCTGAGAAATCAAGGTCAGCTGAGGTCAGCCAACGTCAATTCTGATTTTGGAAGTAGCACAAACAGCTGTTTTATTGGACTTTTATATACTATATAACTATATATTTCACTTCTTTTATCACTAATAGTGTTGATCCTATCTAATACAGCCGTTTGGCATAATTTTGAGAGCTTTGGCTGTATAAAAACCTGTAAAATATGGCTCATTTTCGTCAGAATTTGAGTTTTACGTAATGTATTTGAACCTTACTAAAACCTGTGATTGGCCGATTTGCACATGTGACATAAGATTTGAACCTGAAGAGTGTGAGGAGTGTATGATGCGATCTTCGAGTTGTTTGACAGAATTTTAAGCCAATAAAATAACCGAAAACTGTGATCCGCCCCCATGGGTCAAACCCATTGGCCCAAAACTGAAATAGGTCAAATGTTAGTTACCCTAAGTTAGACTGATCCCAATTTCTTCAGGAAACAGTTCAGAGCTTAGGACAGAGCCAAGCTAGCTGCTTCCCCCGCCACAGGATGTTAATAGAACAGTAGGACCCGGGGAAATATGCCTTTGTTTACATCAAAACAGCACAAAGGTAAGGAGTTTATGAAATATTAGCGTTGAAGCGGTTTGTTGTTCTGGTGCTTGTTTGCTCACAGCTCTGTGGTGGTTTCACTTAGATAAATAGTGAAGATATCTTTGGATTCAGTGTGTTATTGGCGTGTCTTCTGCTATTTCGGTTTTCCGTGTTAGCATTTAGCTTCTTCTTATTAGCGCCTACTGGAGTGTGTGGTCGGCTCAGCAATGGCGAAAAAAGAGGGATATTGTGGACATTCTTTTAGTTGTTTATTTGAGTTTGTGTAGAATTGTGTTTGGAGTGTGTACACTGGCTTGCAGGATAGGGTTGAACAGAATCTCTTCGTTAATTTGGTATATAGCGTGTATGAAGCATTAATAATATTTTTGTATGAAAAGTCCATTCTACGACATTTGGAACAGAGCCTCAGAGCAGAATTGAGACCTTTTGGGCGTTCTCGGGTAAGCTGCCATATTTAGCATAGAGACATTCAAGAATGGTATCAATCTTCTCATCTAACTAGGCAAGGAAGCTAATAAGCTAATATTCAAAATTCTCAAAGTTTTCCTTCACATCAAACTGTTGCAAATTGGGAAAAGATTAACTGAAACAATCAGGTTTCCCTCTAAGGGTTTGAAGTACTTTTACGTAGTTAAGTGGATCAGAAAACAACTAGTGCTTCCGTTTCACAAGGAAGTCAAAATGTGTGTGGTTGAAGCTTGAGTGAAGTGAATAAGTAGTGTAGAAGATGGACATCTTCTTGCTGCAGACTGAGGTAACATTTTGCACACTGGCAACTTTGGTAAATAATAGTTATAATGAAAATAAAGAACATTTCAAACACTTGTGTATTGCTCTGTACAAACACTTAACAAACCCTTTCCCAAAAGGTAACAGGTCACAATAGGTTTAAAACGGAAGGCAGGCTTTTTTTTTTTACAGCTGCAGCTTTTCAATTGCACTCATCATAGTGTGACTGACTCGCACAAGTTTGTGTCTCTGAAGACCAGAGACTTTGTGAGGGCTTTGTAACTGTCAGTCAATTTCTGTCCTTGACCGAGTCACTGAACCCCAAGTTGCTACCCTTGTACTTCACAGCAGCCCACCGATCCTATGCTTAGGATGGGTTAAATGCAGAGGTCAAATTCAATGTATGTGCCTTCATACATAAATAAAGTTTAAGTCCATCAATTTGTTTTGAACCATAGACTAGAGATGGACATCTGCTCTACTGGCTGGCTGCAGAATATGTCATAAAACCCACCTCCTTCATGCTAGCGGATGGGACATGGGCCAAACAAAAAAATCTAAGTACATGTTGAATAAATATTAACCAAAGTTTGTTTCTGTCATTTAGGTAGTTCTTATTAATCTGATGTATGTTTAGGTGTAACATTTTAATTGATTCTCTGATGCTATTAAAAAGGGGGTGTGGTTTCATGATTGACGACTCTGACAGCTGCTCTGAGTAAAGTAAGTGATGTGGAGAAAACTTCACCTTTCCATAACCATGATTATCTGTTTCAAACATAAAGATCAGTGTAATGATTTAATTTGTATAAAATACTTTATATACAGTCTATGGTTCATACATCACCACGTCATTGACGCTAGCTTAGCAACATCTTCCCTGACGGTAAAGTTAGCCTGCGCTGTTGGACCACCGTGGGTTCATATCCACATGCAGACACAAACAGCTATGATACATTGTCCGTCTGATAATCTAAACAAAGAACACGTTTTCTTGCAGCTTTCTAAAGTGAGCAGCAATAGAGTTTACCATATTTTGGTGTGATCAAGGAGTTGATCGCAAACAGTGTTAGTTAGCTAGTGTGCTATCTAGTTGAAAAGATGTCTACTTCGCAACAGGCACACCCAAGGCTAACATTATTTTACAATCGTTGTAATTGTACAAATTTATTGTGACGGCTTGGCACACACATAAACCGTTGCCCTAAAGTAAAGCCCTATGAACTACAAAAGGTAGTGGAGCAGGGAACCCTAGACCCTAAATTTCCCCTCGCGGGATTAATAAAGTAACTCTCTATCTCTCTACTCAGTTTGACCTATATCTGTGTTATACATTTCAAGTCACAGTTAAATGCCTTCTTGTTTGATAGTTCCAGCTTGAACTCTTGAAGGAGGACTTTTTTCATGCTGTGAGCTGTCTCTTCTGTGTAGACACTAAAAGCACTTCTCCGTTACCCCACCTCACCAAACCCCTTTATCTGCTTCATTGAGGTGTCTTAAAGGATTAAGATGCTATCTTTGTTCAGGAATGCCACAAGAATGTACTGTACTCACAACACTGCAGATTGTGATAAAGAGAAAATGCACACTGATTAATTTGACCTGGGTCATCGTCTTAAAGGTTCTACTTACGGGATTCAGAACTATTTGAAATGTAAATATACAGCGGTGTAATGTCTACCTGAGAGGAGAATGAAGTCGTTGTGATCCGAGCCTCTCTGTGCCTTGTTGACATAGGGTGTGCTGGCCTTGTGCATTTTAGTACATCTCTTTGTTGTGCCTCATGGGCTAGTTGATGGCCGCTCTGCACTGCGCTCATTCATCAGTTACGGTTGATAATATCATCCCGACTAACACCGTCTACGCAGAACCATATAGCGCCTGGTTCCTCCTCAGGGAAACACTGTTAGCTGTGTGCGCAGGGATTGGATGCTGTTTACACTGTGCGTGCTATTAGCACTGCTAGCCGCTAGCCGCCATCTCAACTGTCAGCATGTTGAGAGCCGTGCGGAGGCAATAGACATGCTCTAAATTCCATATTAAGCACCTTTAAGGACTTGATCCTCTGGCTTCATGAAGGTTTTCTTGGCTAATTGCTCTCCCACATGGTGAAGTGTGAGAGGACTCCTTCATAGTGGATGCAACAAGACCAGACCTGTGTGATGAGTTGACACAGGGCTTTGAAAAAAATGACATGACAGTGTGTAATATTTGTGGTATGCTGTCATAATAGTCATTATGACTGAACATGATGTGTTTGAGCCGAAGCATTGAAGTTTAGAGCAGAATTCACTTATCTGTCCATTCTGAAATGTATTGTAAAACAAAATGACACCACAATATATCTCTCATCCAGTCTGCTGAGTCACATTTGCAGTTCAGTAACAGAGCCAGGATTTGACATGCAAATAAAGCTTTCATGTCCATAAGAGAGAGGGAAAAATAATGATGTCTGTTTCGGTCATGTAAGGAGATAAAGCAAAGTCAGAGACTGCAGATGGAAACCGCTGTGGTCACAAGCCATCGTGGCTGCTTGCCCAAGAGGAAAACATTCATAACCACAGAAAGAAGAGGTAGATTAGAACAGAATCTTGTAGATAAAGACAAATGTTATACTTAGCATGATGCTTTTTGTGATTGGTTTGATGATTCAGACTATCAATTGTCTAATAATATATGAAGTCACAGGAATTATATATTTCTTAAAGTGTATTTTTTGTTTCTGACAGTTCTCTCTCTTTTCAGTCAACAGACAGTGAGGTAAGGAGGCTGATGGAAAAGCTTTTTCAAAAGGACGAGGTTGTGCAGAAGCTCCAGCAGGAGAAAGACCATCTGGTGGAGCTCAGCCAGGTGAGAGCACAGTGAGTGTTGTAAAGGTTCTGGGTAGGATATTAGTGTTTTAGTGATACAGTTTTGAAGCAATTCAATTGGATCTGGAGGACATCAGAGAGACAGATAAAAAATGAATGGTCAAAAATGAAGCAGCAGAGGCTGAGATAGTTTGACTTCTAGTCTTTCAGGTAGGTCAAGATACAGGAACACTGGATTCTACATTTCCTATAGTGGAAAAAAAACCCTGATGAAATCATGAGGGTTATTAATACGTTTCTAAGATGACAGGAATGACATTAGAGGTGTCCAGTGGAGTTTTCTTATAAACATTCAGTGTTTCTCACCACACACTGTACATTAAAGTCTAACAAATCTGTTATTGCAAAAAACGCATTTTGTCCTCATAAAACATCTGCTAAGCAGACTTAAAAAAATATTTGAATCATGCACATACTACACATGTGCAAGCACAATACAACATACCTGGACCCACCTGTAAAACCCATAGAATGTACTTGTATATAAGAAGTGGACGTAGTCATCGTGACGTCACCCATTGGTTTGTGGACTGACGTTTTGAAGCCTCGAGTTCGAGTGATAATCGCGCAACACAATGAATCGATAATGAAATTTGTTGCCAACTCTTTTAATAATCGATTTTTATCGATTCGTTGTTGCAGCCCTACTCATAAAAATGTGCTCCCCATCACACACACAGCACTCGCCACTTTGAAAAGTAAAGCAGATGCTTGGAAATCTAAAGAAGTCTTAACCCTCAATACCCTCATCATACTCTATGGCAGAAATGATGTATCCATCCAACAGTAGCAGTCTCCATTATTATGTAATCTGTGGGAGCAATTTAGCATCAGGCCTCCTTATCTTCCTGTTTGTTGAACATGTTTTAGATTATGGATTTAGTCTGGACTACAAAGGGAAGCTTGTAAAAAGATGAATTGACTTAGAATACGATCTAGTAACTTCAGGCACAGAGTCACTGGTGTTCCAATGCTTTTGTTCCCAGTTGATGGGAAGGAGAGAAAATGTCTGATCCATTAGATCAAACTGGGGATTACTTCTAACATTTTCTTTGCAACCAAACAACTGTCGTTCCGAGCACCAATGTGGCAAACAGATGGAGGTGAGGCAACGCTATGGTGCATCAGTGATTAAGGGACACATGTGCAGCCCAGGCTCAAACATCTTGTTTCACCCCAAAAGCAGGCCATTGAGGACCTGCAGAGTGAAGAGGAGGAGGTGAACCTGCTGACCAAAGACAAAACCAAGCTACTGATGCAAGCTGAAGATGTAAGTTCATATTTACTACATTGCTATGCACAATATTAATTGTTCCTATTTTTTCTCCACTAATTAATATGTTTATGTTACCAATGGATCAAGTTCCTACAGTATGTGCAACGTGAAAGGGAAGGGCCCCTAGTGACCCACTATGAGGGGCCAAGCTAGCAGGCATGAGGACTCATAGGTGTTTTACAAAAGCAGGGTTTTATTTTCAGAAAACTATTTACAAAATATGAAACAAAGTTTTGGTCCCATTACAGAGGTCAACCAAACAGACCTTCACTCAGACTATGCTGATGTAACATACAGACTAAACCAGGAGGCATGCTTTTCTTAGGTTTTGACACTAATCAGACGCCGCACAAATTTAAATTAGAATGACTAACTTATCTAAAGACAAACATTCTTCACATCAGTTTATTTAAGAAAACGTCAGCATACGACCAGTATTAATCTGATCTAACCTTTGCATCCAACAGAAGAACACATGCTGCTCACATTGAATACTGTAGTAATATTAAGGTCATGATCCAACTATTTGTCTATAATATTAAGGAATGGAAATTTAAAGTTATTGGTTACTTAATTGTAACCCAGTCAGCCAAGCAAGTCAACCTTGGCAAATCTGTAGAAACATATGCATAAAGTTCAGTTCAGTATATTAAACAGTTAAAATACTCCTCAAGTGTAATAAATGGTCAGTAAAAAAGATATTGATTACTGGCACAAAATATCAGGGGATAAGATCCACTATACTACAGTTGAACCCTACTTCCAACTAAACCTTTAGTAGCTGTGTTGCATTATGATTGTATTTTGCATCTTGTCCTTCATGTTACGTTGTCCATGTTCAGCTGGAGTACCAGCTGGAGCAGGAGCGCCGTCAGCGTGGTGATTTAGAGAAGAGCAGGAGGAAGCTGGAGGGTGACACCAGATCTACACAGGAGAGTCTGGGAGAGATGGAGAAGAACAGGAGTGGACTGGAAGATCTCATCAAAAGGTCAAAGATATGCACACTCACATCATAGATTTTACACTATGTGAAAAAATCAAATGTCTTTATTGTGTTGCATAACAAAATGGGGCGGCAAAAGAAAAGAACATGACATCCAGCTAAACTACTATTAGTGCCGACACAACAAAATCTATCTCTGAAGCTGAAATTAAATTGTGGTATTGGCCGATGTGAAATCTATTGTTAGCTAGAGATTGCAGTATTGGTCGGTCCACTGCTTTGGTCCAGACTGAAATATCGTAACTATGGGATGGATTTCCACTAGATTTTGTACACTCATTTATGTCATGGAGGAGAAGTTCTGAAGAATTTGCTGATCACCGGACTTTGCAGGTTTATACAGATATCAATGGTTCCCAAACGGGATTCTCTGACTTTTTATAGTGCACCACCATGAGGTCGGCATTTTTTGGTTTTAGTGAAGTATCTTTACAACTAATTTGGTTCAGACATTTATGTTCCCCTCAGGATGAACTGTAAGCACTTTGGTGGTACTAACCTTTTCATCATTAGGTCAAAATACCAGCAAAACTAATTAGCCTAACATGCTAATGTGCTAAATTACCATGGTGACCTGCTAAACATCAGCATGTCAGCATTGTCATTGTACTGTTAGCATGCTGGTATTAGCATTTAACTCAAGCTGCACTCCATTGTCTAAGTGCAGCTCACAGAGCTGCTAGCATGGCTGTAGACTCCCAGTCTCCCTTTTCTCTTTGAAATTCTTTGCTATTAAATGATAACAGATTGTAAACATGAGCCTGCTGTGTACGGTTTACTCAGCCACATTACTGGATGTCTTTTTTTTCAACGTTCAGATCGTTATTATTCTGTGGAATTCTCTATAACTTGTAATCAGTCATGACGTGATAAAAGAAAGACGAGTAACGAATACCCTCCAGTCAGTGATCATAAGGGAAAACACCAACAGAAACACTGACATTTTCAGGTAGACATTTATGCCAACTATGATCTAGGCTTTAAAGTTACCCCATAAAAAGTCATATCAGCCTATAAAAAAAACACAGTGAAATGATTTATTTATTTTATGATTTACTCTCGTACTAGAGCACATGCATGTGACAACAGGTCTAACCCACAGCCCCCTGAAATCTGAGCTGCTGTGTCAACCTCGGAGAGAGACAAAGTGATAGACTTCAAAACGTTCTTGACATTGTGATATGATGCGCCTGTCCTGGGGGAGAAGGGCTGGAGTGTGAGGCTGTTATATGTAATATACCTGCTCCAGAGTCCAGTTTCTCCACTTTGAATGTACGAACCCCCCGGCATTCAATAACATCATAACGTGTTGCAATCCGCCCTCAGTAATATGAGAGCGGATGGAATCATTCATTGTACTTTACCTTGCAGCAACAATCAACCGAAGACAAGAACCAACAGACACACACACACACACACACACACACACACAGACACACACACACACACATACACATTAAGCACACTGAGCCCTGAACAATTCCATCTCCAATATGAAGTTTAAACTTGTTTTCCTTGGCATTAATATTTGCATTTCACAGTGAGCTTTAATAACCTTGTTGCTAAGGCGCTGTGTTTTACAAACAGTCAATAGAGAATATGAAGTCTGTCACTCAGTTTGACTCAGCTCCAAACTCAAGGAAGCTTTATTCACATTATGTTTTGATTATAAAGCATTTTACAGATGCATATACAGTATGATGCAATGAATACATAAATAATTGTGATGTGCTGTACATGAAATGAAACATCTTACTGTTACTAATGACACTTTAAACAGAATAAAGTGCACACATAAAAGCATCCTGCATTATTTGGTTTATCGCATAAATGTGATTTCGCTTTTTTGTATT
This sequence comes from Pholis gunnellus, assembly GCF_910591455.1. Lineage (NCBI taxonomy): Eukaryota > Metazoa > Chordata > Actinopteri > Perciformes > Pholidae > Pholis > Pholis gunnellus. The sequence continues at coordinate 2,103,093 of NC_136548.1, forward strand.
TTGCACAACATCACTGACAGTGTGTCACTACCTGTGAGAAACTATTGTATCTCTTTAGTCGCGTCGCAGCCATTACAGAACATTTAAAGAAATGGAAATACTGTATCTCTTACTTTTGGGGGAGATTTGGGAAAATGAAATCATTTCAGGCATTCTTGAAGAAATCAGAGTTTCATCTCCAACTCTTCTATATTCCTCTTTCTAACCATTGCTCTCTATAGTGAGCCACCTGGAGACAACAAGAGCTGTGATAGGTCAGCTTGGGTTGCTTATGTTTTCGCCTACAAGTTTATGATGTGGGAGATTGTTGAGAGAGAAGATGACATCTGGCATATCGAGGAAAGGCTCTCCTTTTCAGTATCACACATTCAGCAAAGCCACCTCTTGCGCACGATGCCCCCAATTTCGGGGCTCTCGGGCTCAGAGGGGGTAGCATATACCGTCAATTTACATATCGAGAGCTAAAAAAATGCATGTATACATGTTATATACCAGATTAAACAGCAACATCTGGGCAACACTATCATGTAAGTCACCTTTTACACACTCCAAACCCAACTATACACAACTAATATAAGTAACTAGAAGATGTACCACAATATCACGTATTTGTCGCCACGAGTCTGCGAGCTATGCACTCCGCTTCGATTTTCCATCTCAAAGCTTTTAAAGCTAACCAGCTGGCTGGCTTCCAGCTGTTCAGAGTGGACACAGAGCTCTCCGGCAAATCGAAAGGTGGAGGAATCTGTTTCTACTCCAACAGTGGCTGGTGCAACGATGTGACAGTGATTCTACAGCACTATTCTCCTGATCTGGAATCTTTTATCATGAACTGCAAACCCCTCTACTCCCCCCATGAGTTCGCTTCATTCATACTGGTCGGTGTTTACATGCTGCTGCAGGTTAACGTGCAGGAGGCAGACCAACCCGGACTCTTTAGTTATTGTCCTTGGTCACTTTAACAAAGGAAACCTCAGCCATGAACTCCCCAAATACAGACAGTCTATTAAATGCCCTACCAGAGAGGAGAACATTCTGGACCACTGTTACACCAAAATCAGCGGGGCTTATCACGCTGTCCCTCGTGCTGCACTGGGACTCTCTGACCACGTCATGGTCCATCTGATCCCTGCATACAGGCATAAACTAAAGCTCTGTAAACCTGTGGTGAGGAAATTAAAGAAGTGGACCAGTGAAGCTCTGGAGGATCTTCGGGCGTGCTTAGACTGTACAGACTGGGATGTTTTCAGGACTGCTACCAACAGTCTGGATGAGTACACAGAGGCTGTGACTTCATATATCAGCTTCTGTGAGGACAGCTGTGTTCCATCAAGCACCAGGGTGAGTTATAACAACGACAAACCCTGGTATAAAGCAGAACTCAGACAGCTAAGGCTGCACAAGGATCAGGCATTTAGGAGTGGGGACAAGGACTTGTATAAAGAGTCAAAATACAGGTTTAGTAAGGCGGTGAGAGACGCTAAATGACAGTACTCTGAGAAACTGCAACACCAGCTCAAGTGACTCTGCTTCTGTCTGGAGAGGCCTCAGACAGATCACCAACTACAAGCCAAAAGCCTCACACTCCATGAATGACCTCCGCCTGGCAGACGAGCTGAACGAGTTCTACTATCGCTTTGATGGACAATGGGACAATCCTGACTCCATCCCCCACAGCTCCATCAACCAGCCCCAGACCAGGCCCCCCTCCCCCAGCCCAGCAGGGGCCAATGCCTCTGTATCACCCATCCCAATTTTGTCGTGTAGACAAGTAAACGAATTGAGTTCGAGGCGTTTACTTAGATTCAAGCAATAGTTTTATTTATCACAGAGATATTAGCCGAGCAGTTAAACGTGCACGGTCCTAACAGTTCCTCTCCGATTGAGAGCAACGTGAAAAGGCGCTTGGACACGGCAACGCGGTAAGTTTTGTAGGTTCTCCTTAGAGGAGCCTATTGGTCAAAGTCAAGGTGCAGACGGGATCGATTTTAGCAGAGCGACGTCCTGGTTGGAGCACTGAGCATATCCGCTCACACTGGCTCTCGTCCGGGATCCTCCTTCGATGCGTCTTCAGTGTGTGTGTATGTTGTGAAAGCCTAGCCTAACAGGCTCCAAAGTGTGACGTCTACGTTTTGCTATCCCAAGCTGTGGTACGTACTGTTCTCAGCTGGCAGTTTACTCCAAGATTTGATATCAGTGTATAGTTGCCCAAGCGTGTCCTTCAGAGTTACAGTTTTCTCATTCCTTTGTACAGGCGAGTGCTAGAGCGCCCCGCCTGGAGTTTTAAACCCTTCATAACCTGTAACTCGCAACTCCGCTAATTAGCACATAACGCTCTGATTAAGTGTATTTACATAACACTTCTGTCTGGAGAGGCCTCAGACAGATCATCAACTACAAGCCAAAAGCCTCACACTCCATGAATGACCTCCGCCTGGCAGACGAGCTGAACGAGTTCTACTATCGCTTTGATGGACAATGGGACAGTCCTGACTCCATCCCCCACAGCTCCATCAACCAGCCCCAGACCAGGTCCCCCTCCCCCAGCCCAGCAGGGGCCAATGCCTCTGTATCACCCATCCCAGTGTCCCCCCCACCCCCCTCCCCAGTGACGACTCTCTCTATTCTGGAGAGAGACGTCAACAGGCTCTGTCTCACCCTCCACCCTGAAGCATTGTTCTGATCAGCTGTCTCCGGTGTTTACAGACATCTTCAACACCTCCCTGGAGACATGCCACGTACCAGCCTGCTTCAAGGCCTCCACCATCATCCCCGTCCCCAAAAAACCAAGGATCACAGGACTCAATGACTACAGGCCCGTCGCCCTGACCTCTGTGGTCATGAAGTCTTTTGAGCGCCTTGTCCTGTCCCACCTTAAAACCCTCACTGACCCACTCCTGGACCCCCTGCAGTTCGCCTACAGAGCCAACAGGTCTGTAGATGACGCAGTCAACTTGGCCCTTCATCCTCCAGCATCTGGACTCCCCAGGAACCTACGTCAGGATTCTGTTTGTGGACTTCAGCTCTGCCTTCAACACCATCATCCCATCTTTGCTGCATGACAAGCTCTCCCAGCTGCACATACCCGACTCCACCTGCAAGTGGATCACAGACTTCCTGTCTGACAGGAAGCAGCACGTCAAGCTGGGAAAGCTGAAGCGAGCAAGAAAGATTGTAGCCGACCCCTCTCACCCTGGACAAAAACTGTTCGTGCCCCTCCCATCTGGCAGGAGGCTGCGGTCCATCAGCACCAGAACCTCACGCCACATGAACAGCTTCTTCCCATCCGCAGTCGGGCTCATTAACAGAGCCCGGGACCCCCACTGACTCTGTCATCCCCAGGACAAATTCCTAACGGTCACTCCCTTGCATCCCTTGTATTACACTCAACACTTTTACAATACCATCTCACTTGTTTATAGTCCTGTTATCTGTTCGTTGGTGCACTTTATTTTATATCTTACTTTATTTTATATCTCTCTGTACATTTGAATATGTTTCTACTTGCACTGATTGTTGTTGATTGTTAAATGTTATGCACCTCCCGTCATGTCAAATTCCTTGTATGTTCAACATACCATGGCAATAAACGGTTCTGATTCTGTTTCTTTCTGAAGGAAGGACCTGGAGATCAGCAGTACCAGCTCCAAGCTGGAAGCAGAAGAGGACCTCAACATTGGACTGCAGAGAAAGAACAAGGAGCAGCAGGTCAGTCCTTTTCACCTGTGTTCATGTACATTATGGTACAGTAAACATAGTATCTAGTGTGTGTATTACTCCGGCTGAGCTCGCCGCCAAAGTACTTTGGGCGTGGCCAAAAGAAACAAGGACGCCAGCCAGGCACAGAAGGTAAAATGGAGGAGACACTAATCTTGTCTGACTTCCCTGAAACTGTACAACACAAGTTTGCTCCGGTATCGAAATGTTGGGAGATAAGCCCTGTCTTTAAAGCACGTCTTCAGCTAAGTGAGTGCCACGTGTGCTAGCAGGGCTAGAGCTAGCTCATGCTTCTTAATGCCGGACAGATGCATCCTCATTGCTGGCAACAACAAAATGATGTAGTCTGGCTACAAAACTCTGCCTACTTTGCTCTGTCCTCTGTGACCTCCCAGAACATGTTGTCAGATGTGCAGAAAACCAAGCATCTAGTGCAACGCAAATTGCGTTGTGTCTGAAAGGGCCTTTAGTCTGTCTTCCTATATCTCCTGTCTCTGGAACCCAAAGTCTATTGAGTCCTGCTAACATAATAACATTTTCAAAAAGATGCAGAATATGCATAGTTCAGGTTTTTAAAGGGCTCAGTAATTTCCTAAAACAGTTGGGCAACAAATGATACAAAGACAGGAGAAGTGCATTTGTTGGGGCTCTATGGAACAAAGGAAGAAGATATATCAGGCTTTGGATACACACGCAATACTTGTAAAGACTCATTGTTGTTATTTTACTGAACTGTTTATTGAATGCACAAAGTCCTTCCCTTTTTGTTTGTTGGTCATCTATTCGCAATGGTATGTGCCTTCCATCTGCAGCCTCTAATTTAAGAGATGTGAACATTTTCAATGAGCTGTGCCGTTACATACGTCACATCCAATACCGGTACCTTGATGAAATCTTTCTCAATCTGCAGCTGGCTTTCAAGATTAATCAGTCCAATCCATCAGGAGCACAGGAGCACTGATACTTATGTCTGGAGGATATATTGGACACACTTTCATGGTAAAAAACACAAAAGTAACACATATAGAGACATTGCAAGAGATTTGTAGGTGTTTCCCCCTTAAAACACTTAAACAGAAAGGAATAACGAATCGGTATCTATAACATTTCATTGGAGGGGCAATCAAGCTTGGTTTCCTAAAAAGACATGCAGGGATGTCAGCTGTAGCTTATGGTAGAGAGATGCATTCCTGCCTTTCAACAGCTCTGCTGGGCTTCACAGTCCCATGCCTGTCTGGAGATGGTTCATACCTGCTACACCCAAGCTGATAACTATCTCCTGCTTCCCTCTGATGGAGTTACTAGGAGCAGTTGGGGTTAGCTGCAGTCAGCAGCCATTCCTTTTGCTTTTACAGTTGATAAAACTCTGAACATCTTCAGGACTGTGGTTGTTTCTTTTTTTTTACTTGGAAGTTTCTACCTCAAAGGATGTGGTGTCAGCATTATACGACTGAAACAAAATCATGGAACAGGGGACATGTTTAGTGTGTTTTAGTGTTAATTCTAATTTGGAGTTTAGTGATGGAGAGGACTGCTGTCTGTTAATTGGGATACTTTTGCAGTTCCATGAAGTCTGTGAGCTTACAAGAGACAAAGAGAATAGTCTAAATTGAAGCAGCAGAGAATATAGTGACTTTTAGACCCAAGTATGAGTCAAGTTCCTAAAACACTGCAATGTACAGAGAAATAAACCCTTTACTTACCTTTCACTTGATCCCTTCTGTTTGTTATTGTGTTTCTTGTTCTTAAATCCACATCGTTGAAATCAGCTTAATATTCAGCCATGATATTGAAAATGTTTTTAGGCACTCTGACAACTGACAGCTTCTCTCTCCAACTCTCACTCATGTTGTCTCCTGGCAACAAGTCACATGACACAATAACAAACAGGAAGCGAAGGTAAGGACAACTATTTAATTTCTCTCTAGGGTGCTTTTTATAATGTTGTCACTTATAATAACAATCTGAGTCAGTGGCTGAAAAAAGCCCTTTTAGTGGACGTACATCGACGGTGAGCAGTTGACCTGAGTGATTACAATACAGCCCGTTTAGCGGCTGACGTCTGCTGCGTTCTCCCTCAATACTGGAACCTACTTCAGAAATGATTGTCCCCATTAGTCACTCAGACACAAACACATGGTGTCCAGGTTAAAAATGACCAAAGCCACCCTTTCATTTTTCCCTTCCTGACATCATAGTTGGGAAAGCTCCTCCACAGCAACAGTTGACATCGTACAACTGTTTGCACTGGCTGTTCTCATGAGGAGTGAATTTATGTGGCGTTTTCTCCACCACCCATTGCAGTAGTGGCCACAGATTATAAACAAGTCATTTTTGGAGTGTGCAGTGGAAAATCACTGCAATGACCGCCTGCCATTTAAAGCTCCATCTTCACGATTAGACTTTTGAACAGCCTTGTAGCACATAATCGCTGTATAATTTAGATGAGAAGAGCATTACTTGTTTGGATTGTATTGATGTCAGTTCAGTATTTACTCAAGTGTTTAGTCTGTACAGAGCCCTGCAGAGACTGTAAAGTTTATACTGAGGGTTTTCAGATAGAATCTAACTAGTCTGAGAGCTTTATGTCACTGGAGCATGTTACGGATAATGTGTTGTGTCTGTCACTCCGATGGAGCGAATGAGATGAGAGGCTGCTGCGAGTGAGAGTGAGTGGGGCATAGACAGTGGTTTCAAAGTTCAGGTGGTGCTTCTTCCCTCTGCTGTTGCCTCAGGGATCCTGATGTTTCCTCCAGAGGTTTGGAAGAGGAAAAATAAAGAGTGCCTTTGTCTCTGATTCTGTAGCTTTGGCATTCTCCCTATCTCACAATGAGACCATTATATGTGTCTCTCTGTGTGCCTGTATGTTCTGGACTTTTCTGCAGGTGGACAGGCAGCCCAGTTGACTCTTCTGTCACCCACTCACTTTTGGTTGTGACGTAAAGGTCACATGAATACGTCCACAAACTCGAGTGGAATCAAAGAGATAGCTTTGTCCATCTGTAATGATGAAGCCGCCTCCCCCTCCCCAGTGTTCTGTAATTTAAAGCAGTTGGCTTGAAGGGAATGTATTGGGGGTCGCAGGCCTGCAGGCCTGATATCTTAGTGGTTTTATTACATGGCTGTAAAGCAGTCAGCCCCAGTGCTGTAAAGGGTCATCATTATCTCAGAGGATAAAGCTCAGTCTTGCCCTGCGGTCTGTTTGCTTTATACCAGATGTTTTACCGGAGGTGTTAGAAGACTTCTACTTTCTCCCCAAACAGTTGGAGGTGAATGGAATTTTGTTGGTGGTGCTCACGGCAATGAATCCAGCAGCAGATGATCCATCAATAGCTTTTGTAGGGACTATTTCTTTGATAGGGAGTTGCCTTTAAATTCTCTGTAATCAGGATGAATTTGACATTAAAACTGGATTCCATTTGATATTAGCACAACAAGCTGTAATCACAACACTTACATTAACATATATTAAAGCACACAATATCTCTACAGACAAAATGTTATTCAGTAACCAGCACATTTTACATTTTATGTCCTGTACTTAATCACCACCCTACAATAGAAATGTGTAGGAATGAGTGAACTTATACTTGGACTGAATTCTTAAAGGTACCGTGTGTATCATTTAGGAGGATCTATTTGCAGAAGTCCTATATGATATTAATAAGCATGTTGTCATTAGTGCATAATCACCTGAAAATAAGAATCAGGTCTTTGTTACCTTAGAATGTGCCGTTTATATCCACATATGGAGCGGCTCCTCTTCACGGAGCTGGTCGCTATGGTTCTACGGAAGCCCTGAACGGACAAATCAAACACTGGCTCTAGACAGAGCCTATTGCATTTATCATGTTTCCACGTCGGCCATTTCCTTGGCACACGGTTGGCACACGGGAGAAGTTTCAGATGGTTGCAATCTGCAACCTCATTGCTAGATGCCACCAAGTCCTACAATAGAAAAATGTTCCGACGACCTGCTCTACCTCTGAGCCACAGCCACTGGAAGCAGGGGAACTGTTATTATATTTGTTTTAGGGGTAGCTGCCTGCTGAAATTCCACTAGAGAGAGCCAGGCTGGCTGTTTCCTCCTGCTTCCATCTTTATGCTAAGCTAAAGCTAATTGCCTCTGACTCCAGCACCGTACTTAATGCACAGAAATGAGAGTGATATCAATCTTCTCATCTAACAGCGTGTCTACTCTGAAATTGTTTCAGCCACATTTTTCAGTTCTCCGCCTCACAAAACAGACATGCTTCTAATTTGATCAAATCAGCTCAAATCGTTTGTGCGATACGCTTCTAAACATGAAACAAGAAGTCTTTTCTTCCGTTTTTCGAGTCCAGCTACAGTGATTCTGTGTTGGGCTGCATTCAATACTTGAACCTGACCGCATCCTGTAAACACAGTGTAGCTCTAAGAAAAAATCAAATATACAGAGTTCCCAAAACAGTGAGCCCTCCACACAGTACTGGACCCTAACCATCAGAATCACAGCACTGACAGATACACCCCCTGGCTTTTTTATGGTGCTCAATACTCTCCCTGAATGACCAAATTTCCTCTGGGCTCTCTGTTGCTGTTTTCACACTCATCTGTGTGCAATGTGCTACAGTGACCTCGGAGGACACTGGGATCTGTAACAAATCAGGGAGTGTACTGTAATGATGAATTTCCTGCAGTTGATTTTTAAAAACTTTTGAAGACAATGTAACACTTGACTTCCAGCAATATAGTCCAGCATGCTGCCAGGTCATGTATATCTCATTCAAAGATCCTTTTCTCTTTTGTACAACCATCAGGCATCATTTGTAATACCACTGATTTGACCTGCATCATCATCACCCACAGCATAAGGCTTTGACCGGGTCAGCAGGACCTGTCATCACCCGGCCAATCAAACAACCATAACTTTTACTGTTGGAAGCTGTACTCTGCCATCTGAAGGCATTTAAGATGAACAAAGCAGCAGATTCCAGCCAGTCACAGGGACCTGAAGAATGTGAGCATGTGTGGACAGTATGGTGGACCAACATTAGCAGGGGGTCTGTAAGGCTGTGTCTGGTGCAGAGGCCGGGCTTTGAATTGTTTGGCTCTTGTTTTCCCTCCAAATGACATGGGGGGGGGGGGGGGGGGGGGGGGGGAGATCTCACAGGATATAACTGCCCACGGTGCTGAATAACCCCTCAGACACAAGTGAGGAGACATCAGCTATGAGGCCACATCTGATTGCAATTTATGGACGAATACTATATTTTCAGAGTACAGAGGAAAAATAGAAAGCAGAAACTTTAAGCACTTAAAATTATGGAGATTAAACCCTGCAACCATTCTCAGCAATGGTGGGCTAATCATTCCATCAGTGCTCCTCAATAGAAAGCTATGTGGATCATTTCATTGAGAAAAATTCACAACATCAATATATAGCCTCTTTCTGCCATAGAGTTGTCCAAATTGTGTTAATCCATACAGTCTGGCTCAGACATCTTAACACTGTTAGTACACTATGTTTTCTACAATTGTATTAGAGCCATAATATTTATTTTGAGGCTGTGGAAAGTAGGACTTTAACAAGAAACAGATATATGAGTGGGAAACTGAGAGAAAAAAGGCTGTGCATGCACAAGGGGGTGTGGACAGCAAAAATGCCGCAGGGGATCAACAGTGAAGCTGTGTGTGTGAGTGTGTGAGGGATTGTGTGTGTGTGGGACAGTCAGTCAGTCGGGCTGCTGCTGCCTCACCATGGCTGTTCTCTCTGCAGAGGTCCTACGTTGGCATGTGAGTTTTTATTCCACTTTTTATGTCTCTCTGTCTGTGCTTCACATTTAAAAATACTGTGGATATATACTGTCAGGCTACGACATTCCCGACCCCACTTTTGGGACATTTAGACAAGCTCCCCTGGCATTAACAAGGAATCAAAGAAGGTACAACTGCAGGATGATTGCCTGTCCGTGTGTGTTCATTTTGTCCTTAGTATGTGATACTGTTATGTTTGGGGAGCTTTGGGAGCCGTGTAGCCGTTGAGTGGCTTTCACCACATCACTAGGTGTTGTTGCTGTGAATGGCCCTGGGCTACATGCCATGTCAGACACACTTCCTAACATAGATAGACGCTGCAGATAGTGCAGAACATGACACAACTTGGAAGGGTGCTGCCATGTCGGGAAACGCGGCTTTGGCACGAGATTAGTGGAACGGAAATGTACTGTGATGATTTATTAATGTTAGATTTTTCTCATTGTTTTGATGGTTGGAGAACAATCAGATTAATATTAGGAGCATTTAAAACATATCAGGCTATGCTATTACTATAACTATCAAGTAAATGTAGTACATGAGGAAATGTACTTAGTTGCATTCACCACTGATGCAACAGTACTTTGAGTATGGTAACCACCACCAGTGTATTTTTGATTTGCAAGGCTGAAAAATAAATTCTCATTTTTGAAAAAGAAATCACTCCAACCCTATTTGGCATTTAAAATCAGTGTATTAACAATGAGTTAATGCTTTGTAACATGCTATGAAGCAGTTAAGTGGACATTTATCAAGTATTTTTCAACTATATATATATATATATATATATATATATATAAAAATATATACAGTATTTATATACATATATATATATATATCTTGTAGTGTGAATTGAATTAGATAAAATGATAATCATTTGAACTACCGTGATGCTGCTTGGGAAAAGCATCACTGACATCCAGCCAGGACTGTAAAACTAAGAAAAAGCAAAAACACAACACAAATTCCTCGAATGTCATGTAAATGGCACTGATGTGTTTTGGTCTCTATAGCAGACCCAGCCCTGGGTCAGAATACAGATAATGATGGTTGCTACGGACATTCTTGCCCTAAATTGCTACCTGAGGAAAAAGCCAGGGGCTTTCCAAATCCCTAGAGTAAGGAGAGAGTATGAAACAGCCTCACAACCACACAAGTGCTGCCCTGAAATAGCAAACATTTGTTCTCTGTCAGAATGATATAGGGACTGTGAAACCTGAGGACAACAGCTCAACTTCAGTTGTCATATTTCATACTTTATTTTTTTCACGTTCCACTGAAATTCATGTCAACTTTCTTCTCTTTTCAGGCTCGCATTGAGGAACTGGAGGAGGAGCTAGAAGCTGAGCGGGCCATCAGAACCAAGGTATGGTACACAACTATAAGGCACACTACCACATCTCCCCTCCCCCTCCATGAAACAAAGAGCAGATGAGCCTTCAGGCTGCAGGGCAGATAAGAGGATGCCAAGCAGCTCTGGGATGAGCTTGGCTCTGCCCAACATTCAGGCCTGTGGTGTTGAGAGATTTTTGTGGATTGGTGAAACACTGAAAAAAATAAAAAATAAAGATTGCTGATCTGTTGGCAGCCGGGATACGTGTGTAGGTGCTGCGCCTCTGGTCACCCCAAACTATCTGCACCTGTGATAATAAAGTCAGGGGGGAGGGACCTTGTGTTTGTAGTTAACATACAGGGCAACCCCAGAGGCCATGAGGGACCTCAACATCCTTTTTCCTCATTCTTATTTTGCCCACTCTTTCTCTATCCCTCACACACACACACACACACACACACACACACACACACACACACACACACACACACACACACACACACACACACACACACACACACACACACACACACAATGCACCTTCTGTTTCTTGTAATCTCGCCCCGCTCTTAGAAGCAAATCGGAAGAAACAGACGGTTTATTTCACCTTCCTTTTCGGCACAGCAAAGTTTCAAAGACATTTTAGTGTAAAGAGTTTGAAAACAGCACGCCTGGTTCATATAAAGCTAATCTACTAAGGTGGGCGCTTTAAGTGCTTGTTGTTTCAAACCAGACGCTCTTAAAGCGTGTGTGTATATAAGCCACAGAAACTGGTTGTCCCTCTTAAGACCTGCCTGCAGTTTCCATGTTACAGTAGGTAAAGGCAGAAATGCAGAGGTACATATTTCACCTTGAGTGTTGACTAGAGTGACAGTGGGCCCAAGGGCGTGTTTTGCACAATTCTTCCCACTCTGGGTGGTATTCTTAATGGTGCTAACCGGGTCCCCCCCCCCCACACCAACAGTCTGCAAAGCCACAGAGCGATGAAAGAGGCAGGTAGAGACATGCAGGTCTTTATCTGTTCCGCAGCCTGCGTCTTCAGATGAGCTCAAACACAACATACCTCTGCTGCAGACAGGCGCGCTATTGTTTGACTCTGCTCCTCAGGTCGCACAGGGAAGATATCATCAGGAGATACAAGCTGACAGACAGCACTATTTTCCATGGGATCTTCTCCCAACTGGAATGTTTGTCATACACACATACTGTACAGTGTTCTCAGAAACACACACAACCAGGATGTAATATTTAAGACAAATACAGATATACCATCAATATCTTTGCACTCTCCTCGTCAGGATGGAAACACGTTAAATTAGGTGACACGAAAAGTCAAAACAGGCTAAAGCAATCGCCACACAGTCCCCATTTCGCCAGACCATAATTATTGCTTTGTTAAAGAAAACAACAGCCCAAACAAAGAATCAAGTGTCCGACCCTAACCCCGCGCATGACGGGATGCTTCGTCATTAACGGACAATGCATATAGTCAAAATCAACGTAATTAACACAATGACAAGAACAAACTCTCAAGAACCAGTCACATATATGACAACAAAGCATGACAAATCAATCCAGCAACATTGCAGCGCTAAAACACTTATTCATCCGCACACTAAAGAGCACGAGCCATTCAAATAGTATTCACATCAGAGGGAACAATATTAACCATATCATAAAAATGACACCATAGACAAATTTACACAGTAGTAACGCTACTGCAGATGTAAAAACACAAAAGCACTTCACTTACCAAAGCTGCTGTTCACTTAAAGACAAAGTCCATCCTCCTTTCTTTGTTAACAAAGAGTTTAATGACGCGGTTGTACAGAACATCGGTGCGGTTCAGTTCCAGCCAGAGGTCCTCTTGTGAACGTGTTTGTTGAGTTGTGGATCCACTCGGGTCTCTCCAAAAGTTTTCAAAAGCACCGTAGCTTGTAAGTGTCCTGTCGTGCTATGGTGTCGTGTTGCTGCCTTGGTTAGCCAACTCAGGTTAGCGTAGTGTAGCTCCAAACAGCTCCAAACACCAAGATGCTCAGTCGCAAATAAAACGCATTCTTAGCCATAAAATGTGCAGCGCTTCTCAGACGCTGTCAGCCAGAAATACCGTTCGTACAAATCCTTTTCCTGGCTGGGTCAGGGCTGCTAGCTGTGGGGTTGGCCGACCCTTTCTTACGATGTCCAGTTTTTCTGGAAATGTCCTTCTTGAGAAATCCGTTTCTCCTCCTTCAGCCATTGAATGTTAAAAATACAAAGCTAGGTTAAAAAAATAGAATCTACACCAAGCAAAATGCTAAAAATGTCATGTCAATGTCATAACTTCTTACATATCTTTCAACTTGAACTGTTACAACTACTACTAACTTCTGCTAGCTGCTTCAGCGTCACAACAGTCACGCTAGTCTACTGACCAATCACGGCGCACGTTATTGTTGAGCCAGCTGCATGTTAATGCTGACGTACTTGTAGACTACCTCGGTAGCTCTGGCACATCAAAGAACACGCCCAACATGTCAAACTAAAGATCTGATTGGTTCAAGACTATGACAATCAATAATATCATCCCCATTTACTTTAATTTGCAAAGTCTACCTAGAGGGTATCGGGCCTCTCTTCTTACCTAGAGACACAGAGGTGAAATCTGATTGGATAAAAGCTCTACTTAAAACTAGCTGCACTGGAAGCAGAGCAACTGAGGAGCACAGTAGCTGTGCAATGAGAAAATAAGATAATGGGAAAAATAATTAGAATACATGTAGTGTATTTGTGAAAAATTATTGAATTATAAAATAGCTATAACTTAGAGATTCTGTTTGACGGCCCACCACTGTGTTCAGGGTAGGATAACCAACCTTATATATGTTAATAAACCTGGGTGTTGATATGTAGCTGTGGGCAGGGAACAACCCCCATCACACAGGAGGCAGAGGGCACGGATGGTTTCTACAGAGCACATATGCAAACTTACAATGCATGTATGCACAGGCTGAACAGAGGCACACTCCTACTCCGTCACGCTCTTGTGCAAACCAAGAGGAATCTCTCTCCTGCAGCAGGAGACTTTGGGAGCACTGACTTTCTATTAGCAGGTGAATGGGACTGAGTGGTTTTGGGTGGTGCTGACCCGGAGGAACTGTTGACTCAGTCAGTACTGCAGAGGAGGGCGATGAGTGAGCCCAGCGCTAGGTGTCAACCCTCAACACAGAGCCGTGTTGTAGACACAGAGGGTGGGGTTGGGAGGGGTGAGCTGGTGGCCCACAGGTTGAGGGTGTGGGGGTGTGGGGGGTGAAAGAGGAGCCCCCCAGTGAGTATCATCTGTTTTCCCTCGTTCTGCCTGAGGTGTGTTGACGGCTGTAGCTCATTGCTGCTATCAGGGAGGCCTGAGACTCTTTCACAGACCAGTCTCAACATCTACGGCTGCCTTAAGAACAGCTGTAAAAGATCGCTGTAAAAACAACAAGTGCTTTTAACTACAGAGCGCTGTGGCTGTGAGTGTAATGGCCCAGCATTATAAACTCTCTCCATGTGTGCTGTACCATGTTTGTGCGTGAGAAGGGTCTCTCTGATGACTTTGCTGAGGAGTATATCATTCATACATTTCATGAAGCTTTACGTATGTATTTGATTTGTTTTGTATTTATGTGCAACACTTAATGAAACTTAATTCTTCTAATGTAAGGTATAACATTTTATTATACGGTGTATTAAATCGTATTATACTAGGTTAGCCAGTGTGGATTTTGAGTGTGATCCAGACAATGAAATTTGTATGATTTTTTTTTTCTTTACAGTATTTCATTCATAAGATTTCAAAACATTGATTAGACTGTTATATTTGAGTCAGTTAAAGATTTGTGGTTACTGTTAATATAAAGCATATATTTACTTCCTGCCCCCTTTTTAAGTTGAAGCTGCACTGATAAAAATCGTTATATCTACTGCCCACAACTATATAATTTGGTTCATTCTCACCACTATCAGCAAGTGCTGAGTTGGTGAAAAGGAGAGTGAATATTGGACTTACCTTCAGCAGGACACGCCTTCCAATCAATGCAATGTTGTTCCCATTCTGCTGCATGTATTAATAGGAATAGGACATTTGCAAACATGTTAGCCATAACAACTTAATGTTGTGATTATGACAATGTGTTTACAGCTTGTTAGGCTGGAGGATGTTTATCAGTGAACAGAGTACTGGATAACTTCCACAGGAAACAGGAGTTCACAGATAATATTTGGACTGTGTGACAGCAGCTAACCCCTGCATTGCTCTGATTGGATACCAGTTTCTCTGCTGACCTCTAACCTCAGGAAAGATCACTTCTCTCTATGGCCTGTCAATCATACTGATCCCCTGATGGGCAAATATCCTGTCTGAGGAGGAAGGACTGCTTCAGGGCCAGAAGAGTCGAGGTGTTCATCTCATTGATTTGACCAAGGAATGTTAATGCATATTTAGATGCACTAAAACACTTATTACGATACTATGACTTGCTCTCTAGTGGAGTAGGAATATTCATTATTGTGACCCCAGATAGAGGATCAGTCCACTCATACATTGTGATCATACATACTGTACACTGTATCATAACATAAACCCTAATGGTTTAGCCTGGTGTAATCATCTCCATTTAGTATCAAGTTTTACTCTAAATGTTCCAGCCCGAGCGCCCCCTTTTTTGGGGCTGTGGAGAAAGTTTAGCATATACCGTCGGAAAAAATGCACTTATCACAAACGAATATGATGTTGCACATCAGATTAAACAGCAGAACCTGGGCTACAAGAATATGTAAGCCGTTTTTACATGCTCCAAACAACAACTAAATGAATTACCAAATATCAAAATCCATATAGCGCCACCTAGTCAACCCACTCGTTACATTTCTGGCTCTACCGCTGTGGTATTTTATGCAATACACAGAGATGATATCTCAAAAGAAAGACACTCCACAGATTCCACACATACATAAAATCCAGCTTCAACAAAGCATCAGCGAGATATGAGCCAAAGAACACCAACAACAGAAATCGCTTCATCAAACGATAGTTGTAAAATTTCTTTTACTTTTGCTGTTTTTCCGTAATATGTTTATTTTCCCAGTAATTCCAAACAGAAATACATTAGACCTACGTCCTGTGTTACACTAAAATCATTCCGGGCTTTACGTTGCTGTGAGTCGAAGCAGGAAGTCTGAGAATCGCCTTGCGTCACAACCAAGCATGTCTCGCAGGACGGCTCCCTGCTGATTCTGATTGGCTAACAGTGCTCTCAATCTAATTTAGGTTGGCATGGCTAAATTCTATCGGCTCTAACGCTTCAAATGAGGTGTCAATCACTGAAATCGACCAATGGGTTGCTGAGATAGAGCCCTGCGTACTCACAGGGGGCTGACATCGAGATAAACTCCAGTACGCAGAGAGACACAGAGAGGACTCAGAGAGGATTCTGGCTTACAAAATAAAGCCAAACTGCTGTATTTGGATGTATTGAACACCATTAGTGATATACAAGTGAAATATATATTTTGGTACATGAGAAAATTCTAATGACACACATGGTGCCAAAATGACCATTTTGGAGACCTCGCCTGAACTCTCTGTACTAAAACCTCTCTAATTTTGTTCTGCTTCACTTTATCAAAGTCAAACTTTGCAGAGAGACTGTTCACATATTGTGCTATGATTTGGGAGAGGTTTAGACCTGCAGCTGCATCATTCCAAAGAAGAAATAATCCTGTAAGTGCTTTTTTTTTTTAGGCGAACCTGAAACTTTTCAATTTGTGCTGTGTCCCATCTTCATTTACTCTTAACCAGAAACATATATACTGATATTTACACATCTGAACAAGTATTCCCTTTGTTATAACACCAACATTATTCTAATACACCTTGTGGTTGCAGAGATATACTCTTTTTAGTATGGATATGCAATTTTCGAGCAGAGGCCTAAAAAATAGGGTTATGCTGCATTCACACCAAACGCGGCGCGAATTATTCACGCAAAGTCAATGCACAGATGCGATGAGACTGAAGAGATGCGAATTTGCGATGGTGCGGTGCGAAGTCGTGCAAATTTGCGTCAAACGCCCCAAACGCGCGAGTTGAAATTGTTCAACTTTGGCGAAAAAATGGCATGATGCTCCGCCGTGATACCCTATCAGCGTTGAGATGTTTCTCCTGTCATCACTGACTTGCTGCCGTTGTTGAATCAGGAAACAAATACTGTAGCCGTCTATGTTCACCCAGAGCTCTACGATACCTCATATCAGTGGAGACCGGACCAAACTCTGTGTGTGTGTGTGTGTGTGTGTGTGTGTGTGTGTGTGTGTGTGTGTTTGTGTGTGTGTGTGTGTGTGTGTAAACCTTGCAGAGAGAACTATCTAAACATGAATTCAGACTTTTTACAAATCTGCATCATTACGTAGTTATTTCGGAGTCCCTTTTTGTCGGTTTATTGCCGTTAAATCACAGACGAATCAGCTTATTTTATGTTCATACAGGTGTTGTAAACCAGCCGACATGTGGCTTGAGACACAGTGAATACAGCTCGATAAAATTCACGGAGCCCCTCCGGACTATGTTATGAACCCAGACATGATGGCGTTTAGTTTCCCGGGATATCCACAACACGTATTTTTTCCACGGTTGATGGCGGACAGTTGAACGGCTTCCAGGGTGATAAGCTACGTCTCCGGCGCATCCAGCGCGATTCACGCGAATGAACACAAATAATCCCCGGCGAGACAGGCGGCGCGAATGACGCGAATGACGCGATTAACGCGGCGCAAACAATTCACGCTGCGTTTGGTGTGAAAACGGCATTAGGGTTTAATATTAAATGACAGTTAATAACCATCAGTACCTGGGCCTTCACTGCTGAAATACCACCTTATAACCACATGATGGCGCCACAGCTAGGGTTATTATTCGTTTCTTGGGCTGTAACTATATGACGTTACGTATTCGTATTAAACCGTACGGTACGAGGCTTACAAACCGAACAATACATTTGAATAATGCTAGTACATTTGGAAAATGCAGAAGCTTAAATTGTAGGAAATATAATGTTTTCTGCGCTCACTAGGAGACAACGGTCTGTGTGACCTCTGAACCGGAACAAAAACAGCTGAGTCTCCGCAAGTATTCTGGGAGGCTAGGCTAACTAGCTTAACGGAAAAACATCAGCAACATGCATTCTGCTACACACTCAAGGGCCATTCAGATATTCGATGTAGTTGACTTATCAAATGCTGATCACATCCTCTTTTCTTTGTTGCCAAAGAGTTTAATCCCACGGTTAAATCCCAACTCACAAATCCGTTTCTCTCCAATTTCAGCCGTTGAGTGTTAAAAAACAAAGCTAGGTAAAAAAATTATAATCTACACCAAGCAAAATGCTAAAAATATTGTAATTTCTTCCATATCTTTCAATTTGAACTCCTACTACTCCGACTAAGCCTCTGCTGTAAGTTTCGTTTCACAATAGTCACGTGCTCGCCCACTGACCAATCACAGCACACGCTGCACCTCACTGCAGAGCTGCTCCTGAAAACTGAGCTTCACGTAATGCTGACATAGTTGTAGGCCAGCTAGCAGCTCTGACACGTCAAAGAATACGCCCAACATGTCAAACTAAAGATCTGATTGGTTGAAGAATATGACAATCAACAACATCGTCTCCATTCACTTAAACTGCACATGGATTCACTGATGAGTCTGCAGGCCTGGGGCCTCTCTTCTACCTAGAGACACAGAGGTGAAATCTGATTGGATAAAAGCTCTACTTAAAACAAGCTGCACTGAAGCAGAGCAGCTGAGGAACACAGTAGCTGTGCAATGAGAAAATAAGATAATGGGAAAAATATTTTTGTAAATTATGATACATGTTGTGTATTTAAGAAAAATGATTAAATTATAAAATAGCTATAACTTTGTGATTCTGTTTAGGCCAGCAGAGAAGGCCTTACAGGCCTGCCACTGATAACCATTCTGGAACTGCTCTGTTTTTGGCAGGTAGAGAAGCAGAGAGCAGATCTAACTAGAGAACTGGATGATCTCACTGACCGACTGGAGGAAGCAGGAGGGGTCACCGCCTCACAGGTGAACTCTATCAACCTGTTCTCATTCCCAACGCATCAAATACGGAAGCTTGGTCAGCACCCCTTGGGGACACTTTTTATCTCACTGTGTACTCCTTTATGCCTTGTGCGTTGGTATCAGACACCGTGGGCTGTGACGAAAACGTATGACACTACATTCTAACAGACTCACACACAACACTGTACTACTACATTCTTTTAAACTGCATGAGATTATACACTATGCTTTTTGACAAAAGGTAGAGGAGAAGCTAACTTTTAGCTCTCAGCTTAGCATGAAGAACTGAAAGTGGAAAACAGCTAACCTGGCTCAGTGTACAACATACACATATCAGCATGCGACACTACATAGCAATATTATTTTGTGTTGATTTTAGAAATTCAAAGAAAACTTCCATTCAGAATTAGTTATTGAGGACATTTTGGCATTCCGATGTTTGAAAAATCACTCAAAACAGAAGACAAATGTCTTTGAAAACTCCTCACGTGAGGACATATGCTGTGCATGATACAAAAAAAGTATCCAGTCTTGTGGGTGCCTTAGGGCATTAGTTGCACAGCCTTCAAAACAGAACCTGACAACCAGCCTGTGTGTGATTTACAGATGGAGGTGAACAAGAAACGAGAGGCTGAGCTGCAGCGTCTGAGGCGAGACCTGGAGGAGACCTCTGTCCAGTCGGAAGCGCTGGCTGCGTCTCTGAGGAAACGGCACGGTGATGCCATGGCAGAGCTGAGCGAACAGTGTGAGGCTCTGCAGCGGACCAGAGCCAAACTGGAGAAAGAGAAGCAGAACCTGAGGATGGAGGTGGATGAGCTGGCTGCTTCTCTTGAGAGTCTGCAGAAGGCCAAGGTCAGGAAGTTAGATCACATGTAATGCAGTTGACAATGACCTTACACTGTCACAATATTCTTTTATTAATATTAACTTGAGTGTAACATGTGTGCTGGTGTGTTTGTGTTGCGCTGCAGACGTCTTCAGAAAGCCAGATGAAGAAGCTGGAGGAGCAGCTGTCAGAAGCCAACAGGAGAGGAGACGACCTGCAGAGGACCCAGACTGAGCTCAGTGTGGCCAGGAACAGACTCACAGGTACCGTTCACCTGTCACATCAGGAACAGACTCACAGGTACCGTTCACCTGTCACATCAGGAACAGACTCACAGGTACCGTTCACCTGTCACATCAGGAACAGACTCACAGGTACCGTTCACCTGTCACATCAGGAACAGACTCACAGGTACCGTTCACCTGTCACATCAGGAACAGACTCATATGTACCGTTCACCTGTCACATCAGGAACAGACTCACAGGTACCGTTCACCTGTCACATCAGGAACAGACTCATATGTACCGTTGTACCTTTGTTGACAAAGAAATCTGCCAAAAAACGCTGAAGAAGACTGCAAGCAAGCAAACATGGATGTAAACAATGTAATATTGCAATAATGAATATATAAAAAAATTGCCTTGCAAATGTTTCATGTGGAAGAAAATCCATATGAACCTTTTTGTTAGGCCTCAAGAGCACACACAATGTGTTTTGTTGAGCTTTGTTTGACTCACAATTCAGAGTATCACTCAGGTATCCTGACTTTTATTCTCTAAACATCCCATAATGTAACTCAATAGTGTTTCTACGTTGCCCATGTCTTTGAATACTAAGCCAAGAATACTCAAGTGTTGTCGCACTTGTTTTGTGAGAGTTGAAAGAGCTCTTCCAGAACACAGATAGCGTTATACAACTGTAATTAGTGGCTGAGTTGTACTGCTAATGACTAGTTAATTGACTTTGACATACAAGTGGTAAATGGTAAATGGACTGTACTTGTATCGCGCTCAAAGCGCTTTGGTGAGGAGCCCCAATAACAGAATAACATGACTTTTACCTTGTTTTCAATGGCAAGCAAATCAGTTTACTTATTCCCACAGAACAATACAACAGACACAGAATGAGTCATCGACGCTTCATTTAGCTATTTTATCTACTGTATCTTTCTTCTGTTCAATTTAAAAAAATTTCTGTGCTGTTGTCACCAAACAGAAATTATAACAAAAGAAATCACATTGTATGCTAGTTTTTTTGTGGTTATGTGGTACGCTACAGTGTGATAATCAGTTTCCTTGTGTGCCCTGTCAGCTGATAATGCAGATGTGAGTCGACAGATGGAGGAGGCGGAGACCAGAGCCAGCCAGCTGAGTCGCTCCAAGGCTCTGCTCCAATCCCAACTGGAAGAACTGAAGAAACATCTGGACGAGGAGGTCAAGGTCAGTGTGTGTGTGTGTGTGTGTGTGTGTGTGTGTGTGTGTGTGTGTATGTGTGTTTTGAACTCAGAATGGAAGTCTGAAAAGTAAAATATCCAGTATGCAAATACATTTAAACAGATCCCTCTCCCTCCCATTTCTGTATTCACATGTGTCTCTGGTGTGGATGCCAGTGTAAGCAGGCGGTCAGCAGCAGTCTGAGCTCCGTGCGGCAGGAGTGCGAGGTGCTGAAGGAGCAGCTGGAGGAGGAGCAGGAGAGCAAGCAAGAGCTGCAGCGTCTCGTCTCCAAACTCAACAGCGAGGTGACGCACTGGAGGACCAAACACGAGTCGGATGCCATCCAGCACGCTGACGAGCTGGAGGACACCAGGTACGTCAAATTGATACTGGCGGTCATTTGTCACATTTTACTTTTGAATGTATTTCAGTGGTCTAAATAATGTATGTGTCACAGGAAGAAGCTGGCAACCAGACTTCAGGAGGCCGAGGAGGCTGTGGAAGCCACCCACGCCAAATGTTCCTCGCTGGAGAAAACCAAACAGAGGCTGCAGGGAGAGGTGGAGGAGCTCTGCATGGACCTGGAGAAGGTAGGAGAGGAAGCATGTTGTATAACTGTTGCTATGCCATGAATGTCTTTCTTGTTGTCTTTAAGCGTATGTTCCCTGTCCCAGGCCAGCAGCTGCGGTCAGGCTCTGGATAAGAAGCAGCGGGTCCTGGAGAAGCAGCTCGGAGACTGGAAACAGAAGTGTGAGGAGCTGGTGACTGAGGTGGAAGGCTGCCAGAAGGAGAGCAGGCAACACGCCAGCGAGCTCTTCAAACTCAAGACGACCCACGAAGAGTCTCTGGAGCAGCTGGAGGCCCTACGTAGGGAGAACAAGGTCTACCAGGGTAAGAGAGTACACTTATGACGTTTTAAGGAATTGCTGAATAGTACCCTTGGTTTAATTAGACTTGTGTGTGGCTTTTCTTTGATGATAGAGGAGGTAGCTGACCTTACAGACCAGCTTTCAGATGGAGGTAAAAGTGTCCATGAGCTCCAGAAAGCAAAGAAGAAGATTGAGATGGAGAAAGAAGAGTTACAGGCCTCACTGGAAGAGTCTGAGGCAGCTTTGGAGGTACATAGCTCCAGCTAATCTACCTATTAGCTGTGCTAATTGGAGCCTATGGTGTTGTGCAGTACGCTTACTCTTAATTAATCTCATACCCAGTTGTATTTAATTTAATATAGTTTCGATAAAATCTCCCTGTTTTTTCTTTTTTCCCTCCTTCTTTCCTTTATTCCTTCCTTGCCTCCTCCCAGGTCGAGGAAACCAAGGTGCTGAGGCTGCAGCTGGAGCTATCTCAGGCAAAAGCAGACCTGGAGCGCAGACTTCAGGAGAAGGAGGAAGAGATGGAAGTCGCTAGGTACCTCAGTTTACGCTCAATCCTTCATTTTCCACTCCACTGTCTGCCATTCCCTTTTAGAATTAATTCTAAATGACTGTCTGGTGCCTGAGTATATAACTATAACTACGAGTCCAAGTTAAAAATGACTTAGGGTGATCAAGCTTTTGCAGTTATGGTTCTGTGATTCTTAGCATGAGGTCAGCTGAAACTGTCTCAGCTCCGAAATCTTGTCTTAAAAAAGAATTAGTTTATCTGTTTTTTTGCCAAGAGTTGGATGAGTAGATTGATAGCACTCTAATACTTTTATGTTGAATGTGAATCCACAGCCAGCTGGAGATTATTTTAATTGAGCATATTGTTGCTATAGGACAGAGGCAGGCTAGCTGTTTCCCCCTGTTTCCAGTCACTATGCTAAGCTAAGCTAACCAGCTACTGGCTGTAACTTAATATTTAATGGGATTTAATTTGGCAATTCTATGAGAGAGGTATTGATCCTCTCATCTAACTCTCAGCACAACAGCAAATCAGTGTCTTTCCCTAATTGTTGAACTATTGTTTTAATGTGACTTTGTAATTGTTTTTCTGCTGCTTATTCCATGTCACTGTCTTGTTATCCTACTTCTGAATATCATTTTGTCTTGCCTAAAAGCTGAAGATACCTATAGCACTAATGCTCTGTAATTCTCTAACTCTTATTGTTTTGGTCCTGTCCTATATCTCCATTTATTTCTTCAACAAAGTCATAGTACATTATCTTCAGAGGTAAGGCCAGTCTCATTAAACTGCTCTATTACTGTCTCTGCAGTGAGACCAGCACAACTCATCTCTGTAACGCCTCTTTTTTCAATCCATCCCTCTCCTCCTCTGGCAGAAAATGCCACCAGAGGGCGCTGGAGTCCCTGCAGGCCAGTCTGGATGTGGAGGTGAAAGGAAAGGCAGAGGGGCTGAAGCTGAAGAAGAAACTGGAGGCTGACATCAACGAGCTGGAGCTGCAGGTGGACCTGCTCACCAAGAACAATGCAGAGATCAGCAAGAGCAGCAAGAAGATGCAGCTACAGATTAAGGTGTGACGGGTGACATACCGTATGGTTTTTTAATTCCGTCTCCCTAGAAGCTTACTGACTGAATCATTGTCCCTGTCCCAGGAGCTGCAGGCCCAGTTGGAGGAGGAGGTACGGAGCCATGAGGAGTGCAGGGAGGAGCAGGCGGCCATGGAACGACGCTGCGCT
This sequence comes from Pholis gunnellus, assembly GCF_910591455.1. Taxonomy (NCBI): domain Eukaryota; kingdom Metazoa; phylum Chordata; class Actinopteri; order Perciformes; family Pholidae; genus Pholis; species Pholis gunnellus. The sequence continues at coordinate 2,126,915 of NC_136548.1, forward strand.
ATCTTGGTCAGCGAGGGGGTGGAAACTCGTGCAGCCCTGGAGAGCACAGAGAGGGCCCGCAAGGCCCTGGAGATGGAGCTGCAGGAGGCCAGGGAGAAACACAGCGACCTAAACAACCAGGTGATGTGCCGTGTCTCTCTGCTTCGGGGTCCAGCATTGGCATCAGCTAAGAATCAATCCTGTGTTGGCAGAATCGCCGTACATTGATGACTTTCTCAATGTTTTCTCTTGTGTGTTCAGTTCCAGTTGGCTCTGAGTGGGAGGAGGAAGCTCGAGGTGGATCTTCAGACTCTGCAGCAGGAGCATGAGGAGCTGCAAGGAGCACTAAGAGAATCAACAGACAAGTCCAAGAAGGCCAGCTGTGAGGTAAAACACACACACACGGACAATTGGTATTCAGATATTGTAGCAGTAGAGCTACTTAAAGAAAATGTATTTGAATTTCAAATGGCTGGTTTAACTCTTTCAGTTGGCGCGAGTGGGGGAGGAGCTGCGTCTGGAGCAGGAGCACACACTCCACCTGGAGAGAGTGAAGAAGGGTCTGGATGCTCAGATCAAAGACATGAGCAGCAGGCTAGACGAGGCCGAGCAGATGGCTCTGAAAGGAGGCAAGAAGATCATCCAGAAGTTGGAGGGAAAGGTACGGAGTCACGTGTCAGTCTGGTTTGTCAAACAGAGCAAAACATTTTGACAACTACTGCCCTTATAGCCATGAAAGCTGGTATGATCCTTTAGCACCACCATTAGACCAGAATGTCCACATACACAAACATGATCAAAATCTGAAAAAAAGGAATTCCTGTAAAGCAACAGATTCAGATACAGATACAGTATATTCAGCATCAACATCCCTTGGGCAGAACATTGCTAAGTATATTCCAGGACCAGATCAACCTGCTAGAGGGCCCCAGGGAACAAATGAGCTGTGGGCCCCTAATGACCCCCACAATGTTCAATCAAGATATAAAACCTTTGGCTACCAGCTAGGTTAGCTGGAACACTATCTACCTGCCTGGTTTGTGGTGTGTAGTTTATGGTGGTTCGGTTGAACTTAAATGAATTCAAGAAAATGCAGCAGTAATATCAGCTTAAATAATACAGATGTTAACAGTAGATTTTGACCTAGGGCCATACAACACGAGACATAATGTGAATGCATGAGCCACCTTAAGGCTGCTATTGTTCTTTGATTACCAAATAAATGTGCAATTAATCAAATTACCACAAACATGAATGCAACCCAGGTAAGCTCTTGCCTTTGGGGGGTCTGGAATGAGCACATCCCTGTTTAATGGCCCAATGTTAGGGACAAACCAAACTGGTAACACTCTGAATAGAAAGATTGTTATGATCATATGGGTTCTGTCTAACTCTAAAGACAATCATACCATAATCATATTAGCAATCTTTAAAGTGGCATGTCACATGTTTTTACTCGTCATGAGGAGGACCACTCAACCTAAGACAACAGCTGTTTAATGTCTTCTGTGACTCTGGAGGAGCTTTCTTAAATCTGACAAAATAACCCAGATGATGTTATCAGCCAGACTACAAATTCACATGAATGTAAACAACAAGTAACACTTGCTGAAGAATTAGAGTGAAAGTCACAGTTGTGTGTCTGTGTGCAGGTGAAGGAGATGGAGCTGGAGTTGGACTCGGAGCAGAAGCGGCACGCTGAGACGGTGAAGACGCTGCGGAAGAACGAGCGTCGTCTGAAGGAGCTGCTGTTCCAGTCAGAGGAGGACCAGAAGAACCAGCAGAGGATGCAGGAGCTGGTGGAAAGGCTACAGAACAAGATGAAGGCTTACAAGAGACAAGTGGAGGAGGCTGTACGTAACCTCCTCCTCCTACTCAATACCTATTTGGCATAAAGTGCATCACTTGATGATATTCTTGTCTGTTTGTCATTGCAGGAGGAGCAAGCTAACATGAACTTGGCGAAGTACAGGAAGACCGTCAATGAGCTGGATGACGCTGAGGAGCGAGCCGACATTGCTGAGTCAGCACTCACCAAGATCAGGACCAAGAACAGAGGCAGTTTTGGAAAGGGATACTCCTCTGTAAGTAACACCAACCAGATCATCAGCTGATGACTAACAAGTCTTCTGCTTCAACATTGTGGGATTCTGTTGAGACAAATATGCTTTATAGTCTTTTTTTTATTGTTATTCGGAGTTAGAATGTGATTCTAACCATGAGTTAGCAGTTAGAACATATTTCTTAATTTTGCTATATCAAGTGGTTTTCATCCTATAATTGTAGGAGATGATCCTTTATTCTTTCCATTGTTCACACCACTTTACAGCTTATAGGAAAGTCAAACAAACCTCAGATGTAGTTTTAGAACCACAAAACACATTTCAATTAAGTGATTTCATTGGTGCTGATGTGTGTTGATGAAGAGTTTGAAATGTATTTCATGAGAAGTAGAATGAAACCCCAGTCAACCAGAAATGCTTTGGTGATCCGCTGACTTATTGACGTTTTTGCTTTCAGTGAAATGTCTCCACAACTATTGTATGGATGGAAATTTGACACACGTTCATGTCAGGACGAATTGTAGTGATGCTTTTCCTCTAGCCCCATCATCAGGCCAAAACGTATATTAGTTTATGAACAGATACCTGCAAATCTCATTATAATCAAATTAGCCTCAGCTGTACTTTATGGTTAGAGCTATGTTAGCATTGTCATTGCGAACATCAGAGCAGAGCACCTTTTCATGTTTGATATGTTATTTAGAATTTTCCAATATTCAAAATACACATTCAAGGGAAAAAAGGAGAAAAGACCAGCAAAATCAAAAGCCCTAAGCCACACACACACACACACACACACACACACACACACACACACACACACACACACACACACACACACACACACACACATAGAGTCCATTATAGTCGGATACTCAACATTTCACAGGACTTAGACCTGCATCAATACACTTGTTAGACACCCTGCCCCCCAATGGGATCCACAAATTAGTCTTAGTAAGACGTATACTCTCCCACGTATCGCTTTGGATAAAAGCGTCTGCTAAATGACTGTAATGTAAATTACATTACAGGAAATAAACAGAAATAAACAGGAAATCATTGAGCAAATGAAGATTTCTGTTCCCTCAAAATAACCCACATGCCAAACATGAGATCCAGTTGACTCTCATACGTCGCAGTGTTCAGCCAAGTATAGCAGAATTACAGTCAGGGGTGACTTGCTTTCCAAATGTTACACTGTACCATTTAAATATCTCCTCCCAGAACTGATGCATGTTGGGGTATGACCGACATCCTCTGACTCACATGCGTCACATTTAAGTGGAAAGGTGGATTTCATTCAACTTAACCTTTGAATTGTGTATACGGTGCATGATTCCACATTCATTGAGATGAAGTCACGCTTTAACAGAACAATCCTCTACATTCATGCTGTGTTCACACCAAGCAAAGTGAATTTTGGCCTCATGTGCAAGTTTGACCACAGGATTGTTTGTGTTTATTTGCAACTCTCGCCAATGCGCGAGTGAAGGAGGAAGACTGACCTCCATGTAGATAACAACAATGTTTCATAACCACTATTGATGCCACTAAACGCTTTGTCCATGTTGTGGAAGCCCCAGTTACATTGGAAAACCAAACAACCGGCAAGACACTTAACCCCAAAATTGCTCATGAAAGGGTATGAATGGTTAAATATCTGATGGGCAGGTGGCACCTTGCATGGTAGCCCCTGTCATCAGTGTATGAATGGGTGTGAATGGGTGAATGATGAATGATGACAAGAGCGCTTTGAGTGGTTGGAAAGACTAGAAAAGAACTATACAAGTACAGACCATTTACTACCCAGAGGCATTTCACCGAGCTGTATTCTCTGTATCGTTAACTACATGAACCCAAATACACAGATCAAAACAATGATGAGATAACTACATGATGATGCAGATTGTAAGAAGTCTGAATTCATGCTTTGTCTGTCCACAAGGTAAGAAGCACATTTTAAAATGCTTGTTTTCTAACTGGAGTTTGGTTTAGTAAGTCCTAGCTATGCTAACGTAGCTGCTCCATTAACACTTACAACAAAGTCATCTAGGCCTAAATACAGCAGCAGCAGCTTTATTGATTGTACCATAGACAGTCTATGATTTATAAACATACACTATACACATACACAGAGTTTTGTATGGTCTCTGTACAAATATGAGGTACTATTGTTGAGCTCTGAATGTCCACAGATGGCTACAATATTTTTTTTTCTCCATTTCTGATTAAACAACATCAGCACGTCAGTGACGAAAGTAGGAGAATATGCTGCATGATATGCTGTCATGACACAGCGTCACAATCATTTCCTGCAGGAGTTGAAATATTTCAATGCCAAAAATGTGAATGACACATTTTGTGTATTTGCGCCTTTGGTATTCCATCATTTGGGTCACCCGTCATCATTTTGCATCTATTCGTGTCTTCAAATTGACTTTGTATGTAATCACTCCGCTCAAAACGTTTGCTTCGCATTTGGTGTTAACACACCCCATGCATCCTTGAGATTAAAGATAGTGACCAATTATTATTATATAAGATCTTAAAGGTCAATTATAGTTTGAGCTGTACATTTTTCAAGTCTGATTTGTTGAACTCAGACAGCTGAAGCGTCATGTGGAATACATTCATACATATATTGAGTACTGTGGATTTTGTCCCCATCACTTCCATTTGAAGGGCTTTATGAAGAGATCTTAACGGACAGTGTGAACAGCAAGAATGAATACACCAAAGCAATTGTCTTAATACATATTTGAATTTTGTTTTAATTATCCTTTAAATAAACTGATTTTTATGTACAAAAAATATGTACTTTATGATGAGAATAAAAGTGCATTAATAGTCTTACCTATCGTTTTACATAATAATTGTTTTTATGTCAGGAAGTGATCATGTATGATTGTTTAAAAATGGAAGTTAGTACACTTATAATATTTTTGCATTTGATTATTGACTTGCAGTTTCATATCAAGAATCAACTAAAATGACACTGTCGTCTTTTCTTTTTCTTTAAATAATCACTGAAATGATTTTGATAGAATTGTTGGCTCTGAATAATGACTCTGAGGTATGTCTGTGCTCCATCAGGGTTACAGCACTCCGTACCCTGGCCTGGTCAGGTCACCCAGCTCTGTGGGCTCAGAGGGCAGAGGGGAGAAGATCCTCAATGACGACAACGAGTCTGTCAGCTCCCTCATCCCAGCGTATCTCAACTCTCTCAAAAAGCTCATGGTTGATTAGACCAAGCTGTGACGTGATCATGGTCAGCATTTCAGAGTACCGATCCAACTCTCCGGGAGCTACATCGCTCCGGCTCTGACGTCTTCTGAAGAAGCGAAACATGGCACAGTATGAAGTTTGAAACTTCAGAGAGGCTGAAACTGCAGTTTCACAACACATGCAGGTCTTTACACATTCAGTGTGTGTCACCTGTTTGTGTATTGGACCTTTCTACAATGTACTCTTTCCTTCCTCTCTGTCTGCAAGATCCTGACTTTAATCACACACTTTTATATCTACTGCATAATGTAATATTTGTATGTAAAAACATATGGATGGAATATGGAAAACTGTACTGTAACTGTGTTCTAAATTCCCCCAAAGGTAGCACTTTATTACAACCAGTTAAAAATCATTTATAAACCAGATTATTATGAACACCATTAACAAATAAAAATAATAAATAGCAGTTATTCTGAGGTAGCCTATAAACTATTCATCCTTTATCAATGGTATACTGTCGAAACATTGTTGTCTCTATGCACAAAAAATGCAATTGGTAACAATGTATTCAGTAATGACTCATTGAACTGGACTGGAAGGTAGAAGTAATGACATAGTGAGCACTATAGTCTGCAACTTTAAATAGCTAACTAGTAACTTTTATAGCATGTTCTACGAGCTAGTACTGAAGAGTATTGAGGCTAGTTAATATGTAGGATTGTGGACAACATGGATAGGCTAGCAGGTTAGCCCAGAAGTCTAATGTCAGCTGAGCAAGTCAGTTTTAGCTGATTCCTGACAGTGATATTATGAAGACAACGTTTAACATTTCATACTCCTACTACTGTAAGTACCTTTTGATGAATTAAATCAGCTACAACAGCAGCTATTATGTGTTCAGTATCTATCTATACATATATACATATATATATATATATATATATATATATATATATGCATAATTTGCAAATGATTAGTCATGAAATGATTAGTTATGAACAAATGGCTTATAAATGACTTATTGCCAAGTATTATTATAAAAGTGTTACCAAGTAAGATATGCCTTCCATCCAGTCCACGGGTTACTTTAGGTCAATAATAAGGAATGCAGTGTCACGTATTTGACCTAAACTATCTGATAACGTAAGTTATTATAAGTGTATCTCTGTCAGAACTTACACCATTTGTACTATTGCTGCCTAAATCTAGAACATGGTTTGATCAAACCATTTTATAGTTGAATGTGAAAACAAATTTTGTAGTAAATAAAATACTTCTTTCATTCAGTGTGGCTTTGTGGCACAAAGGCAGTAAAACTGCCTGTGCCAAAGCACACTGACTGTAATCCTGCGGGCTTAATAATTGTTGGAATGCTTTTAAGCATTCCAAGTATTGTTATCCTGTTTCTCTTTATTGTTCTATTCTATTGTTATCCTGTTCTTTATTCCTCTTTTTATTATATTTCTTCCGTCCTACCTCTTCTTCTTCTTCATTTCTTAAGCTACAGAAACCGTTCAAATATCAAAATGTTCAGCTCTTTCAGCTCATGTATGCTATGACTTTTCATATTTCTAATATTTAAACTTTTTGAATTATTAAGCTTTTTGCAATTTTTTTTTTTTGAATGGGATGTCTATGGAGAATATTTTCAAATCCTCTTAAACTTCTTCAACTTTCAAATCCTTCAACTTCCACATACTTTCAGCTACATACACCATTTTAACTTTAAACTGTTGAGAAAACCCTGATCTATTGCCGCATAATTCAGCTTTTTGATATCTTTTATACTTTTTGAACTGTCCCATTTTAACTTTTATGATTTTTTCAGTCCTTTTCTGCCTTTATAATGGGTGTGTATTGCGCAGCAGAACAGGCTGCTGGCACACAGGTGTTCGTGATTAAGGTAATCAGCAATGTTGATAAACACACAGACTCACAGACACACGCGCACACACACTTCTCTCCCTCTGTCTCTCTGTGTCACTCATTCAGTCATTCAGGTCTTGGATACTTTTAGAGGACCCCCCCACACATACTTATTCTAATGCTACTCTACTTAGAATATTTCTACAACTACACTATACTAGTATATATACTATAGTAGTAGTAGTAGACGTAGTAGAAATATTATAAGTAGAGTAGCATTAGAATAAGTGTGTGTGTGGGGGGTCCTCTAACATGAAGTTCAGAATGAGGTTCGTACAGAAATGATGGGAGCGTTAACTCCCATCATTTCCAAAGGCTTCTCAAACAAAGATGTATATGTCCAGTACAGAAATGGCGGGAGCCATTTGTGGACTGTCAATCCAAGAGTATGAATCTAAAATGCAGAAAAGAGAGTAGCACTATCTCAATTGAACCTGAACGACACTACCGGTAACATCGGCGTGTGTGTACACTACCGTTCAAAAGTTTGGGGTCACTTAGAAATGTCCTTATTTCTCAAAGAAAAGCACTGTTTCTTTCAATGAAGATAACATTAAATTAATCAGAAATACACTCTATACATTGTTAATGTGGTTAATGACTATTCTAGGTGGAAACGTCTGGTTTTTCATGAAATATCTACATAGGAGTATAGAGGCCCATTTCCAGCAACTATCACTCCAGTGTTCTAATGGTACATTGTGTTTGCTAATCGCCTTAGAAGACTAATTGATGATTAGAAAACCCTTGCAAACAGTTATGCTGGTGAGAGAAGCTATAAAACTGGCCTTCCTTTGAGCTAGTTGAGTATCTGGAGCATCACATTTGTGGGTGCGATTATACTCTCAACATGGCCAGAAAAGTTTCATGTGAAACTCGCCAGTCTATTCTTGTTCTTAGAAATGAAGGCTATTCCATGAGAGAAATTGCGAAGAAACTGAAAATTGACACAAAATTGTCTGGGTGACCCCAAACTTTTGAACGGTAGTGTATATTGCGACGTCTTCGGGCAGTAGAAGCCACACTGTCAAAATGTATTGCGAAATTTTCTAGTTGTAGAAATATATGCCTTTTTCATTTTGTGGTCATAGAAAATCGACACAGAAAGCAAAAACAACAACCCGGTAAGGAGCATGTTCTAACATGAGATACATATTTTCATTTTATTAATGAAAAATGCCAACCTTGAGCTGATAATGTACAAAACATCACTGCTCTTCCCTCTAAAGTCAAGTAATACTAAGCAGTAATACCGGAGAAGTCATGGCTGTAAAAGAGCATTTTGCTTCACTGACACTGAATCTAATTGAAGCAGCTGACTTACATTTCCAAAACTGTAGAATATTTTAGAGGATTGTTATTTTTTTTTATATATTGCATATAAAACACTTTGTATATTCCATATATTATCAGTACCAAATTTCGGTTTAACAAGTCTTTTTGTAAGACTCTACTATTTACTGTATTTTACATCCCATATATTTACACCAGGCTCCTGTGAACATCACCAAAACATCCCGACTTCCAACAGGAATGAAATGTGTAACAAGTAAGTTCTCTTTCGAATAAGTTTCATATGAACAGCAACTGACAGTATATTTACTAAAAGTCACTTGGGTATAAAGTGCAATTGGCTGATTCTTAATTCTTGTTGGGAATGAAGTAAAACACTGGTGGAAAGGAAATTTTAGATTTCAGACTTGTTTCCACGATGTTAAGAAGTGTGGCCAGATTTGTGATTTGTCGTTTGCTAAACCCCGACCAAGAGCTTACTGACAATCATAGCGTAGCAACTGTAGCTAGGCACAGCAACCCTCAACACGCATAAACTAATAAGAGCATATTACAGATCAAAATGTTTTGCTGGGTAAACCAAAAACCCAAAAGACCAAATATGTAAGGAATGTGTCTGATCTAATGTAGGCTGCGTGCAAACGTGAGCGTGCTGCTGCCTAACGTTTTCTACCTTCAGTAGTCATCTGGAAGTTGTCTCTCATTGGTACATCCTTTTCTCTCATGAAAGTGAATTATACTGTTACGATATATTTTATATAATCAGCAACATCCAAACCAAATCTATATTATAACAAACACAATTGTAATTACATTTTGAATGATAACACTAGGGGATATTACTAGCTGTGAAGCTCAGAGTGGGTGGCTCTGGTCGTCACCATCTTGGCAGTGACGGCATATCTCCCAGCTGATCCAAACATGGAGCTGATCGCTGGTCCAGGTGCTGCTGCAGAGAAGACAGCTAGAAGCTAGCCACCTGGGACAGCACCCACCTGTCACTTAAAACAGCCACACCCTTAGTTATGCCTGACATTAAGCCCCGAATATAAACGGATAAGTCCTGTATAAATGTTAATTTCTGCTGTAAAGTTGGGCATTCTAACATGTGGGTCTCAGGGGATTGACTTGCTTTTGCCTTCATTTCTCAACACCGGAGGTTGTCACTGGGATTTGGTGTTTGCATTCATTTACACAATCTAATAACAGCCAAAAAAGTCTGCTAGTAAGAGTTCTCATTTCAGTCAACAACATCCAGAAAGGAGAATCTGCTTTGTTTTATTTGTGTTTGAAATCAAAGACCTTTTGTTTCAAAAAGATACAATTTGTGAACTAAATATGTGCAATGTGACTCAGGCTTAGCAACAGTAGCAAGGGTGGGCGAGGCTTAGCAAACACTCAGTACCTGCACACGGTGGATATTAGTAGTAAAATACTTTAGTCTTATTCTGGTACACAGTAATAGCACTCTTAGGTCAGAATGCATTTTGCTTAGCAGCATCTGTTAAATCATTTTGCAAACTTGACACACAAGTGACTCAGAGAATTACCTCACAGAGCAAAAGCACAAACAAGCTGAACATACACTGCTGCGTGACAGGAAGCTAATCAACGTTTACAGGTGTTTAAATGTTCATTGAAGGTGCTTCTTAGTCATTCGCCTCACAATTCACACTCATAGTGTCCATTTTCCTGTACCATCTCAGCCGGGCATCACCACCTGTCATCATCTTCGGGTTCTCACAATACTCCCCTTATACTGACTCCATCTTCAGCAAGACTGATCATCCCTTAGTTTGTTAGGAGTCACAAATGGATCAGTGGGGGGGAGTGAAGATCCCAGCACAGATTTCATCTCAGTCAGTCCTCAGGCATGTAGCCTCTGGAACAGTGTGCATGTGCAGAGCTGTCAGATCTCTATGTCCACTGGCCTGATTTCTCCAGTCTTATTCTCCCGTACCCAAAGCTCTCTGTCTTTGGCTGGGTCCACACACTGCAGCAGCTGGTCCACCGGCTCCATCGTCTGGACAAAGAAAGAAGAGTTGAAGCATCGCCTCAGGTGATATCTAATGTTTACGTTGCTCAGTGGGGTAGGTTGGGGTAATGATGGGATAGATTCAGCTCAAATGTTATTCTCCCATAAGGGACATTTTCTTGCTTTTAATGTACAATATACGCTAAAGTAAATTATACATAAAGTAAGAACCATCATGAAGCGCACCAAAGTCAACCAAAGGTTTTCTCCAGCCAGGCAGAAGCACTGCTGGCATCACATTTTGCATTCAAATGTATATATTGTACATAGCCTTTTTGAATATCAACTCTTTCTCTGTTTTCTTACCTCTTGGCCTGTTTCTGTACTGCTGAAATTCAAATTTCCTCTCTGGGTTCAATGAAGTCTTGTTTATCGTAAAGTCTCCCAAACATTTGAGTTAGGCCAAGGCCTATACTTACAAGTGAAATTTGACTACTTCTACTTACAAACACATGAATAAAAGTTATTAATAAAAATGTATTCTGACGTAACAACACTTAAGGTGTCTCTGTGTCAGGGTGGATAAGCCTCAGAGACGGGCATGGAGTGACCTTACACTGTAGCGTTGATTCGTTCTCTCAGTGGCAGCCCTAACCTCTGACTGTGGAGTAGTGTTTCTTCGTAGTTGTGATGGTGAGTTACCTACTTACACTTTGGTTGAACATGTCTGTCTCATGTCGAAGGGTGGTGTACTGACACAGATGCTGTCTGATCATCTCCACCCGCTCCAGCTCCAGCCGCTCCAGCTCCTGAGGAGAAGAGGCGTTAGTATGACTGAGTGATGGAGAAATCTCTACTCTTCCATCTGTAGACACTGAGCAGACAAGACAGTCAGCAATGCTGGCCCAAAGCATACGCGGTGTTCACACTGCGGCTGTTTGGTGCTTTTGTCGCTCATAGTGTGAACATAGCAATACACATTGTGCATTAAAGAGGAGTTCCCCATTTCTCTTCAAATATTGTTGAACAGTGTTTGTAGGTGCATTTTGCATATGTGGATGATTATAGAAGTCCATCAATTGTCCTAATAGAAACACAAATCTGAAGCTCTTTCTACAGAACTGGAACAATTATATTTACATTATATGTTTTGCACATTGCAAAAGTTGTGAAAAAATATGATAAAGCAAAGATGTTTTTATGAAGAAAACAAATACACACACACACCAAACCACACACATGAAATGCATGATTTCTTACCAGACTTGTGGTGACCATCTCTTCAAACCATTTGGACTGAGACTGGTTATACAGGTCGACACAGCGCATCAGATCGTCTCCTGTTAGACACAATGGATAGAATACAATGAGACCTGACAAAGTGTCTCTGCCAGCAATGTTTCTCTGGGTGTCCTCCACATTACAATGCCCCATTTCTGCACTAGGTGGCGCTACTTCCCAACTATTCACTCACGGCTTTTGCGTAACCACAACACTCATGTACAGTAGTTGTTCCACCTCACTCAGCTGATGCGATTATCCCGAACAGTGCAGACAATAATAGATTCCATTATGATAACAACAGCAATGATAGAAGGAAAGGTCTAATCCGTTACTGCCTGTGTGCTGCTGACAGCAAAACAAACACTAATCATCAGAGACTGAATCAGGGAGGAAATGATGCGGATCATTCTGCAGATGACTCTCAATCTTCTGCAGTCAATGTCTGCTGATATATCTGCTACTGTTTATTCACATTAATACTGTACTTTTTAAGTGTGGATGCTAAATAGCTCACAGCCAGTGGAGGACAGTGTTTCTCAAAGTGGAGTCTGGGGACCAAAAAGTGCCCTTCATCTGAACTTTCACTGTTCCAGTTACAGCACAGGCTGCACAGTAGAATTCTTTATCAGTCATGTCTAGTGCTAAATGACAAAGGAATGTAGTTTGCAGTCCAGGTACTGGCCACTCAATCATAATGCACAACTCCAAATAGTTCAGCAAATGAAAGTTACTGTGAGGAACTTATCCCTGGCTATGCCCCTACATGAATCTATTTCTATAGAGTTATTCTTAATGCTTGTCATCGGGGCCTCTGGGTCCGATTGATGAATCAGACTCTGGCGCTTGGAAACACTAGCACATTCATCCAGAACGGGAGACAAAATGAACACAACATGGAAGTTTGTTGTAGTAGCTTTAAATAGGTCAGGTATTGGATTAAGAAGGGAACGTCATCTTTTCAAATAGCTAGCTACTGATGTACCTAGCTACATCCAGCACATGGCCACAATACGGGGACAGGCGTGGGTGGGATGGACGCAGACAGGATGTCAAAAGTCAACTTTCAAAAATAACTTAATCAGAATGTTTCTCTAAAATTATTGTTACAGCTTCAATGTCGGCTGAAAATAATGTTGGACGGAAATGTCACTACCGGGGCGGCTGTGGCTCAGGAGGTAGAGCAGGCATTCCCAGCTCCTCCAGTCTGCATGTCGGAGCGGTGTGTGAGTGTGTGACGGTTTCAATTACAATCTGATGAGCAGGTGGCACCTTGTACTGCAGCCTCTATCATCAGTGTACATGTGTGGGAATACGTGAATTTTGAGTGGTCAGAAGACTAGAAAGGTGTATAAATGCAAGTCCATTTACCATTTAGCATTACTGATGTAAAGCAAAGTTACAGAAATCAGTTTGCTGAAAAGTTTACTGTAAAATACCTTTATAATTAACTAACATTTAGTTTTCCACACTATATTTACATAGTGTCAAGTCACAACATTAGTTACTTTGAGGCAGACTAGACTGTACTCTATGATTTATTACCTCATTATCATTCACTTCAGCAACATGATCTTGAACCTTTTACAGCTGATTTTTGACACTAATACATTTGGTTTCTTTGGAAACGTTGAGTTCCCCGCTAGAATATCTCTGTTTATTCACGGTGACTATGAATTCAAAATTAGGGATGATCTCACTTTGAAGTCGGATGGGGATGAGGTGGAATCTGTTTTTTTAGAGCTCTCTGGTGTCTCTGGTGGAAAGAATGTTATTGTTGGTGCTATCTATCGCCCACCTGATTCTGTCATCAAAGTTTTCAATGACAGTCTGGGCTGTTCTCTTGACCTGATAAACAATGAGGATAAACTTTGTTACATTTTAGGAGATTTCAATATAAACCTTTTTAAAAATCGACTACATACTCCTACTGGGGATTTTCTCAATATTCTTTACTCTAGTTACTTTTTTCCTCTTATTCATAAAGCAACACGAGTTACAGAAAATTCAGTGACTTTGATTGATAACATCTTAACCAATTCTTTGAGTGAAGGATCCAAATCTGGAGTCTTGTATTCCGACTTGTCTGATCATTTCCCCATTTTTCAGTACTCTTTATTCGAGATTAAGAGCGCTAAACATACTAAGACAATGATGCAGAAAAGAATGATGAGCAAATCAAATATTTCATCATTTAAGGATATTCTTACCAGTATTTCATGGGATGATGTATATGTTGAAAATAACGCTGATTTGGCATATCAGAAGTTTATGAAAGTTATTAACCTTAGTTTCAATGATTGTTTTCCAATTTGTAGTTCCACCAAGAAAAGCACTAAAGTTAGTAATCCCTGGTTTACAATACATTTACTGAAACTGCTGAGGAAAAAAAATAAACTGTACAGAAAATATGTTTCTAATCCTACGCCTCTTACTCATGGGGCTTATAAATCCTGTAGAAATAATTACACCCATATCATCAGATCTACAAAAAAGAAATATTATAGTGAAACATTTATGAAGTGCTCAAAAGATATAAAAAACACATGGAAAGTAATAAATCAAGTGTTGCAAAGAGAAAAGACGACCCCAGCGCTTCCTTCAGTCTTTTTGGATGGTGATAATTCTCTTGACAAGCCATTTGATATCGCCCAAAAATTTAATGAATTCTTTGTAAATATTGGTCATGAATTAGCTAACAATATTCCGGCTTGTCATGGGAATCCACTGGATTTCATTCCAACAAATGTCCCTATTATCTCGAATTTTATGCCCCCAAATATTCAAGAAATAAGTGATATAATTGATGATCTTAAAATATCTTCGGCTGGCCATGACAACATTTCTGCATTTCTTGTCAAACAGGTGAAACAGTCAATATTGCAGCCACTTGTTCACATCTTCACCTTGTCTTTGAAAACAGGTGTTGTGCCAGAAGATTTAAAAATTGCTAAAGTTATTCCTTTGTTTAAAGCAGAAAATCCATGTTGTTTTAACAACTATAGACCCATATCTATATTGCCTTGTTTTTCAAAAATACTAGAAAAAATTGTACAAAAAAGGATAATGCTTCATGTCGAGTCTAATTCAATTCTTTACAGACACCAGTATGGTTTCCGTAAAAATCATTCAACTTATATGGCTTTACTTTACGTTGTTGATAAAGTTATTTCTGCACTTGACAATAATGAATTTACCTGCAGTATTTTCTTAGACCTTTCCAAAGCCTTCGATACAGTAAACCATAATATTTTATTGGAAAAGCTGCATAAATATGGATTCCATGACATTGCATACAAATGGTTAAAAGATTATGTCTCCAACAGAAGACAGTTTGTTTGTGTTAAAGGTTGTTATTCAAACAAAGCCAGTCTAATATGTGGGGTTCCACAGGGCTCCATTCTTGGACCATTATTATTCCTTATTTATATCAATGATTTGTCTAATGTGTCAAAAAGCCTTTTTCCGATAATGTTTGCAGATGACACAACCCTACTTCTTTCTCATTCAAATTTCAATTCACTGATTATGGAAGTTAATGCTGGTTTAACTGCCTATGCTACATGGTTCAAATTAAATAAACTATCTTTGAATATTAAAAAATCTAATTTCATTATTTTCAGTGGCAAAAAATCTTACTCTAAGGATTTATCTAAAATTAAAATTGAATCTGTTGAGATGCCTCAAGTGTCATCTACAAAATTCCTAGGAGTTATTATTGATGAGAGTTTAAGTTGGAGTAAACAGATTGACTGTGTTAGTAGAAAAATAAACAAATCTATTGGAATAATAAGTAGGGTTAGACATCTTGTCTCTGCAGACTGTCTACTTATTCTTTATTACAGTATCATTTATCCTTATCTTTCATATTGTAATATAGTTTGGGCAAGTACTTTCCCTACTTCTCTGCAAAAAATGTTGGTCCTCCAGAAACGTTTTGTTAGGATCGCAACCCGATCACAGTCACACTCATCTTCTGCTCCTCTATTTCGGAAATTGCAGATTCTCAATATTTATAACATCAACACTTCCCAAACTTGTGTTTTCATTTATAAGATACTTTCAGGTGAAGGGAATATTCCTGATCATTTCAAGACTTACTACAAATTTAATTCACAGGTTCACTCATACTCAACTCGCCAATCTTCACATCTTCATCCTCCTAAATTACTGACTAGCAGAGGTCAATTTTCAATAAGGTTCAGGGGAACCAAATTATGGAATGACTTTTCCCACTTAGCTAAAAAATGTCTCTCTGTAAAATGTTTCAAAAGGTGCCTAAAAGAACATCTAACTGCGGTCTTGTAACAGTCTTTTATGTATTATTGTTCATGTCTTTCTTGTTTTGGCTGCTACATTACATTTGCAGTTGTTTCACTCATAGGGACTTGTATTGCCATTGCTTATGAGTTACGGCAGGTTTATAATCCTACATCACTGAACAAACACAGGACAATGCTCACTCTCACATCCACACACATGCTCGCACACACTTGACACAATTACATTATTTTTTATCTTATCTTTCATTCTTTCTTCCTTTCTTTCGTTGTAATGTAATGTCTTATTCATACTTTATGTTTGTAATTTTGTAAAATTTTAATATTATATAGGTGGAGGCTTCAAATAAGCCCAGTTGGCTTTCTGCCTCCTCCTGCACTGTGATATTCATTTATCTCTGTTATGTTTGTTTGTTTTGAATTTTCATTGTTTGAATTGTGCAAATAAATAAATAAATAAATAACTCAAATAACAGTTTGTCTGTACAGCGTGATTTTACAGTGACAGATCTACTCGCGGCTCTGTGGGATTTAAGAGGTCAAAAGGAACATAAATTTAATTTTATGAGGACCGTGTGCACTGGCACATCACAAACTTGTAGTGTTTGCCGCTGCTGCAGCACAGTCTACAGTAAACAGGGTCTTCAGGTCAGCTCAGAATATGCATCTATAAATAGAAAGTGAAGTAAAATGGGAAGAAAATGCAAAAGAGCTGCTGTTTATACTGCAGTTCATCACATCAGCCCTCAAACCCTTAAAAAGACTAAATCAATAAATTCCCTTCTTTTAAAGTAAAAGCCAAAAGTAATGAGGTCCATAAAGGGTGATCATGGCCTTAGGTGGTTGATTTAACAGCATAAGGAAATCCCTGCTATAAGGAGACGTCCATGAGGACATGCTGTGTCCAAGGCAGCGAGAGCACGAAGCGATAATGAGTCTTTGTTATGAGCAGACAGATGCCGGGCTTTAGTTGTTTTGGCATCAGTCTCCTCTCTGCTTCCCTCACACTGTAGTCATCATCACTAGCAGCCAGACGCAATGAGCACCGTCAACAACTGCTGCTGTTTTTCTCCCCGGTTGCATAAGCAGCATGGAGGAGGGATGACTCTGTGTGTGTGTGTGTGTGTGTGTGTGAGAGGAGAGCCAGTTTGGATGGAGGCTTGGTACTTGTGTGTGACAGCATGTGGTCGTGCCTGGTTGAGTCATGACATCACACTTGGGCGGAGAGTCTACATCTGGTTACTCTTAGCCAGTCACATTCCTCAGGTCGCACACCTATTAAACACTTTTACAAACACACCCGGCTGCTGCTAATGCTACGCTAATGCTACTTTTCCACCCCGCCTCTTTTCCCCCTCGCACCCTGACATGCATACTGTCAGAAACATATGTGTGTGAATGTAGCCTGATGAGACTGGATTGCCATAGCTTGTTCCTGTCAGCCATGTTCTTTTGCCGGGGTTATCGAGCTCTAAACCAATCAGTGGTGACTGTTGAATCAGTCCCATCAAGGTCAGTCAACATAAGTTGTGGTAGTGGTTGCTAGTGGCACTTAAAGTTCATCATGTCAATCTAATGTGGGCATCGATTTTGAGGTCTGGAATCAGGTTAGAGTGAATGCGCACTGAAAAAAAACATCTGACCTAAAACCAGTAAATAACTATACAAGCTCATGTAGACTAAGACAAAAAACTTAAATCACAGTTTACCACATCAGTCGTTACAATATGTACATTGCAATGTTAATCAAGTCGATGTTTGTGTTGAGCTGAAAGATCTCAGTCTATCCATCTGACTTTTGATACCAAAGAAATAGCACGTGTTGCTAACTCTTTACCTGTTCTGGGTCTTAAAAAGTAACAGCGGCCACTATGGCCACAAGTGGCAATTACAGGATGATGCTAAGGGCCAAAGCGTAGTGACGGCAAACTGACTCAGTAAGTAGTCAGTTACACAACGTCTGTGTAAAGTTTGCTAACATGAGCCACCAAACTCAAGAATCTATCACTCAACCTTGACTTCCTGGAACATATTTCATGTCCCACTGGAACTCAAAGAACACAGCCCTGCTCTGAACTAACTGTTTTTGATCTCAACGCCCACTGAGAGTGCAGCAGGAAAACCCACGAGTGTACTGAATTGAGCAGGGATGTGTTTTATTACTCCTGAATTCAACTTTATAATTGTAAGTGCAAGATTGTGTTATGTCTTTTTTCAAAAGTTTGACATGTATATCAGTCTCTTAATCTAAAAGTCTAAAAGATATGAACAGCAGAATTTCACTCAATAAATCAGCAGAATAAGTCAGATCAAAATATCTCTGTGGTAGATGAAATTACTTTGTGGGTTGGATATGTTTTTGCCGGCAGATTATTAATGTGCATGTACGTGTGTGTATGTCCCCCAAGGACTGTCAAGTTAGTCCACTGCCACGCCTCTCAGAGTCTGGGTGAACACAGACAGTAGAGCGGAGAATGTTCCTGACCCCCCTTCTTCCCTCCTCCAACCCTCTATTAAAAAAACTCACAGTCTGGCTCGAAGTGCTGATAAAGCTCATGACTCATGTGAAAAGACAAACACAGCATCTCGGTTCACAACCAAACTCAAGTGACCGCTTCAATGAAGGGCTAAAGAAACGCGGAGGAGGATATGGATTTATGTCCTTTACTAAACTCTGCTTCTGCCGTCGGTGGAGTCTGACTCGTAGCTGGACTAAAGGCAGCGCTGACACAAAGCACTGCTGATCATCCTCAGATGATCTCTGATAAGATACAATCCTGCAGCTGGTGGGGAAGGAATTCGAGAGGTTGATTGATGAAATCCAGATCCACATATCTACAATACAGACTACTATCGCCTTCCAAAGGTCTTTTCTTTGCTCATTGTATTTTGTCATTGAGATTAACACAAACCTTTGTGCAAACTGATTTAAAGGCAAGGCCAAACAACTCAACTCTTTGGTCAAGAGCATTATATTTTGACAATGCCTGACCAGACTTCCGTGAAATTCATGGTCCCCAGAGGATGATTCCAGTGACTTCAGTGAACAACCAGGTCATAATTCCACCTTTTCTAACACTTTGCTCCATGATGAGGTATCTCAGAGCTTTTACACTTGCTGTGGATACATAGTTCCTCCGAGGATGACTCCTAGTATTATTGATGAAACTCAATCTTTATTTCAGCACAAATTCTACCAAGCAGATTGGAAAGATATTTACCGAACACCATTGGGTGTAATGGCCCTCTGCACAAACTTGACATTCAGCTACATCATGTTGTTTTTTTATGGTGGGGTGTAATAAACACTGAAGCCTTTCGGGGCCACTAGCAGTGAACTACAGTATCTGAGCTATATAGTAATAGCCTTTGCGCTGACGGTCTTATTTGCTTATGTAGCTCATATAGAGCCATCAGTCTTAAATTGGGACTATTTCATCACCAGCTCTTGTAGTGACTTTCAGTAAAAGTGGCTGGTGCTTTGATTGCTTCCTCCATTTTGGAATCTCCAGCTCTCCGTTCACTCAGCAGTCAGCCCTGTCAAAACGGTTTGCCATCAATCTAGTGAGTACAAAGTATGCTCAGGGATGCTTACCTGTACTGTTTCACTGTACAGAAGAGTTTTAGTGACACTTAAAAGCTTTGCATTTTATAAATGACAATTTTAAAAATAGAAATTGGAAGCACTTATCATAATTACCTGTATTAACAGTGTATGATCTGTTTTAGCAGTCAACATATGGTCACTCCATATGTTTTACATTCACAAACATTGCTGGGCAGTGCTCTCTGCTTCCTTAAACAACAAACACCTGAGTGAGACTTTGACCCCACAGTGACCTGCAGTGTGACCTTTGACCCCTGGCTCTGACCTGCTTGTGTGGATTTCCTGCGGGCCTTCTTGATGTCTTCTTCAATTTTGTTGCCGAGTTTGATCTCCAGCTGCTGCGTCTTCAACTCCAGCTCTTTCTGTCTGTCAGCCAGTGCTTTACGGGCCTGCCGGAGGTAGAGTAAGGGACCGGAGTCACAGACACGCTCAGATCTCACAGTTGCACGGATGAACTCTTTTATCCTAAAGCAGGACGCCCTTCTATTGTCCTACTTTCAGTAAATTGCCTGCTTTTACATTTTTAGCTTAGTTTCAGGCAAAAAACTTTTCCCCCTTCAAACATAAACAAACATTTTCTAATTAAAGTGATAAAGTTTGTAGCTAGTATAATGTTACAGTCTGCTTCTATTCATCACAGTGATAATGCCCTCTGCTATGCACTGTCTCGGTATTCATCCATAGCCAGAATCTTACTTCCTGTCCTGCTTTAAATGCTCAATTGTCCATCAGACAAGTTCATCAGAGAGAAACTGTTTTGACAGATGATGTGAGACAGATTTGCAGTTGCCTTCAGGCTTCAGCCAATTACTTTTCATTGTATGTATACAAAAAGCAGGAAACATTCCAAGGACGGGAAACAGCCGTCTGCTTATGGAGGAGATGTGGAATTTTAATCACCAGCAAGATGGTTCCTGAAATCTTGCTGCTGCCGAGTACAAGGACAGAACATTGTTACATTAGAGTTGCTGTGCTTGTTCTTATATCTGTATGTGTCGGTGTGTACCTTCTCCACCGCTGCATAGCGACCAACCAGTTGCTTCCGTAGGTCGGCGATGTGATGGTCGAACCTCTTCATGTCCTTCTTAAAGTTCTCCCTGAAGGCCAGAAAAGGCTTCTCCACTTCACTCTGGAGCTGCTCAAAACAAAAAATACCAATAATTCAATGCTGACCAGCAGAAGATCATACAAGAGGACCTCAGGAAGGTTTGTTGTTGCGGAAGCCCCCAGCAAGAGCACCAGGCTTTGGAATAAAAATGTACCAGGTCCGTCATGTGATGCCATTGGGCCCAAAAATACTTTTTCCCATAAACTTATATTGGGAGAGACACGTCTGTAACTCAACGGATCAATTTTCTTTTAGGTAAATCAACTTTCCAGTATGAACACTTGATTAGCCCTTTATTATTTATTTATGCCATTAGGTCTTACAAGTTGTAAAATGCACTGATAGCCAAATACAGGGTTATTTTCCTCCTTCCTTTCATGTGAATGAGAACGAGGCTGGAGCAAGGGCTGGGAGGAAGGGTAAAGGAAACATTCAGCGCATGATCTATGGGCCCATGGATGCGGAAGATTGCCCGAATATAATTTTATCTTAGTTATATACTCGGAAGTCAAACCTGTTTTGCTTAATAACTGAGCAACTTTCATAGGAATGAACAGGGTGCAGCCTGAAACGCTGTATCCAGTTCTCTTTATACACCCATGCCAGTTCCCCATCAATAAACCCCGTTAGCTGTCAGCACTGTTGCCTTCGTTTACACTGGTAGCGCTGCTAGCATTGTTAGCTGCAAGCTGTCGGCTCAGCCATCGCCATGTGTAGAGCCGTGAAAAGGCACTAGATATGCACTGAAATAAAAGATTATGAATATTTATGGTCTTATTAAATATTTCCTGCTCAGGATGAGAAGGTAACATCTGTAACTTATGTTTAAATGATATCAGTTACTGTAACTTCAGGGAGGAATAAAATATGACCTCAGTGACAAAAAGCTAAACGTTAAATTCAACTGTACTCATGTTAAAAGGCTAACATTAACTTCAAACATTTCTGAAGACTCAAGATGAAGGTATATTATCTGAGCTTAAAGAACAACTATTAGCTTATCCCTATAGCATTCTATACTGCATAAATTAGCCCAGCGGCTAGCAGACTCATATCTTCTCTTACTTGGTTCAGGTCAGTGCATTTACCGACAGAGCAATGAGTTAGCGTACTACCAAGTGTTTGAATGCCGTCACTCTGCTCTCTCTCACACACACAGTGTGTGCGAAGCCCTGCCCTCGATAAAACAGAGAAGAGGAGAGGAGAGCAACTAGGGAATCACTGAGTGAGCAACTTTCATTGGAATAAATGGGCACAATATCCAGTTCTCTAAATACATCCATGCTTCACTCTGGGTGTCCACAAGAGTGAGGTCTGAAAGCTTTGCATTTTCTGAGGCAAAACACATTGTCAGTATGAGCTTGTTTGTCTGATAGACTCACACTGATGCTGAAATAAAGTAGACCAGGGCTGTATTCGGCTCCTCAGCTCATCACATTCAGTTGAACAGTGTCATGTGAGGATAGCCTGTTTGCAACAAGACAAATATACTCTTTACTGTTCAGATATATCTGAGAAAATGATAGCTGCATCTATTACAACTAATGACAGTGGTGCTGCATGCAAATGTGTGCTGTTAGAAGAGAGAACCCTAAGCGTTGAATGACAACATAAATCCACACACAGATACAGTAAGTCTTCAGGCATACAAAGTGGTGTTGAAGTTAAATTAACTTCATTTTTCCAGCTGCAAGTCATGAAAATAATTATTTTCATTTCAGTAATGATGTTATCGATCAAAAATGGAAGTCACTTTAATCCCCCTCTCTATATATCTGATTTAATTATCCCAAAAACATAATTAGTTCCATTTCCTGTAGTCACTTTCAACATTATGTCATCATCCTCTAACAATGAGCTAGTTTAGAAGATGAATGGTAAGATATTTGGAGCCAAACAAGAACCAGAACATTATATTTCAACATTGCTTGGCTTCCTTTCAGATTTGCCCAGATTTCAAAAAGTTAAGGAAATGTAAATGACACGCAGAATGAAATCTTACTGCTCCGGGAATGTGACACGATAGTATTCTTTTTTAAATGAGAAACTTGTGAATAGCAAGCCCGTCCCTGATTATATGATCCTAATAAGTGATGTGGTGTTCAGTGATGAATGAGATCTACAGCTCCATCCTGCAGTCACATTGGAAACAATCATTCAAAGTTCATTTCCACTCAGATCCTTCCCTCTCATTCAAGGACCTGGAACCGTGCCGCACATCTGTGCATCTCTGGAGGATAACATCACTGGCTCCATTTCCTCCATCGGTCCAGCTGTGATCCTGGCCTGGCCATTTTTCGTCTTCCTTCGTCCCTCTCTCAACTTCCAAGACAAAACCATAACACTCACACTTCACAACCCTAAAATTAGGAGCAGTTCCCCTCGAAGTCAGTGGTGGAGGTGAAACGTTGAGCTGAAGATTCTAAATTCAGCAAAAATGCAAAACAAGTGCTGGATTCTCAGTATCAGTAAACCCTGACTGGAGGATCAGAATATATACTGGGGAGAATTCTTATTATGTAAAAAGAATGATGTCAAAATACATTTTCTATATAATATGCAACGAGGAAAGAGGGATGAGGCGACCTTGGTACACATGAACATGATTTTAGCTGTGGGCATCCAGCAGGTGGCTGTTTCTGGGTGGAGAAAAGTGTGATAAATTACCTTTGAGGAGAACTTTAGGTGAACCTCAGCTTCGTCTGCTAGGCTCCTCTTCAACTGGGCCCAAGCCTCCCCCAGAGTCCTGAGACCAGATAAGAAGGAGGCTGTTTAATATCTTACACAAGAAAGGACCACACACACTTTTACATAAAGACATGCAGGGAGAGCAGAAAGTGTATCACACACACACACACACACACACACACACACACACACACACACAGATGGGGTTCAGCAACAGTGTCAGTGCAAAAGTTCACGGATACACAAGTAACCAGTAAATCTAGAGAGCTGAGCTTGAGGTCCACAGCCAGTTCAACAGATGATTAGGACGTATGGGACATGAGATACGGCTCTCAGCTTTTCAACACAGCTGGGGGCAATAACACCGAGAGGGCCCGTATTGTTTTGTTGATAAGCATTCAAATTAAGTTAGCCGATGCATATTGTGAAATAATTATACATAAGTTGTCTTTTAAATAGGCCACATGTCTGTTTGGATATGAAGAAAGTGAATGATTGATAATTAGCTTTGAGGCAGGAAGCCTGTAAAACAATCATCCAGCAGGCACACAGTCACAGCCACCGGGCTTTAGGTCCAGGACTGACAGGGTTTATGGGGAAGCGGGTTACTTCAAAGCATCGCTCCGAATACAGGACATGTGTGGAATTCCCTCAGCCTCTCACCCAAAACATTCCTGACACAGTATAAAGTCTAGCACACATCAGAAATGGGTCTAAACGTTTGTTTTTATAATCAAATTGTGAACTATTTTCACATCTTATGGTTGATGATTACCTTTTGTAAATCTGTGGGAAAAATGACATTACAGGACATTTTGCAATACAGTTAGACTAAAAGTGTCCACAGATATTAAACATTGTCCTCAGGGACTGGCAGGTTCACAATTGGTGCTTGTAACTTCAATGTCACACACAGTGTTCAGAGAATGTTCAATTACAGTTTCTCCACTCAGATAAAGAGACCACATTTGTGCCCGGTGTCATTTTTGTCATATTCAGTTTTTTTGACAGATCTGCAAATTCTTTTTTTCTACAAATATTGTGAACACATTCACACATTGATTTTTTGATTTGCATGTTCATACATTCAGGTCCAAATGTCTCCACAGTTTCAGAAAAGTGATATGCAAATGCATGACATACATTGCTTACACAGCATAATAAGGACAGCCAGACGAGAGACTTGCATATGATTTATGTTTTACCCAGGAGACATAGTGGTTTGGTTGGAATGAAGAGAGTTGTAAGAATAGCTAGAACAAAGGATAGAGTGCCACCTACAGAAACCTAAAATGGACTTTTCTGTTACCCAGCAAAACAGAATGTGTGTCTCCTTCAGGTCTAACACACATGTTGGATGTATTTTCCTTCCTTAGTCAACATTTTCAAAGTCAGTGTTTCTTAAGTTCACATTAACATTCACTCATTAACACATCACATTTTAAGCTTGTGAAGATGTTATTTCATGGCATCTATAATGTGGTTTACTCGGGCCACTTTATACAGGTACAGTACAGTATGTTCTCTACGTAGAAAACCTTTTGTTCATTCCTCATGATTCCAAGCTGCAAAAGTTGCACCACGTTAAATGCTATTCACACAGTAAATTCCATCTGTCATGTCCCCACTGTCTCACAGTCCCTAGTGACACACAGTCACTTACCAACAAAATACTGTTTTGAAAATACAACGCAGGGGAAATTAATCTCCTGCCATGTTCTCCCTGGATTCAACAGAACTGATGCAGTGGTACCAAACAAATGGTAACTTCAGGACGGCTGGTTCTGGGCCGCGGCCGGTCCGACGGTAGGAACTGACCAACAAAACAACGATTGTCCCGTCTGACAACAGAGCTGGCCTGAGGGAGAGAATAATGAAAGTATTGTGTTGCACTTTTCTGGGTGTGGGCAGACTGAGCCGGATGGCATAATCTGGATTCTATATGGGACAATTCCATCCCACTCTAGTCCTCTATTCCCATGCTAAAATGAACAGGGGGTATTTCACATGCACGTAAACAGTGCTGGGGAGGGTAAGCCTAGCTAAAGCTGGTCTGCACGCTGTCTCATTGGCACGTTCGCCCACTTTCTTGGTTTTGTATAAATGTGAACAAACTAATCTTTTAACTGAAGTTAAAGTGAGCCTATATAACTTTTGCTGAATGCAGAATGTACCACCACAGTAGATCCAGTAAAAGTAGTGCTAGCTAAAATTAGCCACCATATGGTCTGTTTAGTAAGGTAGTCCAACTCACCCTAAACTGCATGCATTCTATTTATTCTGAAACACATGTAAGCACATTACTGGCAGTAACTTTATGACTTTTCCTCTTGAAACTGCTTCTAGTCTGATGTTGTGATGCTGCAGTGACATTTTGTCCTGTTGCTACGCACTCTCACTGTGTCCTGAAGGAATCTCTTAATAAAGATGAGTTTAATAACGGCATCCGTACAAATCACAGCTTCTTCTCTTTGTGGGTGTCTTTAGCCGTCCGTGCCCCGCTCAGCTTCCTGTCAGCTTACTTTCCATGTTCCTGAGTTCCCTCGGAGAATCAGACAAAGCCTTGCCCTCAGCATGATAACACTCTGCTGTCAGACTGGAGACAAGAGGAGAGGTAGCAAGCTCTTTTTCCCTGCAGGGTTTCCCTTCATTCCCTTTCCCCCGCAACCCCCAACACATACAACTAAATGTCTGCCTCCTCATCTTCACTCTTCCTCTCCTCCTTTATTCTGTACCTCCCTTCTCCCCCTCTCCGCTCCTCTGCTCTTTCTTAATAGCTGAAGTATGCTGCAGGACAGAGATGAAAGCATCTAGTGATTTACAGGAAGGCCATACTGTTTCACAGCATCACTGACAGGGCCTCCAGCCCCACACTCACACCAGGATGTCTCGCCTGACCGCCTAGTTGACTGCCTAGCTCGCCTAGGAGCTGTCTGCCTGACCGGCTAATTGACCGACTCATTTGACATTGGTGTTTATTTCCACCTAGACCAGACTTTAAAGTTAGATTATGCAACTTCTAAAAGAGGAAATAACAACTTCTCACTCTTTTAAATGAAAAGATGTATTCATGAGCATTGCACACACGTGTTTAGTTCAGCAAATTGCTTCAGCCTGACTTGGCTGTGTATGACCAGTAGTTAATGCTAATGTTAGCAAATTTGCAGCCTTTTCTAAATCAGGTGTACGATTCACGAAAGCCCTAAATAGAATACATTACCCAGCGGCACTGGGCTACATGACGCAAGCTAGCTTTTCTGTTTCCACTCTTGCTTTGTCTATGGCTAAAGGCCTACAGTACATAATGTTAGTAACATTATACTATTTGCCTGTCTCCAACAGAGCAACACAAAGAGAACAGGTACAAAGCTGGTACAGAGTCAGACAGCGACACAATAAAGTTTCAAATTCTAACCAACCAGCACTAAATACAAACCAGGAGCAACCTAATAAAGCAAATGTTTCTATGTGTAACGTAATCCAGCACTACTCTTTGCAGCAAGAGCTTATCGATGTAGCATCAAAAAAAGCACATGCTACAGTCACCTCGAGCCCACAGCAGCCAGCTACGATGTTACCTTTGGTCTAGTCCAGGGGTCGGCAACCTTTACTATCCAAAGAGACATTTTGCCCTATTTTCCACCAAATAAAATTTGTCTGGAGCCGCAAAAGCTATTTGATGTCACAGCTTATAAAGTTGTATATATAGTTATATTATATATACAAAAACTATAGTTTGTTGTATTCATGAAATTATACAATTCTTGACATTTTATTGCTATTTTACCTGTTATAACAATATCAAACTCTTATGAAGAGGAGAGTTTGCTGCAGCAGTTGAGGAATCGCTCTTTGTCGTTCATCTCCAGCGTGATACTTTTCAGCAAATGTGTGTGCTTGTTCTGGAAGTGACTTTCAACAATATATTTGTTGTTGTTTCCTAATTTCTCGCCACATTTCAAGCATACAAGGTAAAACAGCATCATTGGCAGTGAAAGCAAATGACTTGATTTATCCATTGATAGTTTACTGAGGGCGGGAGTCTGCAAATCATGATCAGCCACCTGCAGGGAAAGGCGCCTGACAGCGACGTAATAGGATGTGACGCACATTTTAGTTGACAAAATATTAAAACATTTTTTATTTTCAGTGACACAGTATCACCTCAGACTCCAAGATAAGAGGTGTTCCCTTTGAAAGATTGTCTACAGTGCAAAAAATAAAATAAAACTTATTTATTTCCATGTTATTTTTTGTGAAAGCCTGAGACCATGTCCACACTACTACGTTGTTGTTTTGCTACGCTTACACTGAGCGTCCACACTGCGCCGGAGTTTTCAAGAACCGAAAACGGAGGAGTTTGAAAACTCCGGGGTTACCTCTTTGTGTGGACGCTCGTAAACGCATAAGTTTAGAAACGATGGCGTAGACGCCCAAGTTCGGTACTTGATTGGTTCTTAGCAGTCACGACGTGTCCTTCCCTGATTCGTCACGCCC
Source organism: Pholis gunnellus (assembly GCF_910591455.1). Taxonomy (NCBI): domain Eukaryota; kingdom Metazoa; phylum Chordata; class Actinopteri; order Perciformes; family Pholidae; genus Pholis; species Pholis gunnellus. The sequence goes on from NC_136548.1 coordinate 2,154,843, forward strand.
ATATCACGTGACCGTTACCCAGAAACTCACAAACATGAGCATGCCCAGTGTACGTGAATAGTCACGCGATATTAGTTTTCAGGCGTTTTAGTCTGGACGGAGATCATTTCGAAAACGATGCTGAAACGCTGTGTGGACGGAGATTGTTTTTGTTTGTTAAAACGTATTAGTGTGGATGTAGCCTCAGGGAGCCGCAACAGAGGGGCTGAAGAGCCGCATGCGGCTCCGGAGCCGCGGGTTGCCGACCCTTGGTCTAGATGAACAACCAGAGTCTGGCTGTTTTTTAAAGCAGCAACCAGCGGAATAGGAAGCTATTCACCTAGTTCTGAATGCACATCTGACCCCAAGACCTGCTACAGCCTTTTCTAAATACTCGTATTCTTCTCTTTAAAATACATTTATGTGATGAACATTAGCAAAATCTACTCGTATTAATAGTGAGAAAGGAGAGTTCTTTTTTTCCACTTTAAGCACTGTGTCACACTGTGTAGCACAGCTGTCAAAATCAACAGTCTTCCATTGCCTTACATGAGCATGGACTTTGGCCAATCCTAGCGCTTGCATGCTACGCAGGGCGTAAAAAAAGCAGTGGGCTTCATAAGAAAACGTAATTGTCACTTGCACAGTGGCCATCGTCAGCAAAAGCTGCAAGGTCACTTTATTGGAAAGACTCAGCTCTAAAAATAAAAACATATTCAATTTGCAATGATTTCAAACACAGAAGCAATTATCACATTTGAGAAGCTGGAACCAGAGAATTTTTGACTTTTTTGCTTTGTTTCTTTACAGCCATTTGTTTCCCAGATTGTCAATCATCTGATCCTAAATCTCCACAGATTTATAGCTGTTGTTCTGCAGCTGACTTTGACCTTTAACCCTCTTGGAAAGAAATAGCCCTCTATGGTGCAATAAAGTATCGCATTCATATTATTACAAAATATGCTGAGGAGGTAGAAGCCCAAAAACACATAATTTACAGCCTCCTCATCTCTAGAGCTACTGCATCATGGAAACACTTATTTTTTAAGATTTAACATGTTTTTGTATTTTTTAATGTTGATTCAAATTGTCCTAACCGGCCATGTGTGTGACCAGCTACTCTATGATGAGATGTGCTTTGTCTCTCTCCTTCACTCACCCGTCTTCCTGGCTCGCTAGAGGGATCTGGGAGAGCTTGGAGAGGTTCTTGGCGTACTCCTCTTCTATCTTTATCCTGAGAGGGAAGTAGAGAGTTTCATTACCACACTGCCTTTACGCAATCTGACTGTTCCCAAGTGTGCTTCCTGTGTTGTGCAAAACAGTAATGCACATGAATGAGCAAGGAAAAGGGGAAATAGTTTGTTGTAATGACAGCTGTATGGTTGTCAAGGCAATCTGAGGAGGAAGTGTGAAAACAGACAAGGGGAGATGGCTGATACCTTTCTCGTATGAACTCTGCCATCTCTTTCTGCATTTGTTTCCCCTTCAGCTGTTTCTGCAGCAAAACCTCAAATCCTGTGATGCAGCTGTTGCCCTGGGGATCCTTCTTATCAGTCTACGAGACAAACACAGCAAGCAAACGACAAATGCATTGAACAAACCAACACTTAACAACAAACATGAACACAACACACTTTGATCAAATAAGCTGCATGCTGGGAGAGAGGCTGCATTAACACACAAGGCAAGTCCATCTCTGATATGATGGATTTGATGTAGTATTAACTCAATAAGGTATTTATGTTGCTGAAAACCTTTAGAAGTATATATCATATCATATATCACATTTATATTCAGCAGCAGGCCTCTCTGATACTCCCACTGAACACTATCTGTCCAGCACTAAGCCCCGTAGGAAACCTAAATTGCTAAAATTAATATTAATATTGTTGTTATATTTCTTATGTGGACAGACATGCGACACAAATGATTACAAATGTTCAGTGTGTGGAAATCCTTTGCAAATACATGTTTGCTAATTAGATGATAATAAGTCATTGTTGTGTTTTCAGTTTGTTCCGCTGGCCCCAAGTAGACAGAAATAGAAAAAGAAAATGTGTAAAATAACTCACCTAGAATCCTAGAAACACCCGTGTGTCAGTACCAGTTTTAGTCAGTTTAATTCTGAATGAAAAGACTACTAGTAAGCACTTTTTCTGTCTGAAATCGTTCATGCATATGCACTGTTGGTTAAACCCCATTACTGTACAAACCCAGTTCTGCACACACATGATCAGGACATCAGGTTTTTCCTGACATTCTCTTAGCTATGCTAACCACATTTTACTAATCCCACCAGTGGTGGGCCGTCAGGGCCTTCAAAGCCTTCTCTGTTGGCCTAAACAATATCACAAAGTTAGAGCTATTTTATCATTTTAAATGTTTTCTTAAATACACTACATGTATTATAATTTATAAAAATATTTTTCCCATTACACAACTAATGATTAGTTCAGGGGTTGGCAACCTGCGGCTCCCTGAGGCTACATCCACACTACTCCGTTTTAACACGAAAACGATTTCTGTCCACACGGCGTTTCAGCATCGTTTTCAAAATGATCTCCCTACAGACTAAAACGAATGTCACGTGACTATTCACCAGTGGTGGGCCGTCAGGGCCAGCAAAGCCTTCTCTGCTGGCCTAAACAGAATCACAAAGTTATAGCTATTTTATAATTTTTCATAAATACACTACATGCATTATAATTCTTTTTTTCCCATTATCTTATTTTCTCATTGCACAGCTGTCTTCCTCAGTTGCTCTGCTTCCAGTGCAGCTTGTTTTAAGTCGAGCTTTTATCCAATCAGATTTCACCTCTGTGTCTCTAGGTAGAAGAGAGGCCCGAAACCTGCAGACTCACAAGTGCATCCCTTTGCAGTTTAAGTGAATGGGGACGATATTGTTGATTGTCATAGTGTTCAAACAATCACATCTTTAGTTTGACATGTTGGGCGTATTCTTTGACGTGTCAGAGCCTTCTAGCTGGCCTACAAGTACGTCAGCATTACGTGCAGCTCATTTTCCAGGTGCAGCTCTGCATTGAGGTGCAGCATGTGCTGAGATTGGTCAGTGGGCGAGCACGTGACTATTGGAAAACAAAAGTTAAAGTAGCTATTAGAGGCTTAGTTGGAGCAGTAAGAGTTCAAATTGAGAGATATGGAAGAAATTATGTAATTTTTAGCATTTTGCTTGGTGTAGATTATTTTCTTTTTTTACATAGTTTTGTTCTTTTAACACTCAATGGCTGAAGGAGGAGAAACAGATTTGTGAGTTGGGATTTAACCGTGGGATTAAACTCTTTGTCAACAAAGAAAGGAGGATGGAGTTTGTCTTTAAGTGAACAGCATTTGGTAAGTCAACTGGTTTGTTTTTTTACATCTAATATCTGCTGCAGTGTTGCTGGATTGATTTGTTGCTTTGTTGTCGTATGAATATATGTGACTGGTTCTTATGAGTTTGTTGTTGTCATTGTGTTAATTATATAGATTTGGACTGTATGCATTGTCCGTTAATTACAAAGCATATCGTCATGCGCGGAGTTATTGTTTGTTAAGATAGTTTAGCGTAGCCTCCCAGAAGTGCGGGGCATCAGCTATTTTGGTTTTGGTTTTTTTTGTTCGGTTTGTAAGCCTCGTACCGAACGGTTTAATACGAATACGTGTATTGTTAAACCCCTAGAAACAAATAACCGTAGCTGTGGCACCATCATGAGGTTATTAGGTGGTGTTTCAGCTGCAGGACAGCACTGAATGCCCAGGTATAAAAGGCACAGCCCGCCACTGAATCACAATAATGTGTTTCTACTTTACATGATTTAAAAAAAACAACTAAAAAAACCCAGATTAATGTAGAAAGGCAACAGTACAGTGGTTACTTAAGAGCATGCTAACAAACTGTAAGTCAAAGTCCTGAGAACAGAGGCCAGAAGCAGCAGGTTTGAGAGTGACCGAGCTGCCACTCCCTGGCTCTGGTGTCCACTCTCCCGACTCACTCTCTCTTTCCACTGTGTTGTCACCTCTGTGTGGATGACTCCACCACACCTGATAGAGATTACACTGCAGGGGTGGAAGATGTCTAAACAGAGCAGCAGAGGCCAACTGGCTCTCTGCTCTCCAGACCGTTACATGTAATGTATTACCCTACTGGATCTTATTAGAGCCATGCTGAATCTCAGCGTGCAGCACAGGCAGTCTGAGATCAATATGGAGTCACGTTTAAAAATGAAAAGGATTGTTTTCATTCATATAGACTGGGGCAGCAGTGTCAGCTTTTAAAAGGATTGCTTTTTTTCTCTGGTTAATAGTTATTCTAATTCACAAATTCTCTTAAAAAGTGTCATCATCTAGATCTTTTCTTTCATCCACTTTCCTGTTTTTCATCTTCCTAGTTTGAGGAGTTCTTGTTCCTAAAACTAAATTGTGACATTTTAACATCCAGAACCTGCTGAAATACTGTAATGTTTCACTTTTTAAACCCAATGCTGTTTTGCTCAGTTCTTACTTCCTTACTTACAAGCTTTTGGCATTGCCACTTGACATGCACTATATTGTTTTTTTAGGCATGCCATATATTGTTAAATTAGAGAAAGATTAAGCTACTCTGAAATATACATGTGTGTGTGTGTGTGTGTGAGAGAGAGTCTACAAAGTCTTTCTTGGTGAATAACTATAATAATATCATAATATTACCTGTTCATGTATCTGAATGGAGAGGATCTAATGTTGGTGTTCAAAGGATGTAAAAATATTTTCACGAGGTATTCTACACCTTACTGTCAACAATATAAAATACTGGATGGATTTGGTCACTTTGTATTTACATTAGTGATGACTATGTTCTGAGTCTGTAGCCCTTGTGAAAGTAAACTATTTAAGCATTAGGTTTAGAATTCATTCATTTGTAGAACAGATATTCAGAATACAAAATGTATAACCTTGCATTCTGTTATTTTGTACACATCTATGGTTCCTGTCATGCGTTGGGGGATGTAAACAGGAAGTACACTGTCGTGTTGCCATGGAGTCAGTAGCACCATATATAATACACACATATATATAATACATTTGTTTACTCAACAATGAGCAGGCTACTGTCATTTTTGCATCGATATACAGTAACTGCATTGTGAGACTGTTAGAAAGTTGCACTGACATGGAAATGATTGTTTCTGGCTCCCCTATAGGAAGTTTTGAAAAAACTATATAATGTATTTATGTAATGACTGACAGTAAATACAGTGCACTATGTAGTAGATAGAGATACAGCCTGGGAGTTAGTTGTAGTGTATGAAACCATAAGTCCGTCTTTGCACAGTAACAATTATTATTTCTGAAAGTCTGAAAAGTCCCAAATCATATATAGCATGTTTTACATGAACTCTAAATGAACATCATGATATAAAGTTTCACTGATTCCAGCAGCATGTGTATGGCCTCGAATTGGGTTAGAATTCTGGTCTTGAGCTAACCCCTCAGAAATACTACAGCATTAGCCTCTTAAATGCTACGGTGAATTTACCCAGAAGAAGTCACAGTAGCTCCATTCGTTTGGTTTCAGCAGCTGTTGCTCCGGCAGGCATGCAAGAGACGGGAACGTCACACTGTTAACCTGAGAGCGAGAGAGCAAGAGCGAGAGAGAGAGAGAGAGAGAGAGAGAGAGAGAGAGAGAGAGAGAGAGATTATAGTATCATGAGAACTTTGCTTCGATGCCGCTGTACTGTACAGCAGCACTGTTAGTGCTCCATGTGTTCACAGACTTATACTATGGTATTCAAGGTAGTCTGCACTTGGTTGCTCTGGCAACACTCTCATCTCAGAGGAAGAAGACATTTCCAATGGACCCAGTATTGTTGATTCACATTTCTATCCGCCCGTCCTTGGGGACACTTGTCAATGCAGAGTCTTTGTGGTTCTTAGCTTTTCTGGGATTCATCAATCAGCTCTCTACCACAACACTCTAAACTTCTGCTCTGGCCCACAGCAATCAGCACAATGATTCCCAAAGATTGCCTTTAATTATCTTGGTGCAGTTAATTGTGTGCTCGCTCTGCCGGCAGCAGTGAAGTTGAATCTGCTGGCTGCAGGTCTCCCTGCTGTGAGCTGCTGGGTTCTGCTTTGGGGTTACACTCAATAGGACTGAACGTCATGCATGGCATTCCCCCGTGTGCTCGGTGCACTGCTTTTATACTGTTCCTTTCACTTAAACCTCTAGGGTTGTAGGGGAGCCAGAAGACAATCACCGCTTAATGAAATGCATTCACACAAGATAATCAAATACTCTGAAATCAAAGCTGATACAAACACACACAAGGCTCAGGTTTGACAAGTCATCACTCCCAGGCTTAGCAGAGCAAAAACTCTGGTTTCCCATAAAATACAAAATGTTGCTGTGCAGATTCTTCAGCGGCAAATTCAATTTGTCATGACAAGGAAAGAAGAAAGGAGAGAAAGAAACAAAAGGAAAGAAACCTCACATCTCATAAAGAAAATAAATCAAAAGACATGTCTTCACAATAAATAAGATACAGACAGAGACCAGGTTTAGCAAAGACTCCAGCAAACAAAAGAAGCTTTCTCTTCTCTCACATTCATTCCAATTAACCTCAGGAGGAGAGAGCCTGCAGCGAGGATGCTCTGTTTCTATTAAAAAAATGTCAGTGGCACCAGAGAGCCTCATGCCAAAGACTCTATTTCAGAGCAGATCGACAAATATGGTTCTGTTGATGACTATCCCAGAGACAATATTCAGATTGAAATACAAGAAGAAAAAGGCCTCTAATTCAACCTTATCATGCTTTATGAAGCTTTTAATTTGTTGGAGGGCATGGCTTTCCATTGAATCACAGCTAGAGGGGCTTTAAACTGACCCCCGCTTCCTTTGGTGAAGATGAGGAGAAGGCTACAATGAAAGCATTCATGCACACACTGCATCTGGCACATTCTTTCCTGATCTCGATCAACTAACCATCCACCAAACCCTTCCTCAGAGTATTGGACGTCCAATCTTAGCTTAACACTCATCACAAGGCAGCAGGCCTGCCAAGCTTTGGTTGCCCAAGTGCTGCTAACTAGCTAACCTGCACTGTAAGAATGCTTCTGCATGACTTTTAGCTTGGGACATGTACTGTAACTGTAGCCTCAGTCTTTTAGCCTTATAGCAAGTACAGTATGTCGGGTGGGTGTGGTCATTAAAAAAGATTTGAGCTGGACAGAGCGATCAGATCTCCAGGTGTAAATGTAATCGACTTAAATCACATCTGGATACAATCTGGATGAGAGGTGCATTTGAATGCCTGGTGTAAAGGGGGTCAGAGTTAACATTAGCTTAAGCTGATAAAAGCTAGCAGGGACAGTTCTCTTTTCAGCCAGCAAAATCGACAGACTAAAAACAAGAAGCTGCTTTTGTCTACTTCTGTCTGAGATCGAGTAAATCTGCCACTCTTATCATTATAATCTGCATATATGCAGTAGTCAAGGGTCACATGACCTCTTCAAGTCTTCACCTGTGGCACACAGTATCACTTCTCTTTCGCGCTGTGTCTCTTCTTCTATCCATCTGCTTATCAATAGCATCACCCTGGTTGCTATGGAAGCCAAGACATGCAACATGCCCCCCCCCCCCCTTATTTCAAGCTTGTGGTTTTAAATGTACAGTAAGAAAATAGATCTTGAGAAAATAAAAGTCAGAAAAATCTATAATGTCAGAGCAGCAGCACCTCTACAGTACCGATCGTAAGGCCCAACAGGATGCGATGACCTGACAACAGAGCAGAAACCATCTGATGCTGAATGGGATGATGTCACTGTGTATCTGTAAACAAGCATCAAACACTGGGTAGAAATATAGAGAGAGCAACACTGAAGAGGAAATGTAACTCTTTTGCTGCTGTCCTATGGTCTGATATAGTTTGTATATAGTCCCAATGTGTTAAATATGTGTATTAATGTATTTTATACCCACAACTGATGCAGCAAACATGTATCTGGAAAAATTAAATCCCACCTGGGTAATCTACACTCCTGGAAATCAAACTAGGGGGCAAACATACTCCAGCTCTCCTCTGCTGGTATCAAATGTGGTCCCTCAGGGTTACTGTATAGCGCCAGGGTGAGTTCATGGTAAGTTAAGAGTTCCCGTTAGTTGCCCCACTCACCGTGACCGTGGTCTCCTTGTTCTGTTTCCTGGTGGGAGACATTGATCCTGGGCTCTGTGGAGAGAGGAAGGACGCTCCGTCAAAACCTCCATCCTCCGTGTCAGACATGACTCCTCAACATACACACACTCACTGGCACGCACACTAACACAGTTGTTTTCCTGGCGAGTGCTGTTAGCGTCTCTCTGCTGCTGCTGCTGCTGGTGGTGTGTATGTTTGTGTGCTTGTGTGCGTTGCTGTGCAGAGTAGGGAGGATAGTTCTGCAGAGCAAAAAAGCATGGTTGGCTTTCTCTCTCTTTGTGTGGGAGTGTGGATGTATGTGTGTCTGTGTGTATATGTGTGTGTGTGTGTGTGTGTGTGTGTGTGATTTTAAGCTTAGAATAGAGTAATTTCCAGCATCCTAAGTTAACCACCAGAGTGATAATGTATGGAATGGACAGAAATGATGAGAGAACAAATAATATGAAGTAAGTATAGGGGATTCTAGACCTCTTCTCCTACAAAACATTAAAGATAGAGAAAAGAATCCACAGTAATGAACGCTTACTTACATTTTTTGAATGACTGGGTGTGTGTGCATGAGTGTAAGGAGAGAAGTGAGGACACAGAGGGAACAAGTGGTGGGTGGAGAACTGCACCCTGACTGCCTGGTTAATTATGATCAATGGAATAGATAGTGTAGGATGGATTAATTGCTCTAACTGCCATCAGCCTCTCCATTAATGATGAGCGCGATCTGAAATGTGGAAAGACTACATCATACATCTTTGGTATCAAACACAGACACTTTTTAATGACTCTATAAAAATGCTATGCTAGAGCTGACCTAATCAATATTTTCACATTTACAATAGATTCATTGACTACATGTAATAGGAAATGGAATCATCAGTTCCCCTGTCTTATAGCCTGTTGTTTTAGTTTTATGGCCCGCTGTAAAGATTTGACTGTTTAAATTCACTCTCAAAGATCTCATCAACTTTGTTTCCAGGAGCAGCCAGTAGAGTCTGACTGTAGCCGCGGCTGCTTTCATTGGCTTGTGGGATACAAAAACACCCACTTTCACTTCTTCTCTATTTCCCCAATGCACAGCCATTCACTCCCCACCTCTGGCAGACCTCTGTGCCAGGAGGAGAGCAGACGGGAGCTCTGGAGAAGTAGTCCACAAGCGGTGGGTGTGCTAGCTTGCTAACACTAATTCTTGTCTCATTTGTGGTCTGATAAACAGTAGCTACATCAGTATATCCATGTACCGTACGTATTCATCTGAAGACAACAAACCAAGATGAGCTTTATTCATATATTATGACACTGGTCAAATAGTCTTTGTAGGCTATGTGAGGACATTATTAGCATCAATGAATCGCTTGCTCTAAACTAGCTGGCTTTGCTTGGCTAGCAACCTAGCTAGTTAGTACAAATGACTTATGTTAATGTGACACTATAGTTAGCTTAGTTTGCCCCACATGTTTCATCAAAGTCACATAATGGTAAAATTATTTAAGAATGAGTTAAACCGTACTTAGAACCAAATTCATAGCCACTGATTCGACTGACACGAACAGGACAACGAACTTCTGGGCAACAAAAAAATGAAAGTCAATAGTTCAGGCTCTGGTAACTGGTTGTTCCTGTTGATTGATCTACGTACGCGGCTACAATCACACCTGTCTTGGTGCAGCATGCAACTGTGTGCGACCTGTCGTGACTGATAAACTTAGATTTAGCATTAGCAGCTGAAGAGTTGGAGGAGACCAAAACAGAGCTAAAAGGAGACTGAGTGTTAGACCAGGTGGCCAGAAAAACAACTTGCTTTGTGTCTATCTGTGTATGTAAACTATTTGCTCACATATTAGCCATAATCAACTTTAGAAGGTCACAATGTGTCAAATGTATAATTTCCAGCTTACTGATCAAAAGTAGCCCAAAAACGGAAAAATGCAGTTCCAAAACCCAGCTCTTGTTAAAAGAAACTCTACGGCCATGGTCTGAAATTAGCACTTGCCGCCTGCCAAAATGCAGGTAACTTGTTGGCAGTGGCATTTAAAAGGCCACAAGCCACTTTGGCGGACAGGAAAAATGCATCACAAAAAGACATTAAGGTTAGGTATCAAGAGTATCAAGAGCTAGTCCAAACTATGTGCTCTGTGCATGACAAATGGCTTTGGTGTAAAAAAGGAAGTAGTATGATGCCGACATGGCCAGAGTTTATGCTCACTCCACAAATATTTTCGACTGCAGTGGGTGTGTTACATGCTGTAAAGGAATAGGAATAACAATAGTCAGACAGCTTTACCTGTGGCTCTGTGCTGCTCTTCCTAACCAGACTGTTGTGTGAATGTTCCACATGATGCAAGGGACTACCACCTGAGTGAAATCCATTCACTGGAGGGAAATAAGAGCAGGAGGGAGAGATCAGGACAGAGAGAGTGAGACATTTCATTAGTTCTTTGGTGTCTGCAGATGGGCTGTAAACTTGTGCTGATCCGAGGAGATTTCACTTATGAGTGAAACCAAGTCAGTGCTGAACTATCATTTAGTTTTTGTAGCTAGATAAATGTCTTTAATGCAGCAAGCACAGATAGTCAAAAACAAAGCTCTGGATTGGTTTGGGCTAGCTATACATACATCATCATTACGTTTGTGTGTAAAGTTCTTCCTAAGTTAACTGCTAGCTAGTTTTAAACTTACAAAATTGTGTTTCACTATTAACTAATTCATGTCTTAGCTAGTAAAGACTATACTATATAAAAAGGAAGTTGCAGTAGCATCACAAGCTGTTTCATAACTGAACTGTAAATAACAATATTTTAAATGTAAATACCATGAGTTAGAGTGAGTAGGACATGTCCAATTATGCTAAGCTAACCAACTTTACATTATTTACATAGTTAGCTGAAGGTTTTGTAATTTGAGGCATATTGTATTATTTTTGCAGCCTATGAGGTGAAATTAAAATCTGCCCATTTGGCATCGTTATTAAACAGCATTTTGACCGAGTGTCAGATATGTCAACCGTATTCCATATTAGCTTCCAGTTTTACTCTTCACATATTAGCAAGCTAACATTGTCAGTCGGTTTAGTTACTGTACATAACAGTTACAAGTTCAGTTGACTACACAGCAGTTACTAAACATATTAGGGACAACTAATCTCTACATAAGAACTAGTTTCATGTTCTATTTCAAGGTATCTCAGTATGTATGAGACACGTTGCTGTTTGGGAAGTGATACAAATGAATGGGGGCTGCTCCCAGCCTTTGAGCACTTCCTCTAGTGGTAAACGCCACACACACCTTGCTGTCTCTCTCTTTTTATCTGCCTTTAGAACTGGGGCCAAAAGAAAGAGACAGGGCTTAGTGCTGCATTTGCGGTTCCACATAAAATTAGTCACAGGAAGTGTGTTTGGAGTGCATGAGTGTTTGCTTTGTGCCACTGTGGAATTTTAGGGAAAATCACAACCCCAGGGCAATAAAACTTGAGGAAGGTGAAGTGACGAAGAGTTGAGATGAAGAGAGAGATATTTGTAGAACCTGTTGGCAGGGAGTTCTTGTGTCGGAGAGAGGTCCTGGGGGTCCCAGGTGCACTGGACGGTCTCTCCCATGTCGTCTCTGATGGAGTGTTAAGGAAAAATGGAGAGATGACATTAAGAGAGCAGTACCAGTTCTCATATTCTTTTTATCAATATGTCAACAGTGTTGGAACTATTTGTTCCTTTTGGGCAATAATAAGAGGAAGTGATTCCATCTGTGGGCGCAAACTAGGCACTTGTTTCAGTCAGCAGTTAAACTATAAAAAAGGCACAGGTCTTACAGTACAGTTGTTTTTATAACAATGTGAATGAAATGGACTTTTGTTTCTTCATTTGTTCAGACATTGTTCTCACGTTCCGTTTTTTCCACAGCCGTTGATTTCTGTCGACACAGAAGTGTTTTCTAGGAGCAGTTTACTTAACTTCTGCCACTACAATCACAAAAATATGTCACTATAAATGGTAAATGGTCTGTACTTATACAGCGCTTTTCTACTCTTTCTGACCACTCAAAGTGCATTCACACTACATGTAATCATTCACCCATTCACACACTGATGGCAGGGGCTAACATGCCACCTGCCCATCAGGACTATCTAACATTCATACACCGTAGGCACAGCTACGGGAGCAATTTGGGGTTAAGTGTCTTGCCCAAGGACACATGGACATGGACTAGCGGAGCCGGGGATCGATCCGTCGATCCTCTGATTGAAGGACGACCCTGCTCTCCCCTGAGCTCTCCACAGTATAAGAGTTGCTATTTCTACAAGTCAACTAACAACAACCTGTGCAGCTGGGTTCATCCCATCAATGCATGCATTTTTGTGGCTAGTTTTCCGACAAAGCTAGATAGCTAGCTACATTTACTGTCAGTGCTTCTCTGTACTTTTCCTTTACAAATCAACAAATGAATAAATAAACACAGCTAAGTATTAAGTTACAGTACTTCTGTTTTTAGATTCCTAAATAGAAGAAAACAAGTGACAGCAAACTACAGACACTTATGCACTCCCATTGCATAACATAAAAAAACAGCTGGCCCCAAATATGTTCACATTTTACAAGAAAAGAAGAGAAGTTCTATATGTATGAGTCATACTTCAGATTGAATTGAATTAACAGATGGATGAAGGATTTGAATTTTGAAAACGTACTCATTGCACTGTGTCTTTAATAAAAATGTATTTTGGGTTATGTTAACTTGATTGACAGGTGTCTCTGCAACATGTGGTGATTGTCACATGTCCAATGTGCTCAGATTTATATTTTGTGTTACAGTACCTACCAAGAATACTTTTATCACATCATGACCACAATCAACAACAACCCCGAGCTGGAAAAACATACTTAAATACTAGCCGTGTGTGGAAGAGCCTCATGGTGATGAAGAATGCCTTGTTCAGCAGCCACATGCCCCTCCTCAGTAAAGTGACTCTGGATAAAATCAGGTTCCTTTATCAATCATCTGCTGTCTTTTATAGTAAGGCCAGCTAAACACAGCAGATACAAGCTATTCACCAAATAAAGGGACAGAAGTTTCATTTTGTAGGTTTGTAAAGTTGAACTGAGCTCCATAGTGACCCTGATACTTCCCCATCATCTGTCCCCATTTGACTTCTGCTGGTGAAGATGCTGCAGAACAGGGACCGACAAAGACCCTAATGTACAGGGGCTCTCTTTGAGTTATACTCCCCTGTCCATTCTCACCACAGCACCGAGCTTAATGAGCCCTTTACTGCCAGCATAGAAAGAAGAGGCACGGACATGTAAAGAGCTCTTATTTCATTTAGGTCTTTTTGACCGGCTCTGCTCTATTTGGCGCTGCTTAGAAGAGGAGACAACTGAGCCAAGCCCATCAGATCAAATGACATGCATGGAGGGGATAACTGGCAGAAGGCTTATGGAGAGCGGCTGTGCCTTCACGTTTGATGTACAACACCAGCGCGCAGCCTTTACTCACTGGCCCTAAATGCCTCCATTTCTCTCCGTTAGCTTGTCATAAACAAATCGATACTGTGAAAAATGTGGGATATTAATGCAAAAAATACATCATAATCTACTTACCTCAGGGAAATTGTCTGTTATTATGACTGTCTGCATTGCCAAAGGGATAGCAATGAAACTCCCATTCAAGAAGATGTATATTACATTTAACACGTGGATGATGCCCAGTTTGTCAGATTGAAAGCACTCAGTTGACCTTTTTGATATAATTTTTAATTGAACTCGTCCTTTCAATATTTTTCACTCAAAAGAAACATCCTTTTATATGTTTTGTTCATGTGACTGTAGGTATGAGGTGTGAAATCCCAAATGTTGGCCACGATGTCAGACACCTGAGTGGAACAGGTTGAGTTTCTGGGCAACTGGCTCCTGAAATGCAGATTGTTGATCATTTCTGTCAAACAGGCATTGATACAGGTGAGAGATCAGACTTGGCACCTGCCAGAGTCATAGCTCCAGATACAGTGATGCATATGCAGCAGCAGCAGGAGTGATTTTCATCAGCCGCCTCCTCAAAGACGAGCGGAAGTCTAAAAACTAGCAAATTACTCAGCACAATTAAGCCACTTTACCCTTTGTGTAATAGCTAATCCGCACTTTTCAGGCCTGACATGGATCTTAATGATTTGAATTCATGATATCTATTCAGGTTTTTTTATGGAACATAAAGAAACATCAGTTTATGCTTCTCTCATTCACCAAAGTCAGTCACATTTCATTCCGCATGCATCTGTGGTTCAGTCAGCAGAGTGTAGCTGCGCTTCTGCGGCTGACAACTGAAGACAGTAGCTCCATTGTAGCAGATGTGTATAAGTAGATGTATGAATGAAAACAGTCAACAGCAGATCAAAAAACAAAAACCCTGGCATCAGCTTACTGCCCGCCAGCCACGCCACAAGTGATGCAAGACATCCCCGATTCTGAACGGGGAGATGCAGAGAGTGACCTAGTTATAGCTTTGACACAGCTATATTTTATTCATGACCATATGACACTTGGCCTTGATGAATTAGCTACCTCCTGTCTCTGACTATGATCAGTCAAAACAGCTCATTCAAACTCTGTATCATCCCAAATAGGAAAGTAAGTGGTTAAGGATCTCCTCTCGTAGCAAGCAGAAGATACACTGTAGCTATTGCAGCATCTACAGGTGTGCAAGACGATGACAGCAGATGACGGCAGGCGGGAGTATGCATTTTAATGACAGCAGAGCAGACAGTGGCATTGAGACTTAATGACTACGTTTACATGCACTTTCATATGCCACTATTATTCCAGATATGACAATATCCCGAATTTGATGTGGCTCATGTGAACATCCTATTCTATTTGGATATTCTGAATTAGGCCTTATTCCGAATGGAGCATTTTTCGTTCACGACGTGGGATATATTGATATTATTTGGGTTTTAGGAGCATTCTTTGGACATGTAAACAGCACATTCAAAATATGCATCTCAATAAAGGACGTTTTATGTTATTTGTAATATACAAGGAATGTACTAGAGTATTCATTTTCATTAACCATGTAAACAGCTTATTAGCAATTTTTTTTTTTCGGAATAAGGGCAAAAACCTGAATATGTGGTGCATGTCAATGAAAGAAGAAGAAAGAAAACCACATTTGTTGATGTAAATTTGTGATGCAAATGACAATCCAGCCATGCAGCGTAACAACGGGATGTAATATTGTTATTATACAATGTTTATGTTTTTCTATTTTAGCAGCATTAATGAAAACCTTTTTCCCACAAGATGCAGCACAAAAAGAGCTTATTTTAATGCTAGCAAACTATGATTGTTTAATTGTGTTCCAATCAAATTTGGATAGTGAACCTCAAGAACATGTTTTTCAGAAAAAGATTTACAGAAACAGAAGCTTGTGGAATAGTGGCGACTCGCTATGTGCTAAAGCAGACTAGCTAACACAGTATTTAGCTAACACTTTCGAGCTACAAACAGATATCAGCTGAAGCCTGGCTCTCTTTTGGGTTGAGGGGCTGGCTGCTCTTTAGCTGTGATAGGAGGGTGACTGTATTGTTTATGTAAATATAAGTTTAAATGAAATGGTTTATACTGATTTTGTGTCAAAAAAGTTATTTACAGGACATATCTGTATGAGAATATCATGCCATTTCATTCAGCGTGGCTTTGTAGAACAAAGGCAGTAAAACTGCCTGTGCCAAAGCACACTGACTATAATCCATCGGGCTTAATAGTCATATTCTTCCGGGCGAAAGTACTAAAGTTTGCCGCGCTTCTCCTCACACAGCGTTGCGATCACCTGCGCAACAAATACATCAAAACGTGCGGCCTAATCGGGGGGCACGTTTTGCGAAAAACTGAGCAACATTTCTCCATTCACTTGAATGGGGTTTTGGCGTGAAGAGAGCTAAAAAAAAACACTTAACTTTGGGACCATATTGACTAGCCATACATTAACGTAGAAAAATGATTTGAAGTTCAAAACGTAGACAAAACGCTGGACTTTATTGAGCCAAATAGACATTTTGATAGCTAGCACAGTTTTCATTAAGTCAACATTTAAGTTTCAGGAATATTTTGGGTCAGTTTCAGATTTTATAATGGGTGTGTATTGCACGGAATGTTCAGCGCTAGAGTGATGACATCACAGTCAGAGTGGAGCGGAGCAGGAAAATTCCAAACAAATTGCTCCGGGTCCCATAATGTTTACTCTTTATACACCATTTTTGGCCCAAATGATTGGAAAAGTGTCTGTGGAATCCAACAGACTTACACATTTGGCTCAAAGAGCCGCAGAGCGACATGAACTCCAACCAACTGCTCCATTAGACTCCATGTTAAATCTGACCACTCATTTCTCAAAGAAGGCAGATGGTACCAGTTTTGTATATTGCTCTGGAGCTCACATTTTTAACACCACAAACATAAAAACCACATCAGCGCGTTCGTCAGTCTTATCTTTCTCATGGTATCCATATGTTGGCACTCAGACTCATGCTTTCTTTAAAAAGTAGGCAGGAGTTTTGTTCAAAATCACTGTTTACTGTAACGTTTCTTAATCAGTCTGCCTCTCCAACCAAGTGCGTCCTCACCATGGCAACCAGTTACACACACGCTCTCTCTGTTTGTCTGTCTCCACACACACACACACACACACACACACACACACACACACACACACACACACACACACACACACACACACACACACACACACACACACACACACACACACACACACACGACTTGGAGGTATTCAGTCAAAGGCATTGTTAGACCTCCTGTCTGTCTGTCTGTCTCTCTCTCAATGTGTGTGTCAAACATTATGATGTCTCCTCTCCCCCTCTCTCCTCCCCCTAGTCCCACCCTGTCAAAATAAAAGCCCCACAGAGTGAATTCTAACTGAAATGCTTGTGATGAAGCCTGTCATTTAATAACCTCTGTATATGTGTGTCAAACATTATGATGTCTGCTCTCCCCCTCTCTCCCCCACCCAGTCCCACCCTTTCAAAATAAAAGCCCCAGGGAGTAATTGTATCTTAACCTCAGAATGAGGTTATTAAGCAATGTTCTGTCTTCCCATCACAAATACAGAAATGTAATTTCCAAAGGTATTTCTAAGGTGTCACAGCTCTGCCCCTTCTCTCCTGTCTCTTTATTTGTCACTCACCTATCAGCTCATTCAGTACACCTGTCAGCCTCCCTCATCATCAGCCTAACTCCCTTCACCTGCCTCTGTTCACTAATCAAGCACTCCCTCCTCATCAACACAACTCCCCTCACCTGCCTCTATCTAGTCACTATATAAACCCCTGTCTCTCAGTCACTCCTTGCCAGATCATTGCCATGTCTACCTGCCTGTTTGGCTCGTCCTGTTCCCGGTTTCCCCGTCTGCCTCGTCCTGCTGGATTCCCCCGGATTCCCCCCCTTGTCTCGTCCGTGGATTCTCTATTGTGTTCCTGTAAGTTTCCTGTTCTGACCTCATAATTCATTAAATACCTGCTTCACTCTACTTCTGGTTCTGTCTGCATTTGAGTCCTCCAATACAACCTGCGACATAAGGTATATATCTCAAATACAGAAATATTTTATTTAATCTTTAGCTTAAACTAAATATTATCTAAAATGTATTTTATGAATCTAAAATACAGAAAAGAGAAGCAATATCTCAATTTAATCTCTGATACTGTGTGTGTGTGTGTGGCGACGTCTTCGGGCAGTCGAAGACACTCTGTCAAAATTTATTGTGGAATTTTCTAGTTTAATTTACAAACTATATGAGGAGTTGCTCATAGTTTAGTATGAGTCAGACGTTATTCAAAACTACCTGGAAACTGAAGGGATGGTCTGTGTGCTGTACGTCTACAGTATGTGTGCTGGGATTGTTGAGTATTTGACTGGTGTGTTTATAAAGCAGCCCACTGGTCAGGCTGGGATGAGTGGAGAGTCTGGTGCAGACCACAGCACCCAGCAACACAGGAAGTTAAACTGAGAAAAAAAACACGCCCTGACGCAAGGACATGCAGCCCTCATCCACGCACACTGCTCTGTTACTATAGCGATGCAGAATCATAAACACACACGCAGGACCATATCTAATCTTGCTGAACTTTACAAAAACAAAAGGCTTCAGCAAAAATAGCAGAGATGCTATAAATACCAGTAGTTTGAGTAAAACTGTTATCAGATGGGTTTGTTTGGAGACGGTTGCTGGGGAGGTGAATGGACAGGACCACT
Organism: Pholis gunnellus; assembly: GCF_910591455.1. Taxonomy (NCBI): domain Eukaryota; kingdom Metazoa; phylum Chordata; class Actinopteri; order Perciformes; family Pholidae; genus Pholis; species Pholis gunnellus. The sequence continues at coordinate 2,173,237 of NC_136548.1, forward strand.
GTGTGTGTGTGTGTGTGTGTGTGTGTGTGTGTGTGTGTGTGTGTGTGTGTGTGTGTGTGTGTGTGTGTGTGTGTGTGTGTGTGTGTGTGGCGCAGTCTCACTTAAGTCCTGGAGGTTTTGTGTGCCCTCAGAGACCGGTTTCACTACACCACAGCAACAATCTTTATGCACCAAGGTACAGATGTGGGTTTTTTTTTTTTACACGCAGTAAGTTATGAAAAATGAATCATTTCCTCAGGAAAACGTGGACTACTTTGTTCCAGCATGGTATTGTCATTTCTGACTCCGTCCCTCTGGAATTTGATCTGTTTTACTGCTATAGATAAGCCTCCCAACCCTGTCACATGAAGAGAAAACAGATCTGTTTAATCCCCACAGGAATAATGTGGACACTAAGGGGGAGGAGTCAGACGCTTTGAGTATCAACACATTCAAGATGGTCAAAAGAGCCCAAAGAGTCTGGTTTGTTTCCAACTCTTTGGATGTTTTTGGTCATTTTATCTATATAGAGGACTCCCCTGGTCTTGTGGCTGTGTGGAGCCCTCGGATCATTCTAGACCGTCTTTAATGGCCACAGTGTGACCACTGCAACCACAATCAGAGATGTACATGATGTGGTCTATTAAAGTCCATGTGCTTTCTCTTATTTTAGCGCTGTGTATTATATTCCACTCATATCACTCAAACAAGGTTCACGGATTTAGTAGGATGAGATAAAGGCCTGCCCAGTGTTTAAAACAGCAAAATCCATTCATAACCATGGAAGTAATGGATTTGCTTGCAGGGACAGTCGTCATTCGCTCGACTAATTATAAACTGCTCCACAAATGGGGGAGAGTTTGCAGAAAGTTTTGAGAGTCGATACTATAATAAATCTTTGAAATAAACTCGGTGAGCGACCGAGCTCTTCAATAAACGCTTTATTTATTTATAAATGATGCAGAAACCTGAGAACGAAATGCCAGGTGGGAGTAAACGGCACTATACAGGGGAAACAGAAAGCCATCGTGTCCCTTCTGGCTAGCCTGTCGGCAGTTAGCTGACCAGCTAGCGAGAGGTCACTACGTCTCCAAGCTTCTACCTCCAAATATTTTGATGTGACTAGGCTTGAAAAATGTTCTTACATGACGCCTGTTGTCCCTCTGTGTGACTGGTAAACACTGCCTCTCAGAATGGCAGATTGGTAAATGGACTTGGATTTATATAGTCTTCCAACCAATCCAAGCACTGCATACTGTCAACTTTCACCCATTCACACACACATCCATACACTTGTGGACTGGAGGATCCAGGATTGAACCGCCAATCTTCTGATCAGTTGACGACCCGCGCTACCTCCTGAGCCACAGCTGCCGAAAAACCTGCATTTCTATCCTTTATCATATCCTGAAGTCAAAGGCACGACAAGATATTAGTATCATCGGTCATGTTGTGCAGTGAGTTCACTCAGGGAGAGTAAAAGCAGGCTATGTTGCTGTGTCTGCGGAACAGACGAGGGTATTAAGCTGTCTCTGTCACTGTGTGTGTGTCTGTGTGTGTGTGTTCAGGGAGACACTGAGAGGTGATTGTGCGTACAGAAACAAGGCAATCAGCAGCAGTATCAGATCTTCTGCACCCTCCGTCTCTCACTGGTACCATCACTGCTGTACAGACACAGTGTATGTTACCTCCATTACTGAAATGGCTCACATATTCTTATGATGAGTACAAGCTCCTCGATGGAACATTCTTCATGAAAGATATTGCTTTGGCAGGAAAGGGTTTTACATAAAGTAAAAATTAATGGTAGGAAAAATGTCAGGAGTCACCTCAAAGAAACCTGTTTTCACTTCATCTTTAGCATGTTGCCTTTCAGTCACTTTGATAAGAATGAATCACAGAACAGTCCTCCTATATCACAGTAAAAAAATGCCCAATAACCACTAAAAACGGCACTGAGTAATATCTGTTATATCTGATGCAAAGACAAAAACCTCTGACATGTCAAATCTGGTTTGGATTTGGTTTTGACTAACCAGAATGACTTACCAGATATCTTGAATACAAATTCGGGGACGTCATAATGTAATTACGATTAGTCAACATGACATAGTGAAGACATGTATTCCATGTAAACGTTAAAACAGCTTGCCATACAATGCCACGAGGGAGAACTGAATTGTTTATATTAATAATCAACATTTCTCACATTTCAGACTCGAATTGAGTTGTACATATCATTAATTAGAAGTACAAGTTGTCAAAATTACATTATGGACATGTTGACTTAGTATTATAACATGTATAACACAATTATAACATCTGTAATTGAGTCCATGGTAAAAGTATTTAAGTTACAGATATTTATAATGAACGTTTCCACTAGTAAGACAATAATTGTTGATACCAAGAATTAACATTTTGACTAGTGGGAAATTAATTGTCGATATAATTAATAAGAGTCATTATAGTAGTCACAATTACACTATGGATGTGTTGGCTTGGAATTCTGACTGGTCAAAAACAAACTGTTGATATGAATAATGAGCTATTACCACTACTGGTTATCTGTTCAAATGGTTTGTCATAGAAGGGTGCAGCTGTCAGAGGGCAGGGGGGTTTGGCCTGATGTGGGCAAAGCTGAAAACCCATTTCTGCAGTCTAAAACGTGGATGTTCTGCCTCTTACGTTTACACAGTGAAAACTTTTTCATTATAATGAACATTAAAGGAGTTGCTCAACATTACGGAAAATGCACTCATTTGCTTTCTTTTAGAGAACGAGATGAGAAAATCAACCTCATTAAGTATGCAGCTGGAGTCAGGAGGTGATTAGCCTAGCTTAGCATAAAGGCTGCAAGTAATTAACATGTATCTTCAAGAGGACCCGGATGATAAGCAGAATGTAAAAACTTTGATTGTGGTTTTAGGAAGAATGTGTGCTGGACTGTTACATTTCATTGGCTCTTACCGTTGCTTGTGGTGTTGACGTAGTATCGCCGCCCTTGTGGAGACATGTAGCATCTCCACTGAGGAGGCAGGGGGTCTTTGAGGTCCTCAACAGGGAGCTGACTCAGAGAGGCTGTCCTCTGTCAAAACAGACAAAGCGAGTTTGTGTCAGTAACCATAAACAGCACAGTGGAGGTGAATTGAAAACATGTTGGATCAGCAGACAAAAATGTATTTCTCAAGGCTCTGTCATTGGAATAATTGCTGGAGATAAACAGATAAAAGAAATTCAAAGAAAACCATGGATGATTGGGCTGCACAACAGTTGTAGACGAAATGTGCAGCGCTCGGCTCGGTTTCAATGTGGTTCTCATTTCCTCAAGTATTTCACAACCAGCAACCAATGACATCATAGCAGAGCAGGCTGCGCTACCACCGCTGCCACACAAAGAACAACAAAGTGCCTCTGAGACCCTGAGCTCCAGAGTCAGCGCTATGTGCACACAACATACAGCTGAAGAACACAGGAGGCAAACGGCACACATCTGCTCCTGATTAGCAGGAAAACAACAGGCTGAGACCACTGTAGCACAGAGTGGGGATGATGCTGTTTGGAGACTTGGGAGAGCAAAATGAAATTCCATATCAGCTACAGTTTGGTTATCGGGGTCCATGCCAAGTCACTGAAGCATCTAGAAGAGGTTAGTGTAACTGCAAATCAGTCCAGTCTCTGCAGGCTGGATATGAATTGAACAGAATAGAGTAGGAGAAGGAGGAGGCTTTGCAGCCATCATGGACATAAACATAAATGACCGTTTGCTAAACCCCATCTCTGAACAGCCATTGCCCAATCATAGCTTTACAACCAAAACTAAGCTTGGAAGGTCTGCCAAAATCCTTTCCCAAACCAAAAACACAAGTAGTAAAAGTGTAAGGAATGTATTCGACTATGTGTTTGTCTGCTCTAATGTGAGCTGCAAACGTTAGCATGTTTCTTGGAAGTAACATTACTTCCAAGAAGCATTTCATACTTTCATACTACATGAAATAGTCAGTGTTTTCAGCCAACTCATAGATTTATGAAATGTAGCTTGCTAGCTATATAGCTGATACAATCTGCCTGTGACAGTCTTCATTCCAGCTGTAAAACTTTATTAGAAGCCTGATTACGTCTACCCGACTGAAGTCAAGGTCCCATTGTTTCAAAAATGATGTGTAGTGAATCCAGCAAACGCAGCAACAGTAGCTAAGACTCAGCAGTCGGTCAGGTGGTGATGCATTTGGACCTGAGATAAGGTATAAACCAGAGCAAGCTATTTGATGTTTCTAAAGTAGATCAGGGCGTGTGATGGGAAACAAAAATGCTATTCATCATCACTACACAGATCAGCTCTAAGCAAACCTTTCTTCATGGATATTATCTATATCATCACCTTTGTCTTGGTAATCAAGCAGCACTGAGGACGGATTTATGCACAAACTGCTCACATGCATCACCTCAGCAGAAAGTTATTGTTGGCCATAGCTGGAAGAAGCCAGAGCTCCCAGGTTCCACAGGACTGGAGAGTATGCATCCATGTCCCGGGTGACTTGTTATGACTGCATGTAATTACACAGGCTGACAGCGCTGCAGCCATGTTTTCCCTTTGATGGTCTCGTGGTCACTGTTATATTTGTCCTTCGTGTGCTGTGAGAAACTGGTTTTCTTGAATAGTCAGTCATTTCCAACAGCAGTGAAAAGTAGTAATGGATCTAACGATTGGTAAACTCCAACATGCCGTTAAAGAAATATGAGCTATTTCCAATCACATCAGTGACACAGTATCTCATGTTACTGTAGGGAAAGGAAATGGAGAGAGAACACGTCAACATGAAGGCCAAACCACAGATACAGCTAAGTGCTACACTACATGTATGTAGAGGCCAGGCGCCCTTCAGTTGTCCAACAACATGGGTTATTATTACACAGTATAGCTGGGTGAAAACGGCACAGAGTAGGCAATAGCAATGTCTCCATGAACAAATTTGATTATTTTAAGCATTAGAATAGCTGTATGGAAAGTGCAAAATGACTTCCCTCAATTGCGAAGTGGTGAGCATACGACCTGTATTATACTACAAGTCTGTTAGAGTCTGTGAAGGGATGTGTGCATATAGTTTTGCTTATGTTTCCCCTCAAGAAAAACGTGTTAGCTCCGTCAGCACTGTTAGCTACGAGCTGCCAGCTCAGGGGTCACCATGTTGAGTGCCTTTAGGAGGCAATCAAAATGCTCCTAATCTCATATATAGCACCTCCTTTCCTTTGGAAAAAGTGAATATTTCCTAAACTTTCTCACCTCTCTCTGACTCAGTAGGTTACAGGTCTTACTGCCACCAGGGGTTTTACGGTTTGCACTGATGTTAATGGAAGACACCTCTGTTAAAGTGAATGCTTAGAAGTCTCTGAACGTTCCTCACATTCAGTGACTTTGGGGATGGGTGATATGGACAAAATACTCTATTATGGTATTTTGATGTGATATTGAATTATTGATAAATAACATGATTGAAGTGATTTTTGCTGTTAAATCAATTGAGAAACTGTTGATGAATATAATAATCTGACAAGAATGTCTGTTTTAAGCTCATAGCAGTTACAGGTACTTCATCACATTGATGCAAATGTTAGTGTATGCAGTAGATTGATTTGTGGCGGCCCACGACAATATTAAGAGCCACATATTGAACATCAGCCCCTCCTCTCTGTGTACACTGGGAATCAAAACACGATGATGATGTGCTGGAGGAACAACTGCTGTTGGCTTTTACTTGCAAAGAAGACGGCTGCTAATTATTTAATAATGAATTAAAAGATGTGGGTGTAGTTTGGTCACATGTCAACACATTCACATATCTAACTCCTCAAATACAGACACTTGGTCAGTGGCCCTAACATCTAAACACTCCAGGTTCCCCTCTACCATCAGTTAGACTGTACACTCATTCAATAGCTTCTTTACAAAATAAACTTGTCTTCACAGATAAAAGTCCTGTGTTTGTTTGACCCATCCTACACGGCCCCCCCGCCCTACGTCGACTACCACACTCTTCATACTGCGTGAGTTGCTCTGAAGGTCTAATAAGGACATGGACGGGTTTACATTGGATTTAGTTGAAAGCCTGATGCGTCTCATACAGACGCTGAAGGGTGCCTCTGTGCACTGACCAAGCGTCGGCATTTGATGAGTTGGGACTGAGACCAGAATGCACATGGTCATCATCAGTGAAATGATACCACAGTATAGTTTTGTCTCTGAGAAATGGTCTCAAGAGCAGGCAAAGAGAGAGGGGGGTGGGCCACTTATAGTCAAGAGGACCTGGATGATGTGCAAAACTCTTGACATGGAGACATTTAAGGTTGTTGACGTGGTTCATTCCAGTGCTACGATTTAAAAAAACTCAATGTACCTCTTTATCTACAGTGTAAGTTTCTGTCTCAAAGCTTTGCCTGAACAGTGTTGAGTCACATGAGCCCCACACATCTGACAGTCCTGTCACACACTCAAAACTAAACAGACACGAGTGAGAGAATGGGAGCACCTTGGTGGTGGGGAGTATGACGAAGCTCAGAGCCAGCTCTTCTCGCCATATGCAACATTAAATAATGCACCATTCCAGCTGGTTAACCTTCTAAACCCCAGACTGCCTTTGGCTCCACATTCACAGCACGCCAGAAAAGCCCCTGGCAGAGAACAGAGGGACCCATCGATGCTGAATGTGAGCTCTGCTCAACAGTCTGAGAGATGAACCTGCATTAGTCATTGCAGCAGTCCATTGAGAAACATGAAGATAAGAGAAGTCTGTAACCAACAGATTGTGAGCTGGTGAAATGTGTCACCATCACATACGAAATATGATCAACGTGTTTTTACTTTCATTATGTCCAGTTTGCCTGAAACTTTTTTAAGTTTAAGTTAGTCTTTTTTGCCTTTCCATCATCATTTGACAGATGATAGTAAAGAAAAAGACATCAAACATGCAAAAAACAATCACGGTTAAAGGGTAAATACGTCTAAAGGCAAGTAGACATCTCGACTGTAAAACATCACGTGACGGAACACAAACCTGTCAGAATGAAGCACCGGTTACTATCACTGCATCCCATACTGAAAAGGAATCTTATAGTGCTAACAGCTGCTGAGTTTGGTGTATACTGTTGATACAAATGATGTTTCATTATCACTTAAAGAGTGACAGACACATTAACACCATCCTGAAGAAAATGAGGAAGGAGGAGGAATCCACCCAGCCTGTCCAGACTGTGACTTTAGTGATTCATCATTATTTTGTTCAATACAGAACAAAAAACAAGCTTTATTGCACTTGGAAATTCTAAACTTCAACTTCAACTTTTAAACTTCACAACTGATTGTGTGATGTGAGAGTGACAAACATACAGAGAATTATCACTGAACTCAGTAGTTTGTTTTGGTTTTACAGCCCCAGGAGTTTCATTTATAACTTACCAACAAAACGGGGCCTGAACGCCACTTCACACACAAAAGAAGAGAGAATGTGCGCACCTGAACGCAAACTCTGACCCATGCGTACGCACGTTAGGGAGACACAGAAGGTAAGGTGGTGAATTAAAGCCAGATTGTAGAATGTGAGAGGCATCATCAAACGTATAAGGACTCCTCTCTCACAGTTAATTTAACTTCATAACACAGGTTACTTACAGATCCACTTTATCGTAACCATTAAGACCAGCAGTGTTATTTGTGGTAGTGAGCCTCAACTATTCCACAAGCACCTTTTAATTGTAAAAGATATAAACCAACTCAAACCTCAAATCAAATTCAGCTCAATATTTCATCGTCTGTTCAGAGGAGAAGGCCGAACTAGCGACACTTGTGTTCAGCTGATGAAATCATCATCATTGGTTGTACACACACACTGTATATGAAGTGGAAGTAGTCATGGTGATGTCACCCATTGGTTTATGGACTGCCATTGTGAAGCCTTGAGTTTGGCAATTTTGGCATCACCATCTTGGATTACAGCCGTCGCCATGTTGATTTTTGCAACCGATGAACAGAAGTGACCATATTTGGACTGAGAGGGAGTGACGTAGAGACGCCGTGTACGTCTCTGGTAGAGACCTGTCAATCACTGTGAGCCCCGCCCTAAAGCATCCCCTGTTTTATGGTCTGTTTGACTCTAAATGGACCATCATTTACTAAATGAACATCATGCTGTATTGAAGAAGACTTGAAACTAGAGATTGAGATCATAAACTCATGTTTACAATGTTTACTGAGGTAATAAATCAAGAGAGAAGTAGAGTCATTTTCTCATAGACTTCTATACAACCAAAGGAGTCGCCCCCTGGTGGACATTAGAGAGAATGCAGGTTTAAGTTGGCTTCACTCTGCTAAACCGGGGGTTGCCGCCTGGTTGTACTTAACCAAGATAACATCATATAGCAATAAAGAATAGCAGAGCGTCGATAGTTTATATTAACATCTTACTGTGTATTTATTACCAAGTACGATTTCAGTTTCCATTTGTTTTTGTAAATAAAATCGCTGCAGTGAACACGACTTTATTGATTGATTGATGCTTTATTCCATAGTGACAGATACAGCATACTGTACTGACAAACTGCAAACAGCTATCTGATACTAGTAGTAGAGCTCTGTAGACACAGCGTCACACACGTCACCTCACCAGCTTATCTTCAGCCCTCACACCATCACTCCATACATTATGAGTGCTACACTTAATACAGGCCAGTTCACCACAAAAAAACTTAAATACATGAAAAAAAAAGTGTTCACCTATCAAACTTCCTGCTCATCAGCAGCTCATTTCTATGCATCATCATTCATGAGGAGCTTTGCATTGACCAGTTCTGGTTGAATGTGGGCGTGTAGAGGGCGGGATGTGAGGCTGATCCATGGGCACACATTTCTAATTTGATTTGGGATTTATCAAAACTCCAATAAACTCACTGTACATTTGACGGACAGAGCTAGCAACTAGTGAGCAACAAGCAAAGTTAGCGACTACTTAGTGGACAAAGTGAAGCTGGTTTAGCAGAGCTAAAAGAAGAGTGAACTGGACTGAGATCAAGTGGACAGAAAAGAGTCCCAATGAATGCTAATGTCTGACTCTGCACTGCTAGATGTATAAATGAGCAATTGTTTGCTAACTAGGTTTAGCCTTTATATGGTAATATGGCAATGTAGTATTTACAGCATGTAATGCAGGTTTAAAGTTGGTCTGAGCCTAATTCCACCCAATGCCAAAACAATTAAATAAATAAATGGCGGAGACTGAGGGGAGCTGAGGAAGATGGAGTTTCTCAGTGACTGATTCACTTTCATTTTTTATAAATATTTCATGATGTAGATTAGTCGCAGCTGGTCACTCTGTCAGCAATGGCCTGGCCTTGACATGTTGCAGCTGAAGAGGAACTGAACACCATGTCAAATGTTTACGATGGCATTATATCTCTCTCAGATTACAGACATTTACCACACACCCCAAATACAGGTAGCATCTCTTATCATGGAAAACAAGATACCTCATGGTCTCTCTATTTCAGTGACACTGGAAACCCAGAAACATTAGTTAAATCCCCGTAAGGAAAGAGAATAACAGGCTCAGCTGAGACCTGCAGGAAGGACTCCGCTCTTTTCCCCTTTACAGACATTAACGGAAGTTCAAACCCAGGGCATCATCTAACTTCTGGTGGAAATTGTGGTAGGATTTAAGTCATTTACTATTCCAATAGGGGACAGAGGAGAGAATCTCACTTTGAAAAACTGATGTGAGTTTAAGGTCAGTAAAAGGAAAACAGATTGAAAAGCCAATAACTGGCTCCTGAAACCATTAAATGAGTCCAAATATAAACATAACTTGTGAGTAGCTATTGTGTTATTTTTAAATCTATGGAATAATAGAATCAATCACAACCGTGGCTCACTGTAACACAGAAGAATCGTATTACGTTCACTCCTCCCCTGACGTCAAGGATCAAGTACTTTTAGCCGTAAAGATTCAGAGCCGTTTCCAGCTTTGAGCAACAACTAAATACTGAGTCGGAGTTTTCAGCAGGTTAGCAGCGTTACAGACATCGACTGTTCTGAAGAGGTGAGTCATCAGATGAACTGTCGCTGTCTGAGATCACATGCTTCGTGAAATGCTGGTCACCCACTCACTGGCTGTGTGGAGGAGGACCAACGTGCAGCCTCAATGGTCCAGAGTTTCAACATGCTGGATTACTGACAGGACTGAGGTTTAGTCGTCCTCACAAATGCCTGAGTGACTCAGCACCCGCTGACTTGTGACAGAGTCTGTGTGTGTGTGTGTGTGTGTGTGTGTGTGTGTATGTACATGCTCGGTATAGTTTCAAGGGTGTGTGAAATAGCTTTTAGAACTTCTAGTACTGTATCTTGCTATCTGTGTCTGCTGAACCTGACCTCTGGCGAGCCCTGCAGAAACATCTGGATTTGGGAAGAGGAGGGTCTGTGTGGGCCAAGGTCTGTCAGAGCAGCTGTCCAGAGAGGTATCTGAACATGACCATGAGGATGTGGAAATGACCCTAGACTACAGCACCATGTAAAACCAGGCTCTTTATACAGTATCGATGTATTGTAGCCGGAGGATACACCAGGTACAATCTATCACATACTTGCCTCCCGTCTCAGACAGAAATATGTCACAATATATAAAGAAACTTTAAATACACTTCTCCTGAGTCACTTCCTCATAGCTCTGAAGCTCTGCTCAAAGTAATTTATCTAGCAATTTTTTGACAAATTGTGGTTTGAGAAGTTCTTGTGGGTTTTGTGACACACCTTTAGTATCCACTGTACTGTGACGACAAGCAGACGACAGCGTCTGTTCTTCACAAAGCTTCACGTTACCTTTCCACCATAAAGGTAGTGAGTATTTGATATTCAAAAGACAGATTTTTATGACTATTCATCTCGTTGTACGACCTTGGAGACAAAATTGCAGCTGTGATGTTTGCATCTTATGAAGTATATTTTGACTCGTGGGGAGAGAGGAACCAGACCACAGATAAGGGCCGGACTTCAGTGTTGGGTGTGATAGCTTGCTTTGTCCCGTCACTTTTTCAATGAAGTGGCTGTTAAGTTGCTCCCTTTATTAACAGCCATATTTTCAAATGAGGCCCCAGTGATAACTGCAAGATGTTCTTAGTGCAAACCTAATTATGTCTTCACTTCATTGCATGTAGTGCTTCCTGAACAAATACAGTATGCTGGTATACTTCACTGTTAAGACATTCCATGCTGTAGACAAGCACGTCTTGTAAACAAACTCCAGCTGTATATATACTGCAGCAGAGCTGGAAGCAGAACAAACCAGCACACATGATGAGATGCAGACGGAGAGCATGGGTCACCTCCAGTCTGGAGCTTCTCCTAGAATAGCAGGGAGGTACACAGTGGATGTTTTATTCCTCTACCTCGTCATGTCAGAAGAGTACGGGAACAGAGGTGTGACACACAGACAGGGGAAGTGTCTGTTTCCTATTATTCACTCCTAAATACCTCCACCTTCCCTTTGTGGGGCACTCTGTTACTGGGTTCACACACATGCTGATGCTGCGGTTTGTGCTGGAATACACACGGCTGCCCAATCAGCACTTAATCATCTTCAACACTGACAACAGGAGTCTGAGGCCTGTTGAATCTCCAGCTACTATAGAACTGTCAAGTTACCAGGTAAACCTGGAGCGCCACATGGATTACCTGAAATTATGTTTTTTTCAGACATGATATTTCAAAACTATTTATTTTATTTGAAACATATGAAGGAGAAAAAAATCCATCTTTATGTTAAACAACCGCACTGATGGCCCTGAGCAGGTTTCTAATAGCTGATTTCATAAGAAATAAAAAGAACTCTTGCTCAATTCAGTAAACTCAGGGTGTTGTGACTAATGGAGCGCTACAATGTGCTCTTGACTAAACTTTGTTTCTTCTTCTGTAATACTGTAGTTGTAGATCACAGACTGCAGGTTGTTCGCTGTGTTAGTACTTGTGCGATATTGAAAATCTAGCTTCTTGTTTTGTGCCGTTTCATTGTGTCAATCTTTGCGGTAAGAACCATTCCATCTCCAGCAGTGCAAACACACTGGGACTACCACCTGTGTCTACTTGTTATTAAATGTGAGGCATGACCCCTCATCAACATGTGGCGTGGCATACTAATACCCACAGAAACATAAAGCATATAAAGACATGTACCAGACCTAGCACCACTAGCTTACGACGGCTACTGTTAGGTTGACACCGTCTTGTTTGCTGACATCATTTCTATGTATTGTTTACCTAACGGAGTCAGTTCACTGCCTTTATGACTCTTTACCACTTGTGCTACTGACGTATTATATCCAGCAGCTCTCTTTAAACACAGTTTGACCAATCTTTGACTAGAGCTTCAGATACTGATAAAGTTAAGTGTCTATCTCTAAGGACAGCTGAAACAATAAGTTGATTCATCAGGCAGTCGAGCAGAAACTATTAAAATAAAAGATTCATATTGAAGTCATTCTTTTAAAGCAACAGTTTCAAATGCAAGCTACTTAATTGTGAGAGCTGCTTTTCTTCATCATATTTGATAGTGAACTGAATCCGTTTGTGTTTCTGACACAGACGTTCCATAGAGCCACCTCTAGTTATCAATAAGCCCCGGTGGGCCTCTTTCCCCGAAGGTCTGAGGCTGAGCTGCTCAGGCCCACTCAGTGGGTGTTTAGGCCTCATGTGAGAAATACAGCCAGGGAGACGTTTCTCACATGTAGGCTTGGCCGCTAACTACTAGACCCAGAGAGAAGAATGTGTCAAGATATGGCACTACTGAGTGAATGGAGGAGGAGGAGAAAAAGAATGAAACAGTCCCTGGAGGGAGACAGTGAGACAGGGAGAGGGGAAGAGAGCGATGGGGGATGTGGACCGTATTTTATTTGGGGGACATTGTTTTGGTTTGGGCAGATGTGGGAGCCTGAAGCGAAGCCACATTCTCAGATGCAGAGACACTTCAGACACTCAGAGAGGAGGGAGGGAGGCACATGCGCGTAAAGCACGCACTCAGTCACACATATATACTGTACACACACTCACACACGTAATTACCGTCTGTGAGTGTGTGTTTGTGTGAGTGTGTGCAGGCTGCAGGCTGCAGTGGCCAGTACAGCTAACAAAGCTTGTTCTGTTACACCCCGCCCTTTATGTGAAAATCTCAAGCCTCGTTCGTCTCACTGCCGCTCCTCCAAGCTTCTGCTTCAGCAGTACACATGACGGGACTCAGACAGCACCACGATGACACACTGAGCACTGCGTATGAAGGAGCGTGCTCTCCACTGTGCAGATCTGATCTGTACAGGCCTGCTTATGTTCTCAGATCTGGCAGCATGTCTGTCCTCTGTTCTGCTTTCCACTCCAGTACTACACTCTACTCTGCAGTAACTAGGGATGCACCGATCTGACTTTGTCAGTCCCGATGCTGATACCTGGGCTTTGTGTATCAGCCGATACCCAGATATCTGATCTGATACCAGTGTTTAATAAGCTGGATGTCTCACTGTGTGGAAGAGACTGGAAGTACTCCTTAATGTGTAAGGCATCATCAGGCTGGACTTAAACATTGCCTTACTAACTGTGTAAATAAAACAAATAGGTATATAGTTATAAGTTTGAATGGTTATTTAGTCTTAAAATAAAAATGTTACACCAGCAACTTTGTTGCAATTCCCGTTATTGTTAAAGAAAAAAATCTTCAACAATAACAGGAATTACAATTCCAGTGTAAACCTTTTTAATGCAGCAATACATTTGTCAAAACTTAACCGAAATTAAAATTCCAGTATATAATGTATAGAATATATAACCAGAACGGAATTGAATAAATCGGCCCTTTTGTCAATGATACCCAGTCCAGCTGTTTGACTCAGTGTCGGCCTGCTATTGAAATCAGTGCATCGCATAAAGTAGCTCATGCTAAGTCAACAGCCACTGCAGGACAACGCAGTAAAGTCTTCAAAGCCCGACTGCTTCACTCAGCTGGTAATGTAAAGGTTTGCAACTCCATTTGTCCTGGTTGGATCCTGTAGTCAGTTCAGTGTGTGTCCTCCAAAACACATCGCCCTCTTTTAAATAGATGCAGCCTGAGCGTGCATGCCAGTGGCTAAGACTGTATTCATACTGTTGGCAAATATAGACTGGTAGACTTCTGTGGTTACATTGATCTGGGTTTTTTCACCTGATCTGGATTTACCCTCCAAACGTCCCTGGTGGACCCCATTCTTGAAGCTTGTTATAAGTTATGAATCGCATATGTTAATATAGGGATCCTTCTGATTTATGTTTATTGTACATCAAGATCTCACACATGAGTATCCAGATGATGGAACTCTGCTGGTTTCATCAACATGTGACCTCCAAGACGCACTGGAGCTATTGACAGCAGAGTGTGAAGCATCCCGGGTCTGAGACCATGGTACTCTGCCAGGAAATGGTGGATTGGGAACGGAGTTGTCGCCAAAAGTGAAGAACTATAAATATCTCAGTCTTGTTCCAGTTAGGGTAAAATGTAGCATCAGGTCACAGGCAGGTCAGTGGTAATGTAGGAGTTGTACAAACTGTCGTGGTGAAAGAGGGAGCTAACCATGCAGGCCAAGTTCTTCATGTTTCACTTGTTATACAGTTCCAACCCTCAACTGTGGTCATGAGACTAAAAGAATAAAATCATTGATACAAGAAACAGAGTGGGGTTTAAGTGTGTAGCATTTAGTGGGATCTAATGGCACAAATGGAATTAATAACTATGTTTTCTTTAGTGTATGATTACAATTAATATCTACATATGGAGCAGGTCCTCTTCACGGAGCTGGCCACCATGTTTCTACATTAGCCAAGAACGGACCAACCAAACAGTGGCTCTAGGGCCATTAGCTTTTCCACGTCGGCCATACTTCCACATGCAGTATCTTACCAGTTTGAATCACGAATTGCAAAAGACCCTCAACATTTGCCCAAATTGTCTAAATTCAAGGGATTGGTTTAACATCTGGTGGAAAATCTAAACTTTTAGGAAGGGCTGATCCTAAGCAAAACACAACTTAAATCTGCCTCCTTAACACCAGTGATCAAGCACTTGAGCAGCTGTGGCTCTCTTCAGGGCACACTGCAGGGAAAGGCTGTATTTGAATCATGTAACGTTCCTCAGAACTGGTGTCAGTCGCATGCTCTTGAGATAAACAGTAAAACCAATGAATGGTCATATCCAGTAGTGGTGCAACGGAACATAAAACTCAAGGTTCGGATCCGAGTCACGGATAACGATCTGATCAGCACAAAATTAAAAAGGAAGCAAATATAACTTTTAAAGATCCCTGATCACGTTTTTTTTGCTGCCGATACCAATTGCAGATCATTGATGATCCATATTAACAGATACAGTTTGTTGTGTTGTTATAGCAGCTGGTCTACAAGGCTCCAGACTTTGTTTTGCCATCATCCCAAAAATCATTTCAACCACTATGAAGTGAGTGTAAACCATCAAAAATCCTAAATGTTATCCTTTTACTTAGTTTTTTGGATGAAAACACAAAATTCTAATGATTTGGAAAAAAATATTGTCATTAGTAGCTTTATTGGTAAATTAGAATTAGAATCATAATTCATCTGTAATATCTATTTTATATTGCTGAGAAAAACATCTTCAAACTACTGGATTTATTTAAGTTTCTCACCACTTACAAAACGACGCGTGAACACATCGTGATAACGGTGATGATTTCCACTGAACGCATGATAATGTAACGGAACCTCTGGATGGTAGCCGTTAGCGGTGCTGCCATCGTTACCAGCTCTCCTGTTGATTCAACTGATTTGTTGTTCACAGTGTAACTTCATCAGGGATCAGCGAATAGAAAGCATTAATGCAGATTTCATGATTGCATTTTTTACTGATTAATTCATCCGCGGTTCACATGCGAGCCGAACCATGAGGAGGGATCTATACGGATTATGGATCGACAGTGGTCTGTTACCCTAATAATATCCAGTAAACTTCCAATCAAATATATATATAGCCACTTTAATTCTATAGATTGTGTTTTTAAAGAAGAGGTTACACCTACTCAGTAGGCTTAAAGACTTTATATAAAATATATTCCTGAAACGGTGAACTAAAATGTTATCATGGTCACTTTGTACGGACAATTGTAAATGTAAAAGGAAGTTCTGGGTGGTTAACACGGCCAGTCAAATTAAAGGGAAATAAGAAATCTCCTGACAAGGAGACCCAGTGTGAATGGCCTCCCTCAGGAAGGTGCTTTAGGTTGCCACGAGCCACCAAAAATGTCTATAAGAAATCATTTGTCCCAACCACAGTTGTGAAATACACAGTTCATCGTACAGGGCCATCCTCTCACACCGCCTATCAAGCCGACTGATCTGTATTTGATTGCAAATGATTGACTCCAAGCTCTCCCAATGTTTTTACTGATTCTTACTCTCTTCTTTGGAACTCATGTTGGTTGCGGTGAAGATAAAGACAATTTTCCAAATTGTGAAAAATAAAGTGTCCAACTAACTATTCGGACATGACCACATGATTTTTGGAACATCAAACCCCACTCGTTAAGTCCAGTGATCCCTGCAAGTTATGATTTAGAGCACGGAGGAGTATTTCTATAGACTTTGGCCAGAGTCCATTGGTATGAAGGAAGAAAAAGGAAAATGAGGCCCAAGTTGAAAATAACTGTAATTACTCTTAAACTGAGCTAATGTTTTTCAAGCTATAGTGCAAAATAGTGTAAACTGGTGTAGACTAGAACCAAAGAGATTGAGGCTTGAAATAGTTCTCTCTGCCACCATAACCTAAACTTGGTAACAAATTGACCTTATTATATGAATCATACAGACTTTACAGGTTCCTAAATTCTTTTTAAAGCATGTCTCCTTTCCTTTGCCTGTAAAGTGCTGAGGCATTATTTCTATACAGCGCTCTATGACAGCTCTGCTAGTAGATGTGGGAAAACCTCAAAGCTCGACTCAAACAACAGATTGTGGTTAACAGTGCTTCACAGTGCAGCTGATATTTCACAGGTCTGCACGCTTACGTTCCACGAGAAGAAATGACTGTTGGTATGACGTCAGCACAGGAGGTGGTGTTAGTTTTCCAGCGAGCAGGGGAAGCACCTGGCTGTGTGCTGGAGGCTCTGACCCCCGGCATTCCACTGCAGAGATTATGCCAGGTTAAACCATCCAGCCCCCCCGAAGCATACAGGAGACAAAGTGGTTCTCTATCATTTACAGCTAGTAGTGCTGTAATGCTTACAGTAGTTCCCCAGAGTAACAACACATGATGCTATAATAATCGTAATAATGTGAGCCCAACATTAAAATGAGGGAAGTTGACTTCAAATGAGGGACATTTTCAAGTGTCTTTACTGCACAGTACCTGGCAACCTGCACTCAACATATTTCCTCCACATGAAGGAGTCAGGGGGTCTCCCTGCTGGTGGCCCCGGGCAGGACCAGCTGCAGGGCTTCCATCACACGGTAACTGCCGTGTTGACACTTCAACACTTGTAGCGGAGTTCTGATTTGTTATGGGGATGTCATATTTAGCCTATACATTGTGTGTGACTGCCCTCTGATCAGTCGTTCAAGGCTATAACCCAGTGTGTGTCACCAATGAATTCAAGATGGCATCAGCAGCTATTAATGTCTATTGAGAGTCTCTCCGGTCCCTGTTTATATGGAAACCATATATACCATTATATGGCTGCAGTTGTCTTCATTATCAGTCAATCTCTCTTTTTCCGATTTATCATTTGGAGTATGTGTCAGAAAAACCACAGCCTCGCCTCAATATGACCATATATGGGGAATGAGACAAAAGCAGACAAGTCCTTCTCCCCAGAGCGGTCAGGCAGGTTCAGTAGATCATAGACACTACTGTCTTCAATCCTACAGTCAGAGAGCGTGCGCCCACTACAATGTGTCTCCATGTGTTCATTTCCCTCCGTCGGTTGTACCTGCTCTGTAAAAACCATCCTAATGATGGATCGTTGAATTTACATTACAGGAATGTGTGATATTTACTTTGTCTTATTGACAAGATGCCAGTATTGCAGTGCCTAAACTATTACATTAATGGCTAATGAGCAACTCTTGAATGTTTACATTTTAAAAATACATTTTATTTTTGTTTTCCCAGCTGTGCGTATCAAACCGAGGTACTTACCGAGCCATGACTTTTGTGTACCATCAGTAATATACGTACTCAAACATGTGACTCGATTATTTTGACTTAGTATTTGAGGTTTTGTCAAACTTTCTCACAAGAAGCATGTCACTCTTTTGAATACAAAAATCGATACATCATTTAATGAATCAAGATTTTGACTCAGTAGCGCATTTTATTTACTACAGTTTCATTATTCTTAACTTTTCTATTTTTTTCCTGGCAGGATTGAGCTTCAATAGAAAACCTAAACGCCTTCTTCCAGACAAGCTGTTTGCAGCTAGTGCAGACCAGTCTTTGGATTAAGTCGTCCAGTGAATTAAGTCCATGAAAATCCATTTATGAGTGTCAGAAAGATCCCCTCTATTACATGCATAACAACTGAAGTGTGTCTTAATAAGATGAAGCTAAAAGGTGTAGCACAGTAATAAGACATTACTCCATGAAATGACGGAGTAACAATAACACTGAGCCAGACTCTGTCACAAGGAGCTTCACAGCATCGAAACATCTGCCTGGAAACAGTGATGAGAGCTCCAAACTCTGCTGGCTGGCCTTCTGTTCAAGCTAACAGGTTGATTGAGTCCATTCATTTGCTGAGAACAGCTCGCAGACATTAAAACATTAGTGTGTGTATTTGGACATATGTTCTTTAGAAAGAGTAACCAGGCAGAAAGTCACTGAGGGCTTTCAGATGCTGCTTTGACTCTCTTTTCTTCTTGATGCTTTCTTTTCATTTCCTCCTCATTAGGTGAACAGTGAGCGCTAATAGGCCAAACACTGGCATGACTCACTGTCATTATGAGTCATGATGCTCTGGTGGTCATAATTACTGGAGATGAGAGAACCTTTCATTCAGTACAGTCCACACTACTCACTCTCCTTTTATATCTGATGTCCACTGAGAAACGTCGTCTCAGCATTCTGTCTCAAAACATGACCTGGAAGGAGACAATGAGAGCGACGAGCTACGTATCAGTGGGACAGTAGCCAACAACTGTACTCAAGTAAAAGTACCGTTACTATGGAAAAACAAGTAGCCAAGTACAAGTTAGGTTAGTAGTCATCAAAATAATATAATATATAATAGAGTACAAAAGTATTTCCTGAAAAGATTACTCGAGTAGCGAGTAACTTAAGAAAATCTTTTATTAGATGAGGATATGACAGATAAAGTTAAACAAGTAATCACATACCTGTATTTATATGATGAAATGATAAGTCATGATCACTAACGTAGCAGATAATATCTCTCAGGTGTGATCAGAACACATTGTACCACATTGAACCAAAAACTAATGGTTGTTTTTTAATAACATTCTGTGCTTGGTGTATTATACATAGATTGCTGCAGTCCTAAAACCTGCACCACACTTCCAGTTCACTAGAACAGCAGTTCACCAGTCTGCCTTCAGCTTAGTGCTGACGTGAAGTCATGTGACTGGAGTGTAGTTATATTATAGCCTAACCAAGCGTTTCTCATTAATCACCGTGACCAAATAGACTTGCCAAAGTCTATTTTGAACCGCCACAGTTTCATAATGAACCTAAAATATGTTTACACTCAAGGAGGGGGCTGTCTGGCTCCCTCCAGGCGCTTTTCCTCCGCAGCGCTGTACTTAGGCTGCAAAAGTGAAGGCGGCCCTTGAATTTCGGCCATGTCAGCTTTACAGCACCGCTGCTTCCCGGGACCGTGAACTTAGGGCTCACTGCGCCGTCTATTCCTGTGTGACTGTTACCATTCATATTTATACAACCAATTCAATTACACTAGACCACAGTGTTAAACTACAAGTAGTATTAGTGTTACAAGTAGTCCTGTTTTCAAAATGATACTTAACTAAAAGTTCAAAAGTATCAGCATCAAAACATAGTTACAGTACCAAAAGTAGAGTACACTCATTATGCTGAATGGCCCATTTAAAATAATATATTTACAGTAGGCCTATATCATTAGATTATAATTATTAATGCATTGAAGGGTTCAACACTTTGATGTTGTAGCTGGTAAAGGTGGAGCTCATTTTAATTTCTTTACATACTTAATAATTAGACTGTACACTACTAATACATCATAGTTTATTAGTTGATTTATATTTTGTATTAAGAATCTGAATCTGTGAAGTAGCCTAACTCGTAACTATATTGTCAAATAAATGTAGTGAAGGTAAAAGTACAATATTTCCCTCTGAGATGTAGTGGACTAGAAGTATAAAGTTACATAAAATGGAAATACTCACGTTAAGTACAAGTGCCTCAAAATTGTACTTAAGTACAGTACTTGAGAAGCCTAAATGTACTTAGTTACACTCAATCGTTCCAGTGTAGATGTCAGATGAATCATTCAGGCCAAATAGAAGATATTGTTGTGATGTTTTATTATTCATTCACTATTTAATGCCAAAAAATACTTTTTTTAAAGTTGTACTAAAGTGGAAATTTCCTTAAAAATGAGATGATGTAACTTATGACATTGACAGTTATTAGATAATAACATAGTGTAACAGAAAGTTCTAAAGTTGGAAAATGGTGAAATGACAGTTTGCTAACATTACCCATCATAAAATAACAGGCATGCAGATTAAGTATGAATGTATCTTTTGGTTTTGAAGAGGAACTGTATATTATCTCTTTCTACATGCCAAATAAAGTTGGTAAGTGCAGTGAGTGTTGGACAAAATGTAGTGTGATGTGCCAGGCAGCAACAGGTTGTGAATGATTCATTCTGCTTAGAAGAATGGAGCTGTTTGTAGAACAAAGCCACAACACTGAGGATGACTACAGTAACAGAGCAGAGCTGCATTGTTCACTGTGCCAGTTATACAAATCCCTGTCTGGGTGATTAATGCATCAGCCTCCATTTATGATCATTTACGATTATGAAAGTGAAGCAGTGGGTTTGATTTCCTTACAGCGCCCCTCTGGACTTCAATAAAGTACCAGAATGAGGAACTAGAGAAGTGTTCCTTTGTTTCACCATCAGTCAAATCATTGTGACATCCTACACAATACGCCTCATCAACCTACCGATGACACACTACAAGAGAACGGAAGAAACCCCCCAGTTCTGTTATGTGTGATTGAGCCTACGTGAAGTAGGAGTTGAACCTCTTATTTCCAGATTAACGAATGAAATATTTACTGATGGCCCCACCCATCACCACCCGTCACTGTTCTACCTGTATCTATAGACCCGTCACTGTTCTACCTGTATCTATAGACCCGTCACTGTTCTACCTGTATCTATAGACCCGTCACTGTTCTACCTGTATCTATAGACCTGTCACTGTTCTACCTGTATCTATAGACCTGTCACTGTTCTGCCTGTATCTATAGACCTGTCACTGTTCTACCTGTATCTATAGACCCGTCACTGTTCTACCTGTATCTATAAACCCGTCACTGTTCTACCTGTATCTATAGACCCGTCACTGTTCTACCTGTATCTATAGACCTGTCACTGTTCTGCCTGTATCTATAGACCTGTCACTGTTCTGCCTGTATCTATAGACCTGTCACTGTTCTACCTGTATCTATAGACCCGTCACTGTTCTACCTGTATCTATAGACCTGTCACTGTTCTGCCTGTATCTATAGACCTGTCACTGTTCTGCCTGTATCTATAGACCCGTCACTGTTCTACCTGTATCTATAGACCTGTCACTGTTCTGCCTGTATCTATAGACCCGTCACTGTTCTACCTGTATCTATAGACCCGTCACTGTTCTACCTGTATCTATAGACCCGTCACTGTTCTACCTGTATCTATAGACCTGTCACTGTTCTGCCTGTATCTATAGACCCGTCACTGTTCTACCTGTATCTATAGACCCGTCACTGTTCTGCCTGTACCTATAGACCCGTCACTGTTCTACCTGTACCTATAGACCCCTCACTGTTCTACCTGTATCTATAGACCCGTCACTGTTCTACCTGTATCTATAGACCCGTCACTGTTCTGCCTGTACCTATAGACCCGTCACTGTTCTACCTGTATCTATAGACCCCTCACTGTTCTACCTGTATCTATAGACCCGTCACTGTTCTACCTGTATCTATAGACCCGTCACTGTTCTACCTGTATCTATAGACCCGTCACTGTTCTGCCTGTACCTATAGACCCGTCACTGTTCTACCTGTATCTATAGACCCCTCACTGTTCTACCTGTATCTATAGACCCGTCACTGTTCTACCTGTACCTATAGACCCCTCACTGTTCTGCCTGTACCTATAGACCCGTCACTGTTCTACCTGTATCTATAGACCCGTCACTGTTCTACCTGTATCTATAGACCCGTCACTGTTCTGCCTGTACCTATAGACCCGTCACTGTTCTACCTGTATCTATAGACCCGTCACTGTTCTGCCTGTACCTATAGACCCGTCACTGTTCTACCTGTATCTATAGACCCCTCACTGTTCTACCTGTATCTATAGACCCGTCACTGTTCTACCTGTATCTATAGACCCCTCACTGTTCTACCTGTATCTATAGACCCGTCACTGTTCTACCTGTACCTATAGACCCCTCACTGTTCTGCCTGTACCTATAGACCCGTCACTGTTCTACCTGTATCTATAGACCCGTCACTGTTCTACCTGTATCTATAGACCCGTCACTGTTCTGCCTGTACCTATAGACCCGTCACTGTTCTACCTGTATCTATAGACCCGTCACTGTTCTACCTGTATCTATAGACCCGTCACTGTTCTGCCTGTACCTATACACCTGTCACTGTTCTGCCTGTATCTATAGACCCGTCACTGTTCTACCTGTATCTATAGACCCGTCACTGTTCTAACTGTACCTGCAGTTTCACATGAGTGAGGAGAATCTATCTGTGATAAGTCGCCCCACATCAGATAAGCATGTTGCTGTTGCCTAATTCAGCCTTAAGGGCTGAGCCTTTATCTAGCTTAGCATCAGTTTTAGAAAGTGTCCATGCACACATGGAGATCAAAACCAGACCTCATGTTCATCTACTCTGTCATCTCATGTGTGTCCTCTCCATTCGGGCTGTAACAGACACATTTTGTATTATCTATTCATAGGAGTGGGACGTTGGACCTTGGAAGCAGTAGTTTGTGAATGCATTGTGAATGTTTATCGCATATACCAGAGCTCAATGTGACATCTTATAGCCTGACTGATGATGAATTTGGAGGCTGATATTGATATTGAGTTGTTGTTTTTTATTTGACTACAATACTTAGCGATTGGAACATTCTGCAGTTAAAAAATAAACTTGCAAAAACTATGTGTTGCACCACTGCCCTAAAATGACCAAAGGCAGTCTCTTATTGGCTCACATTGACACCAATACTCTTACATCTAATATTGACCAATGGGTTTACCTCATCTTCAAAATGTCTTATTTACCTCGATATTCAATTCCAAGCTCAATAAATCAGAGAAAAACTGCAAATCCTCACAATTGTCATGATGGAGCCTGTGCACGTTTCACATTTTTGTTGTGAAATCATAAAAAAAGTTGTTGATTTGCTTTCTGTTGGTGAGTAAACTGCGAATCTTTTCAGCTTTCCATTCGAGGCGGACCTGCACACACACACACACACACACCATTCCTCAAACTGGTCTTAGGCAAGACAAGAGACCCGCTGCTGCTGCTACATGTTCATGATCCCATCTATATCTGCACAAGCCCAGAATCAGGAGGCCCTGCTTTGGTGTCACCGGGTCACAAATCATGGTACCGTTTGTTCTCACATTCAGAGTGAAGAGTGAGACTACTAGCTCAGAACCGCTGGCCTCCTGCCGGGCCCTCTTGGATACAAGCTGATTACAACAAACTGTCAGAATACTGGGTGATGATGTCACCAACTGAACCACAAACTCTATCATTTTGATCACAGAGCCAAACACCAAATTAAAAGAAAGAAATACAAAGTTGGAGAGCTTTATGAGTTTCAACAGCCGAGAGTCTGGGCTTGGTGCGGGGGACCATGAGCATGCCCCGCGCATTCACTACACAGAGAGGAGACCTGAGGATTTCACTGGAATGTGTGTGGAATGAGGAAGTGTGCAGCCACTGGGCCGCTCAGCCAGACAGAGAGCTGACTGCTGGGAAGGTTAGAGTTAATCTGATCAGCACAGCACGAGAAACCCATTTATTAGTGTGTGTGTGTGTGTGTGTGTGTGTGTGTGTGTGTGTGTGTGTGTGTGTGTGTGTGTGTGTGTGTGTGTGTGTGTGTGTGTGTGAGAGAGACCATTTAGAAAATAAAAATATTGCTTTTCAAAAAAAATTAAGTCAACGTCACCTTATCAATTAAGATCAATTTAAGACTTACTCCAAATAAGTAATAAGAAGTGTTGTTTTTCTTACCTCCAGGACCTGGACATAGCTCGAGGGGAACCATCCTCTGGCTCCATCCCGCTCTCCTTCCCACCAGCCTCCGGGCAGAGCCTGGACCACCTGAATAATGTCGCCGGCCTCGAAGCCCAGTCCCTGCTGGTGCTGCTCCCCGCTGAACGGGTACAAACTTCTGCAGTACGATCCAGACATCGCCAGCGCTACTTCTCTCTCACACGCGCAGTGATGATGACACCCCGCTCCTCGGCACCAACAAGTCTAACTTTGTGAGTGAAGTGGAAGTTTGAGCGAAGCGGAGCGAAACTTGTGTGAATCTGGTGAACAGGTTCTCCTCCTCAGCGCTCTGCTCCTCCAGCTGCACACTCCGTACGTCCGCTACAAGAGCAGCGTCAAGCCGCACGGAGCGAGAGGGGTGGAAATGGATGTCTCATAAATCTCACTTCAAAATAAAAGCACAACGTGTCGTAAAGTTTGTGAACGGGACAGGCTATGTTGTCTTTTATGCTCAACATTTAAAGGTTATATAGTATACATTTAAGGTGACACACATTTACAAACTGCCTACCAGTGTGTTAATTGTGCTATATAAATGTATACTATATAACTATGAATTTATAGTATCATAATTATCATGAAGAACTGACAGCTCCCATCCTAAATCATATGTAATAATTATTACTAATGATTTAGTAACATCTATATTTTTTTTCCTGGCGCTTTTTAAGTTTCAGTGTATCAGGTTCTACCGGAAGTTCTGTCTGTTATTTTAGTGGACTTAACTTGCAACTGTTGGACTCTGCAGCTCCCCTTCATCTCTTCTTTACTTTATCATATACTCATTGTATATGATGATGATGATGATGATGATGATGATGATGATGATGATGATGATGATGATGATGATGATGATGACGATGATGATGATGATGATGATGATGATGATGATGGTGGTGATTTCATGTCGAAACCATTTCGTAATTTGCTCTCATGGCCTCATTTATATTAGTAAAAGTGATTATGCTGTTCATTTAAACTTGGTTTATTTATTCAATTTTTTGATGTTTTAATGTATTTTTTGTGAGGACCTCTGTGACTGTTTGTTTCACTGATTATAGGATATAAGACAACGGTGATGATCATGATGATGATTATGTAATCTAGTTTGTCAAACTAGATTATAATGATATGCTTGGTTAAAATGAATAATTAAATAAGTAAATGTAAACTAATATGCAAAGCTCCTGGCTAGCTCCAGTTGTACATTTACAAATGTTTTATATCCAGCCATGTTCTCCTGAAGGAGAATGTCTTTGTTTGTTTCCTACATGAATGAATGGCTGAGAGGTTTGTATTTAACAGTATATTGTTTGCATCTTGCAATAAATATTGATATGTTCTTGATCACTTTGTGTTTTGTCTATTTGCCTTTTCTGTTGAACAATTGTGGGTTTTGAGGCAGTGATGCTTTCAATGTCATTTATAAATGCTTTGTAAGGCATAGATAGTCCTCACTTTAGATGAGGTCACACAAAACACTTTACTAAGGAGTAGTAACTATCTTAATTAATCATGAATTAACCATGAATTACAGTATTAATACATGTTTATAAAGCATCTATTAACATAGTCCCCAACCATAAATCATTATATATATATAAATGTATGAATAATGTACATCTAAATACGTTCTTAATCATTTACTTACACTTTATAAATGATTGTATTAATCATCTACAACTGCTGAATAATTGGTTTTTAATATATATAATACTTCATTTACAAATGGGGAATCCATCATTTATAAAGTATGAAAACACAATCATGAAACACATAATAGACGAGCTTATTAATGAAGAATAAAACATTTATAACTGTTGTTACAAATACCATACTAATGAGTGTTAATAGGAACAGTGCTTTATAAAGGATGAATTAAGTGTTTACTAATACTTAACTAATGCTTCATAGTGTGTAGTTATTATAAAGTGTTACCCAAATGATACAAGAAAAGTATTTTCCAGGTGTGTCGTGAACTTCTTTGAAGGATCTGAACCCTCTTTGGGGTCTTTCTCCCTTTGTGCTTCTTCTCTTGTCCGGGGGAGCCACCTAGCTGCTGCTCTAGTACTACAGATGATACCAGAACCCTGGGTGAGCTGAAGCACAGTGAGAAAGATGGAGATGTGAGAAATATCTGGTATGAATTCAATGGATTCAATTCATAGTGTTAGTAAAAGTCACCTGATTTTTTTAAATGTAGAAACTATAAAACGACATGCATTAGATGTACAGCCCAAAATGGATATTAAACATACACAGGTGTCAATTAATCAACATGATCATTTCATTTCATCACATACTCTTTGTAGGTGTGGTCAATTAGTGTAGATGCTACATTTATTATAAGTTATGTTATATTCTGAGGTTCCTCAGACTATAACACTGTACTCTCTTCCACAGGTTGTTACAAGAAAACAATGTATTACAGCAAAGAGGACACAACAGTGTCCTCTATGGGTATAAATGGGTCTGAGCCTCAGTCCTTGTTTTATCACTTGGAGGGAGATGGAACTCATGCCAGACTTGTATTTGTTGAAGTTTCCTCTGTGTTTAACACAATTAAATTACATATTTGAAACAGTTGGCTTTTAGAACAATTTGACTCAAGTAACCATCTGGGCTGGACTCTTGACTATTTAACTAGCACACAAAGAGTGAGGGTAAATTAAATTCTGCTCGTCCACTGGGTCCTCACAAGGGTGCGTTCTTTTACCCTTAACGTATGCTGATAACTGTGTTATTGCTCGTAGGCTCCAGGTCTAAAACCAAAGACTTGATCATTGATTTTAGAAGACATGTCCATACATGTTGTTAAACGGTCTGGTAGGCTGAGAGGTGAGTCACAGCTTAACAGAGGGTCCCTGCACCAGATAGTAACAGCGGATAAATAATGACGCCCAGTGAATTTCAGCTTCTACCTTCTGGAGGTTTGAACAATCCATAGCAACTTTTCTATTGTCTACGTTGTTTGTAAAAATGTGCCATGATGGATGCTTCATCTACTGCAAACAAAATCTACCTTTGGTAAAAAGTAACCTGAACCTGAACCTGACACTGCTTATATTCTACAATAAAAGGTTTAAACATGTTAGAATTCATGTTACTTGTTTGTGATTGAGAGCTACAAATGCCTGGCATATATGTATGTATTTATGGAACATTGTTTTTGGAGACTGTGGCAAACCAGGGGGAAAAGCCGAGCAGACCCAGCACAGGGGGTGGATCCCCAAGCTCAGGTTGGGGGAGAGGGAGTCTACTATCCAGTGCAGGTGCTGCAGCCACTAGGCATGTGGCATTGGTCACACCTGGAGCCCATCAGGTGATTAGAGTGCATGAGCATATGTTCACAGGGCTGTGAAACAGCGGCGGGAGACAGACTGGGAAGAAGACAAGGAGGATCTCCTGAACCGCTTGAGAGGCGCTGCATGAACCGGGAGGTAATCCAGCAGGCTAACCGCTCTCCTCTGCCCCACCCACACAGGACGAAGGAACTGTCTCACACTGGGTGTAGACCGAAGGCCAAAGACCCCGACCGGGAGCAATCTTTTGTGAAGTTTGACCCTGTCCCCCGTCCCCCTTTACCATAACCTGTTTATTAAAAGGACACTTTTTGTTACGTGGTTACTGTCTCTGTGTCTCCTGTTTTATTCCTAAATCTTGCCTCCATGTCCCCACAAGACCCATGTCAACTTATTTAGATTTCTGTTGAGTAAAACATCGACATGTATCGGCTGTTACAGAATATTTGCTGAGTTTTCCCTTCATTCAAACTGAGTGTCTCAGACAAATGACATTTCTGTAATGAGGACTTTGAGACACTGACAGAGAAACAGTGGAGTGAAGAATTCCTCTGTCTGGTGTGCTAAACAAACAGGGTGGAGTGACTTCATCCTAAATGAGTCTCTGCAGCCGTTGTGCTCCATATTGCTCCTGTGATTATTGGTCTAATTGTGGATAATTCACTGCTAGCATTAGGTATTGCATGCAGCTGAGTGACAGTGAAGAGGACGGCTATTTTAACTCAGAATGTAAATGTCAGCAGGCATTCTGCTGGGATCTGCCCTGATCTCTGCAGACAGATGCTCAAATGAAATGCAAACTGCCCACACAGAGGGACTTACTCTCCTTCTACCAAACTGATTATCTGCTACTCTGACTGGCCCGTTAGCACTACAGTACTAATCTCTTCAAACCCTTGTAATGTCCTCCTGGTTGCCATACACCTTTTGTCCTCTGGGGTCAAAAATGATTATTTAAAGCAGGGGTGTCAAACTCATTGTTGCTCTGGGGCCGCATCGGCATCATGGTTGCCCCCAAAGGGCCGGTTGTCGGCGGGAGGGGCTGCTCCTTCTGCGGCGGGGTGTGGGCGGGGGGGTGCTGCTGCTGCTTCTTCGTCGGCGGGGAGGGGGGCTGCTGCTGCCACATACGCTGGTGGTGTGTGCGCGCGCGCGGAACGGGGAGGAGCTCCGCCGTGCGCGATTTAAACATTTTTTTTTTTTTTGCTGGCGGATTCGCGGGCCACATAAAATGACGTGGGGGGCCGGATCCGGTTTGACACCCCTGATTTAAAGCATAAATTATCAATCAATTCTGTTTTATACCTTTAGTCTTACTTCAGTCCAACACATTACCACACATGTTTCCCTTCATTTTGGAATTTAGGGCCAATAGACCATGTTTACATAGAAGTAAACCCTGTTTTTGAGTGAAAATACAATGAAACAATGAATTATTTTGACTTTATATTATTTTGACTATTTGACTTATCACAGAGAGGTATATGTCAAAGTTTAGTGAGGATGCTGTTTTTGAATCATTTGAATTGTTCTAATGGCAGCAGATACTCCCACTGCTGTCCTCTGGGGTCAATGACCCCGCCTGGTTTGACTGTTTTTAAAGCATACAGTATAAATGATCACCACCTCTGTTTACACCTTTTAGTCAACTTTATTCCAACTCATTACCTGACATATGAAACATGTCAACATTCATTTCTGTAACATTTAACTCTCCTGTTACCTTCACATGTACTAACACCTGTTACCCTGCGGTCACTTTGACCCCAGGATAATCTATGCAGATCACCATCAAATATCACTGATTGACCTAAAATTGGAAAGAAATATTTTGTAGGTGTTTTAATGGCTTTACATAACCCTTTACATATCAACTTGTTGAGTTTATGTTTACCCAGTTGCCCCCATTAAATTATGAAAAATCATTAAATATTAAGCAAAAAATAATGATGTCTCATTTATTTAGAGACGTCAAATGTCTAATGGGGTGAAAAATGACCCCAGGACAACACAAGGGTTAATTAAAACATCAAGGACTATGATAGATACTCAGCATCCATTGATTGTGTCACTCACAAACATGTCTGGCTGTACAGTGATATACTGTGATGTAACTGTAATGAAAGAAAACAATGCCACAGACAAAGCTAATGCTTCACACCACTTTATTCAACTAACATCTCACAGCTAAACAACTCTTGGGAGCTCTACTTCTACTAAGAACTAAGAAGGATGTCTTCTGTCATCGCTGCAAGGACTACTCAGATTCAGCAGCCTGAGACAGGAGGAGAGGACGGAGAGGAGAGGAGAGGACGGGACAGAGAGGAGAGGAGAGGAGAGGACAGAGAGGAGAGGAGAGGACAGAGAGGAGAGGACAGAGAGGAGAGGACAGGACAGAGAGGAGAGGAGAGGAGAGGACAGAGAGGAGAGGAGAGGACAGAGAGGAGAGAAGAGGACAGAGAGGAGAGAAGAGGACAGAGAGGAGAGGAGAGGAGAGGACGGGACAGAGAGGAGAGGAGAGGACAGAGAGGAGAGGACAGGACGGAGAGGAGAGGAGAGGAGAGGAGAGGACGGAGAGGAGAGGAGAGGACAGAGAGGAGAGGACAGGACGGAGAGGAGAGGAGAGGAGAGGACAGAGAGGAGAGGAGAGGACAGAGAGGAGAGGACAGGACGGAGAGGAGAGGAGAGGAGAGGAGAGGAGAGGAGAGGAGAGGAGAGGACAGGACAGGACAGAGAGGAGAGGAGAGGACAGAGAGGAGAGGACAGGACGGAGAGGAGAGGAGAGGAGAGGAGAGGAGAGGAGAGGAGAGGACGGAGAGGAGAGGACAGGACGGAGAGGAGAGGACAGAGAGGAGAGGAGAGGAGAGGACAGAGAGGAGAGGAGAGGACAGAGAGCAGAGGACAGGACAGAGAGGAGAGGAGAGGACAGAGAGGAGAGGAGAGGAGAGGACGGAGAGGAGAGGACAGGACGGAGAGGAGAGGACAGAGAGGAGAGGAGAGGAGAGGACAGAGAGGAGAGGACAGGACAGAGAGGAGAGGAGAGGACAGAGAGGAGAGGAGAGGAGAGGACGGGACAGAGAGGAGAGGAGAGGACGGAGAGGAGAGGAGAGGACGGAGAGGAGAGGACAGGACGGAGAGGAGAGGAGAGGACAGAGAGGAGAGGAGAGGACAGAGAGGAGAGGAGAGGAGAGGACGGGACAGAGAGGAGAGGACAGGATAGAGAGGAGAGGACAGGATGGAGAGGAGAGGAGAGGAGAGGACAGAGAGGAGAGGAGAGGACAGAGAGGAGAGGACAGGACAGAGAGGAGAGGAGAGGACAGAGAGGAGAGGAGAGGAGAGGACGGGACAGAGAGGAGAGGACAGGATAGAGAGGAGAGGACAGGATGGAGAGGAGAGGACAGAGAGGAGAGGACAGGACAGAGAGGAGAGGAGAGGAGAGGAGAGGAGAGGACAGGACAGAGAGGAGAGGAGAGGAGAGGAGAGGACAGAGAGGACAGAGAGGAGAGGAGAGGACGGGACAGAGAGGAGAGGAGAGGACAGAGAGGAGAGGACAGGATGGAGAGGAGAGGACAGAGAGGAGAGGACGGGACAGAGAGGAGAGGAGAGGACAGAGAGGAGAGGACGGGACAGAGAGGAGAGGAGAGGAGAGGACGGAGAGGAGAGGACGGGACAGAGAGGAGAGGACAGGACAGAGAGGAGAGGAGAGGACAGAGAGGACAGAGGAGAGGAGAGGAGAGGAAAGGAGAGGACAGGACAGAGAGGAGAGGAGAGAGAGGAGAGGAACGAAAGGCAAGGAAAGAAAACAAACAATTTATTTAAATATTAAAACATCCTACCGTCTTCGATTCAAATTGTAATGGTCATGGACATACAGTAAACATGTATCCATCTAGCGTTCTGAAATAGGTGTTCTCCTGGATATGAAGCTCTGGTGTAAGTTCAGTCAGGAAGACGATACTCTTGTATGCCTAAGCCCGTCGTTTATTTCTCAAACATCTGCCAATCACTCTTCATGCATGCTCACTCATTATTTCATGCTGTCATTGTTCGGGGCTGTCAATCATGATATCAGCTGTTTAGATCAGCTGGTCTCTTCTATCCAATAGCACAACGACACAATGACATCGTTAGCCTATCATCTAGCTGCTGTCTCTTTTAAATATGATTGTCTCTACCTTCAGTACGTTCATGCTGCTGTTATGCACCCCTCCACCTCCCCATCTCCACCCAGTCTTCATCAGATCCATAATCTTCATCAGCTTCATCATTCTATCAGCCTAATCAGCCACCACCGTCCCCAGTGTCTGGACTCCACGGGGGGGTTTATCTTCTGCTGCTCAGGGCAGACGGCCCTCCATTACAAATCTCCCTGTAGAGTCCAAGCGCCAAAGACTCTGAAGACTTTATCATCACATATCATCTGTTTATAATAAATGATTATCTTTTCTTCATCTGACTTGTCTCTCCTGATTGAAACTCCATTTCAAATCAGATCCACTTATTTCTTATTATGTCTTAATCCTTGCTGCATGCCATTTCCTCTATATGTGCACTGTCTGCCACCATTGGTGTTTACTATGGCGTTCTTATCCATGTGGCAGCCGCCATTGTGTGTTAGCACATTTGTGCTGTGGACGGATCTCTAGGAAGCACAACAGAAAGCCACCCACACACTGGACAGCTATACCTTTGTTGTTTTTGTAAAAGGAAAAAATTGTGAACTCTCGACCACGATGCTTCAAATTTGTGAAAGGCGTGCAACCAGTCAAACAGGTAAATAGTAGTAAATGACCTGTTCAAAGTGCAAAGCAGCAGGGACAAGTGATTCATTATGCTGTCAATAAAAAAGCAGTTTATCCAAAGGTACTTTAGATACAAGAAAGGAAGAGTGTTGTTAGTGATGTGATTCATTTGGTAGGTTTGTATTGATAGACATTTGTTTTTACCTATATTGTGTTCTTTGATTTAGTTTATTGTTTTCTTAATCATTATATTGCTCTGACCCAGGAAGCCAGAATGCTTCCCAATTAAACAAAGTCAACTATAAATGTATCTATATATATTCTTTATATTTAGTTATTGTGGATTTTGTTGTACTTTTTTACTTAATTGATATTCTTTCTGTTTATTTACTTATTTATATTACTTGCTGCTCTTGTTATTTTACTCTGCATCTTGTGTGCACTGTCCACTTTGCTGCTGTGATCCTGTAAATGTCCCCTTAAAGGATTATCTTATCTTATCTTATCAACTGTTACCTTTCCGAACTCTCTGCTCTTGGTTTTCATCTTGTTGACCTGGGACTCCGCAATGTCTGCTCGCTCCTGTGCCTCTTCCAGCTCATGCTGCACCTTCCTTAGCTTAGCAAGCTGAGTATTAGCCTGCTCCTCCTGTTGGCCAAAACAAGTAGTAAGCCACAATCATGATTAAAAAAAAAGAAAGTTGCTGCAGTCCACAAATCTTACAGCTTCTTCATTCTGCCGTTTGTATGCCTTGACTTTGAGTTGCAGCTTGTCCACCAGGCCCTGTAGTCTCAAAACAGTCTTCTTGTCCTCTTCAGTCTGGTAGGCGAGCTCCTTCACTCGCCTCTCATATTTACGGATTCCCTTAATTGTATCAGCCGCTCTTCTTTGTTCACTCTCTATTTCAGCTTCCAGTTCACGCACCTACGAGAGAAAGTCCAACCCCAAAAATGAAACCTCAGCTGTGATTTTTGCTGTCAATAATGCTACATTACTCCCATATGGACAAGTGTGATACCCGAGCTTCCAGTTTCTGGAGCTGTTTCTTGCTCCCCTTCAAAGCCAGGTTCTCAGCCTCATCCAGGCGGTGCTGCAGATCCTTCACAGAGACCTCCAGCTTCTTCTTCATCCTCTCCAGATGACTGCTGGTGTCCTGCTCTTTCTTCAGCTCCTCTGCCATCATGGCTGCCTGCAAGAAGACAGCAAGTTAAACTGGTGTTTGATGTATAATTTGTCATAACAAATACTAGATGAATGTACATTATCAAGCTGGTCCTGACAAGAACGGAAAAGAAAGAGTTTGTATGACCTGGATCTCTCATATGTTAACATCAATGGTATATAATCTAAGAGAGCAATGATACAGTGTGAGGTACCACAAGGTTCCATTTTAGGACCCTTATTGTTTCTTATACACATAAACGATGTTGCAGCAGTGTCAAACACTATAGTTCCAATATTATTTGCAGATGATACCAATCTGTTTATCTCCAATAAAGATGAGACAGTACTCATTAAAGAGGTAAACACTGGAGTTGTTACATATTCAACATGGTGTCAGACAAATGAATTGGCATAATGGGTAACAATCTAAATTTAAGATATTTGCAGGGAAGATTCATTACAATTCGTAACTGGTTAAATTAAACATTGGTGGTGAAGAAATTACTTACATTAACTACATTTCTTAGGATCTTGATTGATGACAAACTCACACTGAAAGATCATATTAGCTTTGTTTGCAACAAGGTTAGCTAATCTCTGACATTCTTCAAATATGTACCTTTATCTTTAAAGTGAAGTACAGACATGCCAGTAAACTTCAAAACGTTTTTACAAAAAAAAGTGCAAATAAAACAAACAAAGAACAGCAGCCATAAAGAACAGGCTACATAATAATCATCACTGTTTCTTATAGTTATTAATCATGCTGTATAAAGCTGTAAGTTCTAAATATAATTAGAGGTCAAAGTAAAGAAGTGTATAATATTTACATCAGTGATTGCCTTCTTGGCTTTTTCCTCTGCATTGCGAGCCTCTTGGATTGCATCCCCCACTTCGCCCTGCAGCTGGCTGACATCTGCATCCAGCTTCTTCTTGGAGTTGAGGAGACTGGTGTTCTGTAGCCAAAGGACAAGGTTTTGTAATGTTGAGAAACCAGCAAGAGTACGCTAGATTTTAGAAATGATCCAACCGAAACACTCAACTAAGTGTTACCAACTCTTTTCCAATGAAAGTAGCTCGCAGCACTAGCTACAAAAGCTGCTTAATCTAGCTAGAAACTCTCAAAGTCATCAACACTGACAGTTTGTCTCTTCAGGCCTCCCTCCAAAGCCCCTCCCCCATAATGATCATAATGAACATGAACAACAAACATGGCTGTTGTGAGTCCTCACAGAGACAAGCTAGCAGCTTTTGGAAGACGAGATTGAACGGGCTTATTAAATTCCTGCGACGGCCACAGATACCAGATTTTTTGTTTTGTTTGATTCATTGATTGCTGTCTAGAAAGAGGAGGCTATTTCTGCTGAGTGATGCGGAAGTGTCTGAAACTTGCATTCTCTCTGACCACCAGGGGGCGACTCCTCCGGTTGTATAGAAGTCTATGAGAAAATGACTACTTCTCTCTTGATTTATTACCTCAGTAAACATTGTAAACATGAGTTTATGGTCTCAATCTCTAGTTTCAAGTCTTCTTCAATACAGCATGATGTTCATTGAGTAAATGATGGTCCATTTAGAGTCACATAGAGCAGTGTTTCTCAACCTTCTCTGAGCCGTGGCACATTTTTTACATTAAAAAGATCCCGCGGCACACCAACAACCAAAAACGTTACAAAATGACACATTTTAGCATATTACAGCATATTTGCCATGGTGTCAAACTCAATCTCAGAGAGGGCCCAACATTGAATCTCAGAGAGGGCCCAACATTGGCACAACGTTGAGGGTCAATATTTAATAAACAAGATAGAAGGGATATTGGACAAAGTGCAAAAAAAGTGCAGATGTTTGGCATCTTCTCTTGGCTGCAGTTCATTAATATCTGGGGTTAGGTTCTGTGGAAACCCTCAATGTGGAGTGATGGTGTGCATCAGTGAGACGACTCCTGTGGGTTTTTGTTCATCTTCATCACCGAGAAAAGCTGCTCACACAGGTATGTGCTTCTAAACATGCAGAGCATTTGAGCAGCATATAGGCAGAGTTGAGGCATCGTTTCGGGGATGAAGCTTGGAAACTTTGCAGCGCCCACAGAGTCACACTTTGCCTTGAGTGTCATTACACTGGAGGTCTATCAGCTCCATTTGGATGTGCACAGGTGCTCTTTCTACGTTAACTGCAAACGGATCGCTGAGCAGTTCAAATTTAAATTTCGGAGCTGCAAAGTCGTCAAATCGCAGAGTGACCTAGGTACCAAGTGTGAGACCAGTTTATCCATAAAATGCGCAGTCGGGAACACAGCGGTGGAGACAGGGTTTGGAAACACGGAAAGTGACCCAAGTTTCCTTGCTGCATCTGAGTCTCCCACGGTACAGAGGATGTCACATGTGTACAGATTGTAAAGCACTCTGAGGCAAATTTGTAATTTGGGATTTATAAGAACAAACTCACAAGAACCAGTCACATGTATTTATATGACAAGAAATCAATCCAGCAACACTGCAGCGCTAGAGCACGAGCCATTCATATTATTCATAAAAACGACATAATAGACAAATGTCAGTAGTAACGCTACTGCAGATGTAAAAACACAAGCACTTCACTTACCACAGCTGCCTTCACTTAAAGACAAAGTTCATTCTCCTTTCTTTGTTAACAAAATACGTGACTCCTAAATCCGTCTCTCCTCCTTCAGCCATTGAGTGTTAAAAAAACAAAGCTAGGTAAAACAAAAAAAGAATCTATACCAAGCAAAACATACAAAATGTCATGTCAATGTCATAACCTCTCTTACATATGTTTCAACCTGAACTCTTACTAAACACTAAGATCTGCTAGCTAGCTTTCTGTTTGACAAAAGTCGCGCTGGCCCACTGACCAATCACGGCCTACGTTAATGCAGACGTACATAGCAGGCTACCTGGGTAGCACTGGCACGTCAAAGAATACGCCCAACATGTCAAACTAAAGATATGATTGGTTGAAGACTATGACAATCAACAATATCGTCCCCATTTACTTAAACTGCAAAGGCTCTCTAGAGGGCATCGGGCCTCTCTCCTTACATAGAGACACAGAGGTGAAATCTGATTGGATAAAAGCTCTACTTAAAACAAGCTGTGCTGGAAGCAGAGCAACTGAGGAAGACAGTAGCTGTGCAATGAGAAAATAAGCTAATGGGAAGAAAAAAATTACAATACATGTAGTGTATTTGTGAAAAATTATTAAATTATAAAATAGCTATAACTTTGTGATTCTGTTTAGGCCAGCAGAGAAGGCTTAGCTGGCCCTGACGGCCCACCACTGCATCACACATGTTTGTGATCACACGTCCCCGTCCCTGAAGCTGGAGGTTTAGCACAGTGAGATGCTTCGTTATGTCGCACAAAAAGTTCAAAAAGGAGCTCTGTGGTGTGGCGGGCCAGTTATGATAGACATATGATATTTTCTCGCGGGCCAGATATAATTGCACCGAGGGCCGGATACATGCTGACAATTTAATGACAAGTCTCTGAATGTGTTGATCCTTACGAGGCTTTTCATCTGAGTTATTTTGTCCAGGGCCCAGTTCAGAGTCTGCATTTTTCCTTTTCAAATATTTCTCCATCGCTGTTCATCTTGTCACCTCAACCTCTCCCGTCATTAATTCTACTGTCTTAATTTAACAAGGCCATTATTGCGCTACCTACTGCCACCCACTGGTATGGAAGAGTATTTCATTACTTAGCCAGCTACTATATTGCAGCTCAGATGCTCAACAATGGCAAATTAGTTGCAGCAACTAAATAATGTTCTTTTGGACTGATTCTGTGAAATTGGACATTTTCCCACGGCACACCTGATGATCTCATGGCGGCACAGTGGTTGAAAATCACTGAAATAGACCATAAAGCAGGGTATGCTTTAGGGCAGGCTTACTGTGATTGACCTTGAGCTACCAGAGCCGTATACGACGTCTTTACTTCATTCCTCCGCATTCCAAATATGGTAACTTCTGTTCATTGGTTGCAAAAACAACAACTTGGTGACGGCAAAATGGCAGTCCAAATTGGCAGTCCACAAACCAATGGGTGACGTCAAGAAGACTATGTCCACTTCTACATACAGTCTATGTCTAGAAATCGTGAATAAAAGGTGACTTATCCTTCACAACGTTATGTAACATTAGTAAGTTCTAACATTCACTCTCTTTTCACTCTGTTTTGGTCTCCAACTGCTGTCCCGTTAGATTCAGATGGCCCTCATTGATACGTTGTAAAATTGCTACTCACCTGAGAGTTCAGTAGCCCTAATCGCTCACAGGCATCAGCCAGTTCTTGTTCAGGTAATTTGCGGCTTCTTTCCGACTGTTCCAGAGCAGCTCTGAGCTCCTCCACCTCTGCCTGCATCAGGCTGGTCCTGCGCTCCACAATGGCAATCTGCTCCTTGAGGTCCTCCTGGCTCCGCAGTGCCTCATCCAGGTGAAGGGTTTGTTCCTGCAGAGAGACCGGCAGGAACAAGTTGATTTACCTAAAATGTCTTTTAAGAGCTAATAACCCTGTGTTAAAGCTGCCAATGCACAATATTTCACTTTGAGGTGGGCCTGCATGTTCCTCAGCTGCTTCTGGGCTTCAGCTGCCTGTCGATTGGCGTGGCTCAGCTGGATCTCAATCTCATTGAGGTCAGACTCCATCTTCTTCCTGATTCTCATGGCATTGTTCTTGCTGCATGTCTCTGCATCTATGGCGGACTGCATTGTTTCCTTAATGCGCTGGTGGTTGCATTTCTGCTGCTCAATCTCCTCATCCTTCTCAGCCAGCCTACGATCTACCTCTCCTTTGACTTGAGTGAGCTCCAGCTGGATACGCAGAATTTTGGTTTCGTCATGTTCCAGTGAAGCCTTGGGTACAGATAAAAATAAAAATACATCAATAAACAAGAATCAGCCAAAAAAATGTATATATCATCATAATTTCTTTATATTACGTGAAGTTACCTCAGCTTCATCCAAAGCAGTCTGGATCTCTATCTTCTCAGTCTCACTTTGTTTCTTAGTCTTCTCCAGCTCATGAATGACTTTGCCATTGTCTCCAAGTTGTTCAGTCAAATCAGAGATTTCCTCTAAAAATAGAATACATTTCTTCAATTTAACAACCAAATAAATAAACAAACAATGCACATCTGTCTCATCTTTTCTTCTTGCCTCGTGAGAAAGCGATATAAATTGACATATGAACATAAGATTCATATAAATCATCCTTGTCCATTAGTGCTCATTCAAAATGTAATTTCTTTTTGAACCATTATTATTTTACATTAATTTGCGTACGTTGCAGGTTTTTATTCTCTCGTTTGAGGACCTCGAGATGCTCCAAAGCTTTCTCATAAGAGCTCTTCATTTTGAAGAGCTCAGTGCTGAGCGAGCGAAAATCTTTCTGTGATCCATCCAGCTCAGCCTGACTCTCTTCATACTTCTGCTTCCACTCAGACAGAATCTAAGAAGACACAAAATATTGGTTTGAATATGGATGATTTGTCTGATACTTAAGATTTTAAGATTTGCTGTGTCTTTGTAGGCGATGACAGAAATCATAGCTATCAATGATCATGCTAATAACCTGGCGATTCTGTACTGCAAACAAACTGCTGTTGCTGCATGAAATGGTCACCCCACGTCGTGTCCTTATGACCTACTACATAACAGGTGTTTAAAGCAGCAAATATAAAAGCTTTCATTCCCTGGATAGCTTAAACTGTATAGAGTCACTGGTATGTTGGTATGTTGGCTTATATAAATCAACTTATATAAGCTTATATATATCAACAAGTGCAACAAGCCCCACAGACCATGATGCTGACTGTTAGCATCTGAGGCTTGTTGTGAGTTTTTAGCACCATTCACGTTACCTTATCAAAGCTTCTCTGCTTCTTGTCCAGGCCAGCTGCTTGAGCATTTGCCCTTTCCACATCAGCCATGAGGTCCTCCACCTCTCCTTGCAGCCTTTCCTTTGTCTTCTCCAAAGACAAGCACTTGGCATTCACACCCTCAATGGCCTCCTCAGCCTCCTGCAGACGTTGGGCAAGCTTTTTCCTGAGCAAAACAAAATTATTTATAAGTCAATATTGTAATTTCCTTACATTGCAAATATCCCATTTCTTACGTTTTTATATGTATTTCTTATCTATGTGTATAAGAACAACTCTCACTTGGCTTCCTCCAGTTCATCATTGCACTGGATGGCATCAGTCTCATATTTGGTTCTCCACTGGGCCACCTCGCTGTTGGCCTTAGAAATTGCTCTCTGGAGCTCAGCCTTGGCCTCCTGCTCCTCCTCAAACTGCTCCCTTAGCAGATCACAGTCATGACGGCTAGATTGGAGAGCGTGAGCGAGGGCATTCTTCGCCTAAAAGATAGGCAGAGCTGACTTTTATTTGAAATTATCTGATGGCTCTTGTGCTAAGCTAAACTACTGGTGAATTCCAAAAATAACTGACTATTTCTTTAAACGTCCTTGGTGGCCGCAAGTGTGAAATGAAACCAGTGAAAAAGGCCAAATCTGTTAACCTAGCTGAGCCCCCAATTTCAAACAACCTAGAAGCCTCTGGCAACCTCGGTAAGAGAATTAATGTCACAGGCATTGAGTAGTTGTATAAAGTGCACCAATGAAACAAACCTTTGTTTCTTCTTCAACGTGCCTCTTCAGCTCCTCAACTTGCTGAGTGAAGGCAAGCTTAACCCTCAACGTCTGAGAGAGTATCGCTTCTTTCTCCTCGAGAAGACGTGAGAACTCCCCTGATCAAGGGGTTTTAGAAAACAAGGTAAGAAAAGAGAGAAAAGAGTTGAACTCCAGAAGTCTATTTAAAATGATGTGACTCCGTACCATTTTCATTCTGAAGTCTTGCCCTTTGAGCATTTATTTCAGTGATCAGACGAGTGTTCTCATCATGTTTCTTCTTGTATTCACTCAGTTGGTCTTCCAGCGAGTGACATAACCTCTCACTATTAATCTGTAGTATTGATAACAATAATGAATGAAAACGTGATTTACCATGTTATATTGATCACATAGTCTTTCTATATGGGTCTAGCTTACCTTTGCCTTGACCGTGACCTCTATGCTGCTGGACAGGTCATCAATCTCCATCTTGTACTCATTCTTCTCCTTCTCCAGCTTCTGTTTCACTCTCTGTAGGTTGTCAATCTGCTCTCCCAGCTCAGCCACACTGTCAGCATGTTTCTTTCTTAGAACTGCAGCGGTGGCCTCGTGGTGAAGGGTCGACTCTTCCAGGTCTCGTCTCAGTTTGTGACACTCGACCTCTTGCTTTTTGTTCATCTCCATCTGAGTGGCGGTCGCTCCTCCAGCCACTTCCAGCCGCTCACTGATCTCCTCGAGCTCCCTGGAGAGATCAGACTGTTTCTTTTCCACCTTGGCCCTAGCAGCACGCTCCACTTCAATCTCTTCTTCCAGCTCTTCAATGCGGGCCTTGGTAAAGCAATAAAAACCCGTGGTCATTCATTGGCTTGCAGTACATTTTCCGTTGACCCTCCGGTTGTTTAAGTACCTGAAGCTCCTTGATCCTCTTCTGAGATTGCACAGCCACACTTAGCTCATCTTCAATTTTGGATACAAGTTGGCTGAATTCAAAGTCTTTCCTGTCATGCAAAACCATACCATAAAATTAGAGAATATGTCATTTACCTATGATTATGCTTAGACACTGCTGCACCGGTTCATACTTTTTAAGGCGCTCCTCCCGTTGTTGCTTGTCATTTTCCAAATCTATTATGGATTCTTGAGTTAGTTTCAGATCTCCTTCAAGCTTCTTTTTGGCTCTCTCAACTTCCAACCGGATCTTCTTCTCTTGTTCCAGAGAGCCTTCGAGCTATCACATGGAGAGTCAAATTAGTACGTCATATATGATATAGTTTCAAAGAGGTAATGTCCATAGCTTACATCATCAACTTGTTGCTCCAGCTTGATCTTGGCTTTGGCCAGACTGTTGACTTTGTCTTCCTCTGCTTGCAGGTCATCTAGTGTCTGCTGGTGAGCATCCTGCAGTGCCAGCTTCTCCTTGGATAACTTGCTGATGGTATCATCAAGAGATGATATTTCTTCAGCTAGTTTCTTCACCTGAATGTGTAAAAAGACGTACATTTGTTTGTAAATACTTGGGTTGCTAGGTTTGGTGTTCAGATGACAACCAAGCAGAAACACACCTTGTTTTCAGTGGCATATTTTTCCTTCTCCACCTTAGCCAGGGTAAGCTCCAAATCATCAATGTCTTTCTTTAACTCAGAGCACTCGTCCTCCAGCTTCCTCTTTTTGGCGGTCAGTTCAGCGTTCACCTCCTCCTCATCCTCCAATCTCTCATTGAGTTCTTTGGTTTTGGCTTCCAACAAAATCTTGTTCTTAATCAGCCCCTCACATCTTTCCTCTGCATCTGCCAGACTCTCACTTTCCTGTGTAATAAAAGAAACACAATTTGTGTTTATCTAGCATGCAGTTCTACTTTCTTAAGACTTACTAAACAGCTACTGACACTACTGTATCTCAGTGGGCCAGCAAGGCCTTCTCTGCTGGACTAGACAGAATCACAGTTATAGCTATTTTATAATTTAATAATTTTTCATAAATACACTACATGTATTGTATATTTTTTTCTCATTGCACAGCTACTGTCTTCCTCAGTTGCTCTGCTTCCAGTGCAGCTTGTTTTAAGTAGAGCTTTTATC
Source organism: Pholis gunnellus (assembly GCF_910591455.1). Taxonomy (NCBI): domain Eukaryota; kingdom Metazoa; phylum Chordata; class Actinopteri; order Perciformes; family Pholidae; genus Pholis; species Pholis gunnellus. The sequence continues at coordinate 2,215,736 of NC_136548.1, forward strand.
CAATCAGATTTCACCTCTGTGTCTCTAGGTAAGAACAGAGGCCCGAGGCCCTCTAGGTAGACTTTGCAGATTAAAGTAAATGGGGACGATATTGTTGATTGTCATAGTGTTCAACCAATCAGATCTTTAGTTTGACATGTTGGGCGTATTCTTTGACATGTCAGAGCTGCTAGCTGGCCTAGCTATACGTGATTGGTCAGTGGGCTAGCGTGACATGTTGGGCGGTGACAATCCCAAAGTCTGCTGCCTCTGTGGAGCGGACATTTTCAGCCCTCAAACGCATTAAAACGTATTCAAGAAATACAACTGGGGAGGCTCGACTGTCTTCACTGGCGTCCATGAATCCAGAAGAACTTCTTACTGGAACTAAAACGCACGGATGTACTGAAAAACCGTGAGATTAAACTCTTTATTAACAAAGAAAGGAGGATGGACTTTGTCTTCAAGTGAACAGCTTTGGTATGTTAAATGCGTTTGTTTTTACATCTGCAGTAGCTTTAATATGCTTGTTTATAAATTATTATTTGTACAACTTGTTTTTATGAATATGGATTTTTGTTTGGTTTTATATATGATAGGAAATATTGTTACGTCCAATGTTGCTCTAGGGACACATTTAGACTAGGACACCTTTAGACACATTTAGACGGTGCACAGCAACAAGAAGACACGTGAAGCGACAGCAGTCGATACACTCTGTGAAAAGTGTTTAAGTTAAAGTGATCATCTTTGGAGATTCATGTGTTTTCAAGTGGACCCATTTTCCCTCTCGGTGTTGACAGACGAATAAATCCATCAGTAACAACAACTAAGGTTTTGTGTATTTTCTGGAGGGAGTGTTCGTAGCGTTACTACTGTGTTCATGTGTCTATGGTGTATATTGTTCCCCCGTGCTCTTTAGTGTGCGGTGGAATGCATGTTTTAGCTCTGCAGTTTTTTTAATGCATTGTCCGTTAATGACGCAGCATCCCATCACGTGATGGGATGCTGCGTCATTAACGTCATAACGTTACATAAATACGTATTCATGTAACGTTATCTGCACTCTGCAGTTAGTGTATTTGTAGGCGTTGAGCTTCATTTTTACACAAAACAAATAATAACCGTAGCTGTGGCGTCATGAGGAGGTTAGGTGGTTCAACTGCAGGACAGCAGTGAAGGCCCAGGTATAAAATGCACGGCCCGCCATTGCTGTATTTTCTCTACTCACAGATTGAATCTGCAGACACAAGTCTTTCTTCTCCTGAAGCAGGGAAACCATTTTGGCTTCCAGTCCCTTCCTCTTAGCCTCGGCTTTGACTAAATCCTCCTTACACTTGGCAAACTCCACTTTCATGTTGGCCATCTCCTTCTCAGTCTCAGCACTCCTCAAGAGTGGCTTGATCTTGAAGTAAAGCTTCATCCATGGCCAGTGTTTCACATTCATGAAAGAGCGAATGTTGTACTGGACAATGTATATAGATTCTCTGAAAAGATGGAGCTTGTTCTTAGTTCTTCAGAGAAATACATATTTTTTATTGAAATACATTGCAACTAAGCAGCAAACATGAAATGACCTACAGTATTTAATGTACATGTGACTGATGATCTGTGATCCCAGTTATAATTCTGATTACCTCCTTTCCGTCATTTTCTGAAAGTCCTTCCTTTTGAGAAAGCCACGACACAGGGCTTGAGTAATGGTGATGAGAGAGGCCAGTTTTTCATCCCTCATCTCTTCCAGTAAACCCAAGAGCCCTGCTTTAAAGAATACCTACAGGAAATAGAAATGTGGGCATATGCTCAGATACTCTTTGATACTACATCAATAAACCAGTTTTTACATCCATTTCATATAACAGCTTCAACATGCTTCAAACAGTTGGTTTAAGGTAGTATGATATGTCATCAGCAAAAGTATTTCTACGTGTTCCGAAAGTCTACACTTGAAGGTGCTGCAAAGAGCCGGCCATCATATCCTTTTCTGACTGCATCACACAGGCCCCCACACTCTCCTGTGGAACTCTGTGGCTGTCGAATGTCCTTCTAATCTAATTTAATGCAATGAACAATATAAGAGGGAATAGTGGTGCGCACTGTACAGAGGGCCTGTTCCGAAAACGTACAAAAATGTACGGGCACAGCCCAGGTCTTCAGATATTGTTCGACGAGCCACTCAAGAATTTAAATTTTAAAATAATTACCTTAGTATGCCCAAACTTATACTGTGTGTGATCCACATCGATAGACCCCAAGAGCTTCTCAGCAGCTTTCTTGTTGTCAATGAATTGTCCCTCGGGTATCACACTAGCATTCAGTACTTTGTACCTACAAGAAGAAATTAAGTAAAGTTAGAAGTTTTTATTTGTCACCAACCCATTCTACTGCTTCTTACCTTTGCTTGAAATCCCCATACAGGACCCTACTTGGGTAGCCCTTCCTGCAGATCCTGATTCCTTCCAGCACACCGTTACATCGCAGCTGGTGGATAACCAGATGGTGTTGCATAATCCCTAGAATCCAGCCACATTATAATCAAGCTGCTTGAGATACTATTGAAATGCTCTGATAAAGATAAAGAACTGAAATACCTGGAGTTTTAGTTTCATTTGGAATCAGACATCTAACAAAGTGAGGATGGGTGCTCTTGAGATTTGTCATGAGCTTTCCCAGGTTTTCCTGTTCAAGATTATCAGTGTCAATAGTTTATTATAACCATTGTATCAAACTTAAATTCTTTTTTACAAAACGTGATATTATTTTACTATGCAGTTACCCTGAAGAGGGCTGACACAGTCTGGAAGGATGAGCCCTTCTTCTTTGCTGCTTTCTTTACAGTTGTACCACTTCCTCCACTCCGGTTTTCTAAAGGAACAAATGATTCATCAACATTATAAGGCTGAACAGAAGGGCCTTTAAAGAAGGTGTAGTAAACATTCTGAACAATTATTATCTAAAGATACAGCAGAATAATATCTACCTAGTGGGAGCTAGTGGGACACACATGTAAACAAAGCATGGAGCATTATATATTACATATTATATTACAACACACACAGAGGGTGAAACCTCATTCTCTGCTCAGGTAACAATTACTCCACTATTTTTAGAAATGAGTTGCTTGCTGTACATTTATTATGTATATATATATATATATATATAATGCACTGGCCCCTTTAAATGAAAGAAATGTTCAGAATCTAAACAGATCTTACCATCAGATGAAGAATAGGTAGAATAGAGGGAAGCCAGTAGTTTGAGGCTGGCTTTCTGGTAGAGCTGGACTACAGTGTCATTCAGGGGGTCCTTGTTCTTGTCCAACCAGCCTGTGATGCTGTAGTCCACGGTGCCAGCGTAGTGCACTAGGGAGAAGTGAGCCTCAGCCTTGTCTTTGACAGACTTGGGCTTCTGAAAGTTATTTGATTTTCCAAGATGTTGGTCATACAGCTTGTTTTTCAATGTGGTGTCTGATGCCTTGGGAAACATACACTCCTCTTCAAGGATAGAAAAGATGCCCATTGGCTGTTGAAGACAAAACATGCTTAACACAAAAATTACTGAGCATTTGTTTCCATACAATACTTGAATAAACTAACCTTTTCAATAAGCTCTATACAAGCAGCCAAGTCCATTCCAAAGTCGATGAACTCCCACTCGATGCCTTCCTTCTTGTACTCCTCTTGCTCCAGCACAAACATGTGATGGTTGAAAAACTGTTGCAGTTTTTCATTGGTGAAATTGATACACAGCTGTTCCAGACTGTTATACTGCAAAACAAACCATTTACTGTAGCGCATGCATTCATTATAAAATTACAGTAGATACACTGCTTAATAAAAACTTACATCAAATATTTCAAACCCAGCAATGTCCAAGACTCCGATAAAGAACTGCCGGGGTTGCTTGGTGTCTAGCATCTGATTAATGCGGAGCACCATCCACATGAACATCTTCTCATAGACCGATTTGGCCAAAGCACCAATAGAATTGCAAACCTGCACAATGACAAGTGGCAGTGAGCACTTTGGAGCAGAATAATTTCCATAGCACATTTATTATTCCCTCATAAAGTTATTATGTTGAACATCGACAGTATTCTACATATCCAGCAGACACAGAGCAACATAATCATTCATTTGGAGTCTTGTTTTCTGGTGTTCTGATGAATGTAAATCCTGTATTTACTATCCTATCAGCTCTCGTTTGGTCTCCACCAACCTCTTAGAAAATGTTCTGGCTCCTTCGTTGCTAGATGTTTGAACTTCTTTCACAAGGAAGTTGCTAACTTTGTCTGCTGGCCATCTGCTATTACAAAGGTAGTGTACTGCTGGTTTTCAGGTGAACAGAATTTTCAAGCCTTAAAACCAAAACAACGTTAAAATTCTCAGTAGAGTTTGGTTGTAATTCTCTGCAGGTTGGCTGCTTATAGCGTGAGCTACCACATTACTCAGGATGGAGGAAGGGAATTAATCGATGGTTAAAAGATAAACATGAACGACCATAGGGAAATGAAAAATGTATTTTCCCAGTTTTATTCCTGTGCTTATTTCTTAATTCTTAATTTGTCCATGTTTTATGTGAAATATATGTTAAACTATATGTTAACAAAATCAAAAACAAATCAGAGTATTTTTACATAAGAATTCCTGTCTTTTTCCATATTTCAAATGTTTGATAACTCATCTGCACTCAGTGGCATTTACAAAAACATTATCCAATCAAATGAGACTTTGGGCAAATAGCTGCACCGGTCACATGAAACCACACTTCACCATTAGTAGATCGTAGTAGCGAACAGAGCAATAGAACTCTGCAGGGATGACGTATCTTTGTAGGCTAACGCTTAAATTAGCATCACACTGGTTCCTTTTGCAAAAAAAACCACTGTGATTTTTCCATTACATTTTGGAGAATATAAACTCTGTGACTAAAACAAGTTTATGGCACTTAAATGTTTTGCTCAGCAAAATATTCTTCTGGGATTTTTAAGTGTAAATAAAATCAGAAGAAATGAAAAGGTAACGCGATAAACAAACTACACCACCACTAAGCTAAAGGCAGACTAGTGTTTGGCGTGATGACATTGTGTCGTCTCCTTCAGACAGTTGTTAGCAATCGCCTTTTTAAGACACATAAAAGCTTCACATTTCACGAGAGAGGTCTTTACTGGTGTATTATATATCGTAGAACAAAATGTTAAAATCTCTTAAGCTTGTGTTAACCACAGCCCTTCAGTCTGTCGAACTAAAATACAATTTTAAAAACCTGTTGACTTTGAGACGACAGAACCGAAAGTGCCAAATCATTTGAACTCATTTTGTAGGACTCATTCCTATAGCACTCTATATGGAGATCAGGAGACAGGAATAGATGTGTATTTGGATGTCTGTGGAGTCAACCGTCACGCTAAAAGCGAAACCCGCTCACTTTTTAGCGGCCCAATCAAATGCGAAGGATTTGATTTAAATCCCTTTTGTAACTGTACATCGCTCAAGTATCTGTTTTACTGTTAAAAAACATTGACGTTTTGTGCTGAACTTAAAGATGCTCTAATTTCTATTTCAATTACATTTATTTTTGTATTGAAAATACTTTCTAACTTTAGAATTACATTAGGAAGGGATAACTGCCTGGCCAGAATCGAAAAGGGGAACAATTGCAGCAATTTAGTTTACATGTATGCATGTAAAAATGGGCAAGCGTTGTTTTAAGACAGACTTATCCAGAACTTTATACTGTTCCAGTTTTACAGTACTAAAACAAACGTTTGCATAATGTAAAAGTCCTAACGCCTTACATAGGATTTTTTTTACAGTTCTTCATTCCAACACTAATGTACCTGCTGAACAGTCTGCCCTTTGGTCACATACTCATTCCCAACCTTCACTCTCGGGTAACATAGGGCTTTCAGCAGGTCTGCAGAGTTCAGACCCATCAGGTAAGCTGCTTTGTCAGCCACTGATCAAAGAAAAAGATCAAGTTAGAAAACGATACAGCAGAGTGTGATAGAAGAGAAAAAGAAGTCCCAAACTGGGGATGATGTGGAGCGGTGGATAGATCCCTTTGAGGACGGCTGAACCCGACCAACATGTCCTTTTGGAGGAGTTTGAGGACTCAGGGGCAGACTTCCATCCATAAACCTGGCAGACGTCACTACGGTAGTCAAAAAGCTCCTCAGATATTTATCAATACACGTTTATCGTATTCAATGTTTGATATAATTAACCGAACCACAGATAAACAATTCAAATAAAGTGTCACTGAACAGACTATCACCATAAAAAGACCAAAACAAGAAATCCAAAGATTGTGGCAGAATCCTAAGAACAGTTACCCTCTGTCCCATCTGGCTCTGCCTGCTCTTCTCTCTGCTTCTGCTTGAACTTCATATTCCCATAATGCATCACAGCACCTGTTAGCTTGTAGATGCCAATCCTCTCCTCTCCAGTGAAGCCTAGTGTGTCGATAGCACTCTGAAAGTACATCACAACAGGTCTGATGTCAGTCTCAGTGCATGTTTGCAGGGATAAAAACGGAAAAGATTGAAAGGACGACTTACATCCGTGGCCATTAGTTCTTCACTGTCATCAATACTGGCCACGCTGATCTCCCCTTGGCTAACGAATGGGAAGTCGTATGGGTTGGTGGAGATGAGGAGAGTCTCTGGATGGAAAATAATGTGCAAGTCAAATCCAAGTCTGACAATAAACAATAGATTTGCTGAAACTGTAACACTGTCCTGCAATATGTTACCTATGAGCTCAGGCTTCTTGTTGGACATGACCTGGTAGAAAATATGGTAACTCCTCTCTGCAGACAGCTGAAACGTGACTCTGGATTTTTCCAACAAATCTACAAAAAGAAACAAGACTGACTTAAACTGAAGACTCTCACTAAACATTACCTATATCTCTATTGTATTATAACTCACACGTTTCAATATCAGCGGAAGCCAGTTTTCCTGTGGTTGCAAAGTGGATTCTTATGAATTTGCCCTGAAAAAATAAATATATATCATTAGTGTCGGAAATAAAGTGGCAAATCAGAAATGAGCAATGACAAAGTTTCTATCTTTTCGCTCACAAAACGTGAGGAATTATCATTTCTGACAGTTTTCGCATTTCCAAAAGCCTCAAGCAGTGGGTTAGCAGAGACGATCTAGAACACACCAGAACTGTTTAATTTCCTCTTTGAACTAAAAGCCTCAGAGATAGGCTGTAGCATTTGCATCAGCATGCAGCTTACGTGATAAGGATGGACTGGTTTTCTCTATCTACAACAAATAACACGACAGTCATATTAGAGAGCTACCAAACTGAAAATTGAATATAACAATCATTGTGTTGAGTTTACCAGTAAGCATGAACTGATAGGCGTTGTCGGAGATGGAGAAGATGTGTGGTGGAGCCTCCTGGCGCTTCTTGCCCCTGTAGGCCACCACCACTTCTTGGTTGTACACTGGGAGCCACTTGTAAGGGTTCACAGTGACGCAGAACAGCCCAGAGTAGGTCTAAAACATATCAAATCCTTTTTGATTTGCAGGTTAAAAGATGTTTAGAAGCCTCTATTAAAGTCAGACAAAATTTGTTTTGAGAAATTAACATTCTTTTTTTAGACATCTTTGAACCCTTAGGTAGAACAAGCGGGCCCAATTAATGGCAGGAATTATTTGTTAACTTTCTCTTCTCCTTTGTTCAGATTTTTATTTTTATTTGTCATCTGTCCAGCGCAGTATCCCAACCGTTATGTTAAAGCCACAAAGCCACACCTGAAAGAAAATGATCATATGTTTACTGCTGCCTCTGCACACAGGACAGCGTCTGAATGTCTCCAGCTCCAAGACAAAAGACACAGTGTTTGTGGCTGTAGTTGGCTGGATGTTTACACAGACCTCTCCTCTATATCTATCTATTTTATGTATGTTTAGTTCATTTTCAGTCACTCAGAGTCTGTAATATGGTAGCTTAATATGTTAATTTACGAATAATTTACCTTAGTTTATATTCACTCTGAAATACCTGTGTTCATAACCAGCAGGAGGAACGACATGACGAATAACTGCATTATTTCATTTTAAAATAATGATTCAATTGTATTATTATTTCATTGTATTACACTGTCTGTCAGCTAAAAGGTGTTTCAGCAACATTTCATTGACTATATTTCATTAGTTGGGACCTCCTTCTCATTAAAATATATCAATTTACATACTGTAAACTTGAAATAAACTTCAATAATGCCCACTTTTACAAAAAGATTTAGCTGGTTTTAATCTAAAATTCTATATCATAAAATCCATTCCTACTATGTACAAAACATTCAAGATAATGTCAAAGGGCAATAGCTGTATTGCCCTTTGTTCAGCAAATATTGATATATAGAAACTTGGACAAATGTATCTCCTCCCCTGGAAATGTATTACAACGAGAACCACAGTATGCAACAAGCTTTACAGCACATGCATCTCAATATCGGCTTCTTTAGATTTAATTTGGTTATTTAACATCACCTCTGTAATTTAAACACCGCAAAATACTGATGAGCTTCCAGATTGTTAAATGTAGCTGTCAGATCAAATTCTAATCGCTAGTCTTGACCTTTGACACTGAAAGTGCATAAAAAGTAGCTATTGCATAGTGCCTTTGTCGCGGCATAGATACATCACAAAACCCTAATGTTGGTATCATGGTGTCGGTTTAGCAACAGCTCCTCTGGCATTGGGAATGATTATCATCAACTACAGTAAGTCTTGCATTACTCACATAGATCATCCACGCTGCGTAACGCTCTTTGAGGTTGTACAGCACGGCGGCCTCATTGAGGTGGGTCATCATGGCCATGTCCTCGATCTTGTCGAACTTGGGTGGATTCATGGGGAAGTATTCATCTTCCTTTACTATTACAACCTGTGACGAGAGACAACCTGTGACTTCATCAGCAGAACAATATGGAGAGCATATGGGTGATTTACAGCTAACGTACCTGTCCTGCATTAGTTTTAATGGTTGCTTTGCTGCCATCTCTGCTTTGCAGAGTGCCTTTAACAAACAGCTCTTTTGGATCCACCACATACACTGCAGTTTTAGCATCAAAGGGTCTGTTTTGGGATTCGATCCTCTCTCGTTCGGGTCTCCTCAGGTACGGGGCAGCCTCCCCAAACACACTCATTTCAGCATCAGAACTCATCTCTGCAATACACCCCAGAGGGGACTGAAAGGTCCAGGGTTAAAGGTTAGAATTGTGGTTCTAATAACTGTAGAATAATGAATATCAGTCATCATAATCAATATCAAGTCGTACCTCTGTGGGTTAGTCTGCTAATGTATCCTCCACCTGAATCAGAAAGAAGATGAAAGCCTAACAGTTAAGTCAGTAACTCTCACACCCAAACAATAGTGAAACAGGAGCATGTCCTCACCAGCAGAAGTTCCAGCTGAGAAATGTGGACGCTTTGACCCTTACTGCTTTTATAAGGTCCCTCTTGGTAAATTAGGAGACACAGCAAACCCCTATATTTAGGTTAAAGCCTCTAATGAATGTGGGTGGAGAGAAGTGATTACTTTGGCATGTGATTTCACGGAGATGTCACCGAGCTTTTGTTATAAATCCGAGCAACAGCAGCTCAAGAAAAGAATGAATGTCAAAGGAGGGTGACCTCTGCAAGACATCCAACGCTTACATGGATGCTGAAATGCTCCGAGCATGCAGAGACTGACACAGTGTTTGTTTAGCATCTTCATTGCTGTGTTTGGAAGATTAGAACCAAACAGTACGATTAAGGATGAATCTCTACGATTAGCAGCTGTCATAGGATTTTAAACTGACATATCCAAGCCATTCTTTATAGCCTATGTGTTCACACTGGTCTATGACACAGCTTATCAGGCACAGAAAAAGAAGAGTTCTGTGGATCACACAATATATTTTCATTTATCTAGTTGATTCATTTGACCTTTATTTGATCAACACGGTCTGTTGGGAAAATGGTCTTTTCTTTTGTGTTAGCCGAACTAGCAGCATAGGTCCATACATTAATCAACACTGAACATCCACAGAATGAAAAAAATGAAATGCCTGAAAGACATTCAAAGACAATAACACACATTTCTCATAAATTTAAAGTCATCTAAATACAAAGGTTTTTGCGTAATACATTTGCTGTCTTTCCGAGAGTGAGATGAGAAGATTGATATCAATCTCATGTTTGTGCGTAAAGTACACAGGTGGCATCAGGATGTAAGCCGAGTTTACTGCAGCATAAAGACTGACGGCCCCTAACCCTAAAAGCTCAGAAATGATCTTGTTTGTTGCATGAAACATTGTATCACATGTTAAAACCCACCAAGACATTTTTCACACATAACCTCCCCTAAAAAACAATTGACATGCATTAATCGCTTTGTGTTGTCAATGTGAGAACGGATTGAGTAACATAATTTAAAAACTGCGACCTTCCCTGACTTTCTCTGTTGTCTATAATAGCTGTGGACTGATGTAAAGGACTCGGCCCGTTGCTTCCGGGACAATCCAAAGGATGCAACGTTTAGCAATGCTAGTCAGGGGCAGCCAAATAGCTGTTACTGTAACCTAAGCTAAGCTAAGATTAGCCAGCTAGCTGTAGCTATAGTGGCATGGATCTGGCATTGGTTGCTTCGTAATGTTAACTAATAAAATACAAACTGTTAATTTTTAAAGGTGTTGGATTAGGCTAGGCTACTCATGCATTTTTTATGAGACGGTTATTGAGTTCATTTCAGTGTCGATGTACAATATGCAATAGCACTGCCTCTGAGGCTTATTTAGTGTCACGTGGGATTCGGGCACCATGTGGGCCGATACAATTTGACTTGCTGGGTTGTGATTGCCATGACAGGCTTATAGATAAAGGCATAGCTGATGAACCCCTCAATAGAAATTCCCCCGGGACCCCCTGACGGCTTTAGAGATTACAGTGGTCTAATGTTGTGTCAGAGATTTAGAGTCCTCTCTCTTCCCCTGCCATCATCTCCCAAAGAGGGACATTGGAAGACAGCAAGGAAAATAATGACCTGTTAGCAACACAAGAATGGCAGAGAGAGAGAGGTTGCAGTGTCAGAAGCTTTGAAACAGGACAGTAAAGTATGTCAAGAATAATGCAAAAGAAAAACCTTTTCCCTAAATTGTAATAAATCACTGAAGAATTACTACAATAGTTAGATAAGGATAATTACTGTATGAAAATAGATTATTTTTAATATAAGTCAGTTACATTATTAAATAATATTGTTTTTTTATTTTTAAGAGTGAGATGAGAGGATCGATACCATTCTCATGTCTCTACATTAAGCACAGAGCGCCACAAGGATGTGGTTAGCCTAGCTTAGCATAAAGAGTGGAGGAAGAGGGGAAGTAGCAAACCTGTGTCCACAGTTAGCAACATACCAACTCCTCTAAAGCTTACTAATTAACATATTGTTTGTTTGTTTAACCACAAAGAAAAACTGATAACCACAATGTATGATTTCATGGTCTATTTTGGACCTTTGGTAGGAGCCAAACGCTGTTTCGCGGAGCTTCCAGTCTTTAGGCTAAGCTAATAATTACGCTATGCTTTTGGGCCACCCATGGCCCACAGGCTGCCAGTTGAATAGACCTGTAAAATAAAAAAAATAAAAAATATATATATATATATGGATGATCTTCTCTCAAATTCTTTATTAGAGTGACTTCATTCTCTGTTCAGGTAGACATAACCCCATTTAATCTTTACATAACTAATGGTTGTGTGCTGCTATATTAATGGTCTGAAAATTGTAAAGAGGACCTTTTAGTTTTTCACATATACTATCGTTTCTATTTCTTCAATTTTGTTCACGTTGTCTTCTGCTCTTATTCTACCACCAGGACCACTGAATGGCTGTTCAGATCAGACAGTTCTGTCTCCTCAGTAGTGTTCCTATAATATAGTTGTTTTCTGTCTATCATAGTGTGTCTGTTAGTGTGTCAGTCTGATGGTGTTGATGGTCTGCCTCATACACTGTATTGAATTATTGTAGTCTGATCATTTCTTTATTGGGTGTTCCATAGTTTACTGTAGCTTCACTTAACATGGTACTGTAAACTATGATTATCTGACACAGTTACTTAGTTAGTAGCCAATCCTATCAGTCGGCCTGCAACATGGTCTATTACAGTACAACAGTTACCATGGTCAAATAACAGGAAATCTTTAAACATTTTGCGTTTTAATTATATATTTACCACCCAACTGGAAATGGCCCTGGTTTTCATTTCAGAAATCTAGTCACCTTAAAGGTAAGAGGACATCAAAATGTGTCTTTAAACCGTCACTCATTTGTAATTCTGTTGTCATGAGAGAGAGATTATATGGCTGTAAACTGACAAGAAGGGTGCTAAATCATAAACAAGCAGCCAGTGAACCCACATGTAACCCTGCCTCCATCTTAGACATGCGGGCTATTTTAGGGAATTCATCAGGAATAATATATTCTTAGAGACTGCCCTCAAAGGGACAATGCTACTCTGTGGGATTATCACTGCAGCCACAAACTGCCTTTCATTTGTCATTTCTAACTGGCATGTGTTTGTATTGATTGAATAACTGCTTCAGACATTTTGAATATTGCCTCCTCAAATGTCTCAGAAAGCAGAGTGGATTACAATCAGAGTTCATTCTAATCTTTAATGCAACAGATGGTAAAATCTCATGGCTTATGAGTTAATGTCAAGTCAAGTTCAAGTTGTCTAAATAAAGGGCTGCTAAATAGAGGTATCATCTGCACTTTGATCATTTGATGGACAGCTGATGGACAATTGGTCCTCCCTGAGCAAGAACATTATCATTATTAATTGAACCAAGCGATACATTTTGATATTTTGAATAGATTCTGATATGTAAATATTAATTCATACATGCTGTTTATCCAAAAAACGTAGTCAAGTTTTTCATGCACATTGTCAATTTCTGTTGGATACTGGACGTTCTTGAGTTTGTTTGTTTTTTTTACCTTAAGTTGAACTTTTGGGGGGAAATGAGTCTATACAAACATTGCAGTCGTACTTCCGTCCCTGTGTGATGATTGAAATGCCCATTTTCTTGCCAACAGAAGGTAGACCACATCGCCCTCCAGTGTCAGTGCTGCGAAACCACAAGCACTGTGTTATGTTCCCTGAAGACGAAGGAGATGTTGGCCCATTCTAACAAACCTGTGAATTTACTTTTTTTTGGTTGCTGTTACCAGCTGCGACGCAGATTATTTTCACTTTATGAATCTGTGTGTGAGTCATTGTGACAAATTGCGGTCATGGAGACACCTAGCACCTTGAGTACTTTGCCAAGTGTTGATATATAAGTGTATAGTCGCTGTCTGTCTGTGGACTGAATCTGTGGATTTTGATAATGTCACAGCTGTGCAAGATGCAGTCATGAAACGTTACAGGTGTGTTGAGATCAAAATAAAGTCGAGGTTCAAAGATTGGTGTGGTCCGAGCAAGGGCTGTTCTGAACTGTCTCTGATCACTTCCGCCACTATCGGTGCAACTGTAAATCTACGGTAGGTCCTAGAAACAAACACCAAGTAGTTATTTGTAGCAGACATGTGTACAATGCTTGTACTTGATTAATACAGTTAAAATATATATATTTTGTATTATTATTTAGCCCAAACCAAACTTCAATATAAACTAATATAAAAGTTACATGAAACTAATTGACAGGTAGGATTTATCTGTGCCAGGGGCAAACAAATGAACAAATAATACAATAAAACATCACATATTGTTGTCCACGGGACATAAAAGAGTTACTTTGATTGAACACAGTGTTGTAAATCTGATACAGTTTCTTATACAGCTCAGTGTATCCTAGGAAGTCCCCCGGTAGTCTAGGCCTATAGCAGCACATCTAGGGGCTGGTCCAAGGCCTGAGCCAGCTCTAACTATAGACCTGAGCCAGCCCTAACTATAGACCTGAGCCAGCACTAACTATAAACCTGAGCCAGCCCTAACTATAAACCTGAGCCAGCCCTAACTATAGACCTGAGCCAGCTCTAACTATAGACCTGAGCCAGCACTAACTATAAACCTGAGCCAGCCCTAACTATAAACCTGAGCCAGCCCTAACTATAGACCTGAGCCAGCTCTAACTATAGACCTGAGCCAGCCCTAACTATAAACCTGAGCCAGCCCTAACTATAAACCTGAGCTAGCCCTAACTATAGACCTGAGCCAGCCCTAACTATAGACCTGAGCCAGCACTAACCATAAACCTGAGCTAGCCCTAACTATAAACCTGAGCTAGCCCTAACTATAAACCTGAGCCAGCCCTAACTATAGACCTGAGCCAGCTCTAACCATAAACCTGAGCCAGCCCTAACTATAAACCTGAGCCAGCCCTAACTATAGACCTGAGCCAGCTCTAACCATAAACCTGAGCCAGCCCTAACTATAAACCTGAGCCAGCCCTAACTATAGACCTGAGCCAGCTCTAACTATAGACCTGAGCCAGCCCTAACTATAAACCTGAGCCAGCCCTAACTATAAACCTGAGCTAGCCCTAACTATAGACCTGAGCCAGCTCTAACTATAGACCTGAGCCAGCACTAACTATAAACCTGAGCCAGCCCTAACTATAAACCTGAGCCAGCCCTAACTATAGACCTGAGCCAGCTCTAACTATAAACCTGAGCCAGCCCTAACTATAAACCTGAGCCAGCCCTAACTATAAACCTGAGCTAGCCCTAACTATAGACCTGAGCCAGCCCTAACTATAGACCTGAGCCAGCACTAACCATAAACCTGAGCCAGCTCTAACTATAGACCTGAGCCAGCACTAACTATAAACCTGAGCCAGCCCTAACTATAAACCTGAGCCAGCCCTAACTATAAACCTGAGCCAGCCCTAACCATAAACCTGAGCTAGCCCTAACTATAAACCTGAGCCAGCCCTAACCATACTGCACAATACCATACCAACCTGCACAATCTAGGGATTTTCTTTGATCGATCCATGTCGTTTGACCCCCATGTTAAGCAGCTGTCCAGATCCTGTTTCTTCCACCTAAGAAATATCAGTAAACTGAGATCTGTAGTATCAACAGCTGAACTAAAGATGATCATACACACATTTATCTCCTCACGCATTGACTACTGTAACAGACTTTTCTCATCACTTAGTGTATCTGCTCTTAACCGTTTGCAGGTCATCCAAAACGCTGCCACCAGATTATTCACCAGGACAAATAGACAGTCTCACATCACCTTCGTACTCAGATCTCTTCACTGGCTCCCTGTAGCATTTAGGATACACTTTAAAATTCTCACTCTCATTTACAGAGCACTACTCGGTCAGACTCCTAAATATGTAGCTGATCTACTTCACCCCTATTCACCCGCCTGCACTCTCAGGTCTGACGCTTTAGGTCTTCTGTCTGTCCCACGCACTCGCCTTAAGACCCGTGGTGACTGAGCTTTTGAGGCAGTAGCACCAAGGCTGTGGAATGCTCTGCCTGCACCCCTACGCCTCGCAGATTCTGTGAATGCATTCAGAAATCAGCTCAAAACTCACCTCTTTAGACTGCCGTTTGGGTAAAACACGTCCTAGACCTGCTTTTATTTTCTATTTTCTGTGTGTATGTAAATTACTGGCACTTTGGTCACATTGTGTTTTTCAGTGTGGCTTTGTGGCACAAAGGCAGTAAAACTGCCTGTGCCAAAGCACACTGACTGTAATCCTGCGGGCTTAATAATAATCTTTCTTTATCCAAAAGTTTGGCACACTTCTCCTCACACCGCGTTGCCAACAGCGGCGCGAAAAGTATATCCAAATGTGCGGCCCGATCGGGAATGGTGTGCTATGACTTTTATAAGAGATTCGCCCAGCGGTTTTCCCGAAAATCCCCAAAAACTGAGCAAATTGACTTGAATGGGGTGTTCGGCGTGAAGAGAGCAAAAAAAACACTGAACTTTGGACCCATATTGACAAGCCATACTTTAACGTAGAAAAATGATTTAAAGTTTAAAACGTAGACAAAACGCTGGACGTTATTGAGCCAAATGGACATTTTGATAGCTAGCACAGTTTTCATGAAGTCGCAGATTAAGTTTCAGGAAAATTTTGGGTCCATTTCAGATTTTATAATGGGTGTGTATTGCGCAGCTCGTTAAGGGCTAGAGTGAGGGCATAATTGTCAGAGTGGAGCGGAGCAGGAAAATATTCTGTGATTTCTTCAAACAAATTGCTCAGAGTCCCACAATTTTCACTCTTCATGCATTATTTTTTGCAAAAAAGTTAGCTAATCGTGTGCTGGTCTAGAGAAATGACTGTGGAATCCAGCACATTTACACATTTTGCACTACAGACCTTAATTGACAGGAAATCCAACTTTCTGCTCCATTAGACTCCATGTTAAATCTGACCACTCATTTCTCAAAGAAAGCAGACGGTACCACTTTTGTATATTGCTCTGGAACTCACATTTTTAACACCACAAACATAAAAACCACATCAGCACGTTCGCCAGAGTCTTATCTTTCTCACGGTATCCATATTTTGGAACTCACACTCCTGCTTTTTGTTAAAAGGAGGCAGGAGTTTTGTTCAAAATCACTGTTTACTGAAACGTTTCTCAATCAGTCTGCCTCTAACACCAGGTGCGTCCTCACCCTGGCAACCAGTTACACACACACATGCAGGCTCTCTCTGTCTGTCTCTCTACACACACTGTCTTCTGTCTCTCTCTCTGTCTGTCTGTCTGCCTGTCTGTCTGTCTGCCTGTCTCACTCACTCACTCTGTCTCTCTCTATCTTTCTGTCCCCCCTCCCATTTCAGAATAAAAGCCCCACAGAGTGAATCCTAACTGGAATACTTGTGATGAAGCCTGTCATTTAATAACCTTTGTGTTTGTGTCAAACATTATGAATATGTCTCCTCTCGCCCTCTCTCACCCACCCAGTCCCACCCTTTCAAAATAAAAGCCCCATAGAGTAACTGTATCTTAACATGAAGCTCAGAATGAGGTTTGTACAGAAATGATGGGAGCGTCAGCTCCCATCATTTCCAAAGGCTTCTCAAACAAAGATGTATATGTCCAGTACAGAAATAACGGGAGCCATTGGTGGACTGTCAATCCAAGAGTATGAATCTAAAATGCAGAAAAGAGAGTAGCTCTATCTCAATTGAACCTGAACGACACTACCGGTAACATCGGCGTGTGTGTATATTGCGACGTCTTCGGGCAGTAGAAGCCACACTGTCAAAATTTCTTGCGAAATTTTCTAGTTCAAACTACTGATTTGTTTTAGTCAATACAAATACAATCTTTTATTTCTTTATCATTTGAATTGTGTGTTTTTATGAAGAAAAAAACACTATAACAAAGTAAAAGTATCAATATTTTTGATGGTTATTAACTTCAGAGCATTGAAATTATTTTTGGGACGGTGACATAATATCGTTGTAGACCAGCTGCTGTAAAACAACAAAGAGATCAGTAACTGTTAATATGGATCAATAATTAGTATCGGTGGCAAAACAATATGACCATAGATCTAAAAGTTATATTTGCTCCCTTGTTTCTTTCGTGCTGATCTGAACAGTGACTTATATGATCCGTTGCTCCACTAGTCAACTGCTTCCAGTAGTATTTTTCCATCCATCCTCTGTAACCTCTTATCCTATTCTGGATTGTATGGGTGCCGGAGCCGAAGGCAGGGTTCACCCTGGACAGGGATCCAGACTCTGGCAGGACTGAGACAGACATTCACACTCACATTCACACAACCTAACATGTCTTGACATTGTGGGGGAATCTCCATCTCCCAGATAGAACCCACTGACGCTGACACGGGGAGAACATGTAAACTCCACACAGGAGGGCCTTCCTGTGAGGTGACTGTGCTAGCCACAGCACCAGCGTGCCAACGAGATGGCATGCAGGATAGCCTCTACCCACAGAGGTGTAGCACCCTGGCCTACCTCTGTGGGCTGGAGGTCCGTCGCATTCCACTCCATCTAATGCCGTGTTCACACCAAACGCGGCGCGAATTATTCGCGCGAGTAGATTACATACAAAGTCTATGCACAGACGCGATGAGACTGGAGTGACGCGAATTTGCAATGGCGCGGCGCGATTGACGCAAATTCGCGTCAAACGCCGAATCGCCCCAAACACGAGAGTTGAACTATTTCAACAAAAATCGTGTGACGCTCCAGCGCGATAGCCTATCAGCGTTGAGTTGCTCCCCCTGTCATCAGTGAAGTCCTGCCGTTGTTGAATCAGGAAATAAATACTGTAGCCGCCTATGTTCACCCAGAGCTTTACGATCCCTCATATCTTTTTGTCGGTTTATTACCGTTAAATCACAGCCAAATCAGTTTATTTTATGTTCACACAGCTGTAGTAAACAGCCAACGTGTGGCTTGCTCAACACAGTGAATACAGCTCGATGAAATCCATGGAGCTCCTCCGGACTATGTTATGAACCAGACATGACGGCGTTTAGTTTCCCGTGATATCTGGGACTTCCACAACACGTACTGGAGCAGAAATAGAGGTTATTTTTCCACGGTTGATGGCTGACAGTTGAACGGCTTTCACAGAAATACAGGTTATTTTTCCACGGTTGATGGCGGACAGTTGAACGGCTTTCAGGCCGATAAGCCGTGCCCCCTCTCCGGCGCGTACAGCGCGATTCGCGCGAATGAACACAAATAGTCCCGGCGAGACCGCCGGCGCGAATGACGCGATTAACGCGATTCGCGCAGCGTTCATCGCGTTTGGTGTGAACGCAGCATAACCCCAACTCACTGGATCAGTGAATCTTAGACCTACTGGTCTTCTGATCTGTTACATCACAGGACATCGCCTTTGATGTGAAGAAACACTCTCTGTGATGTCACGGAACGTTCTATGGAACTGATGACATCATTAGGAACGTTCTACACACATGTGAACCTCAGATTATATAACGTCCTTCTTCCTCATCCTTCTTTTTTTTTCTTTCCTTCCCTCCCTCCTCCCTTCCTTGCTTCCTTCCTTCCCCTCCTCCTTTCCTTTCCTTTCCTTTCCGTTCCTTTCCTTCCTTCCCTCCCTCCCTCCCCCCCTCCTCCTCCTTTCCTTCCTTCCTTCCTCCTCCTCCCTTCTTCCTCTCTCTTCCTCGTTTTGGTGATAAACTTGAATAAATCCAGTAGTTTGAAGGAGATGTTTTCACATGAATATAAAATAGATATTACATAGATATTACTACACTCATTCTCTTTGGGTTTTAGACTGTTGGTCAGACAAAACAAAACATTGAATGACATCATCTTGAGAAAACATGATGATTATTTTACACAATATTCTGTTTAGTAACCAAGCAATTAATCGGTTTATCAAGAAATTAAACCACAGAAAATCAGTAGTTGGAATCGTTCTTGTGTATTTTCTATTTTCATTCTGGCCAACAGGTGGCCCTGCAGAGGTTAACTGCTGAAACTCATTTGTTTTCCTCTTTTGTCCTGTAGATCTGGATGTTAATAGCCAGACCTACAACTGGGGTAAAAAAAACCTGTGGGTAGCCAGATAACTATCGTCTCCCTCTGCCTCATGTTACACGGTGCAGTCCAGCGGGAAATGTTCTTGCTGACCACAAAACCTTTGACGCTCTTCAGGGGGTCATGCTTCCAAATCACTGGATCATAAATCAGACAGATTATGAAAACTGAAAAGCACACAAATACCAGAAATGTGGAAATAGAGGCAGAGATGATATTTCTCATTACAGTTCCATTGAAAGAGCCAATTTGGTCAAATACAACTGAATGAAACATACCAGTTTGTTATGTCTACAGTTGCTTTACACAATGTGTTTATGAGTATCCCGCTGACTATAAACAATACAGTCTGCAGCTCTAAACAGTTCTGCTTTACCACAGTGTTGGTTCACCACACAAGCAGTAGTTACTGTATATCTACAGTATATTCTGCCCCCAAAATGCTTAATGTAGCTTTAAAATCAAATAGGCCTTCACTCACTTTTCCTCAGTAGATTCTGTGTATTGGACCGTCACAATCTGGGCACTCTCCTTATTCTCTGCTTTCTGTTAGGAAAGAAAAACATAGAATGAGCTACAATCTCTTTATATTCATATCAACTAATCTTTAGTAGGAGCAGGATAAACTGTTCGCAACACTTAATACAGACTCTGTCACAACTGACCATCATTTTAAAACATCTAGATATCAGCACACACATTCCAGTCCCACTGTGTGTCTGATAAATCACTTATAGTTTAGGAATCTTAAGATTTAAACTTGCATGTAAAACTATTCAAATGAACAAATATACAATTAAAGAGTTTTATTTTATTAATATACATAGGTTGAAATGCTGTGAAGACTTACAGTATGACGGTCTGTCGGGCTCAATGCAGATGAGAAATAAACACGTCTACATTTCTATTTGACGTCAAATGAAGAATGGGTATGCGAGCTAGGCTCAATCCAAGAGAATGAATCTAAAATGCAGAAAAGAGAGTAGCTCTATCTCAATTGAACCTGAACAACACTACCGATAACATCGGCGTGTGTGTATATTGCGACGTCTTCGGGCAGTAGAAGCCACAATGTCAAAATTTCTTGCGAAATGTTCTAGTTTATGTTTGTAATTCTGCCCTGTTAAGCACTTTGTGACATATGTCTATAAAAAGCACTTTATAAATACATTTTACTTACTTACTTACTTATACTTACTCACTAACCATAAACCTGAGCCAGCCCTAACTATAGACCTGAGCCAGCCCTAACTATAGACCTGAGCCAGCCCTAACTATAGACCTGAGCCAGCCCTAACTATAGACCTGAGCCAGCCCTAACTATAGACCTGAGCCAGCCCTAACTATAGACCTGAGCTAGCCCCAACTATAGACCTGAGCCAGCCCTAACTATAGACCTGAGCCAGCCCCAACTATAGACCTGAGCCAGACCTAACCATAAACCTGAGCCAGCCCTAACTATAGACCTGAGCCAGGGTCTCACATTCGACCATTAGAAATGAGGGTTGTGCAACAAACTGGCAACCACTGTGTGACGTGACTGCAACGATATGAGGCAGGGGAGAGCGAAATCTTTTGGCTGAATGTTATCAATGTTTTCAATAGCACCTTTAATGTTCTGTATTTCGAATTAAGCACTTTTCATTAAAAAAAAAAAACGGAAGTAGAATTTTGTCATGAAAACTTTTTTCAAAATCCTGAGATAGTAATCTCGCTATTAATTAAAAACGTCAGATGTTTGTTTCTCTCAAGTAAATGCAGCTTTCGTGGGATGGCCGGTTAACTTCCAGCCAACCACATGCAGCTCCTGGTCACGTGGGGTTGACCGTTGTCACGGCAACCGTAAACTGGCAAGAGCGCACTGAGCATCTTCCCAGTTTTTACTAACGTTAACGTTAACGTTGAAACTTTAGCGAACATCGTCCACACTTCGAAAGTGACTGAGAACTATGTCGTATGTGGGGTCGGATGAGTCTGATGATGAGCGCGGTAAAGTCGGGGTGAGACGTTAACTGGCTGAAAGCTAACGGTAGCATGTGGCTGTGTGTTCCTCTGTGTCACGTTTCCTCTGTCTTTGGATGCTTATTCTCTGCTTTGTTTCACCGGAAGCAATATGAAGGGGACAGGAATGAAGTGGGGGAGAGGCACGGAGTCGGGAAAGCTGATCTGCTCAACGGAGACATCTATCAGGGTCGGTACGAGCACGGCAGGAGGCACGGACAGGTACGATAACTAACGTTAGGTCTGCACAGGCTATAGCGCTCAACATCCACACCAGTTACTCCATGGGGAGGAAACGCATGAAGAAATAGTCCACAGGAGACGTTTAGCCTTCAGATGTGGTCAGAGCATTGACCTGATTGTACTTATGCACTGACATCTTATTAGGCTACTCTACATTCTATTTAGTTTATAGGTACATATTCAGAAACAGTGTTTCTGTTATTGCCCTAAAGGTTTACATGATGTTACATGGAAAAGAGTAGTCTCTTTGACGACTATGTATCATATCTTTGACTGTTCTGTGTCATAGGGGACATATCGCTTCGAGAATGGGGCAAGATATGTGGGAGACTATTACCAGAACAAGAAACATGGACAGGGCACCTTCTACTATCCCGATGGCTCTCGCTATGAAGGTACAGTAAAGATCAAACATATGAGTTGAGATAGTTGCCAACGTCTTTATTTCAGTAGTGTGTGCAGGGAGGCGATCAACATTTCTGTTTACAGTGGTGTGAAGGTTTTAAACTTGGGTCCAGCTGAAGCCCCCACACAGAGCTTCAGAAACAACCTCTTACTGTTGTCTGTCAGGGTCGTGGGTTGAGGACCTGAGACAGGGTCATGGGGTCTACACTTACCTCAACGGAGACACGTATGATGGAGAGTGGCTGCGTCACATGAGGTATAACTACACTTTTAAAATCACAAGTGTCACTGAGGTGTTTGTCGTTTTATTTTCAGAAGGCACACATTCCTGTACCTTCTTGTTTTTCCTATGATACAGAGACATGCATGAGAATGTGATTAATCTTGGGAAATGACTGCTGTAGAGAATAGAAATATGAATGAAGTGTGTATTAGCTTCCTTGCAGGTCAAACAACATGTATGATGATGACATTGTTCAGATGTCTCGGTTGCATATGTTGTTTCAACAGCATTAAAAATACTATATGTAAATATACAGGATGTGTTGTTATATGAAATGCAGTCACTGAAAAGCTGTTAAAATAACAGTTAAAAATATGTGTCAAAAACTTAGTTTCAACATCAACGTCTTACAACCTGCACATTACCACATCCATCACATGAGGTACAGAGAATGGGAGTAAACTGCTGACATCCTTGTGTTATGTGATTACCAGGCATGGACAGGCCATTTACCACTACAAAGAAACCGGCTCAATGTACAAAGGCACGTGGGTGAATGGCAAGATGGAGTCAGCTGGAGAGTACATCCACTCAAACCACAGATACAAGGGCAACTTTGTCAACAATAGTGTAAGTTCTCCTTTGATTCATTCACAAAACGCTTGGCTATGGATTAATGAAGAATCATCGCGACTTCCACTGTAGTCTGAGTAGTTACAGGGGACAATAATAGTCGAGATAGTTTGGTTCATTTATGCTTGGCAAGATCATTCTCTGTCAGAGAATTAATAGCGTAGATCAGAGGTCTTCAACAGGGGGTCCGCGACCCCTAGGGGCTCCGCGGAGGTACTGCAGGGGGTCCGCGAAATCTTTGGTTGACAATTTATTTTTTATTTTTTCAAAACATGAATCTGTCCATTATTTTAATAGTTCAGTATTGTATGAACCATCACTCATTTTCGTTTCCACATTTATGTTTAAAATGAAAACGTCAATTTGAATAGCTTGTGTGCATGATTATCAATTAACAGACAATGTTGATATTGACATTAGTATCAGCTGAAGGTATGTTTCTAAATGGCCGTGGCACGGCCCCCCTACTCACTGTGCCTTCACATGTTTAAAATAACAACATGAATATATGAACCTGTAGTATTTCAATAGCTTAGTATTGAATGCACAATAAAGATGTATGTTTATACATGGTACTAGGCCCAGTTTAATATAAAACACAATTTTATACAATAGATATAGTCGGGGGTCCCTGCTCCATCTCTCTATCAGTTTGGGGTCCTTGGCCTGAAACACGTTGAAGACCCCTGCTGTAGATGGTTTAATATAATATACAAGTAGTTATATTATCTCAGCTTTCAGTTAAAGTACACATTTGGTTATAAAATCTACATCAATTTGTCCGCCTCTCTAAATTCACTTCCTCTACGTTCCATATGTGGAGCTGCCAGTATCAGAAGAAAAGCCATAACGGTTGCTCATAGATATACAGTTTATTACAACTCAGGATTCACTTTTGTAGCTCTGGCCATAAGTGCAATCAATGATAACATTGTGATTGCTAAACATAGATCCAATCTGACAGGAAACATGAGCAGTCTGATGATCAGACCGGTTATAAACCCTCAGGTGAGACAAACAGTCTTATTATTAGCTATCCATCACACAACATTACAGCTGCACTCACTTTGGATATAACCTCCAAGGTAAGAGGAGGCTACTCTGGTTAAGCTGTTGTCAAGTTATTTTCATCTGTAACATTGTCAGAGAAGATTCTTTCCTCGTCGGTGAATTCCTTCTTATCCTGCAGCCAGACGGTCTGGGGAAGTACGTGTTCGAAACTGGGTGTGAGCAGCACGGTGAATACCATCAAGCAGAGCAGGTAATTCAACAACAACACATCAGGATCATCTGGGAAACCGGAACTTTGTCAGGGCACACAAAGTGCCTGTCATGATATGACACCCAGTGACAGAGACACCAACAACCATGACAACTCTCTTAACAGAAACTCTAGCCAGCGACTGACGAGGAGAACGGTAAACATATAAAAATACGAAGTCGCCCTACCCGGTCTCCAGAGACGGTTATCTCACTTTACGGACCTCAGGAGGAGCAGAGGAGGTGCTGCCACTGCCTTTATTCACAACCTTTTGTCAGCAGCATGGGTCACTCAGCTCCATCAGTGACAATGATATAAGAATGTCGTTTCATGTACAAGAATGCTTTGCTGTTGTTGAATATCCTAGAAGTATTCTTCTTTTTCTGTGGCACACGTGCCTGATCTACATGCATGTTTGACATTATACGCATGATGTGATTGGTCATGTTGACTGACTATGTAAATACTTCAGGATGCATGTTAAGAACTATAAGCCTTGCGCCACACACGGTCATGCGGCTTCCTTGTAACAAAATACTGAACACAGGGAAAACATCAAGATGAAATTGTACCGACACTTTTCTTGCCTTGCTCCATTCTTTGCAGGACCGAGTTGAGGGCGAGTTGGCCTCAACCGCCGCCCTCAATTGGATTCCTCAGTGTGTCACGGGCCTGACGCTGTCGACTCCAGGCAAAGACACTTCAGGTGAACTTTATCAAAACTATTGATAGAAATACAATAGACCTGCAGTAAATATACCTTAGTCTTTGTTTTTTGCTGTTGTTACTGGGGCATACATTCCACTCCGTGGCTGTTTTTGTGACTGTAGTTTGAAGAGTTGCTGTTATATGAATCAAAGAGACCAGACAGGATATAAAGACTCCTGGAAGTGACGTGTAAACAGATAAGGGCTCAAAATCTGCACTTGTGTCAGTGAGTCTGTCTGTTTTCTTTGGCCAGGTGGGGAAAAGGAAAGCGATTCAGCAGAGGACTGACCTGTGAGATCAATCCACAATCCTGCATCTTTCAACCTGTTTACAGAGCAAAGCAACATCAATATACTCATACATATGTAAATAAATCTGTTAAACTTGTGTTTTCCCATGAAGATGTGTGGTTATAGCAACTGGAAACTTTCCATTGCCTACTGTAATGAATTACCATTGGATGCATACAGTGTTCACTTTTCATACAGTGCTGTGCCATTCTGTGGCAATTCACAGAACAACATATATCTTCTTATGTGAGAAGGGAAACTTTATCCTAATAATGTAACCAAAAATAACAAGCCCCATTACAAGTTTAACCTTAGTACAGTAGCTGCAGGGTGGATATTATGGGATTAATCCCACTGAGTAATAACATATGATGAATCCATCTCTGTCATGTATTGCAGATTCATGATGTAGCTGAAATTAAAGTTTGGAAAAAATATCAATATTAGCAGAACATTGGTATTTATGTGATGGGTCACTGTTATTTGCTGATTTTGGAATTATCGGAAGCAAACGGTCTCTATGTAAGTATTAAAATGTCTTTCCATCAAAGGGAACGGTGCACTATGGGGAATTGTATATTGATAAAAAGAAGCCATATTCACTTGTTCTGAATATCCGGTCTTTATAACAGCATTATTTTGAAGGGTGCAGCCGGAAGTCGTAGCGTTGATTGTTCCATTCGTCGCTTGCTTAACAGATTCCGTTGGTTATTAGTCACCGTGTGGGACGATACAGGAAATTCAGCACTACAACAAACCAACGAGCCTGGCTGGATTTCATCATGTGCGGAAGTTGAGAGGGTACCGGGCTGTGTTAGTGTCTGCTCTGTACTCAACCTTCACGTCACACTTAGCAGACGTTCAACGACACCAGTTATTTGGAAGATCGAGAATGGACGACTGTCCCCACGAAACGCCGCTGTTTACATTCGGCGTGATAGCTGACATTCAGTACGCAGATATCGACGACGGTTACAATTACACCCGGACGAGGAGGCGGTACTACCGGAGCAGCCTCCAGCTGCTGAGAAATGCCCAGAAAAGTTGGTCCGAGTCGGCTGTCAAACCAGAGTTTATCCTCCAGCTGGGAGACATTATCGACGGCTTCAACAAGGGCCACGACGCCTCTGACCAAGCGCTGGACACCGTGCTGAGAGAGTTCAGCTCCAGTCGCGTTGAGGTCCACCATGTGTGGGGTAACCACGAGTTCTATAACTTCAGCAGGAGCGCGCTGATGCGTTCGCGGCTCAACAGCACGCTCCACACGGAGAGATGCCTGAGCGAAGTCCAGGCTGGCAGTGAGATGTACGCCTACCACTTCAGTCCGGTACCCGGGTTCACGTTCGTTGTGCTGGATGCTTACGATGTGAGCCTGCTGGGCAGAGAGAAATCCAGTGAGCAGTACAGCGATGCTATGAATGTGATAAAACAGCACAACACCAACGAGGATCTCAACTGTCCCCCAGGTAGTGTTGTCTGTTATGTTAATATGTAATACAATACCATTAATAACAGGCTGAAGTTGGCATCGTTGGCTAAAACAAGATTGCAACTTTTGTGAGACTTTTCTTTTTACAAGAGACATTTCATTCATAATAAATCAAAATCACAGTGTTGCTCTATTAATTCAAATTGATACAGCCTTGGTGCGTTCACACCAAACGCGGCGCGATTTTTTCGCGCGAGTAGATTACATACAAAGTCTATGCACAGACGCGATGAGACTGGAGTGACGCGAATTTGCGATTGACCGTCAATCGCCAACTTCGGCAAAAAAATGGCGTGACGCTGCGGCGCGATAGCCTATCAGCGTTGAGATGTTTCTCCTGTCATCACTGACGTCCTGCCGTTGTTGAATCAGGAAACAAATACTGTAGCCGTCTGTGTTCACCCAGAGCTCTATGATACCTCATATCAGTAGAGACCGGACTAAAGTGTGTGTGTGTGTGTGTGTGTGTGTGTGTGTGTGTGTGTGTGTGTGTGTGTGTGTGTGTGTGTGTGTGTGTGTGTGTGTGTGTGTGTGTGTGTGTGTGTGTGTGTGTGTGTGTGTGTGTGTGTGTGTGTGTGTGTGTGTGTGTGAGAGTGAGTGAGTGAGTGAGTGAGTGAGTGAGTGAGTGAGTGAGTGAGTGAGTGAACCTTGCGGAGAGACCTAACTAAATAAATTTAGACTTTTTGTTGGTTTATTGCTGTTAAATCACAGACAAATCAGTTTATTTTGTGTACATACAGCTGTAGTAAACAGCCGACGTGTGGCTCGCTAGACACAGTGAGCTCAATGAAATCCACGGAGCTCCTCCAGACTATGTTATGAACCAGACATGACGGCGTTTAGTTTCCCGTGATATCTGGGACTTCCACAACACGTACTAAGCAGAAATACAGGTTATTTTTTCCACGGTTGATGGCGGACAGTTGAACGGCTTCCCGGGCGATAAGCCACGCCGATTCACGTGAATGAACACAAATAGTCTCCGGCGAGACCGGCGGCGAGAATGACACGTTTGGTGTGAACACGACAGGCTACATCCACACGAATATGTTTTCGTTTTAAAACAAAAACGATTTCTGTCCACACGGCGTTTCTGAAATGATCTCCGTCCAGACTAAGGTTACATCCCAAGTCTTATGGGGTACATCCCCCCATGGATGCATGGAGGAAACCATACGAGGAGAGTGGAAACAAGGAATTATGTTTTAAGAGACATGAGGCGTCCTTTCCTCAGTTGCATCACGTTAAGTGACGTCTGTTTCTGATGACGGAGGATCAGCTCTCACGGCAGGATCGAGGAGCGAGAAAATCACAAATAAGAGACTTGGGATGTACCCTTATTCGTCATTTCCTCACTCCTCGATCCTCGCTTGAACCGGAAGTTGTTCTGCGCTGCCATATTGATGGCCGTCCCAAAGCTCTTATTTAGCTCGGAGGAGCAAGGAGTGAGGAGAGAGGAGGGATCTCTGAGGAGCCATGAGCGAGGACGCACGAGAACAGCCTTCCAGGAAGGGTTTTAAGGGCTGACACGCCCCCTCATTGTTCATCAGTTATGTGATTGGACGCTGCAGCTGATTGGACTGACTGACTGAGTTTAACACCAGAGTGAAGACAGATCAGATTAAACTAGTTTATATTTGATTAGTTTTCTGATTCACCATCTGGTTTAAATATATGTTCATTGTAGACTAAACAACAAAAGGACCACAAATAACTTTCCTAATTTATTAGAAAGATTTGTCTTTTCATGATCTGATATTTCCCTCAATAACTTTTATTATGGACACAATAAAAGTCAGAGAGAGCTGGAGAGACGAAACACTTTAAATATATATATATCAGTGGTGGGGCGTCAGGGCCAGCTAAGCCTTCTCTGCTGGCCTAAACAGAATCACAAAGTTATAGCTATTTTATAATTTCCTAATTTTTTTCCCCATTATCTTATTTTCTCATTGCACAGTTCCTGTCTTCCTCAGTTGCTCTGCTTCCAGCACAGCTTGTTTTAAGTAGAGCTTTTATCCAATCAGATTCAGCCCCTGTGTCTCTATGTAAGGAGAGAGGACCGAGGTCCTCTAGGTAGACTTTGCAGGTTAAAGTAAATGAGGACGATATTGTTGATTGTCATAGTCTTCAACCAATCAGATCTTTAGTTTGACATGTTGGGCGTGTTCTTTGACGTGCCAGTGGTACCCAGGTAGCCTCCTAAGTACGTCTGCATTAACGTGCACCGTGATTGGTCAATGGGCCAGCGTTTGTCAAACAGAAAGCTAGCTAGCAGATCTTAGTGTTTAGTAAGAGTTCAGTTTGAAACATATGTAAGAGAAGTTATGACATTTTTAGCGTTTTGCTTGGTGAAGATTCTTTGTTTTTTAACCTAGCTTTGTTTTTTAACACTCAATGGCTGAAGGAGGAGAAACAGATTTCTCAAGACCAGAAAAACTGGACATCGTATTAAAGGGTCGGTGAACCCCACAGCTAGCATGGAAAAGTATTTGTACTAACGGTATTTCTGGCTGACAGCGGCGGAGAAGCGTTGCACATTTTATGGCTAAGAATGAAACTTTTGCTGAGACCCGAGTGAATCTACAACTCAACGAACATCCAGCTGAGATCAGCTGTGAACAGAGCCGCCGTCATCAGAAACAGACGTCGCTTCACGTGACGCTTCAGAGGAAAGGACGTCTCATGTCGCTTAAAACATATTTCCTTGTTTCCTCTCTCCTCGCATGGTGTCCTTGCATCTCTCCATGCATCCCTGGTGGGAGGGACTAAGACACAAGGAAAGGATGCAAGTGAGGGAAACGGGGATGCAATTAAGAGACTTGGGATGTACCCCAGGACTTCAGATGTCTGCTCCGTAGCGCTGATAACGCCGCTCCAATAACAGCTGCTTCCTCCACAGAAGTGCAGACTTTAACAGAACAACAGCTGCTAGTAAAGACAACAAGGTCAGAAACACCTGTAATCAGTTCTACATGTTAAATTAAACTGGTAGTCGATCGGTAGTGAATGTTGTTGTTTATGACTTCCGGGGAACGGTCACGTGATAGGGGCGTAACGAATCAGGGAAGGACACGTCATGACTGCTAAGAACCAATCAAGTAGTGAACGTGGGTGTCTACGTCATTGTTTCTAAACTTATCCGTTTTCGACCGTCCACACAAAGAGGTAACCCCGGCGTTTTCAAACGTATCCGTCCTCAGAAGAGTTTTCAAACTCCTCCGTTTTCGGTGCTCCAAAACGCCGGCGTAGTGTGGACGCTCGGTGTAAACGTAGCTAAACATATGCGTTTTCAACTGGAAACGTAGTAGTGTGGACATGGCCGGTCTGGTTATGACCAGTAGCTTCATGCTAGAATTCATGCTAGAACACTTAAGATGGATATGTTAGTGAAGACCATTGGAAGGGAGGGACTGTGTGGCATGGTCTCACTGAAGGACATTTGGACCTTTTTTCGCATCGCGTGGAATCCCACAATGCCTGGCAGTCATTTGCTTGTGTCCCACAGAAATGAATGTGTCGCGCCCATAGAGTGTGTATGAAGATGGACGATGCATCTCCAGTTCCTCCCACTGTACAAAACTGAAGCCGGAATATCTCGGTCAAACACAGACTTGTGATTCGTGTTCACAGCCTGTATAAGATATAGACCTAGTCTCCATGATGTCACCCTTCTGTGTGTTTCAATACCCATAATGCCATACTATTTAGTATACCTGAGAAAGGTTTAGTATGTCAAATGCAGTATGCCAAAAATACCAGGATGTCCTACTGCATCAGGTCCCATTTCGTTGCGTTCCTGACCCACAATCCTCTGCACAGCAGATCTATGGGCAGAGGGTTAAAGTTCATGGTGCACTGTTGAATACATACTGCATGCAACAGCTAATGTGAAGCTCAGAGGGGCTGACTCTGGCCGTCACCATCTTGGCAGTGACAACAGCATAACTCCCAGCTAATCCAAACATGGGTGAAGAGCCCTGAGACACCACCGACCTGTCACTCAAAGCAGCATCACCCTTAATTAGACATTACGCCTTTTAAACGGGTGAGTTCTACAGAAATTCACCCCCTGCACAGTTGTCATGAACGGGGATATTAGCTGTAGAGCTGAGGGAAAATGTAATAATTGTGTTCTTTGACTTTTTAGTTTGGCCCATGTTCCATCTACTAACATGGTAAATGTTGCATTTGTATAGCTTTCTAGTCTTGCTACCACTAAAAACATTTTACACCACATGTCAACCTTCACCCATTCACATGCATTCATACACTGATACTTCGACATGGGCCGGAGGATCCGGCGATTGAACTGCCGATTTTCCGATTGGAAGACGACCCGCTCTGACCTGAGCCATAGCCGTCCCGACGTGGAGGGGGCGGGGTTTATTAGCTGTACTGCAGCCAGCAGAGTGTGATTCAGATGTTTAGGCTTCACTTTCAGGCAGCTGTCATGTCGTTCATCTTCACATACAGTCTCTGGGCGCTCAACGTTCAGTAGTTCTTCACCGTCTGCTCACGGACTCCTCTATTGCATCACCCACGTGCACATGCATATCCAACTTGTAAAAACATTACTTCCTAGCATTATTGGTCAAAAATTCCACCATGAACCTGTAAAAGTAAGATTAAGGATATTATTTCTGTTTTTACACCGCCAACATAAGATGTGAAACTGGTGCTAGTGCTAGGTATCAAAGTAAAAGCCTATAGTGGGTTTAACCAGTTTCAGAATTTTAAAAGCTTCATTCTAAAAGACGGACTGTATTTCTCTTTAGTAGTGAACAGAAGCCAACCTCATCCTTGCTATTCTATTCTAGTCTATTTTTCAAGGACGTCTATTTAGCATGTATTTCATTCTTCAGAGACGCTCAATTTCAGTCATAGTTTGTCAGTTCCTGAGCAGCTCTACTGGAGCAGTTTGATGTGAAGTGCCTTGCTCATGGGCACACTGCCATTTGACAGTAGTTGCAGAGGGGAGACACCATTACCCAAAAGGGCTCTGCCCCATGTTTAACCATGTAGCATGTTTTATTACACTTGAGCCATCTCACAGACAGCCGTGACTGACAGTGAAGAGCAACTAGATGTTAACATGAAGTGTTCTGTTTCAGTGTGTAGTGGCCTGCTGCAGAGGTTCACCATGTTCAACGGTGGGTTCAGTAAGGACCAGCTGGACTGGCTGGATTCTGTTCTGTCCTTGGCCGATGAGAAACGGGAAAGAGTCACAATTATCAGTAAGTAAAACATTATTTTTGATTTCTTGCATGTTACAAGTGGACCGTTGATGTAGTGTGAGGAGCCCCATCTTAACTAATCCCGTCTATGCTTTATGAAACAGAGCTGTATTGAGCCTCTGTAAATCCACTCAGAGACCCAACTCGCCCCCTGAGACTGACAACGAATACGTGTAGTGTGCCTCTGAGGATTAGTTCAGCCTTAAGTGGAGCTCTTACTTCCCGTTACCCTGTGTTTAGTCCTGGCCAGAAGCTCCCTCTGCTCTGTTATGACCCTCTGTCTCCACTGTGCAGTGAAGAAACCTCAAGCATGCTAAGTGCACACAGTCTATTTTGGATCTATCAATGATTCTCCGTCAGATGGAGGTGTGTTGCTTGAAGGTCTCTCTCTCTCTCTGTCTCTCTCTCTCTCGCTCTCTCTCTCGCTCTCGTGTGTGTGTTCTGTATGGTTTGCTGTCCATATTTTTGATGGATACCAATTTCTCAAATTGTTTACCAATGTTGACCTGCCAGCTGTTCCTGTCCAGCTGTGGCTGAAGTGACTCCAACCTCCTTTTAGCTCTGTTTGGATTTGCATCTTTCCATTAAATGGTTTACATTTTTGGCATTTTTTCCTTGTTAAATCATTCATTAAGGAAACATGCCAATCATTAGTGTGTCAATAGCAGGATTTTTACATCATTGTCAATATCTTTGGAAGAGAATTTTTTTTTTTCTTCTTCAAAAATTGCAGTAGCTCCAAACGACGCAGACTCAAGTGACATCACTTGAGGCAATGATCTTAAGACTGTTGGTTAGACGAAGCGATCAACATGAAGACGTCTCTTTGTTAACTTGAGTGGCATTTTTCCACTTTCTTTGTGTTTTCTAGACTAAACAATTAAAGCAACTCTTCCATTGGTGGAACATGAATGTTATCAGCTTCACCAGGTAAAAGACCTCTCACCATCTGTTGTCCTGCCCAGGTCACCTCCCTGTCCACCCCTGCTCCACAGATGACATCTGCCTCGCCTGGAACTTCGAGGAGCTCCTCGCCATCATACGGTCCCACAGC
The DNA here is from genome assembly GCF_910591455.1 of Pholis gunnellus. NCBI lineage: Eukaryota > Metazoa > Chordata > Actinopteri > Perciformes > Pholidae > Pholis > Pholis gunnellus. The sequence continues at coordinate 2,248,793 of NC_136548.1, forward strand.
AGTGTGGTGTGTTTCATGGCTGGACACGACCACGACGGTGGATACTACCAGGACAAAGACACAGGAGTGCACCATGTGACGTTAGCGGGGGTGATTGAGACTCCACCTGACAGCAACGCCTTTGGCATTGTGTCTGTGTACGAGGACAGGATGGTGCTGAAGGGGAACGGGAGGATCACTGACCGACTCTTTCTGTTTCCCATTCCAAGTGACACAGATCATGCGGCGATATGATGCATGCTGTCATTAAGATTCATGCAATACTGAAGCTGTCAAGGAAATATAATGTCTGTGTTTGGAGACATTTCCTGCATGGCTCATTTAGAGGATGTTTGTTACATTCTCTGGAGAAGTCTGGCAATTTTACACTGGTCACTTTACAGTTTTACTCAGATGAAAAACACTCACAAATTGACTCACTCATCAAATACTTGATTGCACTTATGAGTTTATATTATTTATTATCTGGACAAAGAGTGAAGTATATCTTATACACTGGTTGTGTTTAAATGATATCACTTGCATATTTATACATTCATTTTAAGAATGAATAGATTTGTATTGCAATTGATGCCTTTCTGCATGTTGCATATTGCACATACAGAAACTGATTTTCTTTTACTGTTAATTGCAGAGCAATTTATTGTGCAATGTAGTGAGATTTGATCGGTGTATTGCTAACCAACTGATATAAATCCCAGTTAGAAGTTCTGCACAAGATGATTCACAATGTAAAACAATATAACGAATAATAAAAATATACCATCAGTAGTTCTGTGCCGATCTAAATATCTCTGTCAGGTCTCTGGAATCTTATGCTGCATTCATGTTACACAGGAACGTGGTAGATACAAGCGTTCTGTTACTCGAGGTTGGATTATGAACACAGCTTTGACACAGTGGTAGTGCATTGACACTATGGAGTTTCTGCTTGCGGATGACAATGAGATGTTATGTCCTTAGGCAGTATTGCCAAATTGCTTGATAACTGTATTTCCGACGGTTCTTGAACGCAACCGCAGCACAGACGTGGCCACGGTGCAGCTGCTGCGTTCAAGTGGCGCAGTGTCCCGTCTGGAGACAGAGAGGGCGAAGTTTCTCTCTGCATTGCAGCCTGAGCGCTGCTGCCGGAATCCAACACAACAATGGCGACTCCCAGTCCTGACAGCAACTCCACAAGCTCCAGCAACAACAGCAACATTGGAGGATCCACGTCGCACCATTTTCACCAGCAGACACACAGCAGCAGCATGCAAGGTATTCTTTACTTCACCGTTTTTCTGTTCCTACTGAAGACTATGGAGTTAGTAGGAAAAGGTAGCTTGTAGCTTCCCAGAAACAGAAAAGACCACAGTCAAGTGACACAGACAGAGTACAGCTTTTCTGTCCGAATTTTCAAAATAAGTTTCGCGTTGTTGCCCATTGGACAAACTATTACATATTTAGTTAATGTTTAGGAATGTGAAGACGTCATTTTATCGTTTTAAAATAAAATGAATGATGTCAATTTAAAATTCGGACTTTGGATTGATTCTATCAAGTGTTATAAATGGAGCTGGCAATTTGACATTCTTAGTTGTTGTTAGAAAATGTAGCTAGTTAGCGTCTGTGGATAAACACAGTTAAACTTGTGTTTGAGGTCACTCATTTCATCTGTGGCATTTTGTTGACAAATACTGGATAGTGCTAATTATTGATCAGGCATTAGTTTTACACATTTCAGACAGGGCTGACATGATACACATAGAAAAACCTAAATATTTGAATATTTACATGTGGTATTTTTCATTTGATTTGAGTAATTTTGAACACAGCAGTGGTATTATCATACAGCTATAATTTGACGCTTTTATTTAGAAGTCTGAATTGCGCAGTTTCCGCTAACGCTCTAGCTTGATTTGCTTAGCTTGAGTATGAACCTACTCTGCTATCAGGTTAGCAGTGATGTTTGTCTGCACAACCGACCGACCTTTAGGAAGTGTCTTTATTCCTTCAGCCCCACACGATTCTCCTTCGAAACAAAACCCAAATCACTCATGTTTGACATCGTAACGACGCATTCAGTGAACGTGTCCTCACCGACATTATTAGCACCTGGCTGCTAACTTAAAAGTAGCGTTAGCACCAAGGCCTACACTTCAGGTTTCTCTCTCCTAAGCCAGGCCACTGTTTGCACCGCTGTCTCTGGCTAAGACATGATACAAATTACACAGTTAGAGTTGGATTTAGTAATTCTATTCATCTTTTTTTAAACGTTGTTGATGAATTTGCTTCCGTCGTTTGACACCGTCACGGAGGTCCTTCTCGTTCAGGAAGTTGTTACCGTTTCAGCTCGTCAGATAATGTGATAGCATGAAATACACAGGTCAGTCTTTAACACTGCTGCTGTACTGTAACAATGTCTGCCGTTTGTTCAGTTATAAACACATGTTATAAAGTTGAATATGTGACGTTACATTTCAACCTAACTGCCTCTGAGTCCACACTCTGAATCCATTATCGGACGACATTGCCTTTTAGCACCAGTAAGCTAACAAACAAACATCAGTGCAGTTATGTCTCCAGTGGTCAAATGCGAGTTGTATTTGTGACTCCGATCAAATGTTTGCTCTAAACCTTACAGAAACCAACACCTGCTGGAGATGTCAGAATGAAACAGGTACTCCCGCTTCTTGTTCACTGGTCTGCTGTTGGGGTTATGTGTTCACATCGGGTTTGATCAGCACTTATCTTGGCAAAGCTTTTCCTGAAAATGTTCCCTATCCATCTCCCTCTGTTGATCATCCTTTAAATCTTTGTTTGAAAATGTCATTTTTAATTTGCATGTTTTAATGACCTTACGTAGACCGTATGTGTTCTTCTCTACAGTCTATGATGTAGACACAGTAGACAGACCCCATGAGGAGACACTGCATCAGCAGGCCTGTGGGAGAGTGATATCAAACTGTGGCAGTTTTAGTGACACGTGTTTTTTAGCCACTGTGAACCTCTGCTGTACTGCTGCTGTTCTTCTAGCTTCTGGCATGTCCACTCATGTTCATGTCCAGTCATGTTCCACCTGCAAATATTACCGCATTTCACCAGTGATGATGGAATGTTCATTATATGAACTAGTCTTATTATATGAACTAGTCTTATTATATGAACCAGTCTTATTCCATTATGTGACTAATGGGTTGTTTTGGTCTTAGTCAGTTCAGATAAACAGCTTGTAGCTCGTGGTCCTCACTGTCACCAGATTGGCCTGGTTTCCGCCCAATTGGGTGACTTTTGATTAAGTTGTGCTGGGTAATATAGTGATGGGCTGCTTTTGTCAATATTTGGCCGGGTTTTGAAAATATTGGGGAAAAAATGTCACCAAACAAGCTGTCATTTTATGGCCAAAATCAGATAAAGAATTCAATAAACTTCATTGTGGGGGCTCATATTATTGACTCATTTAATTTGAGAACTGTTTGATAGACACGAATACAACATTCAATCATGCTTAGGGATAACGGAGGACCTACCTACCTTGATGTTAGCTTGATTAACGTTGACATGGCAATTGGTCTATTTGGTTGTCTGACTGCTCTATTTGTGGGTTTTGATAGCCTATTTATCTAACTTTTTATCTTTGGTTATTTGATGCAGACATCAAGCTTTGTATGCTTACAATGTGTTTTCTATTGCATATGTAATGGTTTTAATGTGTTCCATGGGTTTTTGTCAAAGTTATGATTTGGGCTGTTTTGTATTGAATTGGATGAATTTTGTGATTGGGCCGGAAACTGAGTATTTGATCTGGCACCACTGGTTCCACAGATAGAGGCTAGTTTCCACAGGTGGTGTGGCACTCCCATGTTAGTGCTAAGCTCATTGTTAGTGGTGTGCCACTTTGACTATTGGCAATAGGCTTTATGTCCATGTTTTAGGGTAAGAAGTGGCCTATGGGAATGGAACAGTGGTTACCAGCAGTGAATGTGTCCATGTAGAGGTGCGTGCCATTTAGCGTGTCATTTAGGGTTGTGAAAAAAGGATTCACTTAGTATCTACATTTTTTAAAATAACATTTTTGTTATAGATCTTTTAAATGATTCAAATTCATTCGCTTCATGTTGGTGTATTCAGAGGTAGACTGAGGTTACTACTTTTATTGTAGTACTCTGAGTACCGTGACGTTTCAATGAAAAGAATGTGATATAGCTGCAAATAGCCGACGGTCTGAGATCTGCAGGGATATGACCTGCACCCTCCATTTGAATACCAACACTACACATACTGTGAAGTAAGGAAACACACAGAGTGCTACAGGAGTCCTAAAACCCTGAAATGAGTAAGAATTTCTGAAGTGTGTAATACAACTTCTCCCCATGGTGTAGTGGGAAACAAGTAATCAAAAATCCCAATAAATCGTAAAATCGAATCACGATACTTGTGGAATCGCAGTACTTAAAAATCCCGATACACATTGAATCTGGAGATAAGCGTATGGTCCCAGCCCCACTGTTAATATGTCTTACGTCAGAGGAACAGCAGCAGCACACCGGTGGTCAACAGTGATACTCCACTGAGCTCTGGCATATTCCACGAAAACAAGAGACTTCCAGACACGGTCTACCTCGCCGTCACTTATTTTTGATGTGAAATAGTAAAAGTGATATCGTCAGGGGGAAACAAAGCAATCAAATAGTCATTTGAATACATTCTGCTATTTGGCTAGTATTAACAAAACCTGGTTAGTCTGTCCCTCATTCCACTGGGAATACAATGGGACCACATCAAGGTACAGTTGCATGGCAGTGCACTGAACCAGACCCTTCTCTCACCATTCAAAGCAACCTGCCTGTATTCCACTTTCAGCATTGGCACTGATGAATAATGAGCCGCTCACATGTAATCAAGCCCTAAGAAAATGTAGTAAAATGTGTTTTCTTTACTTCAGGGTTTCAGATAAGCCTGTCTGGAGTGTCCCAAAGTAAGCAATAGACTCGCACACAAAGCACACCGACCTCCTCTCTTTGTGGGTACACCTCAGTAGTCTAAGGTGGTCTCCTCTCCTCTGTGTTTCTGTTCAACCATTGGCTGACGACTGGGCGAGCTGCTGACTAGTGATTGGTCAGCGTTGTCATTGTGATCATCATGCTATTGGACAACATGGATGAAAGGAAGCCACTGTATACTATTGAAACAGCCTGTGTGGTGCTCTGGTAGTTGGGGATCTGTCCACTGTTCACTGCTATTAACTGACACAGATGCAGGTCGGGAGAGATTAATTTTCACCGGGACTTAAAGGTTAAGGGATCCGTTTGCACTCAGGAGCTGGATGAACAGGGCATGGCAAAGACGACCCAACACTTAAACTCAGCTCTTTGCATAGCAGTTAGTATAATCGGCACTTACAGGTGACAGACACTGATCACTAGTCTTCAATTGGAATCAAGTGCTATCTAAGTTGTGGGTCACTTTGATATCTTGAGGGAACTGTGAAGTTGTGAACCGGGTTTCCAATAACAGTATCCTGCAGCAAGGCTCTTTTACATCCACAACAGTTCCAATAAAGATAATGTTTGGATGACATGGCAAGCTAAAGGAACTGGTGCAGCATCTGCGTATTGGGAAACCCTGTACATGTGGGAACTTTGCTTGTGTTCAAAATGCATTTTGTGCTTCCTCTGATCTGACAAGAACTTGAGATAACCCAAAGGTCATAGACTGGATCCTAAAATCATGTTTTCTCCTCCCCATTCTCAACAGACCTATTAGCCAGATTGAACTGTTCAAAGCACAATAATGTGCCGTTACCTGGGTCCTATGAACGTTTTGTGGCCTGGATGTCTTAGTATTGCTTATTGCACACATGGAAAGGCTTATCTCAAGTGTGTAGAGACAGAGGTTACCGGGGTGAGATCACACTGTGTGCACCAGCTGGCTGAACCCACAGTGTGGTGTGCATGTTGTGGGAATCTGGATCGGTGTCTCTCTTTGTCCCGCCAGGTAAACGTAAAGCTCTGAAGCTGAATTTCGCCAACCCTCCGGTGAAACCAGCCTCCAGGCTCCCGCTCCATCCAACGGCTCCCTCCTTCCAGAACCCTCACATGTGAGTAGAGTCAGCTGATGATGGGATCTCTCTTCTTTTAGACAATACGTGTTGGCCGGTGAACAAGTCTTCTCAAATTTTGGAAAATGATGACGATCCATTATTTTACAGTTATACAATTCCAGATTTTTAGGGGATTTTAAGTTGGTCTTTAAAAACATCGTCCTAATGCAGCAGCTCAACTTTGTAAAACAGTGTTCATTTTTATTAATAATGTAGATATATAATATTTGTTGGCAACTCGATACTAAAGAGCTGCTAGCCTGTCGCTAACACTCTTGGTGCTCCGCTCATACTGATAGTAGTAGCAGTTCCTACTGATTCAGTAACTTGACATCATGGATCATTTTTGTCAAAAATGTATTTTCACATGAAAAATACATATTAGAAATTTCTATAGATATTTTTATTTGTGTATAAATAAGAGAAAATAAATAGTATATAAAATGAGCAAATACAAATTGTCAATTTGAAATGTTAAAATGGTGTATAATATAACGTGTGTGTGTGTGTGTGTGTGTGTGTGTGTGTGTGTGTGTGTGTGTGTGTGTGTGTGTGTGTGTGTGTGTGTGTGTGTGTGTGTGTGTGTGTGTGTGTGTGTGTTAGTGTTAACTGCCTATAGTATCTGGATAGCTTCTCTTTTTCGGACCGTTCTCTGTGAACCCTAGAGATGGTTGTGCGTGAAAATCCCAGTAGATCAGCAGTTTGAAATACTCAGACCAGCCCGTCTGGCACCAACAACCACGCCACGTTCAAAGTCACTTAAATCCCCTTTCTTCCTCATTCTGATGCTCGCTTTGAACTTCAGCAAGTCATCTTCCCCACGTCTAGATGCCTAAATGCATTGAGTTGCTGCCTTGTGATTGGCTGATTAGCTATTTGTGTTAACAAGCAATTGAACAGGTGTGCCTAATAAAGTGGCCGGTGAGTGTATGTCATATAATAATATTCAATATAATATAATATGTATATCGTATAATATAAAACACACACATATATATATATATATATATAATATAATAGAACATGTTTATTTATTGAGATGCCCCTATGAACCTTGTTTGTTGAGGAAACCTGCATGTTTTTCTGACAGATTATTTGTAGAGGAATTTTGCTCTTCTGTCCTTCTGAGTGGCAAACCTCTCAATAACCTTCTTATTGAAGTCAGGAATGTCTCTGACGAGTTTCTTCTCCATGGAGAGCATAGCCAGAGCATTAAGGCGATCCTGTGTCAGTGTTTCTCAGGAAGGTCTTGATCCTCTTCAAAGTAGAGAAACGCCTCTCGGATTCAGCTGTGGTCATGGGTGTGGTGATGAGGATCTTGAGAAGACTGACAGTCTTTGTGAAGGTGCTCTGAAGTTTGTTCTCCATGAAAAACTGGTACATAGGCACTGCACCACTGCAAGCCTGGAACTCACTGTTCTCATAGATGAGGGACAGTTCTGTTTTGAGCTTGGCCTGGTTCAACATGGGGTAAGCCTCCACTGTGGTTTCAAGCGCTGAATCAGGGAACTTCACACTGTTGTGGGAACAACTCTCCATGCAACAGTGTGGTGCTGATGAGGTGCTGGGTGAAGGAGAACCGCTCCTTGGCATGCATCAGGGTGGGATCACATACCTGTAAAAGATACATCATCGGCTTAAATTTGCAATAAAGCTATTTTGATGAAAGTGATTCTGATTGAACACATGCATATGTCCAAGTCAAGTATATGACTACTAAGGTTTTAACACCATTATTCCTAGTTGCACATTACAATATGTTTACTTCTCCTGATCTTTAACCCCTTATTGATTTCCCCAACAAAACAAGGTCTACAGGGGATTGGTTCGATTCTGGCAAATGTTCACTGAATATGAGATGGATTCTTTTGAAAATATTTGTAAATATTATAACATACCACATAATCAGTTTAATAGATACTCGCAAATAATAATTTATTTAAAAAGTAAACAGATAAGACATACATAATATTCATCCTCTTTTGTAATATGTCATGAACAATTACAATAGAAAATTCAAAAATACAATATATGTAAAATCTCACAAAGAACTTTAGATGATGGGAAATTATAACTACATCATCAAAATGTATCAGAAGGTCAGTTACCAGCTTGTCCTCCTTTTTCAAGGAGACAGACGACTATGTTGCTGAATATTTGACTACTTCCTGTAATGTGTGTGTGTGTGTGTGTGTGTGTGTGTGTGTGTGTGTGTGTGTGTGTGTGTGTGTGTGTGTGTGTGTGTGTGTGTGTGTGTGTGTGTGTGTGTGTGTGTGTGTGTGTGTGTGTGTGTGTGTGTGTGTGTGTGTGTGTGTTTTGACAACTACATCACAACTTACCTCTGTAGCCAGCCTCTGTTCTCATGCTCCCAGCATCCTCCGTTGCTTTTTGGGCTGGTGCTGCTGGTCAGATGCACTGTCCCCACACAGAGAGGAAAAAATAAAGTTTAAGTTGCGAACTCTGAAAGCCTCTGAAAATGTGGGTGGCTGTAATTCCTAAACGGTCATTGTGATATTTTTGTTTTATCCATTGAATTAAAGCTGAAAGTCTACACTTCAACCACATATTGACTGATTAGTGTCAAATCCATTGGAGTTGTGTAAATAAGCTAAATTAGAAAAATGGTGTCATAGTCCAAATACTTATGGCCCTGACTGTACCTGATCGTTAGAATGCTGTCTATGAACCTCTGGACAAGTGCTTTAATGAAGACATGGTCGATGTAGTGTGGTCTGCATCTGGTTGAATAGCATGTCCAAATTTGGGATGATCTTGTGGAACAATGCCAGGATAAAACAAAGTCTCGTCTTCAAGCATCCTCACAAAGCCCCCTGCCTCTCTGACAGTTAGGGGATCAAAGTTCCCAGAGTCTCTGATGGTCTGGAAACACTTTAGGAGGTCATCCTTGTGCTCGTACACAGTATTTACAGCACGAAGTTCCACCGTAGAGGTTCTGGGAGGTTCTGGGAGGTTCTATGCGCAACCACTTGGTGAAGCACGGTGGTTCGCTTGGGTGACCTGGAGAAGAAGGCAGAAATCCACGAAGGTCAGAAAAGAGAGTGCGGATCCTGGGGATGTGTGATGCTGCCTGCTGCATGAGTAGTGAGCATTTTTGTAGACATCCAATATTACATTACATCAGTCATTTAGCAGACGCTTTTATCCAAAGCGACTTACAATAAGTCTATTCAACATAGGTATTCAAGAGAACTACTAGTCGCCAGAAGTCATAAGTGCATCTCTTACGCTGTACTCCGCCAGTGGCTCCCCTCATTACAGCAGCCCCGTCGTAAGCTTGAGCGATAAGTTTGGCCTTTTGTCCATTTGGGAGTATGGTGCTCAGCCTCTCCATAAGTGCTGTAGCGATGGTGTCAGCAGTTGCATTCTGGATGGTAATGTACTCGAAAAACCGCTCTTGGACGTTACTGTTGGCGTCGATGTAGCGTAGCACAAGCACCAGCTGGCAGTGGGTGGAAATGTCAGTCGTCTCATCTGCTTGAATGGCGATAAAATCAGCGCTCTTTCCTTCCTCCAGAATGTAATCCTTCATAACCGACAGCATGCAGTCCAACAGCTCGTTTTGTACTGTCTTTGACGTGCCTTTAAAACGCTAGCTGTCTTAAGGTGCTCCTCCAGCACACCGTCTAGGGAGGCAACAAAATCCACCAATCCCCTAAAAATGCCAGGGTTGTCCGAAGAGTCAGTCTCATCATGCCCACACAAGCCAACTCAAAAGCCCCACAAAACTTCACACAATCAATTATTTTGGATAGAATGTGCCTGTTTTTATCCACCTCCTCATTGTGTTTCCTCACCGCAATCCTGTGTCGTCCAGCTGGGTAGCGATGTTCACTTTGCCTAATAAGGCTAGCTAGACGGAGTTCTCCATGTGTGTCCTGGTGTTCTCATGTTATCTTACTTTCTCAGGCCGGTGCTTCATGTCCCTCACTCCCGTAACTGTCCATGCTGGATCTGTACCCGTTGTTTTAAAAAGCTAAATAAGTTGTTAGCATGACTGCATCCAGTCTACTACAGCTAGTAGAGAAGCTTCATGTACTGCTTCCCTTTCCCGCCAGTCTGCTGTCTGATTGTGAAGTCAGGTTGATCTGGGATCAGCTCTTTTACCTGTTTCTCCACCAAAGTTCTCCTCTCAAACGGGTCTTGTAGGAGAGATTTTATGGAGTTAGGGTCGGGTCTTGGAAGAGTAGTGCAAGTGCTCGCACTCGCCATTGTCATGTCGTCAAAATGGCGCCTCTCGAGAATAGCTCTGACAAGGACGCGTAGCTCGGGGCAATACCAATTTGGCCCCAATCTGAATCTATTTGAGGACGCTGATTGGCTATTTTGTATGTCACTCATTTATATCTTTAATCAGCAATTGGCTAAACTGCTTCATAGACCCGCCTCTTTTGGGCCAATTTTCCACGGCCCCAGCGCTGCTGAGACGTGCAGACAGGTGGAGAGGACGAGCAGGAAAAGCATTTTGTGCAGATATCATATTTTACACATATTACTGGGTACATTCCATTTTTTTTTTTTTTTGTAGCTCAAGGAGGGGCTCTATTGGCCAGCCGCCACTGCAGAGTACGATAGCACATCATTAACTAGCTGTAGCACTTCTATGCTACGCTAGATACTGAAGGTACACTGAATGTCAGTTCACTTTTTACACTGTGATCTGTAGCTTTAGCTTCTATCTTCATTTTTTTAAAACCTGTTTTCATCCTGGATAGATCCTTCAAACCCATATTGGAGATCCTTTTGTCTGCTTCTCTCTGAAATCACTTGTTAGTTAGTGACAGTGTGCGCTCCGTGGTAAAGTTGCTCCGACAGCTTGACGGAGTAGCAGCGGGGGGCGGGGCTTAGCCAAGGGTCAATTCTGTCTTTTTCCAGCTTACTTTTGTACTTTCAAATCGGCTCCCTCCAAAATTCCACTCCCATCAAAGAGTCCGATCACATAAGAAAGCTCAGATTAAAAAGCTGATTCATGGAACCTTTAAATGTTTCACATTCACAGACGCTTGGGGTTATACTAAAAATGTATCATATCCACATTAATCTATAATGCATGTTCCTCCCGTGGCTCTTTCTCTATCTCCTCCTTCCCCTTCCTGTACTCTGTTTTACATGTCTTCGTCCAATCCTGTCTCATCCCGTCCTCTGTGCTCCTCCAGAGAGCGTCTGCGGACACACAGCATCGAGTCGTCGGGGAAGCTGAAGATCTCAGCGGAGCAGCATTGTGACTTTACGGCAGAGGATCTGAGAGACCTCGGGGAGATTGGTCGCGGGGCGTATGGCTCCGTCAACAAGATGGTCCACAAACCCACGGGCCAGATCATGGCTGTCAAGGTGACCTGCTGATAGGCTCTTACACTGATAGTCACACCGTAGCTGAGTTTATCTCAACCAGAAGAGCAATGATTCAGTTCAACACACAGACGGTTACCGTTGCTCTCAAGAAGACCCATTTGTATTTGGTCTTGAAGATGACATCTATTTAAGATTGATTAATTACTCATGGCCCTGTGTATTTGTATGGAAGAGCAGACCAAACTGTAAATGTGTGTTTGTGTCTCAGAGGATTCGCTCCACTGTGGATGAGAAGGAGCAGAAGCAGCTGCTGATGGATCTAGACGTGGTGATGAGGAGTAGTGACTGTCCCTACATTGTTCAGTTCTACGGCGCTCTCTTCAGAGAGGTCTGACTACAGTTCACTGACCTCAAACGCACCACATCATGTCCCATGCTCTGCCTGCCTGTTAATATTCACTGATATAGAATGTAGTCAGTGAATCCTGTCGCATGTCTTTGTAACCGTTGACTCTTCGTTTTAGGGGGACTGTTGGATTTGTATGGAACTTATGGCTACCTCATTAGACAAATTCTACAAATATGTATACTGTGCATTAGATGACGTCATTCCAGAGGATATTTTAGGCAAAATAACATTAGCGGTGAGTGGATGATTCACTTTGTTCATTTAGTTTTTATGCCATGTATATCTTGGAAACAGAGGTGATGTGATTGATTTTGTCTTCAACAGACTGTTAAAGCACTGAACCACTTAAAAGAAAACTTGAAAATAATTCACAGAGGTAAGTCTTATTCTCAAATTGTTGTACAGACAGTAAAATAATCTAAATTTAGATCCAATCTTTATGGAATTTTGGGTACATGCCAAAATAAAATGATATTGGCATTTGGATGACTTCTGTGTTCACCACCAATTCTTCTTATCATTTTAGACATCAAACCTTCCAACATTCTAATGGACCGAATGGGTAATATCAAGCTGTGTGATTTTGGCATCAGCGGTCAGCTGGTGGACTCCATAGCCAAGACCAGAGATGCAGGCTGCAGGCCTTACATGGCGGTAAGCTTCTTTAGTGATGAGAGCTGAATGTGTCGGGCAGACATTCAGATGTCAGGATACTGAGCCGTCTGACTTTCCCCTTTTAGTCACTTCAGAACTAGTGAGAATAAAAAAAGATTTAGCGAATTGATAAATCTCTTTCCTTACATCATCGTGTATTAAGGAATTACATTTAAATAATGGCCATTTAGACAGATTAACAGCTGACAAATTCCAAATAACATCAATTGTCTGTGACAAAATACTTTTCCTTTTTCTTTCATGACAAAAACGAGACAACTGTGACTGAATCTCTATATATTAACATTGACGTAAACAGTGTTAACTAAAATAGAATTAGAAAATACAAATTTGAGCTAAATTTATTTACACATTTATGAATAAAGGGTACCGTTCATTTTATTTTGCAAAAAACCAGATAGTTGGGGAAGACACTTTCTAAAAACAGACTAAAATCCAAATGTATTTTCACCGACTGAAAATAAGCATGCATTCATGTTCCCACACCAAATGTTTGACCCGTCTGTACAACAGGAATGTTTTCTGTAGTGTGCTTCACACAACATCAAACGCAGCTTACAGCAGCATGTCCACATCCCAGACACACTGGACACGGTGGGGACTTAGTCTGTGTTAGAGAGTTTAGGTCGATCACAACAATCGGCTTCACGTAGAGTTTCTGATGCGCCAGTATACCATGGTTTTAGATTTACAAAGTAAATGCTCCCATGGCGACGGACCATACAATACAGGTCCAATGTTCTCTCAGTGAGGCTCCAGTTCCGGCTTTAGGTTGAGGGCCCTGCTCATGTTTGAGCCTGACCTTTGCTCTTTCCATGGAAGGAGAACACAGTCCCGTGGGTTGAGTGAAGCGTCTCAGTATTACGGAGTGTCTTTTTGTGTGTGTTTCAGCCTGAAAGGATAGACCCCAGTGCTTCCAGACAAGGCTATGATGTCCGGTCTGATGTGTGGAGCTTGGGAATCACCCTGGTGAGACAAATGATGTCGTCAGCTTTAACATGAAATCTAACCCATAGTTGTGTCTGAGCTAGTTTGACTGGACAGAGCTGTTGCAGTGAGGACAGTCCAGTCCATCACAGTCTGTGTTTGCTTTCAGTACGAGCTGGCCACAGGACGGTTCCCCTACCCCAAGTGGAACAGTGTTTTTGATCAGCTGACACAGGTGGTGAAAGGTGAACCTCCCCACCTCAGCAACTCAGAGGAGAGGCAGTTCTCCCCCATGTTCATCAACTTTGTTAACCTATGGTAAGCACCATTAGCACTCATGAATACATACAGGCTGATCTCTGATCAGTGTGTGAAATACTAGCTTTAGTAGCTTTTCCAGAGCTTTCAACCACATCTTATGGTCTTCATTAGTCTGCAGCCAAACAAACAAACATTTGTAAAGCAGTTTTAAGGGTCCATAATGCAGCAGAGTCTGGTATCCCTATGCTGATGGAGATTCTGTCTTCTCTCTCTGTCCAGCCTTACGAAGGACGAATCAAAACGGCCAAAGTACAAGGAGCTTCTGGTAAGTTCTTGGACTGTTCTTCAGTTTTTACACCCGTCTCACAAACCAGTCCTTCAGATCAAGAGAAGCATGTGTAAGTAGTCGTAATGGTGCTGGTTCTGAAACAGCTGGATAGATTTGATAGTGAGTGTACTGTGGAGATGTTATATACCATGCAAGTTACGAGTTAAAGGAGACTATTGACACACTGTAGCCATGGGACAGACGGGGGACATACTATTATTTGGGGATAGTTCACGTTAACGAAACATTATGTATTTTTCAGTGTGTCAAGAAATCAATTCCTCAATTCCTGAACCAGACTTTTCAACCTTTTAAAGCAGCACTAACTAAATAGTTTTATGCAAACAATGGAACAAATGAAATAATGTGTCTGACTAATATTAAAGAGGTTAGCTCATTGTTTTTGCTTTCCCGTTGTTTTTTATTTTATTTTTTTAAATCAATGCAGCTTTAAAATTAAGCAAATATTCTATATCTTTTTGCTGCCTCTATAATTTGTGTTTATGTCAAATATACGTAGCGTTATGTATCGTATTCCCTGGCAACTACTTCAACACATAATTAGCCCTCAAATGTTTTTATGAAACCAAAAAGCTCCTCTGTGTCTCACATCAGCCTGAAGCTCACTGTGTCCTTCCTCTAGAAACGTCCCTTCATTCTGATGTATGAAGAGCATTTCGTGGACGTCGCCAGTTACGTATGTCGCATCCTGGATCAGTTCCCCACCTCTCCCATCTCTCCTATGTACGTGGACTGATGGAGTCAGGCTGGGGGTGGAGTGAGTGGGAGGGACACTTAGCTTTGTGACGCAATGCTCGACGTCAAAGAGTTATGTAGGATCACCTGTTCATTCACATGTTCCAAAGAACAAAGGAACTAATTCCACATTGCCCGGTGCAATAAGATGATAAATGTAAGCAAACCTCCACCTCCCAACAAGTCAATGTCAAATGTACACTATATACACAGTCTACCAAATAGGATGTAGAACAGGGACACTCGTGAAATTAGCCACCAATTGGATTGTACACTGTGGACTGTATGTATGCATATGTGTGTTCACCTCTGAACTGTTGACATGTACAGATGTATGCTGATAGACCTGCAGTCCACACACACACACACACACACACACACAGTTTGGTGTGGGCACCTTCTCTCATGGTGAATGAATAAGTATGCAATAGTGTTTCTCCCTGGGCAGCTCATGGATTCGGTAGCGTGGCTCTACTTCTGTCTGATTTTTCAATATGCAATCTGTGAGTGTGTCCTGACACATGATCACATCTGATGGCCACAGTTTGTACCTTTCATGTGTTATCATCACGTTTCAGTCACAGAGCTAAGCGTCAAAGAGAAATCCCTAAACCCAGAAGACATTCAACACAACTTCTCACTGATGTTAATGTGTATGTATATGGTGCATTCTAATCTGCTGTTCCTGGCAGACAGTAAGGAGGTCTGGGTGCAGAATGAAATGTCTGTATGTTTCAGTTTGACAATGAGTCCTAATGCTCCTCAGCAGCCTGCCTTAGCACTGTACAGTTAAACTACTCATCCACACTGATCACAGATCCACCATGCTGCCATATAAAGGCAGACAGTAGTGACTACATTTTTCAAAGTCCTGGCACGTGTGTCCTGTTGAGAGCAATGACACCTTTAAATGCTGCTAAATGACAAAATGTCCACTTCTGTGCTGTCAGGAGAGGAGGAAGATCTCTCCTCACAGGTTACTGCGCTTTGACCCTTCAGGTCACCCTGGACTCAGCATGTCTCTCTGGCTTGCACTGATAATAGAATGTTTCCCACGCCAAACCACGTATTTCACTAAGGATGCATCTCCGTAGCCCAGAATGCGTTCCCTCACCGGTTTCTCTCCACCGGGGCTGATCTACGACAGTTTACCGTACCAGGACAGATGGAGGGGAGACGATGGAGATCCTCTCAGAGAGCCACGTCTACCAGTAGAGTGGAAGTTAGAGTAACCAAACTGTTTGTATGGATGGTGGTCCTTCAAAACTGGGACACTGTAGAGACTTGTAATGTAATGAATTACTTTAACGAATAAGGATGGCAATATTTATGTTTTCTTCTTTATCGACAAATCCCATAAATGTATTATTGAATATTGCCAGACTTTTCTTTTGAACTTAGCAAATACTAAAAATGTAAAGTAATTCTATGCAACATCAGCCAGGCAAGAGGTAGAGCGTGACTTGATGGTCAGATGGATGTATTACTATTATTGTTACTCGTCAAGTTTAATGTGAAACAATACATGTTTTGATCAACATTACTATGTTTGGCTTTTTACCCACCGTAGTACATTTATCTTCACTACATTAAAGGAATTGCCTTATTAAAGAGCAATTTTAGCAATTTGAGTGTAGTACTTTCATAAAGTTAGGAGTCTAGCAACAGACGGATAAAAAAAAAAAAAAAGAGTCAAAATTTATGCAGCAAAGGCTGATGTGTCCTGACTTTTGGTCATTCATGTGGATCAAGCTTCAAAACCAAAAAGAATAATCCTGATGACATCAGGCGATCTTCTCAGACATGACAAAGTGCCTGTTTTCAGAGGCTGACTAGTGCTAGTATGACTCTAAACTGCTGAGTGTAGAATCTGCTGGAGTTTCCCACGACATTTTAAAAGAGAGTTCCATGCCATAGGCCGCTACAGATGTCAGCCATGTTGGAAGATGGCCACCATCATGGAGATGTGTCGGGGAGTCTGGGGACTTGTTGAATACTTGAGGCTTATTCAGGACGTAAACCATTACAGCCAAACTGGTGGAGGAGCAGTGTTTTCTCTCTGTAGATTAAATGAGGGTTCTGTCAGCTCTAGTCTCTGCTTTTCTATCTGTAATGTGAAATGGTGAGATAACCCACAGGTCCATTTCACACGACAGACGGAGCCGTTACTGCAAACAGTGTCCAGATCTGTTGTTTATTATGGGATACATCTCCAGGAAGCTAACTTACCACTGGTGAATATGAATCTCCAGGGTACATGTTGTGTAAATTGCAATTTACTAGAATGTTCATATTAGATTATATGATATTAAGGGAAATGAATATTATATTGTATCTTTATCGAGGGTTACAAATAAACTTCCCATGGAAAATATTGAAAACCTGTATTGTGTGCTTCTTGTGAATTAGACATGAATAAAAAAGGAAATGCAGAAATGATTTTGCTGTGATAAGTTTATTGCTCTTCTTTCTGTAGTATACAGGGATGCAGGCAAATACTGTTTTTCATTTTATAATAGTAAAGCAAGTCGGTGGCCAAGCAACATGGAAGCTTCTGTCTGATGTGATTTGTCTTCCTGATTTGGGAAAATGATGAAATGAACCCCGCCAGATAAAAAAGGCCCAGTAGATATTCTTATAACAGAAGACATGAAGTGAAAAATATCAGCTTTGTCATATATTCAAGATGGGCATTCATTGCCTACATGTAACCATAGAAACCCTTTAACAAGTGCAACACTTCATAAGTAACAGGAGAAAACAAGATTTGGTCGAACAGAACACACAGTGAGACCCATGTTTACAGGCAACAGAAATGTGTTGGAAATGTATAAGTTTGACATTTGGGAAGTATATTTATTAGCTTTCTTCACAATAGTTAGATGAGAAGAGAACAATCTTGATCTTCTCAACGCCTTCCTTAAAGTTCTTACGTGTCACAGGAAAGGACATTCACGAACCTTCGAGATAGTTTGAGTCTGAACTCCTCATTAGTGAAACTACTGTGAGTATAAGCTGTCTCTGCTACACCTTTATGCTGTGTTAATATGCAGTGTTCACAGTAAGGATCTGAATATATTACATTTTCCTATTCACAAGTGCTAATAATAGACATGTCCACTTAGTAGGATTCTTTAAAGAAAGGTGTTTTAAGAAAGCATGGCTTTTGGAAGTGGTTCCTTCACTTTGTATCACATTTGTAAGATAATTGATATACTGAGAAATATTCGTGGTCATAATGGCAGCACTGGAGTTTTCCCATTAAATCAAAGAGCCCCAATTTATGAGAAAGGAATGTCAGTATAAATACAGGATAAAGTATAAATATAAAAACACAAAATAAATAACTGTGGCCTGGGAATAGAAAGAGTGGCATTTGTGAGGACAAAAAGCTACTTATTAAGAACACGTTTTTCATTTAATTTTTGTAACATTTGTCTGAAAAACTGATGTTGACTTGTGTTGGATTTGTCTGTATTAATATCTCTCAACAGCTTTTAGTTAATAGCAAATACAGTGGGCTTATACATTGTAAAGGGGAAACTGGTATAAAAATTGTAAAAAAAACAAAAAGCTGCTGCAAATAAGGCACAACCAAAGGTTTTCCAAAGACATTCATTTTGTTTCTTAATGTCACTCTGTGGTTAAACACGCCAAATAGTGAAAAGAAACGTGTTTAAAAAAAGGTCCTTCAAAAGGAAGGCCGACCGTTTCTACACATGTTGTAAGCTCAAACTGTGACGACTGTGTTTTCAGCTGGAGGTGCACAGTGAGATAATGTTGACATATTTACATCATTTGTGGCTTGTATCTTCTCCCACACCACTGACAAAATATGCAGACTTGCCTCTGTCAGTACAGATAGTTAAGATATTTACAAAATGGCCGTACCAAGCAATCCTATTCAACTTGTAATTCCTTTCTTTTTTTTCCAGTAATACAAACATAGACTCAGAAAATATACAATGATTGTCAAAATGTGTCTTCAAGTCTAGGAAGCGTAACACTGATATTGCATGACGTGTTGGTATAAAGCACTGTAATCATGTAATCCATTACCTAGGAAAGCCTTCATTTCACCCTTCACTCACACTTATTTGGCAGTTGTGCGCATCCTTGTCCAAAAAGGATCTAGTCTTTGGATTCTGGGTATGATGGCAACACCAGAACCTCATTTCTCTGAAGTGGAGGGAATAAGTCAATATATAATTCTGTAGTTCAACTAAGCCGTCGATCTTTGAATGCAGGCTAATGGGCTACTTAATGTCACATCCCACTGTGTTGCAAGAGGCACAGTGTGGCACTTGGACTGAAGCTGTTAAGGTAGAAGTCAATAGTTCTTTGGCATGGTCATAGCTGATATCAGCGCTCCGTACAGCTACTTGTAAGCTGGTGTCTTGTGATTGACGGCTGATGGCTAGCATGTCGCGGCGTTGGTTTCACCAGTGCTCCAGGTGAAGGTCCATGGCAGAGTTCAAGTTAATGTCTGTGACATCCAGGAACTCTGTGTTGAAGATGCTGGGCCCACTGGGAGGAGCAATACTGAAGGCCGTGGCCAAGCTGGGCGGCGTCAGGTCCAGCCACTCCATCGTCTCCCACGGCGTCTCGCTGAAAGTCATGCTGACCATCCCCTGTACCTCGGAGATGGCGGACACCTTGGTGCTGATGGGCGACAGAGGGGTGTCCATCAGATCTCTGTTGGTCAGAAGTTTGTCCTGTTGGGGATGGTGAGGCTGGCGGTGGTGGTTGTGGGGGCTGCCATACCCCTCGCCGTCTCTGTTTCCTTCATCTTCCTGCCCCCCGTCCTCGGCAGCCATTTTATGAAGAGCCACCTCTCCTCCCCGGCCAATTGGACTTCCCAGCAGATTCTCCAAGTGGCTCTCGGTGATGTGATTGGCCGGGTGGTTGTAAGGGAGCTGGGTGGGGGACAGGTGTTCGTAGTGTCTGTGGAACCTAGGGATGAGGAGGCCGGGACACCCTGGGGACACAGTAATGTGAGGCACAACTTTGGTTACAGAGGCCCTCTCCCTCTCTTCTCTGGCGTTAGCTGGCATCTCTTGAAGAGAAAGAGGAGAGGAGGGAGGGTCACAGCAGGCACTGGGATCCCATACCAATGTGTGGGGCAACACTGTGATGTCAAACCAATGCTCTTTACATGCAGATTTAAAACCAGCCTGCTTATGCATGTACAGTCCTAGATACGCTACCATTTGATGTGGAATGTCACCTTACCTCCACTCTCTATGAGCACATCCAAAAGTTCGTCCATCTGCTGACTTCTGGTCAGTTGCTGTAACAGTAATAAGAAAGTGATTATTTTGATCAGTTGAACAATGTTTTAACAGTTACGAATGTAATCCAATTATTTTAAAGGATTTTACATGAAAAATATGCAAGTTTTCAAGCAGTCTACAAAGACTTACAGGATGGAGTTTTGGTAATACAAACTTTTCTTGGAGACAGACCAGTTTATTGGTTGAGATACAACTATCTTAAGGCCAAGAGAGACACTTTCTCTAAAAACAATATTCCATTTCCATCCATTGTATTACGGTGAAGGCTTCTTCTAGACCGATATCTCAAACCCCCTACAAATGAAACCAAAACCATCTTCCAAAACTACTATACCTCGATACCACCGTACCACTGTCTGGCATTTTGGTGACCCTCAATGTTAGCATTTCTAGGTTAGCTATCAAGCTAGTGGGGCCACTGTGGCTCAGGAGGCAGAGCGGTCATAAGGGCTGTGGTCACGACGAAATGTCCTTGGGCAAGCTATGAACCCCACATTGCCTCCTGGTGGCTGTGTGATCAGTGTGTGTGTGTGTGTGTGTGTGTGTGTGTGTTAATAGCTCCTGATGAGCAGGTGGCACCTTGCATGGCAGCCTCTGTATAATTGGGTGAATGTTGACTTGTAGTGTAAAACACTTTGAGTAGTCGCTGAAACTAGAAAAGGGCTAAATGCAAGTCCGTTTACCATCTATAGCCTTAACGATCCAGTAACAATTTTTAAATAAACCTTTAACATTAAGAAGCAATTTTTGATTCCTCAAGTTTCTTTCTTTTTTTTTTTTAAGTATTGTGACCAAGATACATAGTGAGTAACATCTGCCTTCATAGAACGTTTGTACGACTAAAACAGCACTCTGCTTCAGACTTGGTAAAGGGTGGAAAGTTAGTGCAGTGAACAAAGCGAATGGATGAATAAAAGAGGTGCAATACAGGTGACGGACTGGAGAGACAAACAAGAAAAGACAGGAGGGAGAGTGGAATTAGAGCGACGCCGATAGGTCAAATAAAATCTCTGGCCAGCCAATATCCAGTCAATTTTAGCATGAATTTCAGTTTACCTGCTTGACTGCATCCTCATAGCGTGGGGGCTGTCTTAAGTCTGATGCATCTGAATCTGAGCTACTGAAGGCAGGGGGAGAGACCTGGCACTTTTGGCCAACATGCCGAGGAGAGGGCACTACTGACATCTATATGAGACATAGTGAAAAGTGACATTAGCCCACCAATTAGAATAGGGAAGCTTACCAAATGTGAGTGTATTGCAGACTTTAAAAATGAAAAAAGAACTATGAACCAGGCCCTCGAGATGGAATAATCTCATCACATTAAACATTGCATCTTAAGAAAATGGTTGATGTTGTGTTCTTGTAAAGGAAAAGTCACCAACATGTGAAGGAATATGTGATGAAAACTGAAGGACTGGGAAATATGACAAGAGTGACAATGCACCTAAAAAAAAGACAATCATAGAGACAGATCACAAACGGATAGAAAAGAGAACGTTTACGTGAATGTGAGGTGATTCAGATGAAGTACATGACACGGACATGGCAACATTGCAAATGTTCTTAATGCTGACATAATGTTTACCTTGGGTTGCATGTTGTGGTTGTCAGGCTTGGCTGAGCCGCTGTGGCCACAATCAGTGGAGTTGGTAAAGACTCCCTGAAGACCTCTTTGGTCAGAGGGATAAGAGCAGTTCACCGCCTGGCCACCGTTCTTCTGCTGCATCTGTAGTTAGACAAAAGTAACATGTTAGAAAACAAGTAAAACCATCATATACATGAACGCCACATCAGAGATACAGCTATATTTACTGACATTCATATTTTTCACAGGATTAATGATAAATGCTTTTCCTCCAGCTCCATCACCTGGTCAAAATCTTCATTTTCCCAATACTTTATTTATGACCAAATGCTTGAAAAAGTCAAGCATGCTAGCTAACCTTTGCTAATTAGCTCTAAGTACAGCTGAGGCTGATGGGAAGGTTATTAGTGAACTAAACTAAGATGGCAGCATAACATGCCAAACAATAAAAGTGGCATTGGGCATCTTTTTCCCAGGACAAATGGATGAATTTGTCCCATTACGTATATTCCAGAAGAATCAGTGGAGATAATATTTTTTTGCCTAATTATACTTATGAAACAGAAGACAGAGAGGCACCTAAAGTCATGACTGTGTGTCGTTAATAAGGTTGTTAATTGGGTAAGTCACGATGCACTATGCAGATGTTTGTGATATACATACATGTATATAAATGGTTTAGTTTGAGAGTCAGCACTGTACCTAAACACAGCCGCACAGAGCCACTAGCATGGCTGTAGAAACTCCTTTACTCAAATCAAAAATAATAACCAAGTAACAATCAGATTACCAACATTTGTATTTCTAACTGTGGTATTATTTCACCTGGTATTATTTGAGATAACTTGACTGACTTCTCTACAGAACATATAAGAATCATATTGCTGTCCATGAACACATCATACCTGTATGTTGCGAGCTCTGTTATTGGCCTGGGGGTGGGGGTGACCGCAGCCGTCTCTTCCCAGCGGAGGTGACAGCAAGTAGGGGTTGTTGGGAGACGAAGGCTGAGGGCTACTGGAAGGCTTTCCGATGGGGGAGTCTTGTGGCGAGCACTGTGGACTGAGGAAAGCAGACATTGTGGAGGGGCTGCCAGAGGAAGTGTCCATACATTGTGGCCCTCCGGGGCCCCCCATATTGGAGAGGGGGTTGTTGCAGCGTCCCATATCCTCCATGCAGCTGCCAGCAGAGCTCTTCAGCTGTTTGGGAGAGGACAGAGGGCAGCTGGAGGACAAGGACATGGGCTCCTGCTTGATAGTCACCCCAAAGAAGTGCTGGCCCATCATGGCTGGAGTCTGCTGGTGGTGCATGGAGGGGTGAGACGGAGGGGGGACGGTGTCCTGTGTTGCTCCATAGCAGCGTTTCCTCTTGTGGAGCTGCATCCTCAACTCCTCAACCTAGCAAGCGGGGTGACAAAGGTAAACGTGTTGGTCAATACTGAAATATATGTGTTACGCTGTAGACTGTAGACTGATACACAGCTAGTTACTCACCTGTCTCTGCTCCTGGTGCAACTTCCACGTCAGCTCCTCAATCACCTTCTGCTTTTCCACCAGCATCTTATCTTTTTCCGCTTCCTCGCCATCCACACCTCCCCCCTCCCCCGCCCTCGGGCCTCCCCCGCCCAGGCCGTCCTCCATGCCGAGCTGGGCCGGAGATGGCTGCAGGGCGAACTGCGTCGGCGAAGACATGGGCACGTCGCTGAAGCTGTCGGGGAGGGAGCCGCTGAGGGACAGCTCAGAGGAGGCAGGAGAGATAGGAGGGGTGGAGGAGGTGCTGGGGTAAGGGTAGTAGCCTCCCTGGGACAGGGCGCTGGAGGATGACGGGGACTGGTAGGAGGACAGGGATCCTGTGGGTGTGACAGGGAAGGTCACTGTGGTGATGTCAGAGGAGCCAGAGGGCGAGGAGCCGGCGTTTGAGTCCTTGAAGGGTCGGAGGCGCTCGATGAGGGCCGTCTTGGTGCCGGAGACGGGCATGCCACGAATACGCAGGTGCTGCCTGAGCTCTGATACCTGACACAGCAAACACAGGCATGTTAACATCTCTTCTAGTGTTTCTAGTGCCAAGTCTTCTTATGTTCATTTGACTCTGTGTCACCTACTTTTAGGTCATCCAGATTAGCCGGCAGGGGCCCAGGTTGGGCCGGTGAGATGTTGCTTTGGTTGGCGTATGTGTTCTTGACCGGGGAGGATGAGTTACTGTTGGCTTGGCTGGAGGGACCGTTGGGGCTACAGGCTGATAGCTGCTCACTGGCTCCTCTTTAGTGGCAGAATTGAAGTGGGTTAGTCACATCGTAAAGTACGTCTTCTACTAACGCTTTATAGACCAGCTAGCCTTGAACTTCAAGTGACTAAGTTACGACTTGTAAAGTTTATTAATGACTTACTAATAATGGAAGCTTTCTTACTTTCTAAGCCAATAAGTGTACAGATATTCATATTAGTAAGACATTAATAAAGGGTAATGGGTAAAACTTTCTATTACACTAAAATATAAAAAATAATTCATAATTCATAATAGTTCATTTTCTTAACTATTAATGAGGCCATTTGTTCCAATCTTTATAACAAAAATGGTAAAAGGGATCAAAGTGTGCATTTTATGTGTGGAAATTCATATTTGAGCTTATTAACAGTAGTTTGATACAACAAACTCTGTCCCATGATGAAGACTGTAAAATCATGTGGTTGAAAGCTCCAGGAAATGCTAGTAAGGAGACCTTGAGTAAAAGATGATTTAATGTGACTCACTTCTGGGTTTGGGGTGCTGGGTGAGGCTGGTAGCTGAACGAGGGCTGCCGCTGCTGAGCCTGGGCCTGGGCCTGTGTCTGTGGAGTGTGTGTGTGTGAGTGCTGCTGCGACTGTGGGTGTGTGTGAGCGTGTTTCTGCTGGCTGAGGATCTGCAGCTGCAGGAAGAGCTGCTGTTGCTGGAGGAGCCGGGCGTAGGCCGAGTCCATGGGCGGAGGGGACTTCTCGGGCTTCTGGTCCGGAGGAATGTACTGGTGGTACTTGAGCTTCTTCACCTTCGGCTTCACATCTTTGGGCTTCTTCTGTCGGTTCTTGTCTGAAGTCTTGGACTGTTCGGAGGAAGGAGGGTGAGATAGCATGAGCACGAGCTGATGGTCTTAATTAGGCATTTCAAATGAAAAGTGTAAAGTCAATGAGAGTCACCAAATCAAAAAGCAAAGGGACGATGAAAGTAAATTCATTAAATGTTGCTGACCTTGACAATAGCAGGAACAGGTATTGGGGGAGAAGCCTGGCTGTTGTTGGCACCAGACAGCCCTTCATCCTGGCCTTGATCAGGTGGGTCTCTGGCTGCACCTCCCTGTTCACAAACCAAACAACACTGTATATTGTCCTCGCTGTGTCCACTCAGAGCCACTCTAACAGAAATGTACATTTGTAAATGGAATATCTTTGAGTACTGAAGCTCTGGGTGGACAAAACAGGACATTTGAAGATGCCACCTGTGGTTCTTTCATTATTTTTTGCATTTACAACAGTAACCAACTCATTGACGAGGCACACTGAAGAGTCTACAGCCATGTTAGCAGCTCTGTGAGGCTCTACTTGGTCACAGCGATGCTTTGAGCTAAAAGCGTGTTAGCATTCTCACAGTGATAATGCTAACATACTGATGTTTAAAAAGTTAATGGTAACCATGTTCACTCTCTTGGTTAAGCGTGTTAGAGAGAGTTAGATGTGTTAATCAGCACTAAGGATGATGGGAATGTCTAAATGCTTCATTTGGTCAACAGATTAATTCATCAAGCTGCTGTATGACTCCAGCTGTTGATTCAGAACATTTCAGAGACAGGAGTCTGAGGATGGAGGTGTAGTTCACTCTGTCACCACAAGAGGGCAAAAGAAGCAACGCAGTGGCAACGACTGCTGAAGGTGCAACAATGTCTGACAGAGCAGAGATGACCTCCACGCTGTCAGGAGAGAGAGGTGTCTTTTACCTGTCGTGGGCTGGTTAGGACAGGTGAGGAGGAGGAGGAGGGCGTACTGCCGACAACCTCCGATGAAGGGCAGGCCGAGCCCTGCGACTCATCACTGTGGTGCTGCTCCGGAGACAGACTCTCACTGCTGCTGTCTTCCTCGAACGCATAAGAGTCCTCCTGCTTCGGGAACTTACCATGGTTTACTGTAAGAAGAGCAAAGCGAGATGAGTGGGTCAGTATGCTTTACCTCCAGATTACTGAGGAATGAAAGAGGGATTTCTATTTAAAAGGGATAATGCTTTGAAATAAAAAGTAAGTTTCTTACAACTGGGGTTTTATTTTAGTTGTCAAACCATAATTTCTATTCATTGTGATAACTTCATGCTCACTAAATGTACTGCTGAGACCCGTGAACAGAGCAAAAAACACGACTAGTCGGATGATCAGGCATGTTTATTCAGATCATCTGGTAAAACTGAGAGTAAACACATCCTAAATGTCACCAATAATCCGGGGTCAAAGTTTAAGAAAGCCAGTCGGTAAACTGTGACGGCTGCTTACCACTGTCAGTTTGGGAAATTATTTTACCATCTGTCTTTGTTTTCTCTGCCAAATAAAGATGTCTAAACGGTTCAAAGTCTGACAGCTGATCCCTCTTCTTTTTGGTGAGGAGTGCAGGGCGTGTTCAGGGCGTGGCCGTTAGGGGGGAGAATCCTCCGCCCCTGGAGTTGCTGCTTGCAGCATTGTCTCCGGGCCTAATGATCTGGGAATTTTGCTATAGTTTTACTGTACTAAAAAATAAAATGTGTAGTACAAGAAGCAAACTCTTTCAGTAATAACTCAGTACGTAGGTTGAGTGTGTAATGTTGGTGTCCGGTCGAGAAAGAGCGTGTGTGTGATGATGAGTAGAGCGTTAACAGTAACGTTATTGCTGTGAATGAGCGGTGCAGTGTGTGTGAACACATTAGTGCAGTGTGTGTGAACACAGTGTAGCATGCAGCAGATGATGGAACACTTATTACAACCAGACTTGAGACTTGACTAGGACTTGCCAAAATGACTTGAGCATCTCTGTCATTGAGCTTCAGGCTCTCATGAAAGCTCTGTTCATGCTGAGTCAACGTATATACAGTAAAACAAGGAGCAGGTACACAGAGGTCATCTCAGAGGTGAAAAGGGTCAACATTATTGGTTGATGAGAAACTTGAGTTTGTGCCACTTGGAAGCTGTGGCCTGCCTGCCTGTAACATCTGCACACTCAGCATTGACGATTGGAGAGGACAAATGTCTTCTAACTCCAGACTCTCTCTTCCTGTGTGTTTGTATGGAACCTGCTTATGGGCAGCACAATGTATGTGACCAGTGGTACTCACACACCGCCTGTCTGTCACTGACACCTCGTACGACACTCAGCCCGGAGGTGTTACGCTGTGCGGGTGAGACACGGACACTTTACATCCACCACGCTCCTGATTGTGAACACAGCTTTAATTGGATGAGTTAAGAGTGGCTATCTAACAGAGCTGAAGGGACAGAGCCAGGGGAGGGAGGTGGTAAGGGTGGTTGTGTGTGTATGTGTGTGTGTGTGTGTGTGTGTGTGTGTGTCTGCACAGAGGTATAAGATTCTCTTTTTGTATCCAAACATGTGACAGGCAGGAACAGAACCTGGTTTCAATCACAGCACCAGCATCAATCTGTGCAACTCAGTGACCTCGCAACACACACTCTCACAAAGCTTCACACACAGCTTAGCGCACGGCATTGTGCTAAATGCCATTTCCTCCCACCTGTTCATGTTTAACTCATTCACTCCCCAACATGCATTCACAATGGGTCATATGTGAAGTTGTTGGTGTTGGTGCTTGTACTCTCTGCTACTTGCTGTTTCCATGAGTCTTTAAGTCAATTTGATGTCAGCGGGAGATTGAGATGGCAGAATTGCAGGAAATCTGCGAGCCGTGTGCACTTCCGCTTTTCAAGTGGCTGGTTTAGAAGTTACAGCGTGTCACATAGTTTCCAAAATGACAGGGGTTGAAACAATCTCCGGGAGTGTTGTGTCAAGGGATATAGAGCTTTAAGGTGAGGGGTTAATGCTACAGGCGAGGGGAACACAGCAGCCTGGTCCTGTCACAGAGCTTTGTAGGTGGCAGACTGGAGCCATGGAGGCCAGTTAAAGCAGAGACAAAAGGAGGGAGGACAGGAGATAGGTACAAACATACACACAGGTACGCCCACACAAGGATGCACTCAAACTTAAACACTCACCGCCACTTCGAAAGAAAAAGGGTGGACCCAAATACAGCTGCTGTTCATCTTAATAAACGGCGCTCCCTTCCTCCTGCAGAGGTAGTGTAAACCAGCTGACTGCAGCCCGCCGTTTTACGCAACATGTTTACTGGAAGCTCAAGGGGGCAAACATAAAACCTCTGAAACACCAGAGTTTGAAAAAACACTGGTCACACTGCCAAGACTTATATAGAGAGTGAGTAAGACAAACAGTGTGAGTTCTGAGTGGCGCAGTGGGACGGCTCAGCCCGATGCTTCACACAGCGTCAAATCAGTGGAGCGTCTTGTTGCTTGTTGTGTACTTTCTTAAATTAAACACTGGAGGAGGTGGAGGGCTCAGGAGGGCTCCCCATACACTTAAGTCCACAATGTATATTTTTAAAGTTGACATTGCATCTCTTTTTAAAGTTTGCAGCACCACAACAAGGAGATCCACACTGGATCAAGATGGATCAAGAGATTTTCAGAAATATGCACCATGTTCTAAAAATGGAAATAAAATTCTCTGTGCAAGAAATACAAATAAATAGTTTTTCCTGCTATGAAACTTGGATCACGTTGAGGAAAAACTGGAACTAGGCAGTGAAAGAGTCCGTTAAATATAAAGGTGCAAAGAATGACCTTTCTTCTACATTTTTTTCTTCCACTTCCTAAAAAGTCACCCGTTACTAAGAGTTTAGAAATGAATCAATAGTTATTACATAACATGCTAATGCTTTATAGATCAGTTATAAGCCACATTTGGTTTTGTTGTGAAAGAAACATGACTGGCTGTTTTTTTATTCTTTCTATTTAGTTCTACGAAATGGTTGGGGCGACTGTGACTGTAGAGCAGGGTCGTCCTTCAATCAGAGGATCGGGGTTTGGATCTCTGGCTCCACTAGTCCATGTCGATGTGTCCTTGGGCAAGACACTTAACCCCAAATAGCTCCCGCAGGTCTATGAATGTGTGTGAATGTTAGTTAGAGTCCTGATGGGCAGGTAGCCCATGTCATCAGTGTGTGAATGGGTGAATGATGACAAGTAGTGTTGAAGTGCTTTGAGTGGTCGGAAGACTAGAAAAGCTCTATACAAGTACAGTCCATCTACCATTTATAATGCAGTTGTAAATGTTGGTAACCAATTAATACATGATCATTGGGTTAATAGGTCATTGATTGATAAAATATTTTAATCTATCATGTCTGCAATTGTTAGTGTTATTCACTGTTAATAAATAGATTTAGCTCCAAGTGGTCCAGCATGTCCATCCACTCAAAGCACAACCTGCAACACAACAGTTGTTCTTACCAAATGGATCTACTAACATCATAGTTATAAACCCTTTATGAAGTGTGACCATTGTTTCTTATTCAACCAAGCAAAATCACCTGAAAGTGAACGCTTAAATTTGAGCTTGGGACTTGATTTGGCTGAAAGGTTTCATAACATCCACAGTTTGTAAGGATTTTCTTTTTGGTTTTGGGGGCTCTGTGCTAACAAATCACATGCATCTTCAGTCATGTACAGGCTAACGCAATGTCCAATGCATGCTACTGTGGATGAACATAATCATGAAATATCTACAATAGACATTCTGCTTTTAGTTGGTGCTTGTTTGACAAGATGCTGTGACTGTGTTGAGGTTCAGCAGTTCATGCTTGTTTGAGTAGATCACAGTCACCACCAGCGGAGTAAATCACCTGAGCAGTGGTTTGTTAATAACGCACACAAACACAGACTCCTTTTCATGGATGCTGCTGCCAGACACACAGATGCAGGTTGAGATGCAGCGTTAGAGGCGTGTTCAACTCCAGCAGCAGCTCGCTGCTGATACCTGTCATTGTGACGGCAGAGTCTAGGGGAATGATATTCTTTTGGACCAGCTCCAGGGGTCGCGGCCTGAGAGCCAGCTTCTCAGCCTCATCTGGGCCTCCAGAGAGGAGCCGTCTGAGACTGGGTCTGCACAACACACAGCAGGACACAGCAGGGAAACACTGCTAACACCCAGCTGGAACTAAGTACAGTTGATCAAGATCTGTACTTACTTAAGTACGGTTTACTCTGAGTTCCCCAGCTTTATTAATTTACCTCTATACATTTCAATTGAACTCCACAACATTGATCTGAAAGACTGCAGTTACTAGTTATTAATAAAAACATATTTTGACCAAGTTAATCTGCAAAAAAACGTATGAGTAGTTACAATAGTCTCTACTGGTCTATACAACAATTACTGTTCATGCTGCTCACACATCGATGCATCAGTGATAATAAATAAACTATGCATATGGCCTCCCTCAGCCTTCAACAATCTATATTTCTGTATTGGATCCCTTCTAATATCTGCTCGGCTTCTCCACCCGCAGTTCAGCCAGACAGTACTAGAGTACTAGGAAAATAAATGGAGTGGCTGTAATTAAAGGGCTGCAGCGGGTGAGATTTTCAACCTTCCACAATCTCTCCCTGTTGAATCCAGAATAAATAATCAGGGCCGGAGCTAACCTGGCTTGGTCTCCAATCTATCCACAGCCCTCACAGGACTGATTACCAGCAGTGAGGAGCACACCACATCACCCAAGCACCGGCTCTTCTTTGGTCAAATATAATTCCGGTGGGATATTTCTGAGTGATGACACGGTGGCAAAGTAAAAGTAATGATATCGAGCTTTGAGCTGCGCAACTCAGGTCGATTTTTACCCACTGATGAAAAATGGATTTGAAATGTTATGCTTCATAAAAATGAAAGAAAATGAAGGTGAGGTATGTAATTGGAGGAGGATGAATGAACGGATAAAACACAGAAGGAAGAAGGAGTTTTTGTGGAGGAGATAAATATTAAAGAAAAGAAAGGAAAAAAGACTTATGAAGAAAGTCAGAAAGAGAAAAAGAAAAGAAGAACGGGTTGAAAGATGAACTGAGGGAGGACAGGTTGAACTGAAATGGTGGGATGAAGGAAGAAAAGAAAGAACGAATAAAACCATCTGAGTAAGAAAGAAAAACTGAAATCTAATGTTGAAGGTACAAAGATGTACAGAGGAAAAAAAGAAAGAATGAAGAAACAAAGTAAAACATTAAAGTTGAAATAAAAATAAAACAGGGAAGGAGAAGAAAAGGGAGTAAAGAAATGAAAGAATTTCTTGGGTAGGAAGGGCAGTATATAAAGTAAAAAACCTAGGAAACAAGAGAGGAAAAGAAGGGAAGACAATGTGAATGGTAAGGAAGGAGGGATAAAGGTATGAACACGGCAGTGAAGGGCTGAATGCCACTCAGATGGAGGGCAGTGGGTGAGCAGATGATCCTGAATGCCAGCCGGGATCCAGTGGGGACCGCCGTCGCCTTCCACCAGCAGGATGACATCATCATCTTTTTATAGGGCCCCGCTGTCTCACACTCTCCTGCCTGACTTGTCACTGCCTGGCCTGATTCAAGACCTGATTTGACATCACAGGGACACACAGAGCTTAAGTGTGTTTAAACTGTGTAACCAAACTGCCCAAAAACGCGTCCGACCGTGGCTGCACGGGCCCACTGGGGCATAATGTAACATGATCCGGTGAGTCTGAAGCTGGCTTACCTACTTTTAAACATTCTGCAGCAGTATTAAAACATACGACGCACTTTAAACCTATTGCAAAACATATACCTGCTGACCGTATCTGTCAAATGTAAACACTACGCTAAGAGGTAAGACGTATGGTGCATTAGGCAGGAATAATTCCCTTTGTGTTTCCATCCACTGAGGATTAAAGCACCGCTGTGGGGGAATGGAAATGTGTGTTTTTTTATGCAGGAAAAAGCACAGTAAACCTGCAGCTACAGCCCTATTATCTTTATGAGGAAATATTAGATTGTATGTGTGTGTGCGTGTATCCAGACCCGTGGCCGGCAGGCAGACAGTGTGCTCCTATGCAGGCCACACGCCAGTCAGGCCTGAGAGGCTGGGGCGGATTCTCCAACAGCCTAATAAACACCAGATGTTCCCTGGGTAATATATACACAGACCCTGTGCCGTGTCCATCTCCCCAGCAGGAATAACACAGCCAGCATCTGAAGGATCTACAGCAGCAGAAGAGGAGGATGCTGTGACGCCCTGAAAAATCTCGTTTTTTGAAATGAAGAGCTGGAAGAAAAAATAGCGCAGCTGCTTGAGTAATAAGACATCTAGTGCATTTGTGTGAGAAAGGGTGTACCAACAAAATACTAGTCTTTGCAACCCTCTTCCATGTGCGCCATCTCCTGCAATCAAGACATAAACGGCCAATTGAAATTTCTTTTTTTAACAAGCGCTTGCAGCCCGGCTGGCCAATTGCGTTCCTCCTTGCTTCCTTATCTGTGACAGACTCCTAGAAACTGATAGGGCCTCGCCGGGCCCCTGGATTCCGTTCCCCCGCACACTTACCAGCAGTTTATCTGGAGGCTGGAGCCTCTGTGAAATGGCAAACAGTGCCAGAGATATCATTCAACAAATCCCTGGTCTGCATTTCAAGTCCCCCGGTCCCCTGTTGGTATCGCTCACTGCTCCCATGTTTGCCGAGACGACGCAGTGCTGCTTTAAAGTATAAGGAATTGATAAGATCCGAGTTTATACGTGTCTATCTGCCGTGAGCTGTCTCATGCTTAAACAAACTTTAGGTTTCTTACGAGTATTTGAAATGTAATCTTGTAAATGCCAGTAAAAATATGTGTCTGACATTTGTGGCCTGTGGTGTGTTGGCCACATTACAGTGCTACCACGACCATGAACATGAGAGGCCATTCATTGTAATAAGGATATAAAAGTATGCTCAGTACACTCAGGTCTACTTGTTCCCATCACTGTGACATTAAAAGTACAAAGCATCTGTCTTATAAGAGGCAGCTCATGCTCCATCTTGTTGTGCTGGGGCGCGCCTCTTTGCAGGCGCTGTGCTGTAAACAGGTGCCGTCTATGTAAATCTGTTTCTTCTGAGGCCAAGAACGTCTTCCAGCACAAGAGCATTCCTCGGCGGTCACTCACCGACCAGTCTGCATACGCACTGGCTGCCTGTCTGTCTGTCTGTCTGCCTGTTGGGTGCATGTATCCACCTGCTTCCCCTGCGTCCGCCTTTGTATCCGTCACTACCCGTGGATTTATCCATCTCTGGAGTCTGGATCTGCTTCTCTTTGGAGCATCTGTCATCTGAAGTGTTTTCTTTTCTTCCTACCTGCGTCTTCAATGCTTTAATCTGCAGTGTAAGTCTTTTGTT
The DNA here is from genome assembly GCF_910591455.1 of Pholis gunnellus. NCBI lineage: Eukaryota > Metazoa > Chordata > Actinopteri > Perciformes > Pholidae > Pholis > Pholis gunnellus. The sequence continues at coordinate 2,281,862 of NC_136548.1, forward strand.
CAAACAATCTTCACGACAACCTTTTATTCCCAAAATAACTAGAGCAGTTTATTTCACTGATGTGTTCCCTCCTTTTGGTTGAATTCCATCAGTGGAATAATCGGCTGATTCCTGAGCTACACTTTTCATCCGTCTCTTCATCTTTGTTCACTCTTTTTTCTTGTTCTTTCACAAGCAGCTGGCATGTGATTTCATTTTAAAACTACAACAGATAATCACAAATCAGTCATATCTTTTTCGTTTTACATGTCATGATATATGTCAGACTCAATGATCTGATTCATGTGAAATGATGCTTCTGTGTCCAAGATTCCAATCTAAGATTACTGATTGAGCCAAAAAGACCTGCAATTACGGGTCAAATATGAAAAGGCAATAACCATTCATATTTCCCACAATGAGCTGGATTTTACATCCTTGGACTTTTTTTACTGGACTACATTACTTTAAAAATTCTGGTCTACATTTGGTCCACATTTCATAGCTGAATATGTGTATTTAAAGCTGAATTAATTATTATTTTTATATAAACAATTGAACAAATGACAAAAGACTTCCCCTCAGCTCTACAGAGAACTTCTGTTTTAGTTTTTTACATTCTCACCGCTCTCGTCCGTGGTATTTCCCGACACAACAGGCAGCTCTTTTCAGAGAAAAACACGGTTTACTAAGAGCGCACTATCTGCCCAGCACCAAACAGACAATGTTATCAACTAGCTGGTAAACATAGAGGAGCATTTAGAAGCTAAAGAGACAAAACAGAGCTAAAAGGAGACACCATATTGGATTTCCATTAGGAAGAAGAAAATCTCCATCTGAATGCTAATGCTGCTCTGGGTCTGCTGGAAGGTTTGCAAACATGTTCGCCAGATCAACTTTATGAGGTGATAATATGTCAGTGTTGTGTTGACAGTTTGTTCTGCTGCCCCCAAGTGGCCAAAAATATCAGTATCAAGCCCAATCACCATGAACAAATGTTGGCATTGTATGGTTGTGCAAATCACAGATATGTTGAATGTGGACGTTTTCTCATTTAGGCATATCAATCAACGTAGTACAACGAACAACTGTTTATTAAGCTCTGTGCAGCTAGACTGCAGTTCACTGTGTAATGCTTCATGATGTTTAAAGCTTCGTCTGTTTAGAAACAGTACAGTCCTGCTATGTGTTGAGGGACTGCCCACCAGCTGCTAACAGCTAACTAGCTCGCCTATTAAAATAAGAAAACATGCTCCTTTGTACACAGTGTATGATTCAGATTGTCATTTGCTAAGCAATCGTTATTCATACATAGCCTGTATATAATTATCTTACCTTGGCCTGCAAATCAAGACAATAACAATTCCTAAACTCTCGCGGAAACAAGATTCCAAACTGAAGCAGTTGTTTATGACTTGCGTAGAGAGTAGTGAGGAGTCAATGACGGTTGATAAAAAATGTTTAGTCATAAATGAGCACCAACATATTAGGCTAATGGGTCCAGTAGTATACGAGAGTAGCTGATAGACAGACAGATGCACACACATGCACGCAGACACATGACAAACACATGATCTCCTCGGGCTAAGCCTGGCGGAGATAATAAAGGTCATGATAACGCCATTTTCCTTAACATGTGACACAGCGTGGTGTCAGATCAGCCAAAAAAACACATTTTCTAACTTCCCCCCAGCATCTATCTACCCATGGTTTTATTTGTTAGGGTTTTTGGTCATGGCGCTCATAGTGGTGAAATCCTATTTATAAAATGTAACAGCAACATCTCGTCTCAGAAACTATGTGCCTATTACTCTGGATAATCCACAAAACAAGTTATGAACTGTTGCTGTTGCAGTTATGTCTTTAGTAAAAAGTAGTTTCTGTTCACAGCATGTTCTGTGAATTACCCAGAGTAATAGGGACACTGTTTCTGAAAACATAGCTTCATGTTTTATTACTAATTGGTCCAACGGATGATGTGTCCTCTTGCTTGTTCATTGTGTGTCTCACCTTTCCCCTCTGTCTGTCTTAATCATACTGCATCTAAAAAGCATGTAAGTGGAAATGTGTGTGTGTGTGTGTGTGCGTGTGTGTACGTGTGTGTGTACGTGTGTGTGTGCCTGCATGTGCGGCAGCTCGGTGTTGGAAGGCGTTACTCACGAGGCATGATGCCTTGGTCTGCCAGCTGCTCTCGTGTCCTCCTCTGCTGAAGTCTTAACTGTAGGACTGAAGTTGGAGGAAGGAGGATGAGGGGAGGAGTAAAAAGAAGGGGGAAAGATGAGAAAGATGTTGAAAGACAGGTAAGGGACAGACAAAAAGCAGGAAGAGACTGAGAATTCAACCCATGTTACATGCTGTTTCATAATTCTAACTTGCAGTTTGATTAAGACTGCTTTCACTCATGGACGTAAATAAAGAGAGTGCAGACTGCTGTCATCCCAAGTCTTGGTTGGGACCCTTGGCGTCACGCACTGAGTTCAAACAAAAACACTTGCTTAGGTTTGGGGAACAAAAGCACGTTTGGCTTGTGTAAGTGTAATTTAATGTTGTGAACACAAAGTCAAAAAGTGGTTTCACACGTAACAGGAGCAGCTGTCTCCTGGGTGAAAGTCCTGTCCACCTCCCCTCCCACCCAACCTGTATAGATTATTTACGGTTCATACTGCGTCATCACACTCCTGGAGCATTTGCTCTGAGTGTCTAATAATAACACCGATGGGTTGACTTTGTATAGCTATTAGAAGCCCAGTGGGTTGCATACAGACACTAAAGGATACCTTGAGCGTCGGCATCAGACGGGCCATAACCAATCATCACTATCTGACATCCTAGGTTGCAACATGGCCAACGGGGTTAGGGGTTTAGGAGGTTCATAAACTCATAAATAAATGATATACTTAGTAGTTTACTACATAAACTATAAAAAACAATTCAATTAAAAGAATGTTTTTTATTTTCTTTGGTACTCTTGTCATTAACAGATATGCAATGATGATTTCTGGGTAATATATATGTCGATATTGCCCCAAAAATCTCTATTTGATCATGTGACGAGACGCTATGATGATGATATGTGTGTGTGCCTCATAAAACTAGTGTGCATTAGGGCCCGTCATAAGGATCGTACGCCACTGCATTCACTCAACCTACAGACTGAAATAAAAAAGAGGCACATGCATGTGTATGTATCTATGCATACAGAAAACAGGAAAAAAACAACGCTGCTTGCTCACAAATATTTCGTGAGTAGGATGTAGGGAATGATAAACACAGCTCCTGGCTTTTAAACAGATCTGCTAGCCAGTGTGTGGTCCGCAGCGTGTGTGCACGTTTGTGTGTTTGTGTGTGTGTGTGTAGAAGTGGTCTAGGTGGGAGTGCGAGGTCATAAACATAGAGCCTCCCCCATGTCTGTTGGTCTGCTTGTGTCTGTGGCTCTTTTTCTTTCTTTTTTGTTCTTTGTCGGTGTGTTTTACCTCCTCGCTGTTATCTGAAGGTCTTTCCATGAGATCCTGGATGACACACAAGTATGATATGTTCCTGCAGGGCCCTAATCCCTTTCTGCTTGTCTTCCCTATTGTTAATTATCTCCCTCAGGTGTTTCATCTTACAGTTAAGCATTTTATGAATTCCCTCAAACCTTCTGGCTTTAATGTAATGTCTTTTCTAACAATTTGACTGAATATTAGCATGCTCAGGTGCCCTCATTGGAGAGCCCCTCCATTATGTAACAGCAGGCCCGTCCCTTGATCTGACATCTGCTTTAGTTTACAGTGACGGGGTCGTGACCTGCTGGTCGCAACATCACAGAGAGCAAACGCAGGCATTAGTAGCTCACTGAAAGCTGACCAAAACATGTAACTGATTCAACCTCTGGGAAGGGTTTTGTCATCCCCTACAATAGTGACCCATCAGTGGCGGGCCGTCAGGGTCTGCAAGGCCTTCTCTGCTGGCCTAAACAGAATCACAAAGTTAGAGCTATTTTATAATTTAATAATTTTTCTTAAATACACTACATGTATTATAATTTATACAAATATTTTTCCCATTATCTTATTTTGTCATTGCACAGCTACTGTCTTCCTCAGTTGCTCTGCTTCCAGTGCAGCTTGTTTTAAGTAGAGCTTTTATCCAATCAGATTTCACCTCTGTGTCTCTAGGTAAGAAGAGAGGCCCCAGGCCTTCAGATTTACAAGATAATCCCTTTGCAGTTTAAATAAATGGGGACGATATTGTTGATTGTCATACTCTTCAACCAATCAGATCTTTAGTTTGACATGTTGGGCGTATTCTTTGACGTGTCAGAGCTGCTAGCTGGCCTACAAGTACGTCAGCATTACGTGCAGCTCGGTTTTCAGGTGCAGCGTGTGCTGTGATTGGTCAGTGGGCGAGTATGTGACTATTGTGAAACGAAATTGAAGGAAGCTGGCAAAGCTTAGTCGGAGTAGAAAGAGTTCAAATTATGACATATAGATTACGTAGATTATTATTTTTTTTACCTAGTTTTGTTTTTTTAACACTCAATAGATGAAACTGGAAGAGAAACGGATTTGTGAGTTGGGATTTAACCGTGGGATTAAACTCTTTGTCAACAAAGAAAGGAGGATGGAGTTTGTCTTTAAGTGATCAGCATTTGGTTAGTCAACTGGTTTATTTTTTTACATCTAATATCTGAATGGCCCTTGAGTGTGTAGCAGAATGCATGTTGCTGCTGTTGTTTTCCAGTTAAGCTAGTTAGCCTAGCCTCCCAGAACACGTGCGGTGCCTCAGCTGTTTTTGTTTTTGTTTTTTTTTGTTCCGGTTCAGAGGTCACACGGCCCGTTGTCTCCTACGTGAGCGCAGAAAACATTATATTTCCCACAATTTAAGCTTCTGCATTTTCCAAATGCACTAGTATTATTCAAACGTATTGTTTGGTTCGTAAGCCTCGTATTGAACGGTTTAATACATGTGTTCAGCTGCAGGACAGCAGTGAAGGCCCAGGTATAAAATGCACAGCCCGCCAGTGGCACCCATCCATATACACAGGCACATATACAGTACATGCAGGTGTCATGGAAAAACAAGGTGAAAATGAAATATAGACTCTTTGATTTGGGATTGTAATCAATAATTCTCCCTAAAAAGTACTTTATCTTAAAACGCTTCTCACACAACCCACACAACCTTAAACTATGCTGTTATCAATCATTGCGTTTGGCACAGCAGCTGCTATCTGCTCTTTCAAAAAAACACGTTATGTTAACACATAGCATTATTTTAACACAACCCACTTTGTAGGACTGACGTTGTTTGGTTCATTTGCGGGGCTTCTGTCAAGCTAGCATAAGCTAACATAACAAGCTAACATAACAAGCTAACACGACGGTAGGGCGGCTGCATTTTAAGTCAGCTAAAAGCCTTCATTTCATATATCTTCATATATATGAAGATATTGTATTTGCATTTCATAATTCTGCAGAGCATCTTTTATATGAGCTCTTCGCTGCTCTACGTTTTCCAAAAGCTTATCAATGATTTTGTCTGAAAAAGTTGCACAGCAGCTGCCATGTAATCTGCTCTTTCTCCTAAAAAGCTTTGCTAAGACTGGAGGTTTGTCTGGCCTGATGAACATGTTATAGAAAGAGGACCCGAGCCAGGCTGTGTAATCACAGATTACTGAACCATACGATACTCTGTCTCTCTGTTGACTTTCAAAATGAAGACATTCGTTTTAGCTTGGGCTTTCTTTACAAAAAAGGACATACAAATCCACAGCAACATTTACAAGTTTTCAGATTTATAGTGTAAGTAAAAGATCATTTGGCCTGCTTTGCACTGGTGAAGTAGTGATAATTACACAAGCCAGTGTAGTGATATTCTGATTTATTGTCCTCCTGTGGCTCAAACATTCAAAGCCAACACACAAGAAAGAAACTGTCTAATAATAATATCACCACACTTTTACACTTCAACTCCAACAAGGTCATTTAAGAGGATGGCTGTATTTGTTACATGGATTCTCCTGAACGTTACCTCGGCACAAGCAGGAATGTGTTTGCGACAGATGTATGAGCGTGACTGTATAACATCTGATAAACAGGTATTCCTGAATGAAGAATTAGGTTTATTTTAGTCTAATACCGCTGCATAAAGTGAAAATCCACCGTAAAACACAACTGGCATATTTTATCTCTATGGTCTTGAACAGTTAGAGGCAAATTTGTGAACGTGAGCCAGATGTAGGAGAGCCAACACTCCACCATTAAGATACACCTCCATTCACAGTGACTTATAATCAACAGTCGGATAGGCTGTATCAGTGGCCTGATGTTGATTTGTGTTGAAGAAGAAAAAAAAGTCACTTAAAAGCCATCCCATTCCACAGTGCTTTTTTTTTAAGTGCTTTTTGTATCTGTTGCCAGAGTGCCACACATTGTCAGTGGAGTGTGTCTGAGTTTTGTCTCTCATATTATTTCTTGTAAGTCTTGTCAAAAATATTAGCAAGGAATATGCCAGGGTCATTAAAGGCTTATGATGGGCCAAACAGTTGAATCAAAAAATAAAGTTTGAACAAACGTAATTCCTTTTAATTGATTATTTTGATTTGAATTATTCACTGGCTTAGTTCCAAACTATGTGTTGAATTTACATTTTGTTCCTCACTTGATGACAAGCTAACATGACAAGCTGGTGTGTTACATTAATAAAGTTGTACTTCAAGTCAAATAACTGCCTTGATGTGATCCCTGATCTTTCCCTTTACAATGCCCTCTCCCTTTACTTCCCAGATAGTTTGGAGTCATGATAGCTCATTTAGCACGGCCCGCTGCTTTTCTCTGCTTTACTTATAGTTCACTGATAAGGAACGCAGTGGGTCAGACAGGTCACCCTTGGATTACAGGGCTTGTTGTGCTTTATGCATATGAATTATGATTTCACGGACCTTCACAATTTGAATATTTTGTGTTCTAATTTCAAAGAAAAAGTAACAGATAAACTAACAATATCTGGCCAATAACATGTCAATTTTGTTAATTGAAAAAAGACCAAAATCATTTGCATATTTCTCCATTTAATTTTCAGATCTTCTCAGTAAGTCACCAAACAAGCCGCATCATTCGGCTCAACACATTCTGTGTTGGGTGTGGCAGCTGATATAAAACAGGTGCCTGTGTGTGGTGCTGATTTCCTGTTCAACTCATGTGGTTGACACCTTGTAGTATTGATATAATAACTCATATTAGACGCTACTGTCGTTACGTACTGGCAGAGAGCTTGGGTACGCCGACCACAGCCCATTGATCTGTTAATGAAATCGGCATGAGAACTAGTCAGTAACACACTCACAAAACAATTGGCGGTCCACAGGGAGCACTTAAGTTTGATCTTTATCTTTCCCTTTAGCTTCAACCACGCAGCAGCAGTTCCCATGGCTTTGATAATGTAGTCACAGAGCGGTGCAGAAAGAGCAACAGTTGCTGGTTTTCACGCGGCGCTGAATGTAACTGGAGCTGCTGCAGCTTAAAGAAAACTGTAAATCGTGGACAACCAGATCGTCTAAGACTCCCTCTGTCTTCAGCAGTTATCTCAGAGAGATTTACGGACATTTTCACTTCTCTTACGCAAAACATTTCACTCATGCATTTATAATTTCACCCGACCAGTCATGACGGTTACACCTTGTATCACCCAACATCAATCCCTCCGACTGTCAACATCAAGCAGACATGTATGAAGACAACCTTTAATGCAGTAGAGACAGTATCTCTACATCTGTGCCGTATTAAGCAGCGAGAGCACGTGGGTTAGAGCACCACAGAACCTGAGCCTCTTTGGTGAGAAGCCTCCTGCTGCTTTTGAACACAGGCATCCACCCTGTCATGTTCCCCGGAGCACCGGAGGTCATTTCCCACCCTGCTGATCTGTTCTAAACAACTCAAAGGAAAAGCATCATTTACTCTGCCATTTGTGGAAGGCAATTACAGCTCACAGGCAAACTGCCAGTGAGGACTGAAGCCACTCTGGCCACCAGTTTGTACATTCACAGCAGTGTTGCTTTTAGAAGCAGTCGAGTATGTCAAGATTCAGAGCAGGGAGCTGGGTCTGCGCTCTGCTGGTGCCACCATCAGTTACAGTTTCCTCAGGGAGGTGGCAGTGTTGATCCGACTACACATACTGTAGTAGGTCAGCGCACACACACACATGCTCAGCCTCACAGAACGTATGTCGAAAATAAACACAGAAAGTGTGTGTGTGTGTGTGTGTGTGTGTGCGAAGGAGATAGATGGATACAAAGCCCCAACAGCTGCTGTGTGTTAAGGGGAGTTTAAATCAGCGCTGCAATCCGTGCCCTTCCTCCCTCTTTGATATGCCCAGGTACACCCACCCACACACCTACACAAGCACCATCAGCTTCCAATTCAGCCGCTTTAAGATAACCTCTGATCCCTCTCCAGTGTCTACTCTCCCTTTATCAGCGTGCATACAGAGCCACAGCGTGAGGTTAGCGACTGGCATGCAACAAGTGCACTAAACTGCACAAGACATCACCCTAACATATCGTGCTTTTTGGAGGAGGAGAACACTCACAGCTGTACGCTGATCACAGTGTGACCTCAGGGCTCAGGTGGGTTTCTGACTTATTCTGGCCTCCCTCCAGTATTCCTCGTAACGTCACATGCCCGCAGTATATAACACACATCTGTCACTTTGCTGCTGTCACTGAAGAGCACATCATGAGTGTCAACACGACTCATGGAAGACGTGTGTCATAGAGCTGGATGGAATGGATGTCATTCCATCCAGCTCTATGGAATGACATAATGTACACAGGATCGCCTATACATGCCATGTGTTGACAGATAAACTGTTTGTAAGGCTCTTAAGAATAAACACAGCTGAACACAGCAACTTTTCATATCCAGATACAGAGAGGTCACGTGTCATTGACTTACCTGATCTAAACTTGCTTCGTATCAGAATGGAGTGTTCAGAGCCCAGAAGAGTCATAATGCTTACAGTACAGTTCCAGTGTTCAAAAGTTGGAAAATAAAGTCATACACTCTCAAGAAGCGGTACACACTTGGACCCCGCTGGCCACCTCTGGACTACAGGCTGAGATGAGATGGAGTGGACCCGGACTGCCTCATCAACAGCTCTAGATATAAACGGGCTTCCTTGTGGAATCTCTCTCAGCCTGCTGCTCTCTGTTCCTTTGCTGCCTCCTCTCCTCTGCTCTCTCTCTCCCGGGGGCTGATGTGGGAGTGTGGGAGTCTGCGGGCCAGTGAAGCTTTGGTCCCATCTAGCTGAGAACTCTGAGCAGGGCCAGGGACAGCATGGAGATATGCCCCGCTCAGGGAGGGGCTACCCGGCCAGGGTTTCCTCTAAGCTCCGCCTGCCACAGCCCGGAGGCTGGACAGCGCTTCCTCCCTGGCCACCAGTGTAAATATATCTGCCTATCAGCCCTGCTGACTGTCATTAGAGCTGAGAGGGGGGGGGGGGGGGATCAAGATAGAGACAGACGCTGATAGTGGAGCAGCAGTACAGCCAGGAGGGAGGAAGTAGGAAAAGCAGGGATGCAAGAAGTGGAACCTGTTGCATTAACAAAAAGTTGGTTCCATTCTCGTTTACTTTGATTGGATATGTTCTGGTCTAAATCAGGAAAACCTTCTAACTTCTAACTGTATTTAAAGAGTTCAGTCCTGGTTGATTTAAAGTTTCTGTTTGTCTGAAACAATGGATTTGTGCTCATGCTACGTTCACACTAGAAGCGACAAAAACAAAACAAACAGACACCGTGGCCAGCGACATTGTTGGCTATTTGCGTAAAAGTGTTTCTCAAGCGTTCGTTGCCGTAGTTATGTTGTTTAATAGCACCGGGAAGTAGCAGACCACATTATTTAGAAGGAATAGAACAGGGTGTCTCCAAGGGCAAATATTCAAATATATAATAGTTTCATCAGCGGGCCATAGGCTTATCCTGCTGTGGCAAAATATAATAACTGACTTTTATTTGAATGAAAATCTAAAGATTGTCACTTTAAAGTTCCACTCATCAGTATCTTATACAAGAATAATTGAAAGGTGCCACTCGATGCGACAAACCTACAGAGGATGTTGATCCATTCTGCTGACCCTCAGCTCTATGGAGCATTTCAGCATCTTTCAGCTCATTCTGTTGGTTCTCAGTCTCACACTGTCATCTGTTTCCAGCAGCAGGTGGCTGTTTCAGTGATACATCACTACCTGCTCAGCAACAAACAGCAGACAGACATAGCAGTGGAGCATTTAGCAGCTACAGAGTGACCTTTTTCTCAGATAGGTTTTATTTAATGTCTCACAGAAACAGATGTAATGCTTTTTCCCCTTTATCTACGTCTTCCCTTTTCTATACGCTTTGGAAACTGAAGAAAACTTACTGGTCACCATGAAAGTCTGTCAGACTTTTAAGTCCAAGCTTTCGTCAAATGCAATATGCCTTTACAGTGAGATTCAAACAACATACTCAATCAATCAATTATAATTGATTAAAGGGTACACACAGTCACAAAGTGTGCTTCATGTAATGCTGAGTCATCTGAAATAAACTTTTTATGGCCCTCCCTTTTAAGTATCAAACTGGACTTTATCCACTGTGATTTATTGATGTACGCTGCAATAAGTGATCAGTTGAGTGCAGTCAGTCAGCCAGCAGCTGAGAAGCAGGAGGTTTATCTTCTTCTCCAGCCTGCATTCAACACGGCATCCCTTCCTCCGGCTCCCACATACCAGACGGACATTTGTCAGAGTTGAACTAAGCTCTGTGCCCGCTCTCCTCGGGGGGCGGCGTTAGCCGACTGCAGATCATATACATAGCAGAGCGTCCTAAACGTCCATCGACACAGGACGTCAGCTGGACACGACAAGGCTTTGTTTATTCCTAAACTTAATTTGAACATATTGTGGAATGTGACACAGTGCTTGAAACTAGGCACAATAGAAACACACCAAAAACAGTAGAAACTGTCTCAAAATCCAACACAGTAAGAATGCTGGGGGACTGTCATTTATGTATCCTGTTTCTTTGTTGCACAGCCATCATAGCCATGTCTATGATGGCTGTTGTTCCAGAGGCCTACTGTCTCTCCAAACCCAGATTAAAGTCACAGCTGAGAATGCTGAAATACAGTATATGTCCATGTACCAGCCTGGCTTCCTCTCCACTGTGCAGCAATTCAAGAAAGTCACAAGATTACATTTCATTATTTCACTGGTTTATTTTTTCTAAGCAAGATATTTAATATATTTAGTTAAAGGAAAGACCACTTTCATGTCTGCATGCTAATCATGGAGCTAGAGCCAGGACACAGTTAGCTCATTTTAGCATTAAGACTGGAAGCAGGTGGAAAACAGCTAATCTGGCTCTGTCCAGTTCAAAAACACCAACATTTTTCTTTTTGTACAGATGAAACAAACAAGATGCATATTAATTACTGAGCGTTAGATGTGCTGAAAGGCATATCTTAATCTTTAGCAAGAGCCAGGATTGCTTCCCACCTGCCTCCAGTCTTTATGCTGAGCTCGGTTAATGTCTTCCTGGCACTCACTCAATATTAAAACCAAAGTCATTTTGATTTCCCCACTGGTAGGCAGATTTCTCTAGATAACACATATTTAACATATTTAGCTTGTTCATAGAATGGAAGTGTTTGCAGCGCTCCCTCTCTGCCCCGATCGTAATTCTTCCCTCCATTTGATTTGAATGCCTTTTCCTTTCCTTTTCCTTTCCTTTTCCTTTCTACCTTGTTTATCCCCACAAGCCCGTCTCCGGCTTGACTTTGTCCCAAAGTTATTATTCTCTTAAAATATCCACCAATTTCCTACCATGCCACTATACAGTTTGCTACTGTAAATAAAAAGGCTACCAAAAAAGAAGTGTGTGATCACTACAGGCCTTTTCTCCACATTGTGTAAAAGCTGCAGTGACACAGCACTAATCAGTCATTGAGAGCTTTGTCCAGCAACAGCTCACTGCTTCTGCCTCGCCGCTATCCATTTTAATCTCTTCACACCATAAACACTGCTCGGCTTTTGTTGCAGAGGAGCCTCTACACACAGCAGGGCGATGAACACACCAAAACATAGAATCCTTTAGTGTAATAAATGACACAGCCTATCTGTTTGCTGTAGCTTGTGCGCTGACGTTTGCTGGAGCGAGCTCCGAAAAGCCATACAATGCTCAAGTCAAATATTTACAGAGAGGCTTCTCGGGCTGCAAATCTATCGCGGACATTTGCGGGTACATTTGTCTTGTATGGGCTGTGAATGAACACACACACACACACACACACACACACACACAAATTACACATATGTACATGCACACACACAACACTCCTGCGTCTTAATTAGCAGGTGAAAGTGCTTAAAGGGAAGGTCTGTCAGAGGGTTTGACAGTGTACACACGCGTCTCAGAGAGATTCCTGAAGAGGTCACCCAGCCCTGGCTTAATCCTCCCCTTTAATTGGGCCCTATGTCAACGGATGTGACAAATCTCATCTGAACTGTCTGGAGCTGAACATGTGTGTGTTTGAGTGTGTGTGTTGGATGGAGATCATGCTCATATACCAATTAGACAGATTTGAGTGCACATTTTCTACATAATATAGCATTGTGTCACAGTCCGGCTCCTTTCACTCTGCTATGTGATGCATATTGCAAAAGCAATAAGTCATATGCCTTTGCATAGAGCATGTTCAAAACACACATTCCAGAATGCAACCAGTGAGCACGTGTTTATTGGCCGACTGCACAGACATCTAGATCAAAAAATGACTGTTAGTGTTTTGTGTGATTTCTTGTGTTTTAGATAAAGCAGATGTGGCTGGTTGAAATGCCCGAACTGCACAAACTATCATAAAAATGAAGTCCACATTCAGTGAGGGAATTACAAACACTTATTACGTAAGATATGTCTGGAATTTTGAACAAGATCGTCGTCACATTGTCATGCCATCAGTTCCAATAAAAGATGAATCAGTGGTACTTAGCTCCCCTAGCTGCTGATAGGAGCAGTCACGTATTTGAAATGCTCTGAATATCTTTGCTCATATGCCATGTGTGGGATCCATCTGCCTGAGACAGTGTCACAGGAGGAAGTGTACTAGAATGCACTGTGCGATGTAATATGAATGGAACATGTTTGGCCACCATGGGAGCTGCCCTGCATGTACTCAGCTGTTATACTGTTATACTGCACTGTTATACCTCATTTACAGTCCTTCAAATAAGATCAAACCAACCAGGGGCAAGGCTGGATTAGGATACCCCCGTGCAAAGTGGGCAACACAAAACCCCCGGGGCTTAACAAGTGTTTTATGCAAACTGGGTCTTCTAATACATTTAACCCACAGGGGGAGGATTATCGGACAGACTAAGGTAAATGTATTGAAAGGAAAGGATGGGTTGGACAGCTGGTAGAGAGGTGTGTGTGTGTGTGTTTGTGTGTGTGTGTGTGTGTGTGTGTGTGTGTAGGTGTGTGTGTGTGTGTGTGTGTGTGTGTGGGATGAGGCAAGGGGGGTGAGGTTAGGAGATAGAGGTTGATAGAGCACGGGTAAAGACTTTGTTTGATGACGAGAGGCGAGGTTGTCAGGAGTCCACATGATATGGGTGGGGGGTCTTGGAGGGTGCTGTGTGTTGTAAAGGGACAGATAGTGGCCCCCAGCAGCAGCTGTGTGCTGTCAGTCTGAGTGCTGTCTTGCTGCTGTGTCTTAGATAGCAGCTCTCCTCTGCTCACTGTGCCTGTGCTGGGTGGCCCTCAGGTAAACGCTAACAATTTAATAACCAATCAGGATGCTGAGAAAGGGGCCTGCACACAGACTGTATATAAGAAGTGGAAGTAGTCATCGTGACGTCACCCATTAGATAGTGGACTCCCGTTATGAAGCCTTGACGGGATAGCCTCTAGCTATCATCGTTTGGAATGAGGAGTGACGTAGAGACGCCGTGTACGTCTCTGGTAGAGACCTGTCAATCACCGTGTAGCCCCGCCCTCAAGCATCCCCTGCTTTATGGTCTGTTTGACTCTAAATGGACCATCATTTACTAAATGAACATCATGCTGTATTGAAGAAGACTTGAAACTAGAGATTGAGACCATAAACTCATGTTTACAATGTTTACTGAGGTAATAAATCAAGAGAGAAGTAGAGTCATTTTCTCATAGACTTCTATACAACCAGAGGAGTCGCCCCCTGGTGGACAGTAGAGAGAAGAACCGGAGGTTGCCGCCTGGTTTTGTTTCTGTCAATTGTTAGCATGTTCAGCTAATTAGCTTACCTGTATCATTAACTGAGCATTACTTCCAAGGAAAAGGCGCTCATCATTAGCTAACTATGTTATCTTGTGCTGTTGGAGGTTACTTATTTCCTCACTGTGCGGAAGCTGCTATGTCAGAGTATAGGTAAGCGTTAGCTCAACAACTTCTTACCCAAGAGTTACTTTTGCCAAACACGTCTTTTAGGCCTCATCCTGAAAGTGTCTTCTCTCGTAATGTTAAAAGGGAGAACTGTTTGAAAATATGAACAAGTATCAAAGATAAGCGGCCAAACTGGGTTTTGTTTTGTCTGATTTGACTTTTTTTTCTTATCATATTTGTAATCATTTGTAAACCATCTCACAGGGCCAACATTAGCTTAATATACAAGCTCATAAAACATGCTGACAGTTTTCATTTCAGGCGGCAAATTTGACAATTGCCATCAGAAACTTGAGTCTGAAATTAAGAAACCATTGTTTTTACAATTACTAAGAATCGTGATAATAAACCATTATTATTAAATTAGATATGTGCTGGACCAGAACGGAAAGCTATCAACAATAACTAAGGGGCAGCTCAGTGAATGGCCGATAGCCATTAGAATTCCCTTCATCATGCAGCTCTATTCCTTGTTGTGTTTTGCATCAAGTGTTTAAGTGAACTTGAAGCTATGTTTTTGTTAGCTATCGTTTATCATTTAGCTCCAGTGTAAAACATGTAGGAAGTCAATGGGGTGAGACGGGGTTAGATGATGGAAGTTGGATTAGTCAACAGAGAGACTTGAGAACGCTTCAGTGCTTTATCTGCACCCAATCAGTCTTATCAGGAAACTGAGGGGTTTCTCACGACACAAGTCGGCGGGCTGAAAACAAAAAGACGGGAGAGCAAAGCGGAGATCATGGAATGCAAACAAAGTGAGTGACATATAAAGAATATAAGAGAACAGAGGGCATGGTGTATGAACGAGGGTGGAGGGGCCAGACATTTAGTGTGAGAGGAAGTGAAGGAGGCTGGGAAAGAGAGACGCGGACGGAGCCAGACATGCAGTCAGGTTCAGTGCTATGAGCTGTGGTTTATAATGAACAAGTTCCAGGGGGAGCGAGCCGAGTCCAAACCAGAAGTGACAGAAAGACGGGCCCAAGCCAACAACCTCCCCTCCTGTCTCTGCCCCCCTCTTTTCTGCTCTCTTCATCTTTATCTGCTCTGTGCTTTCTCTCCTCAGGCCCTCGTGGGTCGGTGGCTCATCCGATGGCAGGCGGCAAATGTCAGTGTGCTAGAGAGACGGCAGCGCTGCGAGCCATCTGAGTGGAGGAGCGCGAGTGACATGGATTGTCTCCACATCATGTAAAAAACCCAAAACACAGAGGGAGATACTGTTATTGTGGTTGTTTAGATTTCGCAATTGACTTTGCCTCCGCTGTAGTCTGCAGGCGCTGGCAGGAGCCGGGGGGGGGGGGGGGGGGGGGGTTATGTCTGTGAGGCTTCAACACAGAGACGGGCCCGCATCAGCACAGCTTAACTCTAACTCCAGCCTATTACCAAGGGCTATAGGCTGGCTTTATGTGGTATTCCCGAAACTTTGCTTTGAGAAATTTAATAACTCAAACTCTACTTTGTTGTTGGTAATGTGTGTGTCCGTGACTAACGGGCCAGATGAACGGCACATCAAGAGGAACCCCCATCTATGCCAGACCAATGTCTTCCATAATGCTTGACAGAGTTATAAAGACAAAACAATTAACCAAAATTAGTGAAATTGATGAAGAGTCACTCAGTATTAGTTGAATAAATTCCAGTATGGATTACATTGTCAGCCTGATTTTGTCACGGCGGCTGTCTGAGAGATGATCGTAGACTTTCTTACAAGGAAACTGAATATGATTCACAGCTCTTCTCAGAGTCAGAACTCACAGACACGTTATCTTGTATTAGACATGGACTTTTTGGGGTTCAAAGTAAACGTCAGTTACATGAATCAACCATCCCATATGTGTATTTTTAATTTAAATATAATGTTGCATTTCTTCCTTTCTCCACAGAATTTTTAATGTAAAAAGAATTGAATGTAAAGAAATGGATGTTGTATTGAAGTTGATCAGGAGTCACATGCATATACAAGCAGGCAGGTAAAGGCAGTGTGGTTTGTCTTTATCTTTGCACAAGTGTGCCACAATCTGTATGTACGACTAACTCATGTTTAAGGAGTAAAAAGCATATTTCTCCCTGAAATGTAGTGAAGTAGAAAGTTTCTTACAATGGAAATACTCAAATAATGTGCAAGTACTTGAGTAAATGTAGCTAGTCCAACAGGAACTGTTACAATTAGAAATAATGGCAATGTTATACTTCCTGTTTACATCTACCAAAACATGATG
The DNA here is from genome assembly GCF_910591455.1 of Pholis gunnellus. Taxonomy (NCBI): domain Eukaryota; kingdom Metazoa; phylum Chordata; class Actinopteri; order Perciformes; family Pholidae; genus Pholis; species Pholis gunnellus. Next base: position 2,298,491 of record NC_136548.1, read on the forward strand.
AAGCTTTATTTCTCATAAAAAGAACACGTATAGCGCCACTAGCATACCAAGGGATGGCATCTCTGAGTAGCCTAGCTTATTCTGAAAATAATTTACATGTAGGGACTTTCCATAAGCCTGTAAATAAAGAGAGTGAAGAGTGAACGGGTCAAACAATTGAAACAATGGCAGAGTAGATCTGCATGTTCATCACATGACTTTGACATGGAGTCACAGTGATGAAGGCCCACCACAGCATCATCACAGAACTAATAGAGGACATAACGAAAAGACCCAATAGTACAAATATTTAGTTATCTGGATCCCCTGAGCTGGTCTAGCAGTTCCAAATAGCCTGGCTGAAACGGCCTGTCAGCCAGCACATTCTTTCTCTCAATGAGGACCGACCGGAGCCATGTTTTTGTTGGTATGACCCCACCCCACACACCCCTCCTTCCCCCGCTGACGTCTATTTGACAGAGTAAAGCATGCTGCTCCAGACGCTGACACCAGGTCAGATTTTATTTTGGTTTTCGCCAAGGTTCCACCGCTGTGTGATCTGATCTGGGTACAGTGTTTGAGGCAGCTGAAAGACAGAGAGCAGACTCAGGGTGATCCCTGGGTACAGAGCTGGTATCTGCTGGGCTGGACTCTACTTGACTCCACGGGACCAAAGACTTATTTATAGGACCATGTCTTGCTGTGTGTATGTGTGTTTATCTTCCTACGTGTGCACGTGTGTCCCATGTGTTTGCACGCTCGCCTAGAGGGGAGTACGTCTTATCAGCACCACGGAGCATTCATCAGGGGTGACATTTTCTGCCATTCTCCATTCAAACCAAACACATAGCTACATGTGCTATCTCCACTCTGCGGGACGTTGAGAGGCCTGACTTATGCGACCTGTCAGTAAGAACTAGCACTATCGTCACGCTGACCCATTGATGCGGTACGTTGCCTTTTTTATTATTTTTCCTGCGATAGGTAATTTGGTCAGACAAACCTTTCTTTCTTCCTTGCCCGATTCTGAAAGCTGAAACAACAAAGGGGCACCAACAGCTACATGGCCCTGCTTGCTTTTAACACCCCAGGGACGCTCAGTGGGTGATGATCGAATGTTGTTCTAGGATTCTGAAAGGGGCTGCATGTCTATATGTGTGTGTTTCTTGCTGTCTTTTTTCCTATCTTTGTGGTCTGTGTGTGTGTTTTAACCCCAGAACACCTTTCCAGGCTCGCTAAGTTTGGAAACTTGTAGAACTGTCGTGATTGAGAGTAATAGGATAAAGCGAAGCTGATGCTGTTGACTCAACTAACAGGATTGTGAACTGTGGAAAACTATTGCCTTTACCTCATTGGTTATGGCAATTGTCATGCCCTGAAGGCAGCCTGGGTTTGGAGTGGGGTGGGCGGTCTACACTGAAGGCCGGGGGCTACATGGAAAAGACAAACCAACTCATGGTCCACTTCCTAGCTTTTTCCAGAGCTTTCAACCACACCATGCATTGGATTGAGTTTCCTCAGTTGTAACAAGGCGTCAACCTCCGGATCTGAAAAGTGGAGCCAATGAGGAAGTGCCTCAAACCTGCATTCTCTCTTATGGCCATTAAGGGGCGACTCCTCTGGTTGTATAGAAGTCTATGAGAAAATGACTCTACTTCTCTCTTGATTTATTCCCTCAGTAAACATTGTAAACATGAGTTTATGGTCTCAATCTCTAGTTTCAAGTCTTCTTCAATACAGCATGATGTTCATTTAGTAAATGATGGTCCATTTAGAGTCAAACAGACCATAAAGCAGGGGATGCTTTAGGGCGGGGCTACACGGTGATTGACAGGTCTCTACCACGGTGATGTCCGGTCAGGGTTTCGTCTCTGTTCTTGTCTTAGAACTTTAACCATTTCACAGTGGGATTTATTTATGAAGGTTAAGTGGAACCTCTTTTGTCGCTGAAAAATTTCTCATTCAGCGTTATGTCACGTCTAGTTGCAAAAATCAAGATGGCCACGGCCAAAATGCCTAACTCAAGGATTGAAAACGGCAGCCAATAAACCAATGGATGACGTCACTGTGACTACGTCCAATCATACAGTCTATGGTTGGTCAGTCATCTTGGGATGTGAAGTATGAATATAAAGTATGATCACCATATACAGCCCCAGGACAGCTTGTCACATGATAGTGATGCTACTATCTGACTTTCTTGTAAACTCGAAGTATCTATCGATACTGAGCACTGATTTTAAATGTCAAATTGGTAAACTACCTCATGGTTGGGTTCATGGTTGGTCCCTCAATCCTATGGCCACCAGGTCGCTCCATTGGGATCATTCGTGTGGTCACTTCTAGCCGAATTTTACATAATTCTTTATGAGAAAATTGAATAAGCATAGGTCACCTCTGGCCAATACCTGAGAAACTTCAAAAGCTCAGTGTTCTATCATGTGACTGAACTTCCATGTGATGACAACTGAAGAATTTCTTCCACTGAGGAAGATCTCAGGATGCAGTTGAAAGTTAGTAAGTGTGCCTTGAGCTAAGATTTATTTTTGTATTGTTTCCAAGTTCAAGACCCTTCATTACCGCTTAGGTTCCTACACAGGAAACACAAGTCTGTACTCCAAAGAAGTAGTTTAGTAGACGTTTGAGCTTTTACAACCAACTGAGCTTCACTTCATTTCAGCAAAGACAGCTTTGAAACACAAAGGCGCCGATATTGTGTGCTAACCCCCCTGTGTACGGTCACAGTGTCCACAGTGTTTGCTCGGATCATCGCCATGGATTTAATGTTGTTCTATTACAAATGACTTTAAATGTAACACAGATTAGAGATGAGAGGGTTGGTCACTTGCTATTTGCTTTTGTATATGCAAACATACAGAATGAAATGCTCAAAATGACAAGATTCTGTTTACAAATAGTTTGATTCTTTTCCTTTTAAAGCATCAGGCGCTTTTATGCTGCAGTTGGCATCAAATATTCTCCGTACTGCATTCAATAATTAGCTTTTTTGTGTCCTTAGCAGAGTGAGTGTAACTTAAGCATGATAACAACAAAGAAGAAAAAGAAGGACTCACAGATAAAGGGATTAGCAGTACAACACACTCTAGATCTGACTCAGAGTGCAAACTTGGTGGGTGAGACAGATAGTGTGTCACAGTGACCAGAGGTGTCAATTTCTGCCCCGCTCCCCCTCCACACACACACACACACACACACACACACACACACACACACTCCATCCACGGTGAAGTATGATGTCATTGGCTGCCTGTCTGCTGAGTCGTGGACTAGAGCCATGATCACAGGCTGAACGACTCACAGGCTCCAACCGAGCCGGGAGGACGAGGGGGAGGGAGAGTAAATATCAGGAAAGACGGTAGGAGACAACTCCACAGTGTCCTCGACTGCAGAGGAATGACACAGGAACCAAAGAGACTTCCAGCGATTCCAAGTGCTATCATCCCTCCATCAGATGTGCCATCACGTTTGGCCTGTTACTGAAAATGTATTTGTCTTTTTGTGATTATGTTTTGTGTTTTGGATTTGGGTTTGCATGACATGTGGGTTATGTTTGACAAACAATCTGACTTCAAGTCCACTTACTAGCTTCTCTAGAGCCTTCAAGCACATCTTTTCAGGTTCCATCAGACATGAAAAGGCCACTTACCTCGGTCACGTGATGACCACTGAGGAATCTCCACGATGAAGACTGTGAGAAGGGATTGAAAGCTTCATGAAAGAAGCTAGTAAGTGGACCTTGAATTAGGTGTATTTTACCAAAGTATTTCTGAGGTACCAGATATAAAAAGTGTCAGTGGTAATGTGAAGTTTTGTAAATGGATAACATCTTACAACAGACTCATCGTCAGTTATGTCTTGCTGAAAATAAATAACAATAGCTGCATGAACACTGAGTCAACACAGTCGCATCTCTACAGTGGTCTGATAACTACACTAGGTGCCAGCTGTCTGCAGAGCCTCCGTTTTGGCAGAAACAGACGACTACATGAAAACACATCCACATATGTATACACACGCAGACCCCTGTCAGCCCTCCTCTGTGTTTGCTTGTGATGGGAGACACCTCAGCACTGCGCTGACACTTTCACTCTCTGCATACTTCCCATGAGCCTGCGAACTGTCAACCGGTCCCCTCAACTGTTCATCAGCTTGATGGACAGCTCGGAAATGTTTGGGCTTCTTGACATGTCCGAGGGCGCAATTTGTCAGATAAACAACTCTCAGAAGCGGACTGCAACTGATTCCTCGGATAAGGAGGAGAGACAGCAAAGTGGAGGAAGTGAATGCATGCAGACAGGTTATCTCTGTCAGTGTGTCCTTTTCACTAATCAGGCCATTAGTGAAACAGATAACAGGAATCCTGCTTTCTTTCTCTCTGGGCTTCTGAGTGTCTTCACATTTTCACTTACACTTCTCTTCTCTTGACAAAAAAAACATTATGTTGTAAAAGCTTTAAAGCAAACCTGATGGGAATGCCAAACATACTGTATGTGAGATGTTAAAAAGTCTACTGGGAAAAATCAGCAGACTGAATTTGGCGAGGGAGCATTTTTTCGAGTGTGACCTTGTACTGCAGGATTTGGCCGCATGGTGATTGGGAACGTGCTGCCTGGCGACTCTTATCATTCCTGTCTGTCAGAGACGGGAACACTCATGGCTCGTGGGGATGGCTGCTTGAAATTCTCTGAAGAGGTCTGCTCTCAGAGATCACATCGGCCACATACCAGAAGGGCAGGATGGTAGAGGTTGTACTACCTGGTCCCTGTGTTTCATTTACAGAGAACAAACAGTACTCATATGACCGAATCAAATGTGCTGGACATGTGAAACAATATCCTGGTCAATATCCCATGATGAGTGAGTTAAAGCGGCACAAATGGGAGGTGGGAATAAGATAGACACGTGGGTAGCACGGGACAACCATGTGGAGAGAGAAGAATATGATCATACATTTGGAAAATAGTTGCATGTGTGAGAAAGTTGTGCAAGAGCAAGGAGAACAAGTGTGATTTACATTGACTTACATTTAAAAGTTTAATATGTAGTCACATTGTTGCATTCAAACTTCTCCCCTCTCCCTAGCTCAATGAGCGCCCGAGCAAGGGAGAAGGACAGAGAGAGACAGAGAGGGAGGGAGAGAGATAGAGAGAGAGACAGACAGAGAGAGAGAGAGAGACAGAGAGAGGGAGGGAGAGAGATAGAGAGAGAGACAGACAGAGAGAGAGAGAGAGACAGAGAGAGAGAGAGAGAGAGATAGAGAGAGAGAGATGGAGAGAGACAGAGATTTTTTTTATTTTTTAGAAACCTTTATTCTCTTAAAATAACATGAAAAAGCAAAAAATCGTTGCCACAGCAATAAATTAGAAACAAATCAACAAAACAAAACGGTCAGGGTCCCTGTCAGACCAGACACCTCCCAGGGCCACACAGCTGCAGACACTTCAGCTAATCACCTCCTGCGGCTGACGCACCAGACCCAGAACCTACTAACGAGATCTGGGCAGTATTTGAACCCTGGTCCTCCAGACCTGTGTTGTCAGTCCGTACAGTCTTCATGCCGGAACAGTCGTCACACAGACTTCATTCCTGGACCTGTTTCAACCCGGTACCATCTTTCACCCGCTTCCACCCCGTGCTGTCTACCACCGTCATTCCTGCCTTTCATTCTGTGTCGGACCAAGGGATCCACACAGGTGATCCTGCCTGCATTCCGGTGTGGATCCACGGGACTTCACACCGTCTATCTGCCTGCCCTCCGGTGTCGGACCACGGGTACCACACCGTCGATCCTGCCTTCTGTATGGCGTAAAAATAAAGTATTCTGTACCTGAATCCTGTCTTGTGGTCTGATATTGGGTCCTGTCCTGAACTCCCTTGACAAAAAAAACAATCAAAACAGTTTCTGTTCACAATGTTTTAAAGGAGCGTTGAATATTAATTAATCTCCAGACACACATTTTGCTTCATTGTTGCACCGTTTCTCAATGAAATCCTGCATGTTGTTCATACTTTTGTTCACGTTCAGGTTCAGTCTCCACACAGTGTCGGCTCTCTGGTTCAGTTTGCTTTTGTTAAGCACTGTCACACACCCTCTCACTGTGTGGAGGTCCAAGAGTTTAGACTCTGTTTCATTGAATGATATCCTGAGACCCCATTCAGCTCTGGAATAAACCAATGATCTGTAGCGTCAGGAGCTTCTCTGCTCTGTTGTACTCCATCAGTATCTCGACCTCGTCCTCCGTCAGTCTCTCCACCCACCTGCTCAGGATCCTCCTGCTCTGCCGGATGAAATTCAGCCCGAGTAGAGAAGCCAAGTCTGTCAGTCCAGTGCAGTGAGCACGTGTTCTCCGGTCTCTTTACATTTAAAACGGTTAAATAAATAAAACCCAACAAACAGAAACTTGTCTTTGACTTGCCCTTAGACTGTGAGGCCTTGTTCTCAATTAACTCCATCATTGTTCAGCTCTTTCTCTGCTGAACTATTTGTTTCAGTCTGAAGCCTTCCTGCTTTGTGAGACTTCCTCTGTCTTTACTGCTCATATGTGATCTGACAGCGTTGGAGAGCTTCTCTTTGTCAGAGAAGTATTCCTGCACTTTAGCTCCTTTTTACATTTTTACTTCTCAGCAGATAACTCTTTCTTTCCTCCACACTGTAGCCTCTAGAGCTCCTACAGCTGCCAGCCCTGTGTTCAGAGGACTCACTGTCAGCAGCAGAGTCCTCCTCCAGACTGGACTCACACTCACGCTCCTATACTTCCTTTCGTTGCCACTTTCTTTGCCTGTGAGCTTCCACTGTTTCCTTCCTTTTTCCTCTTCAGCTTCCTTCCACTCCGAGGGAGAGGTAGAGAGAGACAGAGATGTTTTTGGATACCTTTATTTACTTAAAACAATATGGCAATAATTAAAAACAAATCAAACAGAGAGAAACAAAAACTGTTTCTCTTCACAATGTATTAAAAGGAGCGTTAACTAGTTTTTCTCCAGCCACACAACATATTTCATTGTAGCACCATTTTTCAATAGAATCCTGCATGTTGTTCATACTGTTAAAGAACCTGAAATCAACCCAGATTCTGCTTTGATCCGTGAAATGAAGATGGGAAGAGCTTCCTGTCCTGCTGTCTTCTACTCTGTTCTTCTTGCTTGTATAGATAGTTTGGCCTCTCCAACTACGTGGTTCAACAGCTTCCACTTGGAGGCGTTCACTTTTTCATAACGGACTCCTAGAATGAAGGTGGTCCTGGACCAGGTCTCACCAAACCGTTTAAAAACATCCTGCAGTGTGTTAAAAAGGTTAGAGTCTTTCACAATGATAAAAACAGTGGAACACGGTCTCTACCTCCTCACAGAATGGACATTGGCTAAAAACAGTGGGATTAATAACAGAAATAAAAGTGTTAACACCAATAGCGCCGTGTAAGATCCTCCACTGTAGATCTCCAGTTCTCTTTTTAATAGGTTTGTATAAAACCCTCCAAACTAGTTTCCCCCCAATGTCCAAGTCCAGTTTCTGTCTCCGCACAGTGTCGGCTCTCTGGTTCTGTTTCTGTTGAGCACTTCCTCTGTCCCCTCTTCTTCCACCTATCTATCAGCTCAGTATCCCAAAAAATACTATTCTGTGCCAACTTTCAATGCCCATATATAAATATGACCTATAGACATCGATCTACTTGACCTTGCATTAAAATGCATTTTAGGTGATCGGTCTACAATCAGATAGTGACCACGTGGTCACATGTGATAATGCACCCAAACCACACTGAGGACGGACTGTGATCCGATCGGCCAAACCACCTCCGGAGGTGTTGGTGATCACATTGAACACTAGTGCAAATGCGTTTTCAATCCACAAACAACAACTTCGTGCAGTGAGAAAGAGAATGTGAGGTTCGGTTGTTTCAGCTGGAGAGAATTGGATCTCAATGTGGACACAAATATTAATACCAGGTGTAAATGCTATGAGGTTAAATATCTTGATACAATCTAGATACGAGACACATTTTAACGGCATGTGTAAAAGAGGTCATAGAATGCTCATTATGCAGTGAGTCAAGACAACGTAAAGAGCTCAGTATGCTTCAAACAAAGTGCTCGGTGTACTTTCCAAAACCGACAATCCAACAATTATGCTCACACTGTGCAGCCATTTGTCGGGTGGTGATGTGAAAGGCTTTCAGTTACATTCATTTAAATACAGGCCTCCAACTCAGTTTGTACTGTCACAGCAATGTCTAGTCTTGTGTTACCTTACATACAAATTAGGGCTGTCAAATTGACGCATTAGCTTCAATTCATTAATTAAAGTTAAAAAATCCCCCAAAACAAAAATGCTAATTAAGGCATATAGTATTATTCCATGTTCATTATGTAATGTAACAACATTACTGTAGTTGCTGAGAGTTAAATAACACTATATTGCCAAATGATTCAACACAACCTCATTGCATTATGCCATGGGTTTAAAAGGACCGTCAATGAAGCTGATTCTGATTCTGATAACCACATTGGTGCATGAGTGATGAGCTTATGATCATTTTCCAATAAAAAAACATTCTGGTCACATTTTAGGCTAAGTGAGGAGTGGTGAACTTATGTTTGATAAAGACATGTATTTGAAAACATGATTGGATGACATGAAAATGATTTCTAATTGGCCTTTCTATTCTATGCTTTATTTACGTGCCACGAGAATGTCCTGTTTTTGAGTTGATTCGGGGCCTTTGCCAAATAAATATTGTTGTAACCGATTAATTGCGATTGATATGATTACTAAATCAGCATGTCATGTAAATATTTGATGCAAAGAATAATTGATTGGCAGCTCTAATTAAAATGATTTAATTTTAAAATCAGGAAATAATAGGGGAAAGAGATCGGTACTATTATTACGCTGAGCTGTGGTATCACCATCGATGTCAGGAGAAAAAGCATAGAAACTGTGTGTTTAGACATGGTTAGACAACACGCTGTACAACCTCATTTATTCTAAGTATGCTGAACCCTTAAAGGTAACATATTCATGGCATAGATATGTCCCCGGTGTGTCTACAGACTCCCAAGGTATGAGGAAAGACAATCCTCTCTCTTTTTCTCCTGCTCCATCTGTCAGAATATGTGACAACAACAAGCTAGTCCAACTTGATGATGTTGTGTGGGATTCGTGTACCATAGAACCACCTCCAGCTAGATGACCATCCCCGTCCACAGAGTGCCTCACTATATTACATGAGTGGTAACAGGGCAGGAGCAAAGCGCACTACTGACCATCATCTGAGGATGTGAAGGCCATGTGTCATTTCTGACTGAAATGTCCCAAAACAACTTGAAATCTCCTTTACTACAAGGACCAGTACACCGCAGGATTCACTTCAAAACTCAACTGAAAACCGACCGTCTCTGACCCAACTTCAAACCTGGATGCTGTTTTTTTCCATTTTTATGTTGTTTTACTGTTTGTGTTGCAGGTTAGCCTGCTGAAGTTAGCGTATGCTGCAAAATGTAGACTGTAAAAAACACATATTTTTGGATGCCATAGTTTGCAATACAAGCAAAGTGAACGAGGATGTTGTTGAAACGCTTGATACCAAAGCTACAGAGTTATCACTCTGTAGTTCTTCTTTTGCCTCAGCAAGAACTGCAGGCATTTTTCACACTATATCCTCTCTCTCTCTCTCTCTACACTTAGATAGATAAGGATGAAAATCTGTGAATTTTGCATGTTATAGTACACTGTTCTTGCTTTTGGTGTATCATTTCACACCATTTGGTATGCAATGACTACAATGTAAAACCATCAGTGGGAATATGCTACGCTCAGAGCAAGTGACACAGAATAACCAGCAACGCAGAGCAGGTGAGGCAGTAAGCAAGTGACGTCATATAAAAAGCAAGAAAGACTACTTGTGGTGGGTGTGTCAAACAAGCACAGGACCGTGACCCAGGAGACTAGTGTTGATGTCCCAAAAGAAACCAAAAGTCTAGTTGACTTATTTAAACTTACGCTAGTAACATTTGTGGTGTGGTTTCCGTACTCATGTTACATTGGTTACATATGTATTTCAAATCAAACCATGATGTTTTTCCTTGTCATAAGTAGTTTGGTTACCTAAACACAACCTGAACTGTTTAAAGTTAACAACGTGGCATTAAATAACACACACTTCGTGGCGTGAAATGAAACAAGAAAAGCTTTAAATGTGTATTAACAAGCAGAATGTCCTTAAAAGAGGCATGTTCACGTTGGAGAGCTCCATCATCAAAATCACCATCGGTTTTGGTGATTTTAGTACTAAATGTCCTGTGGTGTTAGAGAAATATAACACGTTCTTTCTCAAAGGTTTTATGTAATAACACTGTTTAAAAAGATTAAATGAAAACCCTTTTTGATTTCATGCATGTACTGTAGAAGGCTCAAAAAACCTGGTCCATTTAACATCCTGACTATAAAATGTCATCCTTTACTACAGGTAGTAAAAAGTGACCGTAAGCAACACAACACCTGTACCTGTTTCACAGTCAAACCTGTAATCTGTTGATTGTGTTGTTGATATCTGCTAGATTTTGGATCAGATTCTGGCTGGAACATGTGCTGTTGGGAAGTTTTTGGTGTAGAAGCTGTTATTGTTGCCTTGGTAGAAGTGCAGCTAAACTCCGTTAAAGTGGTTTGCGGGCAGCAATAATGCAGCCTGGGCTTTTTGGGAGGGGGGCCTCTCAGAGACAGGCACTAAAGTATTTCAGAGAGAGGATGATTACAGGTGTTATTTTTTTTTTTAAAGCATCTAATAATGTTCTAGTAGAAAACGAAAATAAAAATATGAATCTGAGGTTTTGCAGAATTGTCCAACATCGATGTCATTGACTGCACACCATTTTGTCATAAAAGTGTAGAAATGTATCATGAGCTGGTTCTGACATAGGCAGACAGAAGACAGAAACACCTGACTGTCGAGTGGACAACATTGTTGATGTAAATCAGACAAAGACTATCCTGCTGGGAAGGTTCTACTATGAGAAAAAGTCTCCAACATTTGCCCTGTAAGGTTCCATAAATAGACAAAGCAGATATAGTTCATTTATTTTTCTGTATTAACATAAAGTATAAAATGTACTTTTTTCACCTCACTCTCCCTTTCTTATTAGATGTAAAGTCTCTCATAGCCTGGTCTTTCCAGTTTGTAATTTCACAGTAAAGCCAAGTAGCACAATGCTTAGTATCATTCGACAGCCGTCTACATCAAACTAAAGCAAACAGTGGACCAAAAGCCAGATACCTGATGTAGCTCTTCTTCATTTTAATGAAATTTTCAAGGTGAATTGAAAATGGACAATGTACATAAACATTGAATGATCAGACTAGATTGCTGTCCTGAGCATTAATTGAAGAACATCTGTAATGAACACATACTTGACCCTGATAAGATCTCCATACAATTGGCTGGAGCGTGATCTCAATATAAAAGTCGGTATTCTGTTGTTTTTGCTGAAGATGATTTCCATAGCTTCTGCTTTGCCAGCTTTTAAAAATATGGCCCTGGGTGCCATGTTATACTTGGCCTTTGGGATAGGCAGCATCTAGGAGACATTTGGAGGTAACACTTGAAGGATTCTCTGCTCCACACTTTAATGAAGAGCGTTTCTAGAACAAAGAGGCTTATCAATCACAACACTCAGCCTTGGCTTGGCTGTGAATGAAACAAACTATGTCATGGTGAGCTGGATTTATCTTTTGGTGCTGTGGACCAATGTGTTTGGATGACTACGGTCTTATCATTGGTTATTTACAGACACAGGTGTTTGGTGCACCTTAGTGCAACGTTAGGCTGTACTGCCAAAGCCATGTGAAAACCAGTGAGTCGTATACTGACATACAGTTTGGTTACTATGTGAAGCTATACTTCATGTTATCCTGCTCGGTAAAACTTATCAAACTATCCAAACCTATGACAAGCTCAACCACCACACAAGTGACCACAATCAAAACCACCAGGACAATCGGAGGAATAACAAAGTCAGTTATTTTAGTCACTAATAACCTATAATTAAAGGTGCAGGACACAAGATTGGGAGCATTTAGTTGCCTCTAAACAGATCTAAACATGGCGACACCTGAACAGGCGCTCGCAGTAAACGGTGCTAACATCACTACCAATGCAAACAATGGCAAAAGTGCTGACAGAGCTAACAATGTTTACCTGATGGGGAACCTGAGGGTGGGTGCTACGCCTCCGCAACGACGACTTGGGTCTGGATGGCGTTAACAGCTGTAACCGCTGTATGGGAGCAGTGCAGAGTGGCAGCCATAAGCTACCCAGCGGAGCACGCTCACATAGACACACATGCTTGGATAACAACACACACAGGGGAAAGTGACTTATCTATGTCTCTACTCAGGGAGATGTTTGATGCTATATTGATGCTCTAAATGCCGTGTATTGCTCCTTTATGTTGACCAGTGGGCTAAAGTTACACTTGACGGGTCACACTGGTTGCTTCCTCCAAGGAGGATATGTTTTTGGTTTGATTTGTTTGTCAGCATGATTATTAATTTTTTCTTACCAAATGGCTTGTTCTCTGTTGACTTCCCTTCCCCCTCTCCCCCATTTTGCTGTTTATCTGCTGTACTTGATATTTCAGTATTGTCTAGATCTACAAAAGGAAAATATTTTAACAAAAAGCTGATGTTTGACACAACAGTTCTTCTCTCTTCTTTTATTTCCAACACCCGTTCAAGGTTTGGCTTTGACAAACAACCTGAAATTTGAAATGAATAACGAATCAAAAACGCTGTGTCGTAAGCTCTGAAGTGGCCTGTATGAGGGAAGAAAAGATTTGTGTGCTCAAACAAGCCCCCATACTGAGAAGGACCTAGTTAAACAGATTACATTATATGGAGATTTTGTGCTGTCCATCACCTCACTGATATGTTCATAAACACAGCATATGTGTCCTCAGTAAGCCTGTCCATCAGCCTGTTCATTAGATCTTATAAATGTTTTTATTCTGATTCCAGCCAGTCCATTGTGCTCTCCCCGACTACAGCCCAGAGTATGTTTCTATCATCTCCAGCATGGCCCTAATCACAACCAGGTGCCCCCCATTCAAATTAACATATGGTTTTAACTTTCCTCCTATTTTGACAAATGCATACCTGAGTTGCTGACTAGTAAAACCATAAAATGAATACTTGTTCTTGTTATTCACAACACATGACGAGAGCAAGGTGGAACAGAGCTCAATGATTTCACCTTGCATGCAACCCTACTCTGCTGGTATTGTGTACCTTGATACATGACTGGGTCACAGTTATTAGAAGCAGGACCTATTGTACATGGCTGATCCAAGGTTGTGTGTTATTTTGGTTATTGGTTGTATTTGAAGAGCACAATAACACAAGACGCTTTAATGTGATATTTTCATGATCTGCGATTGTAGTTAAACAGGTATGTTAACAAAAACAAAGCTGCAGCACTGCAAATGGAAAAGTTTGAATGTCAACAGAGATGCATCAGTACTCAGCACACAGTGTGCTCTAGTTCTTTAACAGTTTAGTCAGAGAGTCAAGTCTCAAGTTAAGACAGTTTAGCCCAGGTGACACATCTACGTCCCACGACAAAAGTCTAAGTGAAGTCAAAGTCGGGTCTTTTTTTGATTTTGTTATCTGAAGTGACATCACTTATGCCGTTATCAAGTATCAACACATTCTCACTTCCAACTCATTGAGCCACATTTGGTCAGTGAAAGTGGTTCTTTCACCCATCCCCCACACCTACCCGCCCTACGCAGACTCTCTTGGACTTTAATCTGTATTACAAATGTCATCAGTGTCATCTAGAACATCTTTCCCAATTCATTGTCTGTGGAGCAGTTCCACACCTTATACTCAATGACATCACACATTTGAGTTTTAGCATTTGGGGATTTTGGAGATAGTTATTCATGTTTACTAATACTTTTGGGACTGTCTGAGACCAGAGGAATACATTGTATGAATTGTAAAAATGGGTGTGATTCCCCTTTAAGTCCTCACCTCTACCTGATACTTAAGAAAGAGATTGGCAAACTAAGTCCAGCACTTTCAAGTCCACTGTGTCATTTAGCCTGAAACAGTTAGGCTAAGAATCATTTTATATAAAAATCTAAAGCGCATGTGGCAGCTTTAATCTGTGCCAATGAAAGCAACAGTAGATGATGAACAGCCTAGGGAAGTGCTGATGATGACAAACCAATATGTAAAAAATTATAGGACGGACTAAGATGTCTCTTTTATTGATATTTATGTCAGGTTGTCAGACAGTGTTATTTAAAGGTTTGAGGGGTAAAGGGGTTGTGAAAACCAGTAAAACCCAAAACTCCCAAACTGAAATAGCTCCTGTGGGAATATATGACCGTAACTCTCTGGAGCCCCCATTCACATAAATACCATACATGTGATCGATATAAGAGAATGATCCAGAGCTGTCTTTTTTTCCTGCTTTTCTCTCAGGTCTGGAATGCGCTCCTGCTCTCGCATCTGAGCTGTGAGCCGGATCAGAGCTGTATATTGTGTTACTGTTTTCATTTCTACCGTGAGGATTTCTCCCCTTGGTAAAAATTCACCTCCCAAAGCTCTTGTATCCACAATACAACACCTGGAAAAAGAAACTCTTCATTAATCTCCGCAGCCCTAAGAATCTGTGGTTTTAAGCACTCCTGTTTCCAAACCACATGTGAGGCGGCACAGCGGCTGGTCGGCAGAGCCTTTGTTTTAGAATAACTCTGAGTTATTTTCAGGTCATTGTGGGCGAGTGGTTTCTTAATTGAATTTCTAAGCGTTTTGTTTAATATGCCACAGTTAAAGGGCTCTAAAAATAGCCCCCTAGATGCAATGACCTAATCTTTTCCGGAGGTTGGAGAGATAGATAATCCTAGAAGGTCTTTATCTCTCGGGCTAACAGCTGATGAATGAATTATTACATAGGACCACAGATTAGATCACTGTCAGTGTTGTTCTAAACTTAAGAGTTCTAAATCATGTGCACTGATTACAGATACCTCTAGTGCATATGATAAACTGCGTGGACTTTCTTTTTCCTGTCTCCCTCAATGTGTGCTACTCTATCCACACTAATTCCGGAGAAGCTTTTAAAGCTTTTATAATAAATATGCCTGGTATCTGTGGTGACAGATGAAAGAGGGCACTCCTTTAATTGAAGACTCTAACGAATAATGAAAACTTTGAATGGAAGCTTCTGGAGTAAGCCCTTTAATTCCCTCTATATTACATTTGTCCTTGCTCATATCCACAGTGCATATTAGCGACAATCACGGAAAGTTTAATAGCCGACCAGCTGAGTTTTTGTTTCCAGTGGACAGTAGCTTCAAATCTAAAAATCCTTTTCATAACAGTAAAAGCCATTAAATCATAATAACATCTATTTCCCCTCCTAAAAATTGTCTAAATGTGAGTCAACCAATGAGATTGTTCAATGCCATTTCTGCTGCCTAAATATGGAGCCCAAATGTGCTTATTGAATTGTATGCAATCCTACAACTGCACCGGTAATTTGTTTAGTAATTCAGCATCTTATTAAAACTCATCTCATTATCTAATTATGTACTGTTATTTCATCATTCTAATTTTAATTTTTGTTATTGGGGGAGAGAGGGGTTGGTTGGGACACTTTTGTATCGAATATTTTCATTCCTAAATGGATACGTCCATCCATTATTTAATCCATTATCGATTTCTACTTGTACAGTGCCTTTCGACTCTTTCGACCACTCAAGCGCTTTAACACTACATGTTATTCACGCATTCATACACTGATGGCAGGAGCTACCATACAAGGTGCCACCTCAGAACTAACTAACCCATTCACACTTGTCACTTATGCATTTCAGGGTCGCTGGAACCATCCCAGTTGACATAGGACAAATGCAGGGTACACCCTGGACAGGTCAAGGCTGACACATAGAGACGGGGTCGGTTGGGACATTTGGGAAAGTGGGTGGGCTGAGCCAGAGTCTTCAGCTACCAAGCTCACCACATTTAAGAGTAGGCCTTAGACTTTCCTCTTTGATAACGCTTCTAATTAGGCTTGGCTCAGGTTTGCCTTGGACCAGCCCCTAGATGTGCTGCTATAGGCCGAGACTGTCAGAGGACTTCCTAGGATACACTGAGATGTTTTGATTCACAGCTGGAATTGTCAAAGGGAACTTTTGCAGTCCTATAGAAAAGGACACAGTAAGTTGGGCTGGTAGTTTGCTTTTTCCTAACAAATGAAGTGGGTCAAAGGGCCGAGGTTTTCTATTAAATTAGTTATTTAAATGTAGTTAATTAGTGAGTTGCTGATGAGTAGATAGGTATATACTGTATAAATACCACATATAAAGATACTAATTATAGCTGCTTTAAGCGAGGCAGGCGGCATGTGACCAGTAACAACACTGCTGTTATGGAAAGTCATTTCATGTCACACTTTATTTCATTATTTCAAAGTGCCATTGGGAAAAACACTATTATGAAATAAAACAGACAATTGAAAAAGGCTATTTCTTAATAAAACAAATCTGTGCAATTGAAAGTAAAATTAACTCCAATTTGGCTCTATATAAAATAACACTTGAATGATTTCAGAAAGATGTGTCAAGTTTTAATAATTTCTCTTTTAAAGTGTATAAATAAAGCCAAATGATTGGTTGTACTTTACAAAATGTATTCATGTGATTATGTATTTGATAATGACTTCATTGTCTTTCTGAAATGGAAGACTTTGGGCTCTATACGTACCTAACCAGAGAAATGGAGGCTCACTGAGACACAGTGATGTGTTCTCAATGGTGACCTCATCTTCTTAATTACTTGTCAGTGATGGAGGGCAGCAGCAGAACACACACGCTCACTTACAGATTTATCAACATAAAAGCTAACACAGTCACCTTTTACTTCACTGGAAGAGCCGTGACTAAGAGTTGCTTGCACTCCACACAAGGGCCTGCCATCTCTCCGCATTACAACAGCCGTGGCCTGTATTTATATTAGCTGCAAAGCAATTTTAACTGTACATTCCAGATAGGTGAACAGCACTTGGCGCAGGCAGGCGAATATTTCAAAGCTTACAACCAAAAAAAAGAATCAGCCATCAATGTCCAGTCAACAGAGCCCTTGGCATGAGGATGTGTGCAGCTTTTTGCAACAACGGTAACAGATTTATTTATGTGTCTGAGCTCACAGAACCCTGGTCCACCTTTCAATAACTTTTACTGTAGTATAACTAAATATGAAACCAATTACAAACTTGGGTCGGCACTACAAACAGGCCCTGGGTTTCTATTCTTTTTATATTATTGAATACAAGTATTTATTTCATGCTTTTTCATCACGTCACACAGACTGGTTTGATAAATAATAAATCTGTTTACTGCCCGTGTGGACTGAGGTAATATTTGCCCCCAGAAATGTTCTATCCATCAACTGATTCCCGTCTCAGGGCCTGTTGCTCTCGGCTTCGCTCGGATGATGAATGAACATGTGAGTAATTTCACGGATGAATTAGGAGCTAAAAACAACAGCAGGAAAAACCGGCACACATTCCACCTGTTGCTAAAACGCAGTTTGTTGTTATGGCGTTGAGGTTCTTTGCTGATCGTGGCTGAGATAAAACGCCTGGCAGGTCTGCAGAAAACGCTTTAGATAATGAGGATAGTAAGGTAAACATTTGTGTCTCGCTGTATTTACAGAACCGGCCCTTTTTACCATGTCCCCAGTAATATCTGTAATAACATTTCAGATCTCCTGGCATGGAGTTAAAGCTATTGTGCAATGCATGATTGTCGATAATCAGACAGCTAAGTTCATTTCCTCTGATGAAAATCAGAGCTAGCTGTGCAGAGCCGATGTCAAACTGCATGAAATGATCAAGTGTCGGGATGATCATGTCTATCAGCATCACTGACTAATCTCCTCCAGATGAGAGTAATCGCCACAACTCAAATCAGTGTGGAATCCACGAGGTGATGCACGAAAAGCCAGACTGGAGCAATAAGAGTTGTTTTCACTGCAGGTGTTAGAGAGTCCTGAGCTGCCAAACAACGCAGTTACCCACTCGGACTTCTCCTCCGCTCTCATTTGACTAAATGAAAAGAGCTTTGCCCAGAATCGTAACAGGTAAATCTCTGCTTTCAGTGAAGAACTACAGTGGTGTTGGGCCACCTTCAACTGAATGCTATCCAATCAACATCTGTGATGTGAGGCCAGTGAAGTCTGATCGCATGTCAACACAAAGTTTTAGACCAAAAGACAATCCAGATACCGATCAATCAGTGAACCTCAGAATGATTTTAAACCAAGGATACATATATTGCATAATTTCTTCCCTGCCTCTGTATTATGCCTGGTGCTGTGATGGTAAATAATCTTTTGAGGAATTCTGCCCAATCCAAGTTCGGGCAGCAGTACACTAGTAACACCTCCAATGCTAAATTGTGTCACTGATGCCATCAAGTGGACTCTTAAAAGCTCTGGTAGCGTGAAGATGTACAGTCATTATCACCAGTTACTGTTTACAAAAGTATAAAAACAAAGCAGAAATACATAGTAAAGATCATCCACAGAGAGAAAACGTCCCTGTGGTGAGATACCAGCTCTCAACAGTTACTTCTGGCAAATAACCAAGCCTGAACTCTTCTATTTCTGTCTCTTGCGCGCACACACACAC
Organism: Pholis gunnellus; assembly: GCF_910591455.1. NCBI lineage: Eukaryota > Metazoa > Chordata > Actinopteri > Perciformes > Pholidae > Pholis > Pholis gunnellus. The sequence continues at coordinate 2,317,186 of NC_136548.1, forward strand.
ACACACACACACACACACCTTTAGTGAAGACTCTGAATGCACTGCTCACTATGTATTAGGCCTACTGCTGAGAGGTCGTGCTAAGAATGGCAGTTGGAACAGTTGATATTATCAACTGACTTTAGTTCCTCACTGCTATAATACATCAGTGCATTCGATGGCCAACAAGCAATGGGAAAGTACAGAAATGAAAGGAGGCATTTCTGCTTGGGGTTGAATGTGTTGACAGAAATGAAGCAAAGCCTCCAGGCTAGTTCAGGGAGTCACCGTAGCCACACCAGCTTCATCCTGAGCCTGCACATCACCCCCCACCCCGTGCTCAGGTAAGGTCAGATCATCCACATCTAAAGGTGTTTGGTGACGGACTATTTCAACTAACTACAATGCATTAGAAATGGTAGAAATAGTTATTCTTATCTCCCGCACATTATATTACACAATATGCAAATGTGAATGGGGATTCCAAGTGTTCTCCACACTGCCTGCAGTAAAAATCTGTTAAACAAATGTTTGTTTTCTTTTTATTTACTTATTCATTTACTCATTTACAAATGTATTAATTTATGTATTGATGTTCACCTAAAAATATTCACATTAAATATATTAGAACAATGGAATTAGCCCACCTTATTTAAATCTTTTGAACATTTCCAGGCTACTAAAATGAATTCCACCAAAACTCCCATGACCTTATTGTTCTTTAACGTACCTTTAGCTTCATGGCCCAATCTGTTCTATCATCTCTGTTTATTATGAACCTTTATGGGCTGGATCATTACAATACATTACTGTTTACTGTTACACGTTTACTGTTTAAAACCATTGTTGTATTTCTTATACACTGTTAATTTGATATCATTTATATATATAGATATTTATTTCAAACTTGAACTTCAAATTGAAATCGACCTAATGACCCAGTATCAGCCAGGCTCTAGAGCATAGGTGTCCAAACTATGGCCCGCGGTGCATTTTTTATTCGCCCGCACCAAATTCAAAAAATATAATGGAATATGGCCCACACTTGAAACTTGTTACTGTGTTGAACAAGGCAGCTTCTCCACGAAATAAGAGCAATCAAAGAAAAGTTTTTGCCACGGATGATGACACGTCCTACACTGGTGCCGAGTGAGAACAGAAAGTTAAGCAAATGGCAGCTAGCCAGCTCGCTCAAGAACTGTATTTTTTCCATCCTAACAAAACAAGAAGAAAGCCACAATAGCAGCTACGAGGTAGCTCAACTCATTGCCCGCCACGGGAAACCTTTCTCAGATGGAGCCTCACTAAAGTCGCAGGTATAATGTGCCTGGAATAAATGCAGGAATTCAACAACGTTAGCATGTCCAGAAACACAGTTGTGCGGCGAATCACAGACTCGTCAGCTAACCTAAAACATAGTGTCAGATAAAGCTGGTGCTTTTGATTTTTACTCCATTGCATGTGATGAGAGCACCGATGCTACAGACAACCGCACAGCTGTTCATTTTTCTGCGGGGAGTTGACGATCATTTTTGCATTATGGAGGAGCTGCTTGATCTTAGGAGTCTAAAGATCACAACAACGGGTAAGGACATGTTTGAAGCTGTGTCAGATGCAATTGACAAGATGGGACTGAATGGGACAAGCTGTGTGGAGTTATAACAGATGGGGCTCCAACTATGAAAGGCGAGCGCAAAGGAATGGCCTCCATGGCCAAGGTGCAAGAGAGCGGAGGTGAGACTGTTAAAATGCACCGTATCATCCAGCAAGAAGCCCTCTGTGCTAAGACAGTCCAGCTTGGCGATGTGATGAACACTGTTGTGAAAACTGTCAACATAATTCGAGCAGGAGGGCACAACTATGGAACTTCAATGCTGCGCACTTCCCCACGCAGTCCGAAGACAAATGTGCTTTTCCAAAGACCAACCTTTCTGCTAAAAATGGGAAATATGTGTCCGTGATAACATGACAGAACTCAGTCAGCGATTTCAATATTTTTCTCACTTTAACACACTAGGGGTGAGGCGATATACCGGACCTCTAGTGAGTGGCCCAGCCCTTCGTATATTTTTCTGTATGTGGCCCTCAGTGACAAAAGTTTGGACACCCCTGGCCTGCCACGTCAGTTTATGTTGCCGGCGAATCCGCCAGCAAAAAAAAAGTTAAAAAAAAGTTTAAAAGTTAAAAGTTAGACTTGATAATATAAATATCCCCATAGTTGAAATTATGAGATAGAAAGTCGAAGTTATGAGATAGAAAGTCAAAATGATGAGATACTTAAACACAGTCATAGAAGCAGCTCTTTGGCTGGTTACTCTACATTTAACATATAAATGTATTGTGAGTACATTGAAGACGACTTTAAACGTGGCTTTACAACACATGAAATACTTCACGTGGGATTGTACAAACGCACCCTTGAAAGGATTTTAAGCTTTGAACAAAGTTATTGTAATAACTTGTGTTTAATATTTGTCTTTGATATTTTCTTTACAAGTGTGATAGAGTAATGTGGGTTTCTTAACCCTACATTAAAAGGATTTCAGTTATAATAATAGAAATGAGCTAAAATATATTTTTACATTTATATAACTGCATGTACAATATTTTATAAACAGTAATCTAATGCAGAGACAGTTATTTACCAATATGTTAGGAGTAGTTACATTTACACAGTCTTACATTTACAACCGGCCCTTTGAGGCCCTTTGATGCTGATGTGGCCCAGAGTGAAGATGAGTTTGAGACCCCTGCTATAGACAGTATATATACCAGTGGCGGGCCGTGCATTTTATAGCTGTCCTGCAGCTGAAACACAGCTACGGTTATTATTTGTTTCGTGTAAAAATGAAGCTCAACACCTATAAATACACTAACTGCAGAGTGCAGATACATGAATACACAGAGAGTGCATCTCCTCTCTTCTCTGACTGCAGCTGGGACTGCTGCGCGAGGCTTCAGTGAGAGTCCGCCTGTGTGTGCTTTGGGGCGGCGGAGAGGCTCACGGCAGCTCCCGCTGCTGGTTCACGACAGTGCAGAACGTACGAGCTTTAACGTCAGAGTCAAAACACCAGAAAAGTCTCCAACACCAGAACAAGTCGCTAGATTTGTCGCTAGTAGCTTTTGACAAAAAAAGTCACCATGATGGTTTGGAAAGTCACCAGATTTAGCGAGAAAGTTGGCAAGTTTGCAACACTGGCACCGGCTAAATATGTCCCCAGAGCAACATTGGACGTAACAATGGTTCCTATCACATATAAAACCAAACAAAAATCCATCTTCATAAAAACAATAATATATAAACAAGCATATTAAAGCTACTGCAGATGTAAAAACAAATGCATTTAACTTACCAGAGCTGTTGTTCACTAAAGACAAAGTCCATCCTCCTTTCTTTGTTAATAAAGAGTTTAATCTCACGGTTGTTCAGTACATCCGTGTGTTTCAGTTCCAGTAAGAAATTTTTCTGGATTCATGGACATCAGTGAAGACAGTCGAGCCTCCCCAGTTGTATTTGCTGAACACGTTTTAATGCGTTTGAGGGCTGAATATGTCCGCTCCACAGAGGCAGCAGACTTTGGGATTGTCACCGCCCAACATGTCACGCTAGCCCACTGACCAATCACGTATGGCTAGGCCAGCTAGCAGGGTCTGACACGTCAAAGAATACGCCCAACATGTCAAACTAAAGATCTGATTGGTTGAAGACTATGACAATCAACAATATCGTCCCCATTTACTTAAACTGCACATGGATTCACTGCCCGGGGCCTCTCTTCTTACCTAGAGACACAGAGGTGAAATCTGATTGGATATTACTTAAAACAAGCTGCACTGGAAGCAGAGCAACTGAGGAAGACAGTAGCTGTGCAATGAGAAAATAAGATAATGGGAAAAATATTTTTATAAACTATGATACATGTAGTGTATTTAAGAAAAATTAATAAATTATAAAATAGCTATAACTTTGTGATTGTGTTTAGGCCAGCAGAGAAGGCTTTGCAGGCCCTGACGGCCCACCGCTGATATAGAGTGTATTTAGTATACAGTATATCGACAGTGCTAGAACTGTCTGCTGACTTAATGATGTGTTCATACTGCGTGTCCACTGCATTCGTGACAGTCTTATCTTCTGTGTATGGAGTCTTTGGCAGGAACACTTGTTTTGTTGCTCTCATCCCTGACGTCTACAGTCTTTTTGGAAGAATAAGGCGATTGAATGAATGGCTGAATTTGAGGAGATTCCAGTTTATGTTCATCTGCCTCTTCAATTACTCTCACTCCTGCGCCACACATGACATCATGGAAAACTTTTAGGATCTAGGAGTGCGGAGGGAAACGCTGTGTGTTGCTCTCACTATCTCGAGAGTCCGTGGGGATACATTGGTCTAAAAATAGCAATTTGAATCACAGGATTCCTGAGATACTTTCACCTTCAGCTCTGTGATGCGAGTGGCATTTAAGCCAGCTTGATTTGGGCTGTGAAGCTGAGAAGCAGAGATATTTCACAATGGATTAATCATCAGATGGATTCAATAAAATGTTCAAACAACCTTGTTTTATCTGGCCCGTGGACTCTCTTGGCAAAGATCAGTGACTTGCATACTTACCTACTTACCTGCTGTATGTACGTTGGCTGAAATAAGACTTTTTAGTTTTTAAACAAGACAAAACAATAATGCTCGTATCAAATCAAGGTGAGCTTGTTTGTGTTTTACTCTCTGTTTTTTCAATTGATTCAGACAACTTCATCAATCACTTGAAGACTGTCATTACTGTCCTTGAAACTGAATGCCCAAGACAACAACAAGTGCACTTGGCTCTTCTAAATGGCTCTTTAAGGTCAACAGCAAGCATGAGCTCGGTTTCACATCCAAATGATTCCTTTCCTTAGAGGCACCGATGATAAGAATGGTGCTGAAATTAGGACTTAATGAATGATAACATGTAAACTACTGAGACATCATTAAAGTCGGACGGAAGGCTCATCCCAAAGAGAGTAAAATCTCAAAACATATTCAATCATATCATAAAATAGAACAATGACAATTTAAATAAATATATGAAGTTTGTTATTACATAATCCATACAATGTTGACCTGCATACGTGTTGTTTATGTCTTTAGTTGTCTTTGTTCAGCAGTGTGTCCACAACAAATTCAGATCTCCAGAAACTTTTGTTTCATTAAAGAGCCAATCAAAATGCTGTTTGAGATACTGGAGCAAAAACAGTATATTTAAACCAGTACTGGAAACAGAAAAGATGGCAATAGACATTGAAATGTATGACAAAAAAGATTTCCATTGTGAGTAATGAATTTTGGCATAATTGTTTACAGTTAGATAAAAAATAGCTTTAGTTATATTTAAATCTGTTTCTTAAAGTACTGGTAAATGATAAAAGTCTGATTGATCAATAACGTCATTCAGCTGGATGTTTACGATCAAAATGAACATTCTAATCTCTAAACTTTAAATCTGCCGTATGGGAGACTTTGAGTTTTCTTGCATATTTCAAATATGCTTTAATGGCCCTGAAAAGTGTGTTTTAAATCCTGTGAATTATTTCTGTAACATTACATATGCATAACTAAATAAGCTACAATCAATACAGTTCAGAAAGAAAACGTAGTAGTTTTTAATAGAATGTGGGTGTGGTTCAGTCAAACTGACAGCTTGACAGTGTTTGGAGACATGAGCATTCTACCACCAGACCTCACAGAGCACATACACAAACACACATATCTCTCTAGTTAAACGGTTCTAAACTGTGTGATCAGAGTAAGAAGCATATTGACCTCAAAGTGAACTACTGTGCAGCTGCCATGGTGCAAGTACGATCACATGATCAACACTGTTTGTCTCTCTATAATCAGTTTTCCTTTATTCTAAAACTTGCAGTGTTGGTTACATCTTCAGAGGCTGTCATCTGGAGAATCATTGGGATTCTTTGAACTGACCAACATCACGGCTCCCTGGATGAGAAAAAGAAGAGCTTACCTTTCCGGCCCTCTGTTGGTGGCAGCTGCTTCTTCACTACATGACTTCTCCTCTCCGTCAGCTGTGCAACGTGTCCGGGTCGCTGTCTGTCCTCTGGACCATTGACCAGGACCTCAGAGCGTTTCACTGCACTCATGGCCCACACTTCAATCCTCGCTAGATGACATCTCTTCTCGGGTCACCTCAACTTCCCTTTCAAAGAGAACAGGACCCAATGAGAGAGCATACTGCCATCACATTAAAGTGAGAACACTTGACTCTGACTGCTCCCTTAGTCAGCTGTAACAGTTTGAGAGCCAACATTAATTGAGTTTGAACCAGCACGAAGGACACAGCAAACAGCCATTTCAGTGTTTGCATTTGAAAAATCCTCGGTGGTGGAGTTGGAGTGAAGCCATGTTAGTTTTTGCAGAATACAACGCGAGTTCCAGATTTTGTATTGTTTCTTCTCAGAGGTCCATCTCAGCTCAGGCAGACGGCAGAGCGTGTGTCTGTTTGTTTACAGAGCTTTAAGCCCACTTCCAACCTCACAGATGCATCCCTCCATCAGCCACTATCCTCCGCTGCAGCCAACTTATCAATTTACACAATTTACAAAGAGCAGACCTTCCTACCTCCTGAGCAAATATTAAACACATCTACTCTGTGGATTCAGTAGCTTAGAGAGCCCCCACAAGGTGTCGATGTGAAAAATGAGCCTCTTACTCAGATCCCAGACAAGCCAAGTCTTCTGTGCAGCCTGTCGCTCCATACACTCCATCATCTGCTGAGGCCTGCACCATAGGGCACCACAAACATACATTACTGTTTTCTTTAATAAGCTCTGTTTGGAGAAGCGCTCATATGCTTACAGGACAATAAAACTCTCATAAATGTAGTGGCTTATAAAAATAGCACGTATTAGAGAAATCTCCCTTAGTAGTGTAGGTTGGGTTATTGCCAAGGCACCAGCTTTACTGCACAATTGTTGCCACAAGAAAAATGACATTTTGGGATCAAACAGTATAGATTTATACTTCAGTATTTAGAATATAGAAACGTGCTGAGGGTATCCCGGGATGATTAAATCCAAAGAAAGGCTCCCAATGCAAAGCAAATGAGATTGAATCACCACACTTTGAATTATTAGGTCCAGTACATTGTGAGAGCCACCAAGATCAATTTCAACATACCATTTCCTATCACTGATCCGGCCAAATACTCGCCCGCCTGTTTTGAACTCAAAGTGATTTTCAGTCCACCAGAGAGCCGAGCACAATCTGGCAGCCGTATGTAGGCCAGTGGTTGTCCGGCCTTAGCAGGCTACCTGGGTATCTGCCCATCTGAATAATGTCTGGCTCCATCAACTGCCAAGATGGTGGTAAACCCAGAACCTAAATCTAGGATTCAAAACTTCATCTCAGAAATCTATGAGGATTTTTCTACAGTCTTCGGTCAAAACCAGTAGAGAAGTCAAGACGTCTGCTGTACATTTAAAACAACCAGCTGTTTGCAGCCTGTGCTGCCAAAGCCCTTCAACATGGCCGCCAAAGGGTGTGTTATCACCTGAAAGCCCTCGGTTATCTTTCAAACCTCTCAGGACATGAATTTGAACTCACTAATTCATGTGGCCACGCTGTTGTAAAAACTGGGATTCCAGTCGCCTCTTCTAGGAAACAACACTGAAGACACTGCATCTACTCAGGCCGTATCTTGACACACAGATTACATTTAGTGTGGTTAAAGGAACAAAAAGGGGTTGCACGCTTTACTGTACATAAACATTACCCGGGGAAAACAATAACAAACCGGTGCATTTACCGCAGAAACCAGACAACAGTTACTGGGACTTCTCTGTGGAGCATCAGGAGGAACCACTTTAATGAAGCCTTAACTGATGGGCCTGACTTTAAAGCCCACCCAGAGACAGAAAGGGCCTTCTCTGACAATTTATACCACAGTGACAACTCCTCTGTAAAAAAGGTGGAGATAGGCAGAGGAAAACAGACAAAGAGAGGACAACTATGATGATGTTTCATAGTAGCTCATACTATTATAAGTTATCGGTGAATCTGCTGGTTTTACAACACAAGAGTGACAGAAGAAAAATGCCCATTTACTTAAAGGCTTGAAGAGAAAAGTGTGGATGAAAGAACGAGAAAAGGAAAACAAGGCTATCTTCAAAAGAGCCAGGTTACAGTCTGATGCTATCTGAGGCGGCGTGGAGTGAATGGTGGCCTGTATCTCTGTGTCAACACAATGAGAGCCGAGACACGTGGCACTTGGAGCTCCATCGAGATGAGCCGATAGGAGGTTCCACTTAACAGTTGTCCTCTTATTGATTGCCTCGGTTGGGCCAAATGCTTGTTGTATTATCTGCCCTTCTCCCTAATGACTCACAGATTAAGGAGTGACTGGAAAGGCCGACGGCCACTTGCTTCAGGATGTTTACGACCCTCCTATATCCTCTGCATGGTGGGATGTTAATCTTTATTACCTGGCACTGTTTGACTTATTGCTCACAGAACTTGTTTGTGTGATGTCACACTTAAAGACGCCATGTTGGAGATTTTGTCACTGATGTAGCAAAATATGTAGCATATGTAACTTATGAAACCTTTAAAGTTGAACTTAGGTTCATATTTATTTCTGATAAGAATTCAATCTTCGCTGTTTATTTTGACTTGTGTACTTTTTATTTGTAAATACCAAAAGCAGAAATTTAAGGGGCTTATTTTTCTTCAATATGATCAACAAGTGTTGTATCTGGTACTTAATAAAAAGCCGAAGGTACAACCCTTTTGGGGAAATTGAACTTCGACTCCCAAGGTGCATTTCGGCAAGAAACATCCAATCACCAATCCCCAAGCTTCAAATTCAGTTCTGTTCTTTGCTAACATCAGCTCAAGATTTAGCTGATAACTGAAAACAGATTCGCTTTTGGATTCAAAGTATCTTTGAGAAGAATTCTGCAAAAAAGATGACATGAAATAATAGAATGTTGGCCATAGCATTAGCCTGTAGGGTTTCAGAAACCAGTGGCCACTCCCACTTCCCAACTCTATTGGTGCAACATCAGTGTGGGAGGGTACTGAAGTAGTTTGTGATATCACTGCAATTCCACTGGCCAACTCTGGGGTCAGCGTTGTCAGACCTTGTCCTCCATATGTGATGACCACAGCACTGTCTGATTACAACTGCTGCCAATAACTTGAGTGTTTAAGCTAGCATGTAAAGGCTAACTAGCTACCTTTTTCTAAGCTAGTTTGTCACTTTGATGTTCACGTTGGCACATGGATTGGAAACTTAACAGCAATAAATAAATAAAGGGACAAATGTTTTAACTTTTGAAGGATACCAACACTATGTGGGGAAAGATCTGTATCAATGTTAGGCTATACAGGGCTGTAAAGCAGTGGTGGGACGTCAGGGCCTGCAAAGCCTTCTCTGCTGGCCTAGACAGAATCACAAAGTTATAGCTATTTTATAATTTAATAATTTTTCTTAAATACACTATGAAATGCACGGCCCGCCACTGCTATAATGTGGTCCTGTCAGTAGTGGACCACAGAAGTTCAGTTGGACTGTAAGTGCTGCTGAATTATAGACTACGATAAGACAAAAAGTACTTCTTGTCATTTGACAATGTTAGGAAAAATATTCAAGAACTTCTTTTACATTAATTAAGCACCAATGGTGGGCTGTTGGTTACTAGTAGTCAACTTCCTATTATAGTATTCTATGCTCCAACATAGTCCCTACACAATTTCTTGTGGCATTCATGAGCAGTGAACAGTGTGAATTTATGTTGCAATCAATATGGGGGATCCTCCAGCTGATACCGGCTCACATTCCACTATGGAATGTGAGCCGGTATCTGTGATGGGTGAAATACTGTATTTGAAAGAGACAATGTGACCCTCAACAAGCCAGAGGTATGCTTGTATCCTCCTCTGAATGCAGCCAACATTTTCACTCTATTTATATATGGTTTGTGTATTGCTCGGCTCTAACCTGAGCCTTTACTCACGCTGTGGTTGAAACAGGTGGTGTCTCTGGATTTGTTTGAAACTAAATAGCTTGCGAATAATGAAAAGGAATCAGCTCCATGTACATGACGCTTCACTTTAGACAAGTTGTTATTAAATTATTTTTTAACAGAGGATTTGGCAAGATTTAGAACTTTTGCCATTCTATAATAAACAATGGCATGGCCATAATGAAAATATTTACTTAATTCTCTAAAGTGACTTATGGCAACTTTGGCCACTAAACAGAGTGTCATGAGTGTTATGGCGTCAGGTGCCACAGTCTGTATAAATACTGCCTGTACACTTGTTTATAGGAAAACCCCCATCTGGCTTCAGCCAACAGTCACACACACTGGTGACCCCTAGGATTTTTCGAATGGAAAATATAACAGGACTGTTTGCTAAGCGGGGGGATAGCTGTACGGCAGTCAACTGTCAAGTGACAGACAAGACAACGTTGTAAAAGACTGCAGGCTCCACATCCCGGAGCCCAGCCCTTTCTCAACCTGTAAACACAGAGCCTGGCTTTTGAAGAACTTTCCAAAAAAGCCCAGTGGCCTTTTTTCTTCCCCCATTTACGGGATTTATAAATGATGACAGTGCTGTGCAAACTTAAAGGTTCGAGAAGGTAATAACTGAAGGAATTAGCAGAAATATAAACAAATGAAAAGGAAGGAAAAAATAAAAAACAACAACACTTAAGAATATATACAAAACAATAAAACATGAAGATGAAATGGTGTACGCTATCGCTGAACCATTTTGGTCCCAGCTCTTTCTTGGCTTTACTGTAGGACATGGGATTATTCATTTGAAACTGCATTGAACAAGTCTCACATTTTTTGTTACTTTTTCCTATTTTATGACCAATGTGGTTTAGTCTAGAAGGCCCCTAAAAGCAGCGGGTGACAGTTGATGCATACACAGAGCTGCCGTAACTTATGGCAGATAGAGCGTTGGAGAGATGTGAAAGGTCAGATGTTTCAAATAAACCAAGAAAGGCTACAATACCGCTTTCTGCTGCACATTGTGAATCAACATAAGGGACGTTGGTAGTTAAAGAGTTTGGTATAATGTCACAGCTCCTCTCAATTATTAGGAACAGTTTGAATTAATTAATTGAGGGATTTCTATACGGCAGCACAACAGAGCCTTTATTGGTCAGTATAATGGGGCATGGTCATTGTTTTTCTTTTTTTTTAAATCAAGAAATGTATCTGCTTTTATTCTTAATGTTAAACAATTAAAACATTATTAATTTTCATTTTTTAATATACAAAACGTATGTAAAGTAATTTGTTTTGTTGAGTTGTGTAAAATCCCTAACCCTAAGGACAGACAGTCAGACAGTCAGGGTTGCCTTGTGCATTGGCATCAGGCACCAAGGGACGTGACAAAGCGTTGCCATTTGATGCTCTGGTAATGAGAAAGGGCTTGAATTGCCCATGCATTCACTCCATTGAGGTTTCAGAAAATCCTAAGCCACTAAGCCAACCGACTAGATGAATCATGACCATAATCAATTTGATTCGGAGCAAAAAACAAAAAAAAATGTAAGATTTTTGAAAAAGGGAAAATGCAAAAGGTGTGTGTAAATAATACATTTTGTTTGAAGATTGAAGCCCCAGAAGCTCACCTGTATAGCGAGCGCCCCATGTATGAGTCCTTACACAGCGGCCTGGGGATCGAATCAGATGCACTGTGCTTGTAGCATTTTGTCCCCTCTTTCTCCCCCTTTCCAGTCTATCCCTTTGACTAACTAATACAGGCGAAAAGCAAAAACATAATCTTTTTTTTAAAAGAGTGAAAAAACTACACATCCCATCTCGAAGGCGAGTTGCCTTCTCAATGGTTTATCACAATGGTTTAAACTTTCAAACTAACCATTTTCAATCTAAATTAAAGCTGCAATCAGCGATGTACGGGCCCTCGCACCTTCCCGCGTTTTAGGCATACTGGCGGGACGCCAGCAGACGCGACCACGAATGTCTTCGATCATCGGACAACGCGTCCCAGAGTTAAATATATTTTTCCCGCGTGGAATCTGTGACGCTGGAAATTATGTAGTGCAAATATTCCACCAGTTCCTGTATCCACTATTTTGCACTAGATAACACGCGCAAACATGCATTATGTTGCTTTACATCAAGTGCCGACCACATCAAGGAAATTGCATGTAAATCGGATTCCATTTGTCACATAACGCCGTCTTCCTGTTGCCAGTAGGTGGCGCTATGACTATGAGTGAAAATTGGCTTGTAGACATCCTCAGGCCATGACTGTTATCAAGTATGGCAAGTTTGGGACAGATTTACCACTCCAATAAAATTAGCCTAAAAGGCCTATCCAAGGCATATCCAAAGTAAATTGAAAGCTGTTCTTGAACCATGTGGACTACATGCATGGTTTTGGTCTCTTTTGAAAGGTAACACTCTGAAGTTTCCCCAACAGTCAGATTCACTGTAAGTGCTACTGGCATTGAGTAATAGAAGTTTGAACACACTGAAGGTGAAGGGTTTTATTTCCACCTGAATATTTCTTTGCAAACAAATGACTATAGCTGGACTTATTAGCTGGAAAACACAATGGGACCGCAGCATGAAGCCTTACCTAGTTCAAGTACAAATTTGATAACAATACCACAGAAAATGGATATTTTACACGTTTTACTCAGGGTATGTCTGGGCGCTTTCCAAAACAGGACATTTGGGGACCCATGGTAACCTAGGCTGTGTAGAAATGTGTATTCATATTTCAAACTGAGGCTTATTTATGTCTAAATATAGTTATCTATCTATCTATAAGTTATTTCACCATTATTTATTTTCCTATAATCTCAAAAACCACACTTTTTAGGTACAATTTAAGCACCGACACAGCGACCTGACTCGCGGTTTCGCAGGTGACATTCTGCCTCTAAATCCACCCCCTGAAGCTGCATATCATTATTTTCGAAATTTCATTAGCTATACGAAGCGTCAGTCATCAGAACGATCGGTTGCAATTGGCTCGAGCGGACTCTCGTTGGCTATTCTAGGCTATAGACAGGACATGGAAGCTCCTAATAGGTCAAATGAGGTGTCAATCGAAACGTCAGACTGCAGCCGCCATTTTGAGATCCAGAGAGCGTCAGTGTTTACATGCAAACTGAATTTACGTTCGAAAATACATAGATAGTTAGGCATATCTGCCGGCTAATTTGAAATTATGCAACATCAGTCCGTGCGTATTTATGGACGTAATAATGTGTTTTGGACAATATATTTTACTGGATTGGATTGTCTGGACCTTTGGCAATGTAACAAGACCGTTTTTGTTGGAATATTATCGAGGGGTGGACTTCTATAAAGCTTGGCGTTGATTGTACCTGCTGTTGTGATTGTATCTTGAAATGGTTTGCCTAAATCGAATTACAAGAATATTAGCTTTCCAAAGAGATGTCGCATCAGTGCCTAACTATAAATAGCAGTTGTGTACATAACACAGATGTACAGTTGCCACTCCAACGGCCGCGGGCGGGCCATCGGAGTGGTAACAGGTTGGCGAATCACGTAAAATGGCCATTCCATCAAACGTAAAGCTTTGAGTAACTTTTAATTGCAAAGGTCTTTTGATTGTACTGACTCAATTTGAAGTGGATCTGACAAAGTCCCTAGGAGGAGTTTGTTAAAGTATAGCGACTAGAAATCAAGGAAATTCACACAAAAATCAAAATGGCCAACTTCCTGTTCATTTTAGAGCATGGTTCCATGACACCTTTTTTTAAGTCTCCATGTGATACATGTGCTTACCAAATTTCATTAATATTTATTTAATATTTTGTAGATCAAACGTAGCGCTGGGGCTGCATTCTTTTTATCAAAAAGGGGGCGCTATTGAGGCAATTTTAAACGGTCAAGCCAAAAAGCCATATGAAATATCTGTTTTCATCACCTATGACACCTGTGCAAAGTCCCAAAGCTTGTTGAGCATCCTAAGCCACAGAAAAAAATGTGCTTCCTTTTTCATGGCGAATGACACGTTGCCACGGCAATGGGCACCACATAAAACAAAGGTCGTTCAATAGCAGTAGACCATTTTAGTATTTTTTCATCATTAATGTCTTTACATCAAGTTGAAATTGATCGCATGAATTCTGTGGGAGGGGTCTGTTAAAGTACAACGCCTGAAAATGATGAAAATTTACAAAAAAGCTAAAAATGGACTAACTACTGTATCGCTCCCTAGTGGTTGAATGGAATGAAAATATTAGGGTATGTAACAGGATGCGATGTTGCACCAAATTTAGCAATTATATGTTAAATGGTTTTGAAGTGATGAGTATTGAAAAACAAAGCCACGCCCTATCAAGTTCATTGGTCCATATCTTCTAAACAAAATGAGATTAAAAATCTTTTGATAAAATGTTATGATATATATCCAATACTGATTTACAGCAAATTTAGAAGCAATCAGACCCAGCGTGTAGGAAGAGTTTGCAAAAATGTGTTTTTCACTAAATTCAAAATGGCGGAAAATGTTGGTAGGCAGAGCTTAGGGGTTCAAGATGCTTTTTTGTAGACCTCATTCGGTTGCATGTGTGTGTCAAATTTCAAGTTAATCGGACCAACGGGATGAGGGGGCTAAATTCTAGGGGGCGCTAGCGAGCAATTTTCTGATACTCGAGCATGGGACCCATAAAATATCATATTTTCCCGCAGTCCTGATATGCATACCAACTTTGGTGAGTTTTCAGATACGATAAAGCACCCAAAAAGGCGATTCATTGGAGAGAGATAATAATTCCTACAGTTTCAATAGGGTCCTCGCGGCCTGACGTTGACGGTGCTCGGGCCCTAATTAAGCAACAGTGTTGCTTACTTCTCTACTCAGAAGTTTTCAGAAATATATTTCGGTGAACTATTTTTGTAATATAAGAGACAGTTTCCAAACAAACCGCCATGTTCAAATCAAATCAATTTATTTTTGTATAGACCAAATTCACAAATTACACATTTGCCTCAGAGGGCTTTACAATATGTACCCATTTGACATCCTCTTGTCCCGGAACCCTCACATTGGAACAGGAAAAACTCCCCCAAAAAACCCTTTAACGGGGAAAAAAGAGGAAGAGACCTGTGGGAGAGCAATAGAGGAGGGATCCCTCTCCCATGATGGACAGAAGTGCAATAGATGTCATGTGTAGAACAGCATAACAGAATTACAACACATTCAATGTAATTACAACACATTCAATGTATGACAGAACTACGGCAGGAGGCAAGACCAGCAGGTATAACCCGGATCCACAGGAGCCTGTGAGGCGAGAAAGCACAGATACTCTGGTGGTCCGGTCTGTACAAACACGTACCCCTTACTAGCCATTAGCGGGTGCTGTAAACATTTCCATTGTAACAGCGAGCTTCACCAGCCGGACACGCCGCTTTTGCACTTCAGGATTGTGGGTAGTGTAGTGCAGCATAGCTCGAGGGAAGTACGTTGGATGATTACAACATTGTGGCTTACAATCAAAATCCTCCATTTAGAATATGAATGAGATTTTCACTTTCAGCATCCAACAGTTGGGACAAAAAAGCATCTAAAGAAAATCTTTAAGTTGCAGCAAATGCTCTTTGAAGCATTTTAATGCATAGAATTCCATATGACATTGGTAAACTACACACATCATGCTTTCTTGTTGTGTATTTGGGCTGGATGTTGTTGTCCAAATCAGACACCAGGAACACATATCGTGCAAACACAGCATGTCTGCAGGGTCTCAGTTTGGTGATGTATATGTCTTTGTTGCAGAGGTACTTTAAGATCCAGACAGATCATTTGTTTATTTTTACTTAAAAATCTAGCGTATTGTGGCTCCAATACATCTTCCAAACTTCTGTCAAATGGCTGCAGTAAGTGTGTGAATTTAGTGATTAGTATGAGAGGGTAAGTGAGGAGCTGCAGTCAGCCCGATGTTTCTGCTCCTGTCAATGCAGCTGGGCTTCTAGTATTCCCCTCCTTCAAACTGTTTAGCTTGACGGCCTTTATCCACATCAATCACATGAGGAATCGAGCCACAGGCGTTTCATCAACGCTTTTCACAGTGAAAACAGTGGAAGATGTCCCAGAGACCCACTTGCACACACATCCAACAGAAATGAGCTGGAATAGTGTGCAGCAGCAGGGTCTTGCGTGGTGTCTTGTCTGGTCACACATGCCAAGAGAGATTAAGGTATTCCACAGAAGAGGATCCGTTAGTATTTTACAGTTCACCAGATGTGTTAGGAAAAACACACTATGAATACATCATCTTCCATGTCTGCTCCTCAGAACTCACCAAATACTTCAAAGGTGTTGGCACGTGGTGGATAAGGAAATATTACTTCAACATTAAGAGCCCTAAGCAGATTCCCCTCCGTGTCCCTCTCACCCTGGTGCCAAAAGATTAAAAGCACCCAGCGGAGCTCCAGGGGAAGGCAACCTGAGGAGGTCAAAGGTCTAAATATGCCAAGTATCAATACTGGCACACTCACCAAGACACACAGAGGCAGACATGCAGTGAGTTAAATGGTCCTCTGTTCACCCTGTGAGCATCAGACCTCACTCTGTACGTCCTCCATGTTGAGAGAGGATTTACAATCAAACAATGTGCAAGTCTAAACATCTTATTGTCACCGTAAAAAATAAAGTAGCAAAGGAAAGTGCAATTACAATTCATCACATTCTTTGTCTTTCACAAACCAAGAGAGAAAGACGGTTAAACTACAAGATAAAAAATGGAAACGAGGAGAAGTGACCATGGCCTTGTCTGAACTGGGCTAAAACTGATCCAACTCACAGGAACACAGAGGACCAACTTAAAGAGCTTTGGGGATTGTGCAGGAAACCCTTGACAGAATTTAGGTTTCTTGGCCAAACTGATAATTTTCAAGGGAACAGTTAATAACAGTTATCATCCTGAAACTTCAGTCAGCATCAGTTAATACAGTGTTCTGATGTCTGGACCTCGACAAATGTAAATGAATCTTTATACCATGTTTGATTATTATTTTTGCATGACATATCATTTAATTAGCACAGCCCGCACTTTACAGTTCATCAACAGTCCTAAAGATTAACAGCAATGCAATAAAAGTGAGGATCACACCATGCAAACAATAGTTGATTTGTCGATTTAAAAAAGATGTATTTAATAATATTTTCAGTAGTTACATTAGCCTGATCCAGCTTTATGTCATATATGATAGTCAGTAAAATATCTCTAACTTTTAGACTGTTGGTTAGCTCGGTGGAAAGGTCCCCTTTTTCTAATCATGGGGTTGTTGTGTTCACTGCCTTAGGGATGTTTTCTTCCATTTATGGTGACATGTTGCACCTGCTATGTAACTGACTATGCTTTGTCCTTTCTCTGGATAAGTATGGATAAACACAAAAAAGGAAGCTGTATAAAGTTAATGGTAGTCTGTTTTGTGCTCAGGCTTCACAGAACACATCTATAGAAAAGGTAATACTACCAGGTTTGACCATGAGGGCTGGGTGCTGTGATTCCAGGGTTCTGTGTGAAGCCCTGTATCAGTATCATTGTCAAGTTGTCAGCTCTGCAAGAATTAATCACTAAGCTTTGATTCCATATGTATCTATTTATTGTACAAGTGGCTGTGTTTGCTAGTCAGTTGGGAATGTTCCAACACTCTACCTATCCTGCAATAACCTCTGTGACATCACTGCTCCTCCATGCTGCTGAACATGCCTGGCATCATGAATAATGGCCTGTGTGTTTAACCTGCTCAATACAAAGAAGCCATGTAATATAAATACATAAGGCAATATAAATACAAAGGAACCGTACTCGGAGTGTGTGTGGACCGGGGGTGTGCGACTGGGACATTTTGGCTGTGCCTCCTGCTCCGTCTCTGGATGGGTAGGCTGGCACTCTCAGTGTTTAAAAAGCTCCCGGAAAGTTTACAGAGAGTGTACTTCTGCTGGGCTTTGTGTGACAAGCTTTAACGCACCATACCCATCAGCAGCAAAACAGCCACGGACCTCCCTGGAATCCACTCTGCCACTTTCCATTCAAGCATTTCCATGCATTCCCCAGCTTCCTTTAGTGTCCTGTCTCAAAACAACTCTGTTGACAATTCATACTGTCAGGCTGCAAGCTAAGAGGCTACTGTGTGTTTACCTTGCTTTTGTCCTGCCGTGTGTCACCATGTAAAATTGTACTAATCCGGATTGGAAAGGAAGACACAATTTCCACTGCAAACAGTTAGGGTTAGGCCTATGTTATAAAGGAAAAGGCTCTTACGAAGTGACCGTTCTAAAAAGCTTTTATCTCACTCACATTGCCTTAATGACAGAAAAGTGGTGCATTTGGCCTTTAACTAACCAGTTCTATAACACTTTAGGCATAGTCGGTCTGTTATGACAACCCCTTCTCTCTCCCAACGTGTCAGATATCACGGCTTGGTCAGTGCTCCTCAGCGTCTGATACTGACGCATGGAGGCACTGTTTAGCGTCTCTATGCGATGCACCGGGCCCGCAACAAACTCAAGGTAAAGATCAAGGTACATTTTCGAATTAGTCTACTCAGGGTCTACTAACCAAAAGCCGCTTAATAACAAGGCAGGGCTTGGTTAGGGCTGCTCAGGTCTATAGTTAGGGCTGGCTCAGGTTTATGGTTAGGGCTGGCTCAGGTTTATAGTTAGGGCTGGCTCAGGTTTGCCTTGGACCAGCCTCTAGATGTGCTGCTATATGCCGAGATTTCCTAGGATACACTGAGCTCCTCTCTCCTCTTCTCTCTCTCCTTCTGTATGAATTAATGTTCCATTAATGCACATTACTAACTTCTTCACTGGAGTCTTTGTGCTTTCTCTCCTCACAGGTTTCCATGGATTGTGGTTATATCTGGTCCTGCCTCCTGTTGTGGTCCTGCTGACACCCACTGCTACATCATTATTATTATTAGTCACATTACTATTACCGATATCATTACTGCTGTTATTATCATCATTATTCTTATATCCACTGCTTCTGTTATAACTAGTAGTTGTAATTTCTCCATTGTTCTTCTTCTTACTACTCTCAATAAATCATATGTATCATATGTGTTATAACTCTGTTATGTTGTTCATTCTGTTCACATGACATCTATCACACTTCTGTCCATCCTGATAGAGGGATCCATCCCCTGTTGCTCTCCCTGAGGTTTCTTCCTTTTTTGGGGTGGGGATGGGGGTTTCCTGTTCCGATATGAGGGTCCTGGAATGGAGGAATTCGTATGTGTACAGATTGTAAAGCCCTCTGAGGCAAATTTGTGATTTTTGATTTTGGGCTATCCAAAATAAATTGAATTGAATTTGAATGAAGATGATAATTGTTTATAAAGCTCAGCAAACATATCAAGGATGCAGCTTGTTTTTTTAAATATATATGATATACATATGGGACCCATCACTGTGTCTTGTATCAGAAGGTGGGCTGGCCCTCCCTCTCTGTCAGGCGAGATCAACACTTTCATTGATTCATCTATAAAGTACTACTTCAAAAAGTACCACCTTATTTATTGTCACTCCTGTGCGTAAGACATTATACTCTTAACACTAGGTTAGGTAGGTTAACTACCATAGTAGTAGAAACTTAAACGAAAAAAAATCACATCTACGATCAAGATGTATTAGAGTTTGTCGCGGTATCCTTGTGACCACCGGTCGGAGCTGCGGAACTTCGCCCTCCAAAGGCTGCGACAAGCTGTACCTCTTAGGAGGGAACGGCGTGTTTCGCCGTGCGGATCGAGCCTGATAGGGGCCACCAAAATCGCGAAGACAGCAATCGGTGAGATTGACTAATATTGTTTGTCTATAACCATTGTTCGGTTTTTCACAGTTTGCAGAGCGCTTCTGCTCTAGCTAATCGAGTGGCGTGCTAACGTGAGCGTAGAGTTACGCTGACATGCCGCCCTTCACAGATAGCGGAGTGTTTTCCACTCAAGCTAACTTGGTGTGATGCTAGCTAGACTAGATCGATGTTGACATTGGGCTCATTGATTCCTTACACGGCTATCAGTTAGCAGAGCGTCCTCGCTCTGGCGAACTAGACTACGCTATACTCGGATTGTGTCCATTGTATTTCTGTAAACATTACGGCTATCACAGTTAGCAGAGTGTCTCGCTCAGGCTAACTGGTAGGACAACAATATCTGCAGCAATTATCCTAGTGAAGACAGTGTCCTTGCTCCCCTCTCACTGTAAGGACTGTTTTCGGCCTGTTTTCCACAGTGGCAGAGTGCTCTCGCTCACGCTAACTGGTGGGACACCAATATCTGCAGCAACTATCCTAGTGAAGAGAGTGTCCCCTCTCACTGACTGTCCCCTGCCTCTTCTCCCAACATTCAGCAGAGCGTCCCACTCAGACTGACCTAGAGAATCTGCCATGTTTGACTTTCCTGGCTGTAGGACCTGTATGGCTCCTCTTCAGCCTGAAGATGGCCATGACCTCTGCCCCGCTTGCCTTGGCCTCGAGCATCTGAGGGAAGGCCTCTCGGAGAACCCATGCATGAACTGTGGCATCATGCCTCGAGCAGTAAGGGCTGTTAGGCTCACTGAGGCCGAACACCTGATGGGTGTGGTCGACTTCCCCCTGTCAGGGCAGGTGAATCCAGCCCAACCTACCAAGCGCAGGGCCGCAGGGGCTCCCCCATGAGGGCTGTCTTCTAGAGTGGATCTGCTGACTGCCGAGCTAGCTCAAATAAAGTCGCTTCTCCTGACCCTCCACCCTAGTGCAGAGGAGGTTGAAGCACCAGATCCACCCGCGGCTGAGCTTGGCTCAGAAGAGGACATTCTCTCACTGGCAGCGTCAGCCAATCTCTTTACTGAGTACAGTGAAGGGCGGCCCTCCCAGGCTTCTGGGCCTGGCTCCCGTTCCTCAGCTCAGGGCTCTTCGGAAGGGGCAGTCTATAGCTCCATGGGGTTTGTCATTCGTATGGCGCTGGCACGCCTGCAGTTAGATACACAGCAGCCGGAACCCCCGCCTGCGAGTGCCTTCTTCAGGCGCGTTCCCGCCCCCACCACCTTTGCTGTTCCTCCCTCCGAAGAATATCTGAGGGAGCTGCATGCATGCTGGAGAGACACCGGGACTCTGTCCCGTCTTACATCGGAAGGACGAACCCTGGCGACCATGCAGGTCGCGGCAAAGTTTGGCCTCGCCCGTATGCCGGCCGTTGAACCGACTATTGCGTCCCTCATAGTTTCCCCTAAGGAGACCCTGAGGCCCGATGCCAGGTGCCCTCGACCCCAATGTTGGGTCACAGATGACATGCTATCCAGGGCTTATGACACAGCAGCGCGCATGGGTCGTATTGGCAACTCCCAACCGTGCTTATGTCCCTCCAGACAACCTCCGGATTTGGGGACTACCAGTCGTCCCCCCAGAGCCTCAAGAGGCAGGGGGCTCAGGAGATGTCTCCTGGCCGGCCGTCGGTTATTTCTCCCAGCAGCACATCAGCTACTGGGCAGCCCATGCTTTGGACCCCTGGGTGGTTTCCACCTTAACCCAGGGGTACAAGCTTCAATTCCGACGCCGGCCTCCAGCCGGGTCAAAGTGACCAGCATCACCGATCCGGCAAAATGGGAGGTGGACTCAACAAGTTCCTGAAGGTGTTACCGTTTCACATGCTGAGCACAGCAGAAATCCTTCGGGCTGTTACCAGGGGAGAGTGATTCACGTCTGTCGACCTGAATGATGCCTATTTCCATGTTCCCATTGTGCCTCACCACAGGCAGTTTCTTCGCTTCGCCTTTCAAGGCGGTCACTTCCAGTTCAGGGTGCTCCCATTCGGACTCTCCCTCTCCCCACGGGTGTTCACGAGGTGCGTTGCTGCTGCACTTTCCCCCCTGCAATCACAGAGCAGGAAAATACTGCCGTACTTGGATGATTGGCTGATCTGTGCACCATCCCGGCTTCAGGTGGCACAGGACACTGCTCGCCTTCTTTCTCACGTGGCCCGGTGGGGCCTCCGGGTGAACAGGGAGAAGAGCTCCCTGAGCCCTTCTCAGAGCATAACCTTCATTGGTGTGGCCCTGGATACAGTTTGAGTGCCTGTCCGTCACCCCAGAGTGTGGACGACATCCTCCACAGCCTCTCTTCCTTCCGAGGGGGCAGGCGGTTTCCCTACATTCTTTTTCTCCGCCTATTGGGCAAACTGACAGCTGCCTCAGAGCATGTCAATGTTCTAGAGCTACGGGCCGTGCACCTAGCGCTCAAACATTTTCTGCCATACTTGAGGGGAAAACATATGCTTGTCCGGTCGGACAACACCCCTGCGGTTTTCACATAAACCATCAAGGGGGCACCAGATCCGCAGAGTTGCTACGGGTATCCCGTACCCTTCTGACTTGCGCTGCCCCTCGCCTTACCAGCCTTCGGGCAATGTACCTACCAGGAGAACGGAACCAGGTTGCAGATTTCCTGTCCCGTCACAAGCCTCCACCGGGTGAGTGGCGGCTTCATCCAGAGGTAGTACAGAACATTTGGGGTCTCTTCAGCAGGGCAGAGGTGGATCTCTTTGCCTCGGAGATGTTGACCCACTGTCCCCACTGGTTCTCCCTGACGGAGAGGACCAGTCCTCTTGGTCAGGATGCCCTGGCTCACATGTGGCCAGAAGAGCTTCTTTATGCCTTTCCACCGTTCCCTCTGATCTTGCCAACGCTTCTCAGAGTTCTTCAACAGGGCCACAGACTTTTGCTAGTGGCCCCCTTATGGCCAGCCAGGATTTGGTTCTCCCTACTGCACAGACTCTGCTGCAGGACACCCTGGCGCCTCCCCAACAGGAGGGACCTCCTGTCACAACTAGGAGGTCAGATTTGGCATCCCGATCCCAGCCGCCTCCAACTATGGTTCTGGCCGCTGGAGGGCCTGACCAGCTGCTGACTGGCTGCACAGAAACAGTCAGAAGAACTATCCTTAATGCCAGGGCACCATCTACCCGTCTGCAGTACGAAAACAGGTGGAGGCTGTTTTCTGACTGGTGTGCGGTTCGGAACAAGGACCCGGTACAGTGCCCCATGCCTGTTGTACTTGAGTTTCTGCAGTCCCTCCTAGATAAGGGCTGGTCTCCCTCTACCCTGAGGGTATACGTGGCTGCTCTTTCATGGCACCATGCTAAGGTTGACAATGACACAGTAGGGAGCCACAGACTGGTGTCCCTCTTCCTAAGAGGGGCTCTGCGATTGCATCCCCCGAACGCCCCGAAGGCCCCTACATGGGACCTACATTTGGTATTGGACACCCTCTGCCTGTCTCCTTTTGAACCCCTGGCACAGGCAGAGCCAGATGGCTGGCAACCAAAACGTTTTTTCTCCTTGCCATCACTTCAGCTAAACGTGTAGGTGAGCTGCATGCCCTGTCGTTGAGTGATTCATATCTGAGGTGTAACTCAGATGGCTCGGGTGTTACTTTGTGGCCTAATGCAGCGTTTCTCCCAAAGGTGCTGACACACTCACATATCAGCCAGCCTATCCAGCTTGCACAGTTTGACCCCCCATTGGGAGAGGAGAGGTCAAGGCTACTGTGCCCAGTATGGGCCCTCAGAGCTTATGTGGATGCCACCGCTTGCATACGGCGGTCGGAGCAGCTCTTTATCAGTTATGGTGGACCTAAGAAGGGCTGTGCCCTTTCAAAACAGCGCCTGTCACACTGGATAGTGGAGGCCATTGCCTATGCATACAAAGCGAGCGACCGTGCTCTACCATCCGGAGTTAGGGGCCACTCTACCAGGAGTGTCTCCACGTCATGGGCAGCCCTGAGAGGTGTGCCTGTGGAGGATATATGTGCCGTGGCCTCATGGGCATCACCGAGCACATTCACCAGACACTACAGAGTGAACGTTGCCACCCCTCACCCACTGGGGAGGGTTCTTTGGCCAACTTCCTCTGCCTGAGCTATACGAGGTTACTTATGATTCCTCGTGACTCTTTTGGTATAAGTCATCCAGTGTTAACTGCCTCTGGCGGTCAGTAAGGATGAAATAGAACGAAAGTTACGAATGTAACTACGGTTCTATGAATCCTGGATGACCGCCAGAGTTCTTGGTCACTCGGTATCCCGTGAACTCGCGAGAAGATTCCGTAGGACTGAACTCGGAATGACACCGGAACTTATAGACGTTGGGGGTCATCCGAGGTCACAGGTGACTTTGTTGATATAAATATTCGACCTGCGCATGCGCGTGACAGAAGATATCCAGAGTTAAACACTGCCTCTGGCGGTCATCCAGGGTTCATAGAACCATAGTTACATTCGTAACTTTCGTTCTTGTCACAGTCTTGGTATTTGTTTAGGTTGTTCCCTGCTGTATGTTCCCTGCTACCCAGTATGTATCCCTTTGGGGTTTTCCTAATTTACCTGATCATGTTTTGTGTTTTGCCCGTTCTGTTTTTTTCTTGGATTCTTTGTTCTACATGTTCTGACTCCCTTGCTCTGCAAGTTTTGTTTTGAAATTATTTTTGATTATTAAAATCATCGTTGATATCCATCTGTTCCCCATGTCTCTCAGCATTTGGGTCCATCCCCTGCTACCATTTTTACCTTAACCTTGACCATTATATTGATTTTAGGTGCGATAGGGTGGATATTTCAGAAAGCTTTAATTTCTAACTTGTAATGTTGTTGTCATTATGTATTTCTAAAATTTGCTTTTTTGTTTATATATTTTTATGTAGTTTTGATTTTTATTGTGTGTATTTATTTATGTATTGTTTTGTACTCAGGTCTGACTTGTAGATGAGACCTTGATCTCAATGTGAGTTCCTGATTAAATAAAGTATATTAATATCCATTTGAAATAGTCTGAGTTGTATATTATGCTGGTGACAAAAACAACAAATATAGTTAGTGGTATCCAGACGTGTAGACAGTTTTGATTCATTTCCACACATTGTACTGTGTGTTACAGGAATCTCATAACCTGGACAAATAACACCAACACTGTCTGCAAGACTACGCCACTAAAGGTAAGTGAGAATTTATAAATGAAAATACTGTTTAAAGTCAAATGTAGCGCACTACATTATTTGTGGTAAATGGGCTCAACACGTGAAACAAGTTTAATTCCTCTGTTTATTAATATACTACTAAAAGCTTGCTCTGTCTCCTCTCAGGCCTTTGGTCGTCTGTCAGTGGAGCCAATGTGAAGAAAACAATATGAATCTCTATGTTTGTGAATTGATTTGGTAGACAAGTCTTTTTACTGACATAGGACATACCTCTTGTAAGACATGGAGTCATTGATCTATGATAACAATTTGAGATAAACAAACAGCATACAGGTCTTCGTCGTCGTTTGATATAATTATATTGTCTGTATCTAAAGAGTGAGAGGTCTTGTCACTTAAAATAAAGCTTTAGTTTTTGTCTCTTTCAGATAATATTTTAGAAAGTGCACCACTAGCCAAAACATGTCAACTGTCATATTCACAGACACAGGATATTTCATTTAACATTTGTATTACTTCAGGAATGATAATAACACTATTTTGGTATTCAAATAAAGTTGTTTGTGTTCATGAGACTTCATTTGAAGTAAAAGTGATCGATGTTTTGTTTGTGTTTGGAAGGGAACAAGCCCCAAATGCTCCACATGCACTCTGTGACCGCAGTGTGAGAGCAGACAACACATCATCGATCTGTTATTTTAACTCATCGTGAATTTGTTATTAATACTGTACGTCTCCAGTCAGTTCTAGGAAGCCACATCCCTCAGAAGCAATATTTACATTACACTAGGTGCTTGGGAGTCAAAAAGTAATGTCAAAGAGTAATGATCCCAGTAGCTTTGTTGCTGTCGGGGTTAAGGGACGAAATGAAAGTACCATTGGACAACATAGAGATGTGGTTACCAGTGAAAAACATCCGTATTTCGTGAGTACATTTTTGATTATGAAATCAAATAGTAAATGAGTGAGTAATCGCCATTTATAGCACACATACACACGCACGTAAACACAGACTATGCTAACTGCTTCAGAGCCTTAACACTGAAGTCGTCCTCTTGTGTTTGCAGAGCATTGCTACATCTTGCCTGATAGTGGGGTGAAGTATTTCATGTGCAGCTCATATACTACCTTTGAGAATGGAAAGAAATGAAATCCCAGACATAAGGTAAACATCTGCTTCATGTCAACTGTAGTCTATAACGCAGACACTTCACCAAATGTGAATTTCTTAGTGACACTCTTATGACAACCACGGTAGCAGAGAATGCAGGTTTGTCTCTTTAGTGACCATTTTTGAAATCCACTTATCCGCACTAGTCTGAAATGTCTCTGTGACCTCGGTGCTTTCATTCAATCACTTCCACAACATGAAGCGCGTGTCGTGCAGATTCCTCAAGGCACTGGGCGATGATGTAACGCTCCTCTGAAATGCATTTAGTGGAGAAAACTGAAGTGGTCCAGGAAACGGCAGCGCTGGGGTGACAGTTATTATGAGTGGCAGCGAACACATTTGCCGCCTGCTTGCGTCCTCTCATGTTAAGATGTGAGCTCCAGAATGAGACCTGGCAACTCCACCAGAGCTCAGCAGGCATTACCTCACTGCTTTTACATGGCTCTCAGAAGACAACCTCATTTCCCCACTAATGTTCATACTAATGCTTTACTCATAAAAGGTTCGTTTTGGGATCAATCCTGAAATATGCATCATGAAAAATAGTACAGTAAAATGATCAGTTAAATTGTTTTAATAGCTGCGACATGCATCTGTTGAGTACACTTTAGCTGTTTAGCCCACTTTTGATGAATTTGCATGAATACAAGAACATAAGCATTCCCCTGGATATCTAAAATAAATGGAATAAAAACAGGGTACCGTAAGACACACAGCAGCCAACGTCTTTTTAGGCTTTTGGCCGTAATTTCTAGCAATTACTTTATTTGGTGTAAGAGCCAACAGTGAGTGCACCCAAAAGCACTCATTGCAATACTATGGCAGTATGAAAGGTCAAAGTGGAACCAGAATAGTGTGTTAACTGTGATGAATGTTCACCGGGGACAGTTTGGATAATAATCTCACCATTCCATTTGTTTCCTCTCTTCCACAGTTTGGCTAAACTTGGGCTTCGTTCTGATTCTCTGTCTACTTGTATTTCATGCCACGACCAACTTATTTTTGATGATGTTGCTGACTTTCCAGATCCCGGCATTGAAATGATGGACAAGCTATGAAAATAAATATCTTTTCATTTCAAGAGCCAGTGCAAATACTACTGGTGTAATGGCTGATCACAACAGTGATATTTGACACAGCTAAAATAAAAGGAGGTGAGCCATTCAATGCAGGAAAGTGTGCAGAATATGATATATAGATACTGTGAGGACTTTTAAACTGGTTATGAAAGAGTCTCTATTTACTGATGCCTCTACATGATCTTTAAATAAACAAGAAAGAAGAGGCTATTTCTATATAATTATTCTTAATGCTTGTCATCGGTGCCATCGGGTCAGATTCCACAAAAAAAAAATTAAATCATGCAGGTTCACCAGAAACTCCAGAGACTCCAGCGGGGCCTCCAGCAGAGACCAGCCCACCACCTTCAACCTGCATTTGGAGCATTGACTGAGCTGAACACCAAAACCACGCTGCTGGAGAACCAGGCCACATTACTGGGCCTGCTGGAGGGAGGGAAGGCACGGGAGAACCGGGACAGAGCAGGGCAAACCCTGCTGCAGTAAAATGAGAGGTTTTCTAAAGGAGGGACAGTCTAGTCCTGCGTCTACAATGAAAAAGTGAAATGCTTTGGCCAACCAAACATCCACCATGATCCCTTAAATAATGAATAATGACATATAAGATGAATGAATCAATGAATTTGACAATGATACATTGATGTTTCTCAATGTAGACCCATTCCCGTGCAGTTGGAAAGTAGCGTGACAACCTGTGCTACGACAAAGCATTTTATGACAAAGTGTCCCATCATTCCACTGTGACCTTTTATCATAAGTGGAGCAGCAGACACAGGGAGCAGAAGAGATACACACCAGGACATTCCTCCACCCAAACATTCAAACATGACACGCTGCAGGAGCGCCTCGCCCCGACGCCACTCTGTGTAGCTGCTTGACGAGGGCCATGTGTGGCTGGATTTCTTTTATTTTTTTTGCCAAATGTGCTATTTTCCAGGAGGTTATGAATAGATGTAAGTATACCTCCAAATGGGGAAAAGAATTATTGATGGGTCTGGGTCCCGTAGCGCAGCGTGTCTCTGAGATCTGAGCCTGTGCTGGCCTCAGACACAGACCGCTAAAAGGAGACTAGCTAAATGCTGCTCATGTTTAATAGGTATCACATCAGCTTCAAAACACAAGGACAGACAGCCAAGAGAGTTTCTTTTTCATCCCTGAGGTTCCAGATCAATGAAGCCTGTGTGCTTTCACTGCTTTATAAAAGTACAGACTGTAAGAGAAACTTGGAGACAATGTCTGTTGTGGTGTTGGGTGTAGAGGAGTGTATGTCTTGATGGCTGTTCAGTATTTAGTGCATGCCTTCACATATCCAAATAGTTCAAAATACAAACCTCATAGACTTCATCACTTTGTTATATTTATTCAAGAGGAAATAATTCTGCATCACTGAGTGTTTACAGAGATCTAATGCAGATAAGTGCAGTAGGAATTTCAAATGAATGATGTCATCTAAATTGAAGCCTGCTGTTTCAATTGTATAATATAATAAATAGCTGTACTCTGAAAAGAGAGCTTGACAAATATCTATTTGTGATGAGTGCAGATCATGAGGACTAATATGGTAATTGTGTTGTGTCTAATTGGCAAGGCTCAAAGATTCGCAAACTGTAAAATATGTGCTTCTTTCCTCTTTGTTTTACGCTGTGTGCCTCTAGACCGTTATGGAGAAGTGACACCATCCTGAGGAGGACAGCCATCCCAGAGGATAGGAGACTCATTTCTGGGCATTGGAGTTGCAGGGTGTGAGGAGAGACCTGATTTCATGAAAGAAACCCATAAAAACAAAGGAGGGCCTGACGCGCTGTCACATGTTTAATGAGCTCTTGCTATTTGGAAAATAAAAGGAGGGCTCTGACGCGTGTAACATCTTATCTCCTTTGCTCTTTTCCTTTGTGATTTCTGTTGAATTTCCAAGACAAGCAAAGCCAGCGCCAGTGGAATTTGATGCAGCTTGGATGGGCCCTCTTGGGAAGCAGCACCCAAATAAGCCCTCCGAGGGCCCGAGGGGGAAGGGGAGGGAGACAAGGGAGGAAGGAAAGAAGAAAGGGAGGAAGGAAAAGAGGATCACATGAAGCTGTGAAAAGCTGTAATCTGGCCGTACGGAGATGTGATGAGATGTGGCGACGATATCTAAGATGTCAGAAAGAAATGTATTTGTATTGGTCTGAGAGAATAAACGCATTGAGAAGTAACCACCATTCTATGATGAGAAATGACCAGCTTTTACAAAAGAGGAATCTTTCTGAGGCTACATTGGATTCTTATTTATTTGCACACAACATATTTGTGTTACTTACGAGTGTGCAGCCACCTGACACCAAAAAGACAAAACACCAAAAGAAACTTTTAAGATCTCCTGTTAAAACTCCACAAATAAAATATGGCACCCAAGGTTCCCCCTAAAACACACCTCAGTCTTTTTACAACAATAGAAGCAGAAAGCCCTCTTCTTCGAGCAATAACACATATTGCTCGTTACAAGATAAATCTCACCTGAATCACATGACAAAAAGGCTTTTCTCTTCAGGGAGACTGTTACAAGAACAATAATAACAATGTGAACTAATCAATGAAGCAGACTTTTATTCCATGCATTCTTCATCCTTATGAAAACCCGGCGCCTACATTACCCACAGTGCAACTCAACCCCCAACAGTTCAGTTGGTGATTGTGGTGCGTTATGCTGGTAGAGTGGACAGAGGTCTGGTAGGACCACCTCTCAACTCTCAGCTCCGTCTGGAGACACTAAAGGCTTACAAGGTTTACATGCAACTCTTTTCACATGCAGTCGCACTCCCCAACACCTTTAAAGAGACTCTGACGTTCCCCTTTAAATGTGTCTGTTTCTCTAGTAGTAGTGCACATGAATGTGACTGGTTCATAGTTATTAGCCCCACAGCCAGCCTGTGTGTGTTGATGCTGCCCACACTGCTTAACTTTGATTACTGCAGTAACTCCTAACTAAGATCAATCCCACCGACAATATGCTATAACAGGCTGCTCATATAATGTTAAGAATATATAGTAAAGCTATTGTTAAAGCAATACTTCACCCAAAAAAATGACCATTCCTATATCAGCTACTCAACCCATGTTCCCTTTCATTATTCAACAAAATGTAGTTTTTCTATTTAGAAACTCCCACTCAACTCAATAATAGTCTCATTTATCAGTTGTGTGCTCGGTACTTCACACATGCATATCTGCTCAAACCTTATTATTTGAAACACTTCCGCACTGTAGGCACACTACTCGTCCAAGTCTGTTTAGCCTGTTTTAGGATGCATGTGTTTGGGAAGAAATGAGACTTTATCCTACTGCACCAGTTGAGTGAGTTTAAAAACAGATGTTTCCATATAGTTTTTATATTGCTGCAGTTAAAAGAGGCCCCTCAGTTTTTGGATTCTCCGTTGAGCGTGGAGACAACTCAAGGTATGGAGGGAGTCATCGATAAACAAATGGTGGTTTTGGGGGTAAAGTGTTCCTTTAAGCAGGTGCAACCAAACTTACTATATGACACCGGATATTAATTAAAACTAAGATGAACATGAATAAATTCACAGTTTGTTAAAGTCACTAAACCAAACCAGATATGTTCCAATATGAACATGTATGCATGTTTAACAGCTGGTATGAAGTGGTATACATTACAGCATTGCCCCTCAGATGTTTCACTTGTTGTAACCACGCTAACTGTTTATATATGTCCTTTAATACTGGTGCACTTTTTAAATGATGTCAAGGTTCAGAAGTTTGAAAGAAAAGGGTTGACTAAAGGTTATTATTTTGATGATTATATAATAATCTGATTATGTTCTAATCAGTGTTACTTTCAAATATGACAAGAGAAAACACAAGTAAACCGACCAGATAATATAACACCAGTCTTATTGGAATATGTTAAATCTAAGCTTTCCTGTTGGCTTTATCTCATTTGAAGCATATTAAGCCACACTAAGTACTCCTGTGTGTGTGTGTGTGTGTGTGTGTGTGTGTGTGTGTGTGTGTGTGTGTGTGTGTGTGTGTGTGTGTGTGTGTGTGTATGTGTGTGTCATGTGAAGACCCTCTGTGTTTACAGGGCCAATGAGCAGCGATCCACAGCATAGCCATGGATACTGGTGCGGGGTCTTATGGGTGCTGCACACTGACCAGCAGGAAACAAACAGTGGGGCGTCACGCTGAAACCTCAGCTTTCTAATTGGCTGCTAATTAGCAAACGAGTCTGACCTGCTGCTTCTTGTTCTGCTGTGAGAACCCGCGGGCCCACACATTGTCATCGCCACTCCACTTGAAACTGCCCTTCACATTAATACATGACTCTCTAAATTTTGTGTGAGAAATATACTTCTAACATTTGCTAATTCAGCTGATTGTCGGGAAATGTATGAATACTACAAATAATATTATACTAAACTTTTATACAGCAAAATAAATAGATCAAAAACGATGTTTAGATCTGCATGTAAGGGTGCAAAATATTTCAAAGGCCCTGCTTGGAATACAGCATTTCAACAACTTCATTACTCCAAGTAATGCTCGAGTTTCTGGCTCTGCTTTCCCCGTCTGAAGCCAAAATTATAAAGAACAACATGCACATAGTTGTACGTGGAAGAATGTTGTGTATAATATTCTAGTGTTGAGAGTCCTCCGAGACGGGCCAGCCAGAGAGAGGAGAAATGTTACTAGCCTCGATGTGTTCCAATGAATTCAGATATTTTAAACAGAAAATCAGTCGACAACACGTTGAAATCAAAGGGGATCTTTGTGTCTGGAAGGTGTTTGAAGACACGCTCATCTGTCTTCGCCGCGCTCAACACAAACAGACAGAACGCCTGTTGTCACCTGATTTTTCACAGAAGACTCTTTTCTCCACAGAAAAGGTTTGGATGTCTGTGATGGGGTGTAAAGTGCTGAATGTCTCAGCTGCACTTCTAAAACACATTCACATCATCATCCAAAGGCCCACAAAGCCATTGTTGACTTTACTGGACCCGCTTTGAATTCTGCACTTTTTAAATACATTTGGCTCAAAAAAAGGACTATGAAGTGGCTCAGGAGGTGTACACTGTAAAATTACCCACCTATATTATTGAGCATACATTGTGGTTTGTCAGGACTTAGAAACATAAAGTATAAAATGAAGTTGTAGCAACAGCGTGTCTTGACCTTTAACTGTCAAATAAGTCATAAAGTTCTGTTCACGTGTTTTCTTAAGTTCAGAATACTTAACTAACGACTAGTAACTACCTGAATTAATCATGACTTGCAGTATTAATACGCATTTATAAAGCATATATTAACATAGTCCCTAACCATTAGTGCATATCTAAATCATTATAAATGGATGAATAATGTACATCTAAATAAGTTCTTAATCATTTACTTATACTTTATAAAGGATGTTATTAATCATCTACAACTCCTTAATAATTGATTTTTAATATATATTATACTTCATTTACAAATGGGGAATCCATCATTCATAAAGTATGAAAACACAACCATGAA
The DNA here is from genome assembly GCF_910591455.1 of Pholis gunnellus. Classification (NCBI taxonomy): domain Eukaryota; kingdom Metazoa; phylum Chordata; class Actinopteri; order Perciformes; family Pholidae; genus Pholis; species Pholis gunnellus. The sequence continues at coordinate 2,349,900 of NC_136548.1, forward strand.
ACACATAATAGACGCGCTTATTAATCAAGAATAAAACATTTATAACTGTTATGAATAGCATACTAATGAGTGTTAATGTAGGAACAATGCTTTATAAATGATGAATTAAGTGTTTACTTAACTAATGCTTCATAGCGTGTAGTTATTATATAAAGTGTTACCAAGTATTCTTTGGTCAACACAATGAGGAAACATTTTTAATGAATGTACATGTTCATTGACAAAATATTTGTTTTTCTACAATATTTGCTTGCATCAGTAAACCATGTTTCATATGTAGTCTCACAGCTCTGGGTTAGGGGCAAGATGGTGGTACAGAACACTAAGCATGTAAGACAACATGTGTTTACTTTATTGTTAAACTGAAACAACAATCTTAACCAATGTAGCTAAACTCAACCACAATCCGGACTGAGGCTCCAGTGTCAAAGTGCTGAAACGCCAACAACAGCGAGTCACTTTCTACTCAAAAAACGCTGCCTGTGAAATAATGCATGGAGCAATTACATTTCTTTGAAGACATAACTGGTAAAACAAATAGTATATCAATGTGATTTGGAAGATGCAGGGTTTGACCAATCAGAAACAGCAGAATTGCAACTTTGCCTATAAATAGAAACTGTAAATTTAAATAAATACTTTAACCTATTGATTTTAGTTGCGTTAACTTGAAAAGTTGTGACAGTGTAAGTTCATAGGCCAGCCCAACTTGTGAAAATTCAATTTTGGTCAAATTCAAAAGCAAATCTTCTGCTTTTGAAACTTAAGAAATGTTTCATACTTTTTAAATTCCATTCGTTAAATTTGTTGCCTTTAAGTTTAAAGTGTTCTCAACTTTTTCAGTCACTGTGTGAAAGTGATGTACCGGCTATATCCAGGATCAAATGTCTGTAAAGCTCCCCCACTGTACTGTAGCTTCTCAGCAGATAGTAATAGCATATATTCAAACATAAAAATGTCCTAAGCTGCCATGTCACAATGTGATCTCTGCTGCTGTAGGTTCTGGGACAATGGAAGTGAAAAGCAACAGTTGTGTCTTTGATTAATGTGCCCGCACTATGTTTATTTTCTCTCACTCTGCATAACCAAATAAACAGCATCGCTCCACTTCACGAGTACTCAAAATAAATGTACAACCCCAACAGTGAGGCTGGATTCAGTGACAATGTCAGTCAGTACTTAGTGAGGACATGCTGTAGCTCTTTGTCAGAGAGGAAACCAGCTGAACAACTGCTCTATCCTGGTCTTTCTTTACCACTCCAACACCTGTCAATCAACCTTTAGAAATAAAAAATATATATTTAAAAAAGAATTACAAAAACAAACCCTCTTAAACAAAATGATCACAATGATGATAATGACCATTGAGCTTCATGGCTGGTTGCTCTGGAGCAATCAGAAGGTTCTTCTCACAAGATTAGAAGTCATATTTATTCCCACTATCAGCTCTGACTTTTTACATGGTAATACAGCTCAGTGTTAGAGCTTTATGTTTCATTCATTCACATTTCTCTGTCTCTCTCACTCTTCCAGCTTCGCTAGCAGTTGAATGTGGACGTTCACTCTTTTTTTTTGTTACACCAAACAAGATTTTGCCACGATCTCCATCAGCCAATCAAGCTGCTGCTGCTTTACATTTCTTCTGTCTTCTGCTGTCATTTTAGGTGGAATCGTCACCTCTCATCAAATCCATTGGTTGAGCTCATCAGAAGTCCTCTCCTCATCACATCCAGATCTTCATATGAAGTATGAAATATGAAACAATGTGTCACTGTTTGTAAGTTACTACAAGGAGCATCCTCGAATGTAAAGTAAAGGTCAAAGGAAATAGGAGACATGGGCCTGATCTTGACTTTATAGTCCAGCTGGCAGAGAAGACAAATAAATGTGGTGAGTTATACGTTTTAATGCCACAAAGAACTCAATTTAATACCCGTTTCATAATAATAAAAGTGTGGTGAAAAAGCAGTCAGGATAATATGGCCTAGATTATTATTCCCATCACATTTTTCAGTTCTTCCTGCCACCATATAACAATATCTCCCTTTGAATAATAATGAATGAATTAAATGAGCAGAACCTGGACCTGTGAAGCAGCAGGAAATTAATGGGTTAACTAAGGAAAAATGATTAAACCTTATTTGAGGTATCACTGACATTAACTGTTGCCCAATCTGAGTTTATAGCCACAGGAGTGAACATGCCTCCTGAAGTACAACCACACTGTTAGACTGTCGGTGAGATACAAAAACCTCCAGGAACCAACATTACAACCTGTGGCAGACACACACTTTCACTTCATAGTAAAGGCTCCTTAACAGCTGTGGGCCTTTGAGGAAACAGCATTTAAGGCATTCCCGACACTTTGAGGAAACCTGTATTGAAGTGGCCATTGTCAGCTGTCACTGTAGTGAAAAGCACACTGGCTTTATGAAGGCATAAAACCCTGTTTAAAATGTGTGACCTCTAGCTAAAGCAAGAGAGGGATGAAAGAGGAGAAGAATGGAGTTCAGAAATCACCATAGTGACGTGTGTTTATCACCGTTTCACAGCCTTAATACACTGTTCCCGCGGCTCATCGTGACACTTGTGTTTTGATGGAGTACACCGAAGCCTGCTGCCCGGGTAATCCCAGATTTCCTATGGCACAGCTCTGAGCTTAGCAGAGGGCTTGACTAATAGCTTTCTTTTCAAATGATCGCTTTGCTACACGACTTCAGAAGAAGGCAGCGAGCGTGAAATTCAATTATGGTGCGCACGCTCCGCAGCCCCGTCCAGAGCTGTCCACTTTAATCCCTCGTTTGCCCTCAAGGATTCTCAACCTCTTTCAGCTGGACCTCTTCTCCCACTTCTCTCCTGCACTCCATTTGTGTTGGCCTACTGCGAGGCCTGCACATCGTGTCCTGCTCCCACCCTGCTCTGCTGCGTATTCTGCCCTCCCTGACCTTGCGCTAGTACATCCCTCTTACCCACATCGCCCTTTCACCTTCCCTCCGAAGCCTTCTTCACTTATTGGTTCAATGTAAAAGAGAAATTATACTTCCCAAGAAAAATGACAGCATCAGTTATATGTGGAACAGTCTGAATATGAATCTGAATCTGAAAAACATTTTTCTCCCACCGGCAGCCCCAAGAAGGAAATCTTAAGGTAAATGATGTAACAGTGGCTGATTTTAAAATTACCACTGAATACTTTTATTTGGTGTACCCTTTATCAGGATTATGTGCTGGCCTAAACTCTCCAGTCGCCCTCCCTCCCTCTGATCTGCTCTGTCTGTATTTTGGTCAGAGAGGAAGCGGGGGTGTCAAACCACATATTACACCCCCAGGCCCCATTATCCATAACCTCTGACATACTTTGGTCACTATGCATTCCTAACATCCCTAACAGTCCGAGTGACAGTGGGACAGAGGGAATGTTTTAAACGGACACAAGCAGTAAACACATGCAGCTGATCTTCATCAGGAAGACCCCAGTTAACATCTAAAGCCACTGAGCAGCATTTAAATGAGCTCCGATGGAGGCCGTCAAAACACAGGTGTGTCAAAACCCCAAACTGGGTCTGATTACAAACACATGAGGTTCACTTTGTAAAGCCAACGTGGAGTAGATCAGGGGTCTCATTTATTACCGTTGCGTACGCACAAAACGGGGCCTGAAAGTAGCGTACGCCACTTCCCACGCAAACGTTGTGATCTATAAAAACAAACTTAACGGGAGAATGTGATCACCTGTACGGAAACTCTGACCCATGCGTAGTGCTGGGCGGTATACCGGTTTTAATTTCCCGTATGATATGAATTTTTCACACACCGTCATAGCCATGCCACTCTTCAACAGGCAGCTAAATATATTGTTCGCCGCAAAGCGCGCAGCGGTCGGAGCTAGTTATCTTAAGTGTATTGAGAGGGACCCCTCTTCATGGTTATGACTTTATAACACAACAATTAATAACCCACAACTAACGCTCTTTAACAGGGCAAAACACAACAGTTTGTGACAAATAAACAATTTGTAAAACTAATAATTGTACATTTATCAAATTTCACCGCCGAACGGCATGCTAAGTACAGCTTGCTCGCTAGCTAGCCACGCTAGCACAACAGTCTGCTAACAGCTGGGAGAGGCTCTGTCGCTACAGTAACGTCACATTACAGAACAGAAAAGAGCGATGCAGGATGAACAAAGACAGACCAGAGATGCACCGATAGTCTGTGCCCAAGAGAGGAGCTGTGTCTGCTGTTTGGAAGTGTTTTAGTTTTAAAAAATCCAACGTTTTGCGAGTCCGTCGAGCCACTGTTGTTACCGCTGGTGGTAACACTAGTAACTTACTCCATCACCTCAGCAGAAAACGTGTTGGAATACCAAGAGTGTGATTACGGCCGTTGGATTCGAGGCCGTCAACCAGTAACGTTAACGCGAGTGACACAGTGAAGCCGAAGGGTCAGTAATCACTTAAAGAGGCATTTGCTCGAGGCAGCATATGACAAGAAAAGCAAGTGGTGGAGCGACACTACGAACGCAATAACGATCTAGCTCTGCAAGGACATGGTCCCGCTACAGACAGTCGAGAAAGACGAGTTCAGAGCAATGATTAAAACACTGGATTCGAGGTACGTCTTACCGGGGCAAAAATACTTCAGCCAAACTGCTATCCCAACATTATACGAACAAACGAGCACACCCTATAGTAATCAAAGCCTTTATACATGATGACATTAAAATGTTTTTATATTCTATGTACTTCTGACAGTAGAGTAATCCACTATAAACCTATATAACAACACAGTCAAGGAGAAAAAAAAATACCGTGAAACCGGCAGAATCTTAACAAAAACTGTGATACACATTTTTGGTCATACTGCCCAGCACTACCCATGCGTAACTTTTTGGAGACACAAAGTGAGGTGGTGAATTGAAGCTAGACTGTAGAAATTAATTGTAATTTCCCTTCATATCACATGTTACTTTGCAGTTGAATATTTTCTTTATCATAAACAAGCAACTAATTGTATTAGTGAGTCATAACTGTAAGCACATTTCAATTGTTAAAGATATGAACCAAATCAAACCTCAAATCAAATTTCGCTGAATAAGTTATCAGTGCTGTCTGCACCCCGGAGTGCAGAGGAGAGACCGAACTACTGACACTCAACGTCATCTGTGGAGCAGCTGATGAAATTATCATCATCTATTAGAGGATTACTTCTCTGTTGTGCGGTTGTTTAACGCTAGTTGACAGTATTTTACAATGTGCATATATCACCAATTACGATTTCAGTTTTGTGACCACATCAATAAATAAATTGTGTTGAGCTATCAGACTTCCTTTAAAAGAGTGGTGGATACCACCGATTGTCGCAATCATTTTGGAAGCAATCACTTCCTCTCGGTAGTCTCCGTGATTCCCGTAAAGACCCACTGATCAGCAGCTCATTAACATTCATAAGGTGCTCTGCATTGACCATATATGGTTGAATGTGGGTGTGTAGAGAGCCGGATGTGAGACTGAACCAGCTCTGCACATATACAGGTTGATTTGGGATTTATAAAAGGCATGTGTACACAGTACGCAGTGTGGATCCTACGCACTGTTTTATAAATGAGATCCCAGGACCGCTTACTTATCCACTGAGAAATACAATCTTGCCAAAAGCTAAATAAACTCAAGCGGCTGAGTAACAGCGATGTGCTCAGCAAAATGTGTGAACCGGTAGTTCCATTAGCTGCTAGCTGTTAGCCATACACACTCTCCAAAATGCTAACATTTATGAAAATAATTTTCCCCAACTGTGTCTCTGGTCGCAGATTAGCGACTGAGAGGTAGCGATGCACTGAGCTGTTTTATCACTAGAGGCCCCTACCATCCAGGGGCCAGTTAAGAGTAGTGAGTGAGGAGTCAGCAGGCAGTTAATGAAGGTATAAAAAAAGGCAATAAAAGGTGTTCTGAGAAAGAGTGAGTCATTGCAACCATGAGAGGTCCTTGACTATTCAAACATAACTGGACACACATATAATGCAGTTTGCTGCAGAAGAATGAGAGATGAGCCATGGACAGAAACAGAGGCGCACACTCAGTCACGTACCTACCCACTCACACGTGCGATTGCATGATGCTCCAGGCGGAGATACAAATTAAGTTTTAAAATCAGTACCCATATTTGCAGCTTGCACATAAACATCAGTAAACACTACAGCAGTAGCATCTTGTAAAATTGAAAATATTATTTGGTAAATAAAGCATTCATCTCACCTTTGCTTGATCAGGTGTGTTTTCTGTAGTAAATGCATCTCTCATGAGCTGGTAAAGTAACAGCGATATGAAACAAAAAGTCAGCCAGGGAGAAGCAGTTTGCAACTAGCTCTTGGAGTTAAAGTCAGCCAGCTACAGCTGATAAAATCTATGGATGATGGAAAGATTGACAGGCGTAGCAACAGTAGCTTAGGACGCAGGCCTTTGCAAACGGTCAGCAGTTATCACACTGAAATCTTAGTGAAACCTATCCGGCCTCACTTTTCCTCCCCCTCCTCTGCCCCCCTCATTTCTAGAGCAAAATGTGGCTCATGGTCAAAGACTAGACGTGCTGTGGTCTCGCGGCCTGAGGTCTGAAGGGGCAAGGTTTGAGGTGGGCCAACGGCATACGGACTGAGAAGCCAGGACCGCCAAGAAGCGCAGGGGAGGTTTCCTGCCCCAGATCCTGGGCTGGGAACATAGTATCCCATATCCCTCTCCCATCGTTAGACCCCCTAGAGGACGAGAGACAGAGGGGGAAATCACACTGTGTTCCTACACTCAAAATACCTCCACTGCTGAATTTTATGTCTCCTTCCTCTCTGTCCAAATCTGACCCCTGGCTCTGTGTCTTGGTCATTGCCTTGGACTTTCAATCTCACTCTCACTTCACTTTACTCCCTCCCTTGGCTGTGACACAGTGTCCATTTATTTCCTGTCCTCTATGTGTGGGAGTGTGTATGTGTGAGTCTCAGAGGGGTCTACTGGAAGCAGCAGTTGTGGTCTGGCCTGTGGTCAGGAACTGATTCACTGATTTGCAAAGCGTAATGACATAATACTATGATTTGTGCTACAAATTGTTAAACAGCAATAATGTTCCCCAGAGTCATTCATTTTGATATATGTCTCAATCTGAGGTTATGGTGTCTGTAGACTGCAACATTCAGCTGAAGCCAAGAGCCAAAATAGCAAAAAAGACTTCATCCCAGTCAAGAGCCGATTCTATAACTTGTCCAATATAATTACATGAGAGACAACATATCTCATAGATCACAGGCCTCCACTGAGCCATTTCACACAAATCTGAAAAAGACAGAAAAGTATTAAGACACTCTACGGTTGATAAGGGACATGACTATTCCCTTATCAGATCTGCTGCTGATGAATGTATGAGAAATCCCATGATTGTGTCATGAGGGCCGAGAGACTGGGGACCCACAAATCAGTTCTGTGAGGATCAGACCTCTAAATCCATTATGATGTCCAGTGTCTCCACGTGAACTTTCACACTGTGTGTTTACTTGGCTCTAGAAATCTTGGGCCATCCAATTATCTTGCTTAAGTGACAGACAGTAATGATAAAGAAATAAAAAAAAAAAAAGCAAAATACTTCTGGGTTTAAGCCAAAATGAGGGGCTCCCAGTGGCTGCTGGTGTGGGGGTGGAGGACAGTGGATGGAAATAGCCATCCATACTGCGGGGAAAGCCCCTGTTCGGGGACGTTGACCGCAGGCCTGCCTGATGGACACACAGATGTAGTAGTGGCAGTTATTGTAGGACTGATATGTGATGGGCCTTTTGGCAGCACTATGCAACATACTTTGTTTGGTTCTGTTTGTGGCCCAGAAGATGGGAAGCTAGCTGGGCCCATGTTCTCCAGAGGTCCTGGGGGAGCGCAAGACCAGAGGGAGGAGATTCTGCAATAAATGGCATCTCGGCTTGGCATGACTGAGCAATGACATGCGCCCCACCCCACGCAAGTTCTGCTCATGGGGACGGACTTTGTCTCAAAAACAGAGGTCAGTGAAAGGCAACTTCTTGACATCAGAGTCATAGCTGATACAATTAAATAAAGTCACGCTGGCACAGAATGGCTAATGGGACAAATGAACAACAGTAAACACAAAGTGACACTCCATCACCTTCTATTAAACTGATGGAACATTTTAAGAATAAAGTAAAATAGAAAGGTTCACTAGCGTGCAGAGGTCCCACAGGTGAGTCTGCAATGACCACTGCTGTCATGTCAAAACAAATGAATACAAACCACAATCGTCTCCTGTCTGCACTGGCTCCATGCAGCTAAAATAAAGCGCAGCATGAGTCTAATCTTTATGCTTCATTCATTCATAATTCTCTCACTCCTCCCGCTCCTTCTTAATCAGCTGGTTATGGATGTTCACTCTTTTGGTTAAACCAACCGATCTCCATCAGCCAATCCTCCAACCCATTCACTTCCAGTTATCATATCCAGTGCCTCATCAGAAGTCCTCTCTTCATCTCATCACCCCCACTAGAGTGTGTCTAGACTCCACAGGATGGTATGAAACAGTCAATAAAATGTGTTTTCAAAAAGTGTGAAGCACTGCAACCACCAGAGTTCCTTGAGCATACAGTCATAAATGAGCACCAAAACTATTAAGCTGATGGGTCCAGTAGTATGCAAGATTAGCCGAGGACAGACAGACAGACACAGAAGACACACACACGACTAGCGTAATGCACAATTTAATATGGGTGTTGCCCCTTTCCAGTAAAAAACTAATTTTCTTTCTGCATACAATCAAGATCACATTTGTTGCAACCTTTTCAACAATACCAGGTATCATTGTGATCACAGATCAAACCCACAAATCCATTCCATGAAGTCACCCAGCAGCATGCTACTTTACAATGTCATGTGTTAAAAACACATGTATTCTAATTATTTTTTCCATTAGCTTATTTTCTCATTGCACAGCTACTGTCTTCCTCAGTTGCTCTGCTTCCAGTGCAGCTTGTTTTAAGTAGAGCTTTTATCCAATCAGATTTCACCTCTGTGTCTCTAGGTAAGAAGAGAGGCCCCGGGCCCTCTAGGTAGACTTTGCAGGTTTAAGTGAATGGGGACGATATTGTTGATTGTCATAGTGTTCAACCAATCAGATCTTTAGTTTGACATGTTGGCCGTATTCTTTGACGTGCCAGAGCTACCGAAGTAGTCTACAAGTACGTCAGCAATAACGTGCAGTGTGACTGTTGTGAGAGAACTATCAGAACTTAGTAGTAGTTGTAACAGTTCAAGTTGAAAGATATGTAAGAAGTTAAGACATTGACATGACATTTTTAGTGTTTTGCTTGGTGTAGATTCTTCTTTTTTTTAACCTAGCTTTGTTTTTTAACACTCAATGGCTGAAGGAGGAGAAACGGATTTGGTGGCGGAGTTACTGGCAACGCCTTTCTGGAAAAGGACATTTCAGGGACAAATGGACATCGTAAGAAAGGGTCGACCAACCCCTGGGTTGCCAGGTTGAGCGCAGTCCACCGAAAACATTATATTTCCCACAATTTAAGCTTCTACATTTTCCAAATGCATTAGTATTATTCAAACGTATTGTTCGGTTCGTAAGCCTCGTACCGAATGGTTTAATACGAATATGTGTATTGTTATTATTGGACAGCACTGAAGGCCCAGGTATAAAACACATGGCTCCCCACTTTTTATTTTTACCAGTACTTGGATGTATAAAGTCCAATACTGAAAACTGAATACTGGCATACAACAGCGGGTATCATGTATTGTGATTGTTAGTTCCATCAGACAATAAAAAAAAAACTTGCTTTAATGCATAATTGCATTCACTCATTTTGTGTAACATGGAGCTGCACTGTATACAAACTGACCATGCACAAGAACACCTGTTCCCATGGTAACCACATCTAGAATAGGTACTTTTTCATAATATGAGAACATGTTATCTGATAATTCCCACAGTCCCTCGTGTACAGATCACCACCTGCAGACAACGTATATAACTATAAGTGCAATAAACATGAACATGGTCAAAATGATGGAAAGCACGCTCATAACCCTAAAATGATAAAGAGATATAATGGACGATGAAACATCTCTATCATCCTGAGAATGTTACAAGTATCAACAAGATCAGTTCTATGACGCTCTGTGAGTTAAAGGAGAGAGAGAGCAGCATTGTGCAGCTGGCAGCACCGTAAGCAAACATGGTGCCTTTCATTGAGCTATGAATCATAAGTAGGGGGAAGTTTGCAGACAGAATGTGAATGTGATGGTGTGGATATAGCTCCGGTCATGGCAGACTGTGTGGGAAACACAAAGAGGGGCAGGCCGAGTCACATGGGTCGTCCTGCTCCCAAAGACAGGACTCTCTCTCTCTCTCTCTCTCTCTCTCTCTTTGTCCTTTCAATCTTTCCCTCTCTCCCTGGTAGGCCCACCCTCTCTTCTCCCTCTCTCTCTCACACACACTCTATTTATGCTTTAATGCATTTATACTAGTAAAGTTCGACTTTGTTTCATGCCACTTTATACTCTACTACATGTCATAGGGAAGTGCTGTAGTTTTTACTACATTTATTTGATAACTTGAATTACTATTTTATCTGAATTAAACATGTGCATAAAAACACATGAGGATTAAATATAATGCCTTGTTATAAGTTAAGCGACCAAAAAGCATAGAGTTTTGTAGAGTTGAAACGATTAGTCGTTTAATCAATCAGTTGCTTGGCGGAAATAGTTTTTCATGTAAAGACGTTTCATAATTCCAGCTTCACAAATAGTGTTGTGCACTTTGGGGTTATGGGTAATTATGACTATTTTCACATTTTTAACAAAGCAAACAATCAATCTCTTTATTTATTTGACATGTGTTACTATATTTCTTTAGAAGAAAAAACAACTAGCTGTTCTGTAAACCACATAGACAAAGCAGCAGTACATTATAAGTTAAATTACCAATTGTATTATAAATGTCAGTGGGTTCCTCAATTTTGTATTATCCATCCAGCCTGTAGTTCTAAATGTTAATGAGTTATAAGACAGCTGAAGCGGCCTTGCAAGTGAACTGAACAGAACACAAAGCGGTCTTATTAAAGTCTTATAAATGTATCGATCATTTATACCGCTACAACTAATAGACCCTTTATAAAGCGTGACTTATTAGAAAGTGGTACTGCAAATTACTCTGTCCAGCTGATTACAAGTGACAGTATTCTTCAGCAGCAACCGGTCCCCTCACATACATTAAAGCTCCATGAGACTATAGAGACCCCACACCTCTCAAACAGAAACCAAACAAACTAAAGCATTTCTGAAGCTGTTGGGTAAAAACAAAGTCCTTCTGGTCTCATTGCACCTGTTAAACCACTGGCACTGTTTTCTGAAGCCGACAGGAAAGGGTCTCTAAATAGCTTTCCCATGAGCCTTTGGTCTAAAATAAAATAGAAGGGGCTGGCAGGAGCCGCCCACGGCACTGCTGCGACCCTGTCATGGGAACCGTGCTAAACTGTCTGTGGAGATTTGAGCAGAATAAATGAACCAGCCGTCCCTGAGTATCTCTATTTACATCGCTAATGCAAATGCTCATTTATCTTTAGCAAATAACAAATACGGCAGAAAACGGAGGCTATGTCTATGTGTGTATATTTGTGTGTTTGCATGCGTACCAGTGCTTGCACGCAGGTTCGACACGTGCTTGTGCATGTGGAGATGCCTTGTTGGAATAAGGAATAAGTAAATGACATTAAAAGTGTGAGAGAGAAGAGCCAATAAGAGCTGTGAACAAAAAAGGACATGCTGGCCATTATCACCAAAGTAAACACACGCACACACAGCAACAAAAACATTTACATTTAACACCACACAAAAGACCATTTATTAAAAGAAAACAATAATGCTTCACAACTTACAAAGCTGAAGCATCTCTGAAAACCCAAACAGGCTGTATCCACCAAAGAAAAGTGAGGATTCCAATGAAATGAATCAGGTTTTTGGGGGGCGCTGAAGCAGAATCGGCTTAACTAAAGCACACCAACCAGCGGCGTTCACCTTTCTCTGCTTCATTCTCAGACTGCACTCTATTTTAGGGACCTCTGATGACTCCGTCTTGGCCACATCTCGATTTTTCCACTGTAGAAAAAAGTTATTCATAATCCTCCCAATAACTCAACACTGTTTGTCCAATGTGATAAAGCAAAGGGAGCGTTCACAATCTAAATTTGCATTCTTCAGAAGTGAATGGCTTTGTCAGCTGGAGTAAGACAGTTTGCTTCATCTGCCTCCCCCCGCTGCAGGGAGGCTGTTTACATGGGGACAGCTCAGAGATCCAGAGAGGAGACAACACTCCTGGCTTCTCCCCACAAGAAAGGCCTCCGTGGGTGGGCAGTGTTTCACCCGCTGATGCTCCAAGATCACCCCTGAGACGCACAAGAAGAATAAAACTCTCAGAGGAATTGACAGATTTCGTGCCAAATAGTCCATTTTGACACAACCCCCCTCTCAGCTACATTATCTGGATTTTAGAGCCCGTCACTAAGTTGAAAAATGAACTGAGATGATCCTTAAAATAGCAACAGGAGGTCGCTGACGGAGGAAATCCCCTTCAATCTCGTCTGAGCAGTTTTGGGGAACTTTAGGGTGCAGGTCAAGACCAAGAGACCCGAGGTTAGTGGTGGGGCAACTCATCTGAGGGGTCACGGGTCTGATGGGGCTTCAGATTCTGTACTGCTCTCAGCTAACTGCGCTTAAAGTCAACAAAAACTCAAGATGAAGTGATTCCCAGAGCGTATTCCTTGATATAGAAGCTCAGCCAGGCAGATAACGGTCCACCTTTGAGTGTGATGCACAACTTGTTTTTTGCCGTGTCCTTAGGGTTTGAAGTCCAAAGTTAGTGCTGGGCGGTATGACCAAAAATGTGTATCACGGTATTTTTTAAGATTCTGCCGGTTTCACGGTATATCACAGTTGTCACGGGGTGTGGAGGAGGACTCAAATGCGGACCAGGCAGAGTAGCGGGAAGCAGATAGCTAATGAACAAAATAGGAATCGTTACCAGAACATAACAGGGAGTCCAAGCACAAAACAAGAGATGAGGGGGAAAATTCAGCAGGAACGAGACAGGGCGGGCAGGCAGACGGGGAAACCGGGAATGGGACGAGCAAAAACAGGCGGGTAGACATGAAGATGATCTGGCAAAGAGTGACTGAGAGGCAGGGGTTTATAAAGTGGCTTGAACAGGTGAGGGGAGTTGTGCTGATGAGGAGCGAGCGCTTGATTGGTGATAAGAGGCAGGTGAAGGGAGTGGCTGACAGGTAGAGTCTGACAGGTAGAGTCTGACAGGTAGAGGCTGACAGGTAGAGGCTGACAGGTAGAGGCTGACAGGTAGAGGCTGACAGGTAGAGTCTGACAGGTAGAGGCTGACAGGTAGAGGCTGACAGGTAGAGGCTGACAGGTAGAGGCTGACAGGTAGAGTGTGGAGCTACGCAAAGAACACAGAAGGCAAAGCCTAATTGTGACAACAGTCGTTTTTTTCCTTGACTGTGTTGTTATATAGGTTTATAGTGGCTTACTCTACTGTCAGAAGTACATAGAATATAAAAACATTTTAATGTCATCATGTATAAAGGCTTTGCTTACTATAGGGTGTGCTCGTTTGTTCGTATAATGTTGGGATAGCAGTTTGGCTGAAGTATTTTCGCCCCGACAACATCAACACTTTGCATGCAGAGAGGGTCACCTGCCAGTACAGTGTCTTATCTCCCTGTACAGCCTCGCTCTGACTAAGCTTAACTTCTGCATAACTTTATCTTTCAACAGGAAATTTATGGGCATCAAACTGAAACACTTTGTTCCACACTCAGCCTCCTGTCTCTGTTTTCTCCCATAGCCGAGAGGAGGTACAAGAAGCAGCTCTTTATTCTACCATCTGAACTTCATTACTCTGCCTGTTCATGACCAGGTACATCATGTATCTTACTCTTCTTTGTATATAATTCATGGCTCACAAAGTCAGGCTTGAACCAAGACATACATACATATTTTTCCCTGAAGAAGAATGTTCCATAGCTATGTCTCAGAATGGGTTCTGTATTAGCCCCCAACTGTTAAACATTGAGAAACCACTTGCATTTTATATCCCCACAGGACACCAATCAATCCCATTTACAAACGTGTACATTATACTCCTCCAAGCTCAATGAGATACAAAAAAGGTATCTACCTATCCATCAATCCCCACAGCAATGTAAAGGGTGTGCACACTTTCCCATAATAAGGGGAGAAAGTTGGGACATAGCAAGTTTTCCCTTTAAGTATTAATAAATGAGATATAGTAAACAGTTATAATGTTCTTAATGTTTGGACATGATTTATTCTGTATGTGAAAGAAGCAGTTGAAGCTTCCATATATGGAGTTTATAACTCCATATATGGCATATAAGGCAATTACATAGGCAAATCTTTACCCTTCAATAGAAAGGTAAAGATTGGTAAATCATACTCTCAATCCATCACCTACCACTCACCCATTTCTTTGATCCCTTCGACCCATTCTTCTATGATTCCCTCTGGAAATACTGTGCACATGCGCATCACTGACAGCACAGCCGTCCTCTCCATCATAGGTCAAGCAATTTACCCAGAGCAGAGGAATTAAAGAAAGTAGAGATACCTTCAGATGATAATCCTCTCTAAGATTCGGAGATGCTGTGATCTCATGACATGCACTGGCCGTTTTTCAAAATGTGCTATTTGAAAGAATCTCCTGATCTAGCTGCATGGCTTGGTACATAGCTTTGAGAGCAGCAGTGTGACCTCAGTTTGACCTCTGTGTTCACCTTTGACCCTGAGGAAGTTGTAAACTGAGTAATTTGCTGTCAGTAAAAGGCAATAACTGTTCTGAGGTCATGAAACGATGCTGGTGTAAGATCCAAAGTGCCTCTAAAGTGAAAACATCACAGTGTCATGGGATGAGGTAGGATTGGGTGGTCGTACAGGGCGCGTCGAGTGAAGGGACCTCTGATGACTCCGGCTTGCTGCTTATCTGTGAGGCTTCTTTCCAGGAAAATATTTTAAAAACGGCAACATGAAATACATGAACAGAAACCAGAGGGATGTTTGAGTGACACTAGTTTCATGTTGCAGGTCTCCTGACACACGGGGCTGTTTGGAAATAAGCTCCACGCTGCCGAGAGTTGACAGTAAAAAGAACCGGCGAGCCTCCCTGTGACAGGCTGTAATAAATGTCACAATCTTGAACTGTTTCTCATACAGACAAAAGGCACACCATCGAGCAGGTAACGCAACCAGCAGGTCTGCAACATTGACATGTACAATGCTATTTAGGGAGGGAATTTTTATGGGGTGGAAAAAAGTACAAAGTCACTTTTCATGAGGACTAGTAATGTTTAAATCCCTGCAAACTAGCCATAAAAACATCAATATGAGATGTTACAAGAGTGTCTCATATAGTGTTATATTATATTTCACATGGGACAGAATGTAAAAACGAATTGCTCTGGTACCTTCAGTGGTCACTAGGGGACAACAAGATAACCTGTGGGTTATAGAGATGTTTCCAGTGAGAGTCAGGGTTTTATTTAAATATAAAATGAGAGCATTTTAAAGCTCAAGATGGAGCAACTGAAAGCTGACAGGTACTTAAATCAGTTACAGCTCACATTGTACAAAACCAAACAACATTTGACCAGCGACAGACTTTTGAGTCTGGCAAAAGCATCTGCTGGAAAATCTGATACATCTTGGATGACACAGTAAATATTAAGTGTATGGCATGATCGTCCATACACCTTTTAAAAGAAGATGTTGCTCATATCTTAAATTAGCAACTTATTTTTACTACATTTTGATGTCTGAACAAAGAGTAGAATTATCAGCCATTTATTATACAGCCTAGAAATCACATCTGTCTCAAACTAATGGTTGCCCCTGGCACAGCATAGTGAGCAAAGCTTTTTGGACGGCTCTGCCGGGATACTTCACAACATCATTCACAAATCATTTAAAACAGAGGGGTGATGCACTAAGTGGGTAGCTGGCCCATTGTGCCTGTCTGACTTGATTCTAATTCATTCAAAGTTAAAGTACGTTCGTCTTCATCTCGTCTCAGCACTCTGTTTGAATCCAAGAGACTTTCCCCCTGGGCTGTGTTCACGGGGCTGCGTTGGGATGGGGCGAGATGATCAGATATGAGGAGATCCAGTTTGAACAATACACACATTCATCTTAAGGTTTATAAGATGCCAAAACACAACACAGTAACATTCTATGAAGCTATTTCTGTGATAATCATTTCATCCTCCGTCTCACCAGTCGAGAGCTAAACAGTAGATACAGCTTTAATGTTACAAAGTGATCTACTATGAATGAGTGCTTGTGTTATTGACCATCACAGAGCGTTGTAGGTGATGCATTGTGCCCATCGTTCAGATGTAGCGCTCTCTCTCTTTTTAATGCAGTATTTTGTAGGTCTGAGGGAGGCTATAGCAGTTATTGGATTTGTAGACGCATAATCTAAATAAATAAACTAAAATGTGTCTCTGTGTCTGTGTGTGTGTCTGTCCTTCGATTTTCTCAATCACATCTGATCAACTTCACAAGAAAGCCCAAGAAAGTGCAGTGTTAGGGCACTAATATGAGAATAATGGGGTTTTTTTCAAAGCAAGACAAACGTTACACAAACATTAGTTACACTTATTAGTGCTCTTATAAAATGTTGGCAGCAGAATTCAGAAAAAAAAGATTTCCAAAATTTCCAACACTGCAACAGCATTAATGCTTGGCAGCTTACCTTCCGTAGACCTCTTCATGTAAATAACACATTTACTCGAGCATTGCTAAGTGATGCAACTTAGTCATGGCAGGTGTGTTGTTGAGGACCCAAGGAAGCACAGCAACACAATCAACCCCTTCTGATCAGGCACGTCTTGAACGCTAGTACTAGTAATATAAATGTACTGAAATAAAATTGTTCCCATGTCAATAATTCACATCTAAGACACACAGCTATTACACAAATGGGAGGCTGACAGAAATCCTACCTGTTCACTGGTTGTCACTTGGCATTCCTGTTTTAAGCCACAGCCTGGTGTCCTCCACCTGTTAAAGAGATATGATTATAATGACATGATAAACACTCAGCACACCTGTAACCTAATATTAGGTACACCTGTAATCTAATGCAATCCAATACAGATGTTCAGTCATGAGGTCGACCTTTATGATGCCTATAATGGTTTATGATGCCTCAGTTCTTGTTGCTACCATCATAGAGGTGTTTATTAATTTACACGTTGAAGCATTGAAGTCATGCTGTTAGTGATGTTGGTGTACTGGATTGCATTATATTGAGAGATGCATTGATGATTTTGTCCTTTGTGTAAAAAGGAAGGACGAACAAAAAATACCTCAATATAATATAGTCCAGTACAGCTGTACCTTCAAAGGTGCTATGTATGTACAAGATAGGGAGCATTTCTATTGCCTCTGTATATTTGTATTCTATCAATATTAACTTCATTTAGAACAATCAGGAGGTGCTACATTACAATTTCTAGTAGGAATATTGATTTTGCATTCCTCAAAAAATATAAACAGATGAAAAACATGTAAACCTATTAGAAATGATTTAAAATCAACAGGTATTTGGACAGTTATTAAAATGTATTAACGTACAATGCACACAATTAATATGCTCTCCTCAATCCACAAGACTCCATTGTTAAACATAATAATTTGACCTCATTGATTGTAAAACACACTTCATTCAAACTCGACCGAAACTTTATAAAACTCATCAAACATGTCTTGGTTAGTCGTTCCACTGTTCCAACAATGAGGAACTCTGGTTTTGTTTGTCAGACATTACTCCATACATAGATAGTAGCTCTTTGCTACGATATGAATGCTGCAGATCTCACCTTTAACTATGACCTCAGTACTAAACACATGAATGTATAAGCATTCCAAAACAAACCTGAACTTTGGAAACTTGGTAAAGTAGAATTTATGGTAGAGCCATTTTGTTGTATTGAAAAGCTAAGATAGCACAGTGGTACCTAATAAAGTGGCCACTGAGTGTGTTTAATAATTAAAACCACCGCCCAACTGCCGGGAGGAGAGGTAGGAGAGCCGAGATGGAAGCTAAGCTAACCCAGCTAGGATCTGAGGCTACTCCACTACCCAGCATGCTCCTCGCTGTCTGATGCCCGGTCGCAGAAAAATAAGATGGATGAAAGCAGCAGGAGGTCAGAGACAGTTGAGCCCACATCTTCACAGAGACCTGGATCCATCGTTCATCCGGATCAAGCTGAACTTGACAGGTGGACATCATGACAGAGAGCAGGACTCTGGTGGACCAGAGGATTCTGTGTTCATATCATGATGCTTGATGCTCAAACAGTCAGTTGATGGACAATGTTTTCCTCATGTTGAGTTTTTAATGTGAAGATGTCGGCCATATTATCTGCCCAGAGAATAGCTTTTGTTACTGCTGTTCACATTCCATATGATGCAAATTCAAAAAATGCACTACAGGAACGTACTACTGTTTTCATGTGTTTGTTGTGTTGAAAATAGACTACAACTGCATTTCATTGTGCATTCCTGTGTTGCATAATGACAATAAATGATTCTTGAATCCTTGAATCAGCATCAACAACTTCATCCTCAACCTCATCTCTCATCATCAACATCACTGTTCTCCATCAGAAGTGTTGGATGGGGATTTGAAAAAGGCCTGCATGTGTTTATGTTCTGCCTTTGATTGACAGAGCATCAAAGCACAACCCCTGAAAGCTCCAACTATCCCAGCGGATCATGATGCTTGGCGGGGCAACAAACTGCCAAGTAAACATGCATGTAATCAAGCAGCCAATAAATACACCAGACTAGCATGACAAGAATGTTCACACAGTTAATGTGGATCCCACAGAGTGCCAACAGTTCTGCCAGTCCCAGTGGGCTCTGAGAGAGGGTACAATAGGGAAATGGCCGTGTTCCAGTTAATTGAAGAAGTCTTGATTTCTGCACTCAGAGCCAAAACCCTGAGCTTATTACACAACCATGTGGATCCAACGTCTGAAGCCGGAGCAGAGTGATATCACACAATCAAAGAGAGGAAACAAAAGAAGGTCCTGCCAGCTAGAGTTCAGCTTGTTTGCAGAGGCATGAACTTAATTTCTTGAGGGCTTTGCAAGCCATCTGATTTTACTATCTTGCACAAGCAAACACACACACACTCTCAACATGCATATTATTTTATGTCTCTTGGAAGACTGAACAAGAGGTCAACAGATATGGATCCTTCAAAAAGCCGAGAGACTGAGATGAATTAAGGTCAGCTGTATTTTGGTTTCATATTAAATCACCCGATTGGGTGGCACAATAATAACCTGCATTTCATGACTTACTTCATTAAGTTGCTGAATCACTGCAGAAACAAGGCTCGCTTGCACAGTTTAATAAATCCTGTAAACATAATACTTTCCCATGTGATAAGAGGACTACAAAACCTTTCCAAGGAAATGACGCTGACATGAAGTCATGCCATTCCTCTCAGCTACTCTAATGACAGCATCAAGTATTCAGTAAGAGCAAACAGCCAACAACAACAGCAATAACCTCTATTTTCATGATCTCTTTAGACTGATGAGTATAAGTATTGAGAGCATCTTTTGTAACCTGAGAAGGAAATCATTCTTCAGCTTTACTATCAATACTCCCAACAGAGAGTATATAGTGCCACAGAATCTATTTTCAAAGGACTGATCCCTTAAGCGAAGGATTTGGTTTAACATCTGTTTCAAGACACAAACAACCAGGCCGTAACCCAGTGGAAGAATTCACAGCCTCTTCCATGTCCATTCATCCAGACCAGTGCCCATTCTTGACGGTTTTACTTTGGTCTTTTTCAGCCCAGTTATTTTGATCTGTGTATGCAGGCTGCTCAAGGCAGAGTTACCTTGAGAGGATTCAAAGTAAGAGATCCCAAGACTGTTATTACATTCACACCGTGTACCTAAACAACACAAGTCTCCCATTACATCGGAACAGTCTTTATTCTGCTACTTTTGCCCTGAGGATTTCTGTAAGTTTCTCATATGCATATGCTGATGTGCGGTTTGTGGGTGCAGTCAAGTCATTATTCCTCCTCCTTTCAGTGTGGTGAATGTCTGTAGTCCTAGACTCTTGGTCTAATGGTCTAATATAAACTATGATCCCTGACAAAGCTGCATTATCGATAACATTTGAATGGAAAGATAATTTCTCCCAGATTCCGTTTGTTTTTGACGTGTGACAAATACGTTTCTAACATAGTCTACAGAAGTCCATATAGGAGGTCATTGTTGTTGCATTCTTGTTTTGTTTTGTCCCAAATTACTACAATAGCAAACATGTTTAAAACTGAGAATGGAGTTTAGTTGTATGAGGATTCATTTTGTAGGAGACAGGGTTGCATCAGCAGGTGGAGTTTGAGAAGAGAACCCAAATGCAGACACTGAACCAGAGCAGGTGGATTTAAAGGACTTTACCTGATCAATTAATAGGGTTACATATAGGCAACTAGAAGGTAGATTGAACAGCCAAAGAAATCCTGCCTTACTGGCTGCAGGATCAGGTCTGGGCAGGATACTCTGAGGGCATCTAGTGGACAGGTGTGGAATGACAATATCTGGAAATGTTCTGGTGGTAATAAGGTAGCGAGGCAGAGAGGGAGGGAAGGGTGTCATCATAACGCATGAATTCTACTGCTGTTATTGGCCTTTTATACTGAGCAATAAAAACAGGTTGGTCCATTCATGTCATATACTATTTAACTAAAAGACTAACGTTCAAATTAAGGTCAGATCAAGGCCATGATATTAGTCATCAAAGGTAAATGAGCACAGTAGCTCTTTTAAAAAGACACACCATGACGCGGGGCAAAAGCTATTCTTCCCTGTCATTCTCTCCAATGACACTTTGAGGAAACATGTAACTTCCTCATCACGGTTCACAACCAGTGTCACAAAAGTGCTGCTCAATTACCAGTGTTAGTGGCAGGGGAAGAGACCAACCATGAAGGCAACCACAAAAGATCCAGGTAGCATTCAACAGGAAACATCACCTCGGCCAATTACCCATGAGCTCATATGTTGCCAAAACAGCCATTAATCCGAGTGGTGAGCACACGGAGGACTAGTGCAGTGTCCAAAGCCTCCGCCAAGGGTGAGAGGACTCACAAGGCCAAAGACAAAGGAGGTGTGTGATATGGCCAACAGATGAATCGATCATCTAATGATGTTTGTCCATATATATGTGACTTAACAGTGCAGACCTAAAACAAAATAAGATGTGTAATATGTATCCATACCTTATCAGAATAAGGTATGAAAGAGCATCCAACCATACATACTTCCAGATTCACAGCCTCGCCCAACCTGGAATTTATTAAAATAACTTTCATTACTTTGAGAGACTTTCCAGAAACCTTCACCACTGTATTTCCCTGAACTGTTGTCCTATTAAAACCCAAATAATACAAACCAGTTACCAGAAGAGAGCATGTCATGTCGCAAGCTTAGTAAAGGTACGAGTAAGATGATGAATGATGAAAGCATATACATATTAAAATGACCAGTTTACACTAATGAAACCAAACTCCATACCACACTTCAGTAGATGGAGCACAGGAAAAATGACAACAAATCTCTTGGGAACCATGTGTCATGTCATCTTAAAGGTCAACTGGGGAACTGGCTGAGCAGATATCATGTCTAGCTAGAGACCATCTTGTGGTGCATCACACCAGCCACAACACCAATTCAATGCAGGGGTGTGTTCATTTGATCTCAGCTACACATCTGTAAAGGCTCTTTACTTTATATTACACAGTTGTGACGCTATCGCAGTGACACAATCTGTTCACAGACAAGCAGCAACCTCAGGTGCTGAGAAATGAAGACAACAGTGAAGTGCCAAAAACTGCAGTTCCTCAAATGGCAATTTGAGGCTGAATCCTAAAGCCAGTCAATCCCCTCAGACCTCCATGATAAAATGAGGCGGCCTACTCTGGGTCTGAAGAGTGAAGCTAATGAAGAAGTGCCTTAAACATGCATTCTCGCTAGTGTCCACCAGGGGGCGACTCCTCTGGTTGTATAGAAGTCTATGAGAAAATGACTTTACTTCTCTCTTGATTTATTACCTCAGTAAACATTGTAAACATGAGTTTATGATCTCAATCTCTAGTTTCAAGTCTTCAATACAGCATGATGTTCATTTAGTAAATGATGGTCCATTTAGAGTCAAACAGACCATAAAGCAGGGGATGCTTTAGGGCGGGCTTCCTGTGATTGACAGGTTGCTACCAGAGTGGCGTCCCTACGCCACTCCTCTGCAGTTCATATATGGTCACTTCTGTTCACTAGTTGCAAAAAAAACAATAGATGATTAAACGACAACTAAGTAAACTTGTTATATAAAGTCTGTGGTTAAGATGCCCAACTTTACACCAGAAATAAACATGTTATATCTTGGGACAAAAACAGTTTTTGGTCTCCTTAGCTAATATCCCCATTCATGACACCTGTATGGTGGTCCTGTAATGTCTCAGAGGCTCAGGTCAGGGCAAAGGTCGCAGGTGCACTGTGGGTCAGAAAACAGAATGGTCTCTTTTGCTAATTAGGGCCCGAGCAACCGACAACGTCGGGCCAGCGAATGCTAATGCTCACAGTGCTACCTGCTGGCGAAAGATAATCTGCGTTTTCTGACAAACACCATCCGAATTACCTGACTTGTACACGATGTGGTTTACACTTGATATGATGCAACATAATGCATATTCGCGCGTCTTCTGTAGACAAGAAGTGGTGAACTATTTGCAAAGAATAATTTCCAGCAACAGGCGGTCCACACAGGATATAAACCGTCAGGCTAGCGGCTTCGCTGTCTGACGGTCACGGACGTTCTCGGCCGCGCAGAACGGAGTCCCGCCGGCACCCCGACGTGCTGGAGGATGCGAGGGCCCGTTCATTGCTGCTCGCAGCTTTAATTTCTCCTTTTAAATGTAACATGAATATAAAATGTTAAGGTCAAAAGTATTTATAAAACACATTTAAAAAAACAAGGTTGTGCTGAAATGCTAAACAGGATCGAAGTACCAAAATACAAGAATATAATAGTAAATAACAAATTAAGAGTATTAGACAAAACAATGAATATAATAATAAAATGATTGTGGCACAATAGAAGATGAAGCCAAGGTGTCAAGCTCTTGAATTGAATGCCAACAAGAAAAGGTTGGTGTTTAGCAGTGACTTAGGTTTCAAGGGTCTGAGCAGCTCTTATATGAATATGTAATCTGTTCCTGAGATTACGAGCAGCCAACGCAAAGGCGTGGTCGCCTGGATTTAGACGTCCAAGAAGCTCTGGTTGGTCAACCTCAGTGCTCTATGATGATGTAAAAGTCATGTTGGATAACGTGGCACCACCTTAAAACAAGCAAAAAAATCTTAAAATAAATCCTAAAACAGAGAGGAAGCCAGTGGAGGGAGGCCAATGCTGGTGTTCTATGATCACGCTTTCTTTTCTCGGTTAAAAGACGAGAAAAGTTGTAAGACTTGCAGTAGTCTAACCGAGAGGTAATAAAAGCATGACAAAATGTAACAAAAATATATAAAATAATGTACACAAGAGGGTTTAAATAAGTTATATTCAAATAAAATGATTTTTGAAACACTTTTTAAAATGAGACACTGAAGAACTGAAAAAAGATAAAAGCTGCATAGAGCAGCAAAAAAGTGTCCCTTTCAGTCATTTGATTTAAATGACAGATAAATGCAGTTCAACATGGAGCATACAATAAGTGACTGAACTGTACTGTACTGAGAGAGAGAAACTTGAAATCAAGATAAGATTACACGTTATTATTTCATTAGCATTCATTACTACATCAGATACTATAGCATGCTTAGGATTCATAGGAGCTGCACTGTAGTTGTCGAACATTCTCAATTGTTTCTGTTATGTGTGCTTATTTTATAGCAAGTCAAACATAGCAGCACATACTTCATACTTTAGTCTTTCAGAAAGCAAGCAAAATATGCAGTAGATATTTTACTTGTCACAGCAGATGCAACAATATTAATGTCAATGTTCTGCCAATATTAATGTAATAACTAGTGCTGGGCAACAATTAACATTTTTTATTGCGATTAATCGCATGATTTTTTTGCGATTAATCGCATTTTTATGTGCAAAATTCAATAATTCTTCAAAAGTAGTGTATTGCGCACTTTTATTTTAAAAGTACTGCTATATGAACAAAAGGGCAATCACATTTGGGTTGCAAACACAACCTTTCGTACCCGAGCGAGCCCCATTTGGGGTTCAGAGCGAGACATTTAATCGAAGAGAGCGTTGTAGAAATCAAAGTTCATAAAGAAATTTAAAAAAAGATTTTTTTTTTTTTTTTTTAAAGTCTCAGCAACTTAATCATGTAAAACCATTTTACACACTGCAAACACCATTATAAACTATTATACTAACCAACTAAGAAGCTCCGCCACAATATCATGTATTTTACGCTGCCACCGGCGATCTAAGAACTCGGAAAATGCTTCCGAAATGCGGCCATTGCATCCACCCCGGACAAATAACACATCAGGAAGCATGCGCGGTTCACACAGATTCCAGCGATAACGTGAAAGCATTCAAAAGTTACATCGAAGAAGCCACCACAAAGCATAACGCCAACACTGCCAATATTAGAACTGCACCATACCTTGAGACGGTTTTCAGGGCGAAAACGGAGAAATCCGAAATAAATCCATATGAGAGATCTGTTCTTTAGCTCACTGTGAGTGTCTGGAACCTAAAATGGCGATTTTCCATTCATCTGAGCCGAAACGGTGGTCAACATGCCGGCCGGCGAATCATATAGGGGCTTGGGGCTTGGGGCTTGGGGGCTGATCGCGGCACGGTTTTGGAGTTTTAGTGGCTGAGAATTCTGACAAATCACTTCATGGAACATACGGGTGTGTTCGAAATATTATCCGGTTCGAAAGAGTGGTCACATGCTAAGATCCGCCCACCATAGGCTTATCAAGGGCTCCATACACACAGACAGAGACGAGGAAATTGCATGGAGGAGAGATATGATGACCCCCAGAGAGGTCAAAATGGCTCAAACAGATGCCAAACAGCTCTGTTATGATAGATTGTACAATATGAGTGATACACAAAGTGAAATATATAGTTATATAGTATATAAAAGTACAATGGAACAGCTGCAACTCCTGGTTCGAAAATGAGAATTTGGCATGTTTTTTCGTACATAAACTTCTATAACTGGGGTTTGCTTCACTTTATTTACACCAAATCTTTTTGTGAGGCACCTGCACCGTTTTTGCTATGACTTGGGAATGTTTTTAGGCTAGCCAGGGCCTCATTAAAAAGATTACAGTGCTTTTTCTTCAGGCGAACCTGGGAATGTTCCCTGTTTGCTGTGTTCTGTCTTCAGCTACTATTAACCAGTAACATATACACAATATTTACTCATCTCATCAAATCTCACAATTCCTAGTATTATCAAACCATCAACATTTTTAAATTAGACCTTGTAGTTACAGAATTATAGTCTCTTTAGTATGGGTTACAATTTTCAAGAAGAGGCCTAAAAAAAGGCTTAGGGTTCAAGCAGTTTTCAACAAATAAAGTTATTTTTAACAGCAGTATTCCCTTTACACAGTAGCAGTTAAAATACAGTTAGCATTCTGATAATAGATATTCAGCCGGTGTTCACAACTTTATCTTCATGTGTGTAAGAGATGCAATTTGAAACATACTTCTTGAAAACTACGAACCTATCTACGTCATGTTTTTTTCTTTTTTTTACGTTTGTTAAATTCTCAATAGCGATAACTAGATGATATACTTATTATACATATTACAAACAAAAACACTTTAAAAACTCTAAAAAAATGATATGAATAATTTATTTTTTGCTTTTTTTGGTATTTTGGTCAGACACATATGCAACGCTGATTACCGTAATATGTGTGGTATTTGTTATAAATGTACGTTGGTACATAGAGGGTGATAAGAAGCTGTACCTGGAGGGACTTAGGACCCAGGGGAATGTAGGTAAAGGAAACAGGAAGAGACAACACTCAAACAGCTGTTCACTGTCAGCTCGGTTCTTGTAATACAGAGAAAACTGCTTTAACGCACGATAAAATAATTATCAGCGTTAATGAATGAATGCGTTAATGTGTTAACTTGCCCAGCACTAGTAACAACATTAACAATGACTCTCTTCCATTGAAGGAAGACTTGTCAGTTGAACAGCATGCACACAATTAGGGCCCTGAAACCGACACACCTGAGAGGACTGCAGCCCTCATTAATTAATGTAATTAATGTCAACAGAGGCCTCGGCCTCTGAGTCTCAATTTAGCAACAACGTAGTTTTCCAGATTGAAGATCTAAAAATAGAGGCTGTGGTACACTAAAATAATCTGAAAAAAAGCCCTCTGGATAACTCATGAATATCTCATGACCTTTTGTACACTCATCTGTACTTTTTTTATTACTTATCAGCAAATGTTAACATGCTAACACCGTAAACTAAGATGGCTAATATTGTAAATATTATGTGCCAAATTAGCATGTTAACACATTACATGTGATCATGTAAGCTTGTTAACGATAGCTCAATGCGCTGCCGCTGCCATGCGGCGACCAGTAGCTCCCATGAATTTCATTACCTTTTTTGTCTTAATTTTATGTTTCTTTGTGTTTATTACTGGAGCAGTTATGGCATATGACAGAATACACTCAACATCAGAAAAGGTGCAGTGGCCCTTGAGACGATCACTGCCCACAGCCAACCACCCACCCAGAGCTGCCGGACCAAATGCCACCGAACTGCCGCTGGGAGGAGAGGGAGCAGAGACGAGATGGAAGCTACGCTTAACCAGCTAGAACCTGAGGCTACTCACTACCCAGCCTACTGCTGGCTGTCTGATGCCCGGTTGCGCAAAAAAAAGATGGGATGAGGTCAGTGACTGTTGAGCCCACATCTTCACAGAGACCTGGATCCATCATGGTCCAGGATCAAGCTGCACTGACAGGCAAATAGCAGGACAGAGAGCAGTACTCCGGTGGGACCAGATGTTTTGTGTTGTTTGTCATGTGTTTGTTGTGTTGAAAATGGGCTACAACTGTATTTCGTTGTGCATCCCTGTGTTGCATAATGACAATAAATTATCCTTGAACCCTTGAATCCTCGCAGCACCACCACTGGGCCTATACTACCTCACAGACGTCCTGCTTAGCCTGTAAAAGGAGGCGGGTGGGGGGTTTCCGTGCACTTCTCGTTGTTTACGGTCCGATTAGAGATGCGAGACTGGAGTTGAAGATGTGTAAAACCAGATTGTTTTACAAGTAGGCAGTTTACAAGCTCATTTTAAGATGATAAAAGCTAAATCACTGTTAAACAATAGCTGGTGGGCTCCCAGTTTGCATTTTGGCCAATGCCTTCTGCCTCTTTTGCTGTCCACATGAACTGTTTACCTACATTCAACCAAAACCTGCTAGAAACTGATTTTTCAAGAGAGTGATATAGAGAGGACATTTACATTCTGTAGGCCAACACAGAAAGTTAGCATTGCACTGGTTCCCTTAACAAAAAGCCAAATGGAATTTTCTGTTGGATTTAGGATTATTGCATAAAATAAGCTCTGTGGCAAAAAAACGTTCATGATACGTACACGTTTTGTCAAATTCATAATCTTCACAATTGAACACCACTTTTATGACTGAGAGGACGCATTCATTGCATCAAGTCCTTTACTGCCGATCTCAGTTATTAGTTAATTATCTGGATCTCCCTGTGACAGCGAGCCAAACCACAGCAATTTAGATGTTCTAAACTGTGGCTAAGCAGGGCCACAAGCAGAAAAACCCTCTTAACATGTTCAAATCATACCTTTCATTAAACAAAGTTCAATAGCTGGTTTACATCAGCCCGCGGTGTCACCAAACAAACAGCACCAGCACACTGTTGGTTTGCTAGAGAAGCAGATACATGTTTGTTTACTCTGAGCAGGTCATTGGTGTGGAATGCAAGCTGTTTAGTGCAAGATGCTACTGCTGATATTTGGTTTGCGTATGTGTGTGTGACCATGATACGAACACGAGCAGTATGTGATTGGCTGCATATGTATGTGTATACATTGTTGCTTGGGCCAAACAGTATTTACAGCAAACATGTGTAAGCACTTGAGGGCCACTGTATGTAAACTCTGTATGAAAACCAAGTTAGCATAGTAAATATAAAATGGTGAAATGTTTATGCAAATGTAATTAGCAAACTAATGGGATTTCACATCAACAAATATTGATTGAGAACATCTGCTTGATGTGTGAGATCAGTACATTCTTCGGGAAAGGTTGCATTACAACACCCAAAGTCTAATCAGGCACAGTAAGCGATGTTCTGCCAAGTCAGAACGCAAAAAAAATGTTTTAGAAAATATTAGCTTGTCACTGTCTTTTCAGAGAAACTCTAAATCTGATTAATGAGATCAGTGATGTCTAAACTCAGGTTCACTCACTATCCAATTAAAACCCATTCCATAACTACTGCATTGTAAACATTTATATATATTTGCAGCCTATGTGATAGTGGTCCATGCAGTCCCTTAACTGTGGCCAGATGGCTGGGCACATTCCTATGACGGTACATTTTAAACAATTACAAGTACAAGTGCATTAGGCTGGAAAGCCAATATCATCATATTGATCTACTCTCATGTTAAAGCAAGTCATAGCCATTTAATCATTATGCCAAATATGCTTTTAGAGATTGTTAAAGCAGAATCACAGTCTGGTTAACTCAAAGACCCTGCAAAGGGATAACAGACACGTTTAAAGAAGGAAACATTGTTGGATCAAAAAGATGAATCCATTCTGGGACTGGAACCGATCCCAGTGAAGGCAGGGATCACCCTGAACAGGTCTCTAGACTGTCGCAGGGCTGACACATAGAGACAGACAACCGTTCCCCGCCAATTTAGATAATTTAACCTGGGGGAGAACATGCAAGCTCCACCCAGAAGGGAACCCGGGACCCTCCTCCTGTGAAGTGACAGTGCTAGTCATTCCAACACCGTATGCATATACAGTAAATGGCTATTTGCTAAAACATACCAAAAAAGCCATCAATAAATAGTGTCAAACATGGGGTTTGATATAATAACAATCTTAAGGATTATGACTTCAAGGCAAAAAGGAGAAAAATGTGTACATATCCTCACAATGTTTCATCTTGTTACGTCATTGAAATATTCCGAATAGTTGGAGTAACTGTCTGTAGGATGTGTTGACTGATCGACCATCCAACACCATTGGAGCACAGGCTTCTTTACACTGTGTCAGCTTGATATTTTATGTCAAACTGCTGGATTCTGACAACAAAAGTAGAAAATAAAAACTAATGAAGTCTTGAGACAAATAGTGTCTGTTCTTTGTTATTGTGATTGATTGGAGAGTAAATGTAGTGGACCGTATTGATCTTTTCATACAAACTGCAGGCTCACCCAATCTGCTTCCTAAACCAAACAGGATCCTGTCATCTAGTGCGCAACATTATTCACATCTGAGCCTTTGAAGTCCAAGCGAACCAGCAGCAGATGCTTTGCACAGGTATGAATGAGAAGGTCATGGAAAGATGGGCACTCAATGTAAGGTTAAAGAGACTAGAAAGCATCTCGGTCTGATTACGTCTCATGAAGTCAATCCCTTAAAACCATGTCACAGACCCACCAAAGTATTAGACAGATTCCGCCTCAAGAATTCATAATGACATCTTAAAACCATTTGTGCGCAGCAGCAGAATAAACTCATTCAACTTTGCAAAGGTGTTAACCTGTCAGATCTGTAGCAAACTCTATCTCCGGTCTTTTTGATGCCTCGTTCCAATTTTTTTATTTGGTACATCCAAATCTGACCTTTTCTATTGAAGGCTAGTGCCCATATTAGGAACTATTGCTCATCCTAGGTGTAATTTGAGCTTTAATTACATGCTTTGACAGAGAAAAGAGTAGAAACAAAAACATGTGTAGCGTGTAGGATAAGCTGAAAAAACTGAAGACATACCTGTGTTGTTGCAGAAGCTTAGCTCAAATCTGTGCAGATTACCTCTAGTTTGATATCATTACTCTCCCTCACTTTCCTGTTGTCGAATCCCTAGATGTCCGTCCAGTCTGCAGTCTTCTTGTTTCTTTGCTTTAGCCGCCCTGCTGTTCATCATGGGGATCATCCTGATGTTTGTACTTGACTAGGCAGGTGGCAGTCTCTCGTCTATACGCTCCATGTGTTGGTTCGTACGAGACATATAAAGCAAATGTGCTGACTCAGTAAGAGATCTAAAGGCCTCCTCTCTTTCAAAAGCCTTGTGGCTATTACACAGTACAGTAATGCTACTGTGTGACTCCATTCTGCCAACATGCCAAAAGCACTCCCTGCTTTACATGGGACAATGCAATTCATTTCACTTTGAATTTACAATATGTACAGAAGGTGGAAGAGAGATGTGGCTATTAGCACATGCATATACTCTTACAGCCTGGACTTTACATAACAGATGAACGAACTTGACAGCAGCTCTCACAATACCATGTAAAGTAACAAAAGCACAACTGCAGGATCAAAACAGATGTTTTACATCTGGACGGACTTCTGCATAATCTAAACACATTACTTATTATTGCAATTACTCGTGTCTTACTATGTAATTAGACATCATAGGAAACCCATAGGCTGCTTTTCAGCAACCCAAATTATGTAGCATGTGTCTGCCAATTCAGTTTACTGGAACTCTAATTGGACACATGTGTAAGATGGTTCCAAGTGCTAATTCATGTGCAAACTAGTAACATGCAGCCAGTCTGGGTGGCATTCAGCTGAATGAACAGTCAATGAAAGGTGAAATACATAACCACAGGCTAACTAATATGGTTATGCTCTTTAATGGTAAGCTTACCTCTGGTGGTTTCTAACCATGCACATGCGTTTGGTTTTATTTCTCTACGTTTAGACATACTTGTCTCTTTGATAGTGAATGGAACGTTTTTTTCGGTCAACTAGGTAAGTGAGAAACTACATTTACCTTTTTTTAAATATTATTTGTGTGTTAACTATGTGCATACCAGTTTGTACACCTTTTATGTCACACTGTTTGGCTTCATGATATTTTTCTGATAAAATGATTTGGACCAACATAAAATTCACATATAGTTTTTGCATGCGGTGTATTATTTAGTATCACGTCACAGTCATCACAATACTGACTACAGTCCATTACCCATATATCAGTAGCACTGTTAGCATGTCCCTAAACATACTGAAACAGCAGTCAGGTTGTGCTCATTCAATATACAGCCTACAGTGAAGCCCGCACTACAGACTAATGCACAGGACATCAACACATGTGAGTGTTGAGTGAATATGAGTGTGTCTTGAGGGAAACCAAAGAGAGTGTTATCAGAGGGAGATAACAGGAAACACTATAGAGCAGCTGATTCATCGTAGGTTGAAATACAATCCTTAATGTAAGGGCACTGATCAAAATCGACAGTGAAATAAAGAAGATGCTATAATTAGCAGGTTAATTAGTAGGTTGAGATGACCGACAGGCTGTGGACTAAAGTGGTACAGCCCTTTAATGCCAGGTCATCCAATAGACAGTGATTATGAAAACCAGTTCAGAGAAGAGAGCTCTTTGAAATACGAGCACAGCACTCAACCTAAGCCCTAACGAATGACAATATAACCAGTCTATTTAAATGATTTGTGTCTTTCCATTTGAATGATCTGGCTCCTAGTGAAACTGGACACTGTGACTGCTGCCTGCTTTTATCTACAGTAGGTCTCAACATGAGAGGAGAGAAGAACCAACCTTACACAGCTAGAGGCTGTTTCTTAGATATATCTTCAATATACAAACTTCTCATGAATCAACTGAAAGACAATAGAGCTAAATCAAGTGTCTCCCAGGTCTCCTCTGGATTTGAGAAGAGAAACATGAAGCATAACATTATTGTTACTTCATCTCAGAGGAATGCACACTAAATCAAGAAGACCAACCCTAGAGAGTGGTCCGGCCATTAGGAGTCCACACTGAGACACACACATACTATAAAGCTAGGACACACTAACAATAAATAAATACATGACACAACAGGAAAGAAATAGATGAAAAATAGAAAGTGATGAGGTCAAACAACAAAGCATTGTTCCTACTTTAAGACTCATTAGTATGCAATTCAGTTTTGTAAGGCATAGATAGTCCTCACTTTAGATGAGGTCACACAAAATACTTAATAAATGATTAGTAACTACCTGAATTAATCATGAATTGCAGTATTAATATGCATTTATAAAGCATATATTAACATAGTCCCTAACCATCTTAATCATTTACTTACACTTTATAAATGATGTCATTAATCATCTACAACTCCTTAATAATTGTTTTTTAATATATATAATACTTCATTTACAAATGGGGAATCCATCATTCATAAAGTATGAAAACACAATCATGAAACACATAATAGACGAGCTTATTAATGAAGAATAAAACATTTAAAACTGTTGTTATGAATTCCATACTAATGAGTGTTAATGTAGGAACAATGCTTTATAAAAGATGAATTAAGTGTTCACTCATACTTAACTAATGCTTCATATTGTGTAGTTATTATAAAGTGTTACCCAAATTAAAAAAGCACTTGAAAATGAAATATATGATTGAATGTATAAAATATTTGTTGAATAAGTAGCTGAGCGATAATGTGACAGAAGATGAATGGACAAACAGATAGGACACATGTCCCTTGGATTGCCATAACAATAGGGTTTACAGCCAAGCGTGATAGATCCTTTTTTTGGAAAGGAACAGGCTTATTGACACCAAGAGGCATCATTCGATTCATATTCAAGCCTCACTAAAAACTGTAGAATTTCTCTGCCAGCAATGTTAGCTACCCCTACTGGAAAGGAACAAAGTATTTCTGGAATAAATTCATGCAAAATACCACTTAAAACTAGAACAGAAGCTGCAACAAAACAGCGAACCATGAAACTGAGTGTGCCCGTGCTGATTTCAGTGATGCCTGACCGTGAAGCTGTATTTCTGATGGTACCTGTGGCCAAAGCTATGAGAATAAACTCTAAGTGGTGATAAGCCATCAGTGACCATGTTAACTGAGACTACTCGCAGTGACGGTAGCTGTTGAAAACACCAAAGGAACATGTAGGAGTCCTCATAAAAGACTATCAATTTAAAATACAGACTCATCTGTGTTTATTATCTACCAACCATTTATGCAAATTGCTACGAGCAACCACAGACGCATTCAGCTGACACCTGGCGCTCTGAAACTGTCTCGATCCTGTCGGAGCTGTGTAGAACTTGAATCCGCTGTTGGAATATCGATTCTGACAACGGAACATGAGACCAGTCATTTTTAATGCTGGTACCAGTTTTATATGAGTGTTTATTAAAACCCAGTGGCGGGCCGTCAGGGTCTGGAAGGCCTTCTCTGCTGGCCTAAACAGAATCACAGAGTTATAGCTATTTTATAATTTAACAATTTTAATAATAATTTAACAACACTACATGTATCATAATTCATAAAAATATTTTTCCCATTATCTTATTTTCTCATTGCACAGCTACTGTGCTCCTCAGTTGCTCTGCTTCCAGTGCAGCTTATTTTAAGTAGAGCTTTTATCCAATCAGATTACACCTCTGTGTCTCTAGGTAAGAAGAGAGGCCCCAGGCCTGCAGACTCACAAGTGAATCCATGTGCAGTTTAAGTGAATGGGGACGATATTGTTGATTGTCATAGTCTTCAACCAATCAGATTTTTTGATTGACATTCTTTGATGCGCCAGAGCGGCTAGCTGGCCTACAACTACGTCAGCATTACGTGCAGCTCAGTTTTCAGGTGCAGCTCTGCAGTGAGATGCAGCGTGTGCTGTGATTGGTCAGTGGGCGAGCACGTGACTATTGTGAAACGAAACTTACAGTAGAGGCTTGGTCGGAGTAGTAAGAGTTCAAATTGAAAGATATGGAAGAAATTATGATATTTTTTGCTTTTTTAAATTTTTTTGGATTTAACTGTGGGATTAAACTCTTTGTCAACAAAGAAAAGAGGATGTGATCAGCATTTGGTAAGTCAACTGGTTTGTTTTTTTACATCTAATATCTGAATGGCCCATGAGAGTGTAGCAGAATGCGTGTTACTGCTGTTGTTTTTCCGTTATGCTAGTTAGCCTAGCCTCCCAGAACACTTGCGGAGCCCCAGCTGTTTTTGTTCCGGCCCGCCACTGTTAAAACCTGTTACCACTTCGACAGCCCGCCCGCTGCCGTTGGAGTGTTTAGTGTACATCTGTGTCATGTACACAACTGCTATGTAAAAGGTAGGTACTAATGCGACATCTTTTTGGAAAGCTAAGATTCTTGTGATTCGATTTATGCAAACCATTTCAAGATATAATCACAACAGCAGGTTCAATCAATGCCTCTGTCAGACCACCAAACCAAAAATAAACGATTACAATATCTAGGCAACTCACCAATTATGCTTGATAGTATTCCACCCCTCGATAATATTCCAACAGAAACGGTCTTGTTACATTGCCAAAGGTCCAGATGATCCAATCCAGTAAAATATTTAGTCCAAAACACATTATTACGTCAATAAATACCCACGGACTGATGTTGCATCATTTCAAATTAAATTATTTATGTATTTTTCGACGTAACTTCAGTTCACATGTAACCACGGCGCTGTCTGTGTCTCAAAATGGCGACTGCAGTCTGACCTTTCGATTGGCACCTCATTTGACCTATTAGGAGCTTCCATGTCCTGTCTACAGCCTAGAATAGCCAACGACAGTCCGCGTTGAAGGACAATGCCTGCCCCGATTCTTTCGTGTAAAGCTCGAGCCAATTGCAACCGATCGTTCTGATGACTGACGCTTCGTATAGCCAATGAAATTACGAAAACAATGATATGCAGATTTAGGGGGTGGATTTAGAGGCAGAATGTGGAAGTCACTTGCGACAGTCAGGTCACTGTGTCCGTGCGTTAAATTCAAAGAGTGGTGTTTGAGATTTTTGGAGAATTTAGGAAAGTAAATAATGGTGAAATAACTAATAGATAACTGTATTTAGATATAAATAAGCTTTAGTTTGAAAAATGAAAACACATTTCTACACAGCCTAGGTATGTTACTATGGGTCCCCAAATGTCCTTTTTTGGAAAGCGCCCAGACATACCCTGAGTAAAACATGTGTAAATATTCAATTTATGTGGTATTGTTATCAAATTTGAACTTGAACTAGGTAAGGCTTCATGCTGCGGTCCCATTGTGGTCCCAGCTAATAAGTCCAGCTATAGTCATCTGTTTGCAAAGAAATATTCAGGTGGAAATAAAACCCTTCTACTTCAGTGTGTTCAAACTTCTATTACTCAATGCCAGTAGCACTTATAGTGATGCTGACTGTTGGGGTAAAAACTTCAGAGTGTTACCTTTCAAAAGAGACCAAAACCATGCATGTAGTCCACATGGTTCAAGAACAGCTTTCAGTTTACTTTGGGTATGCCTTGGATAGGCCTTTGCCACTGCTGATGCCAACAGGCACACACATATTTTAAATGACGCCTGCTGTACTAAAAAAAACCCGAGTCCATTGTATTACTCACTAAGCTTGCAATTGACCATGTTGCCATGGTAACCGTTACCATTAAAGACAACAACAGTTGTAGCCTCAGAATGCTTGAGATTAAAATGTAGCTTTTGTTGAAAACATCTAGACTTCAACAATAGTTAAATGACTAAAATGTGACATACAAACTGTGTTAATGTTAATAGTAATTTAAAAGACACAAATGAAAAGCAGGTCGCAAATGTAACACTGCTCTCAACACTGCAGCCCTGTGTCCACAACAGTGATCTGGAGGAGGAGAAAGACACTTCTCAAGAGCCTGTACTAAAACTTTGCACTGTAGTTAATGTCTATAAATAGAACATCATGCACTGAAGTGCTTTATCTGTGAAGTAACACACTGCTTACGTTTCCTCAAGACACAGTGCTGCAGTTATCAGTAACACAAAAGCTTTGGCCGGTTTCCTTTTCCTCACGTCGACTGCACTGACCTGCAAACGGCCGACGCAATTGAGAATTCTTTTATTCTGGAAAAATCACACGGGTAATGTTTGTTTTCAGTTGGGATACAGCAGGCTGTGGAACCAGGACACTCCCTCACAGATCTTTTAAAACTCAAAACGTAAACTGTATCATTACTCTAAATTGGGTTTTGCCTCATGCCCATAATAGTAAGTAAACAAGTTCCAAATCCACTAAAATATATGAAAACGCTGCTGCCTTAGCTCGCACTGCCATGCCGCAATCATGTTATTAATGGAAGAAACCAGATTGTTTGGATATCATATCCCCATGATAATTAAATCCAAATGTTTTGAAACGAAAGCTTATCCAGTACATGACCGTTGGCTGTATGACAGATGAATTGATTCAGTGTCCGTAAATAAACACACGGATAAGAGTGTTTGTTCGCGACTTCAATCAAAACTAACCTTGTTTTTCTGTAAATCCACAGAGGCGAGTTATCATGTTGTTATGATATCAGAATACCCTCATGGAGCATGAGTTAACCAAGACAAAAAAGGCCTTTAATGTTACTATTTCTACCAAACACAACACATGCCATGAGGTTTTCTGTCTTCTGGCTTGTCAATCTGTATTTGTGCACAAATGACTCAAATAACTATTGTGTTCTACAGACCTCAACATTGGCCTCATGGTTCTACCCAACATATGCTGCTCGGGCAGCTGCTTTCCATAAACAGTAAGTGGATTCACTTGTTTTAATTTACTGCACTACTGTAGGCTCCGTCCATAACTCACCTCAGATACGGGATTATTCTAACATTTTACGTCCAATTTCCTGTACAGTAATTCCTCAGAGCAGAGAGTCCTCACACCGGCTGCTGCTGCTCCCATGTCCAACAGCTGTACAGCATGCAAAGCACTCAGCTGGCCTCCTCACTGGTTTGCATAATGCAGATCTGACACGGACTTCCTCCCTGTTACTGGTGTCACAGCTAAATGTCTCCTGGAATATTGCTAGCTGACATAATAATGTGGCAGCAAGTGCAATAGTTTATCATTGAGAAAGTCTTATACTGGTTTTGATCATATTTGGGTTATGACTTTTACATGGACATGCAGTAACATGGTCATTCACTTACAATGAGCTTCCTTATTGTAAGTGAATTTTGCATGAAATGAGTATGTCGTAAAATTAGTATCGTGAAGGCTATGATGACAAGTTCACATGCGATGGTTAAAGTAGCATTTTATCTGAATTTACCAAATTTGAATAAAATCATAATTTTAAAGTCAAATTTTGTAAAATAAATTAGAGCAGAATGTATGCAAGACAAAGGGCTGGGGTTCCATAAGGAGGATACTTGGAGAATGAATTAGCCTTCATTACATTAATGTTATCAAATGACTTTGGAGCCATTTCAGCTGATGTGGGTCGCTCATTTCGTGAGCAGGTTCACTATGAATCATTTCTGTTGCTATTGTTGACCTAAGTGACCAGTGATTTCATTGGAAAACACATACTTCCACTGAAAAGAGAGGCCATAAATGTTGCCTTTAAGTGTTGTCAGAAACATTATCAACATTTGTGTTATTGTCAATATGGGGTTATCTCTCCCCAACACAACCAATACAAATGAATGCACGATGACGTCACCAAAACGCAAATGTAGCATTACATCACACGGCAGCTCTTAGCAGCTTTTGGAGCTAGAATGCTGTATTTTCATTGGAAAAAATTTGGGAAAGAGATTCCAAACACTTCCAAGCAGTCTGATAGCTTGTTGCTCTTGCCACCAGTATTAGCTGCTTTATTTCAACAATGTTGGAGTGAAAAAAGTGCATTTCATGCAGGTTGAAATTCAACCAGTGTTCTGTTACAAAGAAAAAGTAGACGAGCTATGAGTAAGGGAAAAGTTAATTATGTAGTGTAAAATGCTGTAGGCTTTTTCTTCTTGCATGCCTCCACAGTGAATGGAGAATCAAAAAACAGGCCAGTTTTGACAACTATATCAGAACATTTGTTAACAAACTCACACAACTAGTGCAATATAATCCAGATCTCATTTATCAAGTCGAATGCTCAATACTTCCCAAACTAAAACCATACAATTTAAAGGAATACTTCACCCACAAAAGGACTATTCGTACATCAACTACTCACCTCATGTTACAATGAAACTACTTCAACAAAATAAACCCACAAAAGGACTATTCGTACATCAACTACTCACCTCATGTTACAATGAAACTACTTCAACAAAATAAATAAAAACGACGTTCAGTCCAAATAATGATAATGAAATGAAAAACTGCCCCTTAGCATCTGATATCGACCCACAACGCACACTATAGTACTTGTATGAGACGCACTCGGCTTTCAAGTAGCTGCAATGTAAAGATTATTAGACACTCAATGCTCAGGCAGTGTGATTAGGTTTACATATATAAAGAGGGAGGCGAGGCTCATTGGTCAAACACACAGCAGGACTGTCACAGGACAGTAGACCGGTGTTGTTGAGATATTTTGAAGTTATGTTTTCCAAACTTAGTTTTACTGAACTTGGTTTACGTTTTACTTAGTATTCATACTTATTTTAAGCCCAACCATGATGTTTTTCCAAAACGTAACTCAGTGGTTTTAATGCCTAAACCTAAGCAGGTGATTTTGTTTGAATTCACAACGTTAACCATGTGTTTACTGTGTAGTTTTATGTGCTAGGCTACGCAGTGTGTGTGAGAGAGTGATGGCAAGGGTCCTGACCAAGCGTCATGGCGTGTTGGGATGAGAACGTGTTGGTACATGACAACGCGAGCAGAATGGTGGTAGCACACACTGAATGCCTGCAAAATGACTCTTAGTCTTATTTGCAACGACGAATTCAAGATCAAACATTTAAACTGCCAGTCGTCTTGATTCTCATTTCCATCGAGGTGTAATTCTATTAATGACATCTTCCAGTGACTATTTGAGCAAAGGTGGACAATATCTGCAGTCAGACTCAGTTGACCAAACTGTCAGATGCACTGACATTTAAAGCGACTGATGATCACTGGAGTGTGATGGTGGAGCGCCTACCTGTGCTTCAGTCACTGACATGTGTTACTACTGTGTGGTGTGTACAATCTGGAGTGTCCATATCCATGGTTTACCTGCTTACAACAACTCTGTGTCAATTCAAGGGCACCTTGTCTGTTTCATAGGAGAGGCGATTTGCACTTGCAGACGTCAGCAGTGCTCACAAGGATGCATACATCGGCAAATGTAAGCATCTCCAGCTACAGATTAAACTGAAGCATGAAATAATGTTGTTTCTGCCATGGCAGTCCTGTTTGGGGAGGGGTACAATGTGGAAACAACTGACACAGCTACTAAACTAAACCAGTACTGCCAGGAATGTCAGAGAGGGTGTTCTCATCTGTGGCAGGACTTATTGTAAACAGACTCTTCCCTACCATTTAACTAAATAAGAATACGGAACAGGTTTAGACTGAACTGAACAGTTGCTCCGATTAGCCTTTATGAAGACAGACAGGTTGAACATTTAAGGGCAGCATTACTGTCACCCATGTATGCTGTTCAGAATTAAATTTACACGTTAAAAATTATTATCAGTATCATATTGGCTTATATGAGGACGAGGTCAGCTCACAATGTACCCTGATGTTTAAATATTTGTTGTGATACTGACTGAAAAGATAAACTTGCATGCTTCATAAAATATATACAGAAATAAGTCATAAATCATTTTCTCTGTATGACTAAAGAACATGATGTAAAAATAAAAAGACAGAGTTGTGAAAACTCTGAATCGGTCTCTCTCTCTCAGTGTGGGTGAGGCTGGGGGGTGAAGGGGTAATTTAAGAGATTAGTTAAATAGTTTAGTTCCTAACCTGACCGGCCAGATGATCGGAAAAGGGCAGGCACTTTCGAAAAATATGTGACAGATGATTGGA
This sequence comes from Pholis gunnellus, assembly GCF_910591455.1. Classification (NCBI taxonomy): domain Eukaryota; kingdom Metazoa; phylum Chordata; class Actinopteri; order Perciformes; family Pholidae; genus Pholis; species Pholis gunnellus. Next base: position 2,390,085 of record NC_136548.1, read on the forward strand.
TGAACCATCAGTCAATCAAACTCTTGACTGATGGTCAGTCATGAGAAGATCTAGAAAAGCCTTCAGTGTCGTTCTCTTCTTTCAATGTAGAAATACTCTCCAGTTCTGAGAGAACTGATGCTATAGCAGCAGCTACGCTAACCTCTTTAGGAGCCGCCATTGTTGTTTAGAATCAAGGCTGCAGTTGAATAGTCCTTTTTGCTTAGGAAGGTTCCTAACTGAGTGAAATGAACCGGAAGTATCTAAGTGTTTGAATTCTCTAAATGCTAAGGAAAGGTGCTTCAATGCTTCCTTTATCAGCCCCTTTAGCATAGGAAACACTGGACCTTCCTTTACGAAAGGAAAGTAGATCATTCCGCCCCACAATTCCTTGCGGCAGAAACCTTTATGTGACGCACCATTCGACCGTCCATGAAAACAAACAATGTGTTTATCTTACACAGGTTTAACAATCATACTCATACGGTCTCAGTGGTGGGCCATCAGGGCCTGCAAAGCCTTCTCTGCTGGCCTAAACAGAATCACAAAATTAGAGCTATTTGATAATTGCTAGCTGGCCTAGCCATACATGATTGGTCAGTGGGCTAGCGTGACATGTTGGGCGGTGACAATCCCAAAGTCTGCTGCCTCTGTGGAGCGGACATTTTCATCCCTCAAACGCATTAAAACGTATTCAAGAAATACAACTGGGGAGGCTCGACTGTCTTCACTGGTGTCCATGAATCGAGAAGGACTTCTTACTGGAACTGAAACACACGGATGTACTGAACAACTGTGAGATTAAACTCTTTATTAACAAAGAAAGGAGGATGGATTTTGTCTTTAAGTGAACAGCTTTGGTAAGTTAAATGTGTTTGTTTGTACATCTGCAGTAGCTTTAATATGCTTGTTTATATATTATTATTTGTACAACTTGTTTTTATGAAGATGGATTTTTGTTTGGTTTTATATGTGATAGGAACTATTGTTACGTCCAATGTTCTCTGGGGACATATTTAGCCGGTGCCAGTGTTGGCAACTTGGCGACTTTCACACTAAATCTGGTGACTTTCCAAACCCTCATGGTGACTTTTTTTGTCAAAAGCTAATAGCGACAAATCTAGCGACTTGTTCTGGTGTTGGAGACTTTTCTGGTGTTTTGACTCTGACGTTAAAGCTCGTACGTTCTGCACTGTCGTGAACCAGCAGCGGGAGCTGCCGTGAGCCTCTCCACCGCCCCAAAGCACACACAGGCGGACTCTCACTGAAGCCTCGCGCAGCAGTCCCAGCTGCAGTCAGAGAAGAGAGGAGACGCACTCTCGGCCTATTCTTAGTGTATCTATAGGTGTTGGCTTCATTTTTACACGAAACAAATAATAACCGTAGCTGTGTTTCAGCTGCAGGACAGCAGTGAAGGCCCAGGTATAAAATGCACGGCCCGCCACTGTACATGTCATAAAGTAGTGGGATTAATGTTGATGAATATGAACAGACATTAACAATCCCTACGTTTCATTTCACATGTATTTATTTACTTTGTACATGTAACAAATAAGTAAAAAAAATAAAATGAACAGTAAACATAGCAAACTGTCAATGAACAAATTCTCAATAACAAGAATGTAAGAGCCATATTAGACTTAATAAAATGGGTTAAGTGATTTATGTAACAGAAATCCTTTTCAGTCAATTACTGACTAGTCATAGTCAATAGCCCTCAGTTGAGGTTGATCAGTCTGCGGAGCGAGATAGTTTTTTGACCGTTGAATCTTGTAACTTTATTTTTTGTTGATTCAACTTTTTAAATGGAGTTACTGCCTCTGAAGACTCACTTTGCGTCAAGCTTATTGCCAATACACAGACTGTAACAGTAGTGGTAATGTGGATTATCAGACGGAGAGAAGATTGCCGCTACAATCAGTAAAAAACAAGGCCTATGATAGATTATTAAACTGTTAAAAGCACAATATAACCGACTGGTTGAGTCTACATTATTGCACAAAGGAAATATTGATATTGAACAGTGTGATTGATGTTGTACACGAATGAATTGTCAGTTTCTACTGAAGCATGTTGATTGTTAGTGTGACAGCAGCAGGAAGGAAGGAGCTCCAGTTTCTCTCCTTCACACCACGAGTGAGGCAGCCTCTCACAGAAGAAGCTCTTTAAAAAGCCCCATGAAAACAGATTTCATGGGGTCATGTTTTAGTTGTGCTTTTTGTAGTTCTTCGTCGTTGTAGTTTCATTGGCAGACCAACGTCAGTGACATCCTCCGTCGCATCATAATGACGTAGCTTAGTGAAAGTGGAGTCGGATTCTCTGAACACCACAGTTGTCTTTTCCTAACTCCTCATGAACTCTCCTTCACATCTTTCCTTGACCCCATGATGTTTTCCATGGAGGTCAAGGAAAAGTGGTTAGGAATAGACGTTAGGAGGTCATCTTTGGACTTTTGGACCGCAGCCCAACAGTCTCCTCTCTGTGTTTTCACACACACCTAAGCCACGCCCCTAGCTGCCAGCAGCTCCCCAAAAGATGCTGATTGGTCCGTGCTCAGTCTTACTAGACACTAACACATTACTTGAAGCTAGATTTCAATGTGATAGGTGAACCGGCTTTTCATGTCATCATATCGCGAGGATCCAGCTGCAGTGCGAGGTCAAATAGTTCCCAGTGAATCTGGAATAGTATTTCTGCTTGAAATGCCCATCCCTAGTTTTGATATTGTTATACACAACCCTCATTTATTTAACGACTGTGGGTCAGGAGCTTGAGCAGGTCATTCACTAATTAGAAGATCGGCCTCTGTGTCACAGTGTCCTTGGGCAACATAGTGATCCCCAAATGTCTCTCAAACGCTGTGCCATCAGTGTGTGAGTGTGTGTTTGAATGATTAGATAGAATCTGAAGAGAAGCTGGCACCTTGTGCTGCAGCCTCTGCTATCACTGTATGAATGTTTGTGTAAGTGATGACTTGTAGTGCTTTGAGTTGTCGGAACACTAGAAAGGCGCTGTATACTGTAAATGCCATTCCATTAACCATTTAATTCATCAAGACTTTTCTCTGTTTGTTGATTCTCGCTTCTCTGTGGAGGCATGCAAGGAAGTTTTCTTTAACACGGCTGAGTAATTGATACACAAATAGTATTTTTCTGTGTGAAGCATTTCTTTAAACTAATAGTGGTCAGTGTTGCCAGATTGGGCGTTTTTTTGCCCAACTGGGCTTCTATTGATGATGTTGGGGGGGGATAGCATTGGGCTGGTAGATACAATTTGGGCTGCTTTTCTCGACATTTGATGGAGACTGTATATAAGAAGTGGACGTAGTCATCGTGACGTCACTCATTGGTTTGTGGACTGCCGTTATGGAGCCATGAGTTCTGCGATTTAGCCATCGTCATCTTGACTTTTCAAAACCGGTTAGCGGAAGTTACCAAATTAGGACTGTGGAGACGCCGTATACAGCTCTGGTAACGGCAGCGACCTGTCAATCACAGTAAGCCCCGCCCTAAAGCATACCCTGCTTTACGGTCTGTTTGACTCTAAATGGACCATCATTTACTAAATGAACATCATGCTGTATTGAAGAAGACTTGAAACTAGAGATTGAGACCATAAACTCATGTTTACAATGTTTACTGAGGTAATAAATCAAGAGAGAAGTAGAGTCATTTTCTCATAGACTTCTATACACTAGAGAGAATGAAGGTTTTAAGACACTTCCGGATTGACCTCACTCAGCAGAACCAGAGGTTACCGCCTGGTTAATCCCCTTCGAGGCTCTGACCTCTGCACCCCTGAGGTTAGGGTTCACGATTCACTTTCTGCGCAAGCTAGTTAGCTAGCATCCTGCAAAAGTGGGAAAATACAAGAAATTGTACAGGATGGAAATGAGAGACTGATTCTGAGCTAAAAATCCCCTCTGTCCCAGATGATAGCTCTAAAGCTTGTTGCAAGTATTTTAACACAGCCTTTAGAGCGCAACTTATTTGAAAGAACATGGTGCCACAAGAAGCACAAGCCCAGCGTCAAATGTTTTGGTGTACCGATGGGATCTGGTGCGGGTCGAGGCACGATTAAAGATGAACAAAAACGTTTTGAACTTTGCATTGCAACCTACGTTTTGTGCCATCAGTGCCGTGGAAGACTTACTAAACAATGAGATGGGAGTGTTCATTATGCACAGGACCAAGTGTATGGCAGTTATAAAGTTTGTTCTGGCACCACACTTCAAAAAGGAAGATATTGGTGATTCTCACTCACTTAGTTTACTTTACAGACATATGGATGAAGGCCTGCAGACGGTAGAAGTTGCTGACGTATGAGCTTCAAGTGGGGAATTCATTATCATCTTTAATAGCCACATCTTCAAACACATCTTATAGTCTTGCCTTTGATTATGTATTTTTACCTCATTTCATTTTACATATATTTTTTAAATCTCCTTTTAATCCCCCTTTTGTATCCATCTTTCATTATTTGTACAGTTTTACGATTTCCACTTAAAACATTTTGTAAACTAGGACTTTAGAGATATATTACATAAATAAAATTCCCTATTAAATGAACATTGTCATGATTCTTTGGTAATCCTGTTGTTTATTAGCATTGCTTTGCCTCATGGAGATCACCGACCAAGGCTGTGCGATTACCCACCTCTTCATTTCAAACTACATCACTGGTTGGACCAAACACTTGAAGTGAGTAAGAAATTGGAAACATGTGTTTTCTGCATGTTTCATTATGTCTCAGCCTGGCATACCAACAGCCACATTATCCTGTTATATGTACACGCTGCATTTCACTCACATGCAAACAATGGTTAAAGATGTGCAATCAAAAGCTGGGGAAAGTCATGGAGCTGGTCCATGATGGGCAAATGTAAAACAAAGACATCTGAACTAGGAGGAATTCTGATCAGACTGCTCAGCTTCACCTGTAGGACGGTAATATCAAACCATCTGTTTAAACAAGAAGCAGATTTATGTGGATGTTAAGAGTCCCCCCCTTTGATTGAATCAGGTCAATGAGCCGCAGATCAGATTTTTGATGAGAACATGAGTATGGGGTAACGTCACTACATACTTTGTGGTGAGTCATAGGCTGGAGGGTAGAGGGCTGAAAAAAGGGGTATGGAGTGACCTTATGATGTTGTAATTCAACGTAGAGCATGTCACTTTTTCTAAAAATAATAGCCTGTTCGGACCAAAATAGCAGCTCTATTTCTGTTTGGTGTTTCTGTTGGACGCCTCTGGTGCGCTCTCTTAACGGGTGTGCATGTAAGTGGGAGGAAGGGAGAGAATGTGTTGTTTTGTTTTTCTTTCTTTCCCCCTTAAAAGAGGAGGGGAGATCTGGAAAAAAAAGAAGGCTGAAACCTTTTCAATCATCCCTGCAAACTACCACAGTTGTCTAAACCATTAAACTCCCCGTCTGAAATGAGTCTTCCCTTCCAGTGGCAAACACAGAGTCGATCCCTTTGTGGGAAAGCTGGTCCTTTGGTTTAAGACTGGGGTCCCAGCGAGCTTGGCTCTACCGCATGTCATCCCAGTCAACAATGTGTTCTAATGACTGGGAGCAAATTGATACCATTTGTCTGGGAAAGCTCCTCTCGGCCTGGAACAGCAGGTTTAAGCTTACAGCTAAGCTCTCGTGTGTTACGCGATTACAATGAAGATCAAGAATTATATCATTTTTCATTGTGATTCTTTTTGTGCAGTCCAGTTGGAGATGGAGGGCTGCAGTGAATCATTGCAATGAGAATATATTACTAATTCTTCTTAAACGGACAAGTGTAGCCTCTTCAGCCCCCCACCACCACCCCTCATGGTCCACATGCATCTGATGTACTGTGCTTTAATTAAGGAACCCCTGTTTAGGTTGACTTGCCTTTAAAAGCCTCACAGCTATAACAACTTCCTAGAGCCTTTTTCTGTCCCAAACAGACGAAGAAATGTGTGTTTTACAAAAACAGACTAAATCCACCATGCAGGATATCAGCCCAACACAGGCTGACTGTGACGTGTGTGTGTATGGGCAGTACAACAACAGAAGTGCATGTGGCAAAGACGGGCTTGGCTGCACTGTGCAGTTTCCAACTCTACCATGTGAATGGTTGAAAAGTCAATGCTGATTTGACGCATCACAATCTTACTCTGAACTTAAAGCTGCACTGCTTTTTATTTTTGTCCACTTGGGGGCAGCAAAACACGCTGAAAAAAATAAATTTAACATGTTGCCTTTGTTGTCATATGGCAACTTAATGTCTTTTGTTTATATTTTTAAACATGTTAAACTTGATTGGTTTTAGAACAGCTAGCCAAGGATCCACAGCTGAAAATATATTTCTTCTTCTTTGTTGTGTCTTTTGTTCTTTGCATTTTTATATAATGTTATGTAATTAACTCTTGGTTTGTAATTTGCAGGATAATATGTGTTTGTTTGTAAGTGTGTGTGTTATGTCAGCTGGATACCTGGGGTTGGGTTATGTGAAGAATTGCATTATTAAAAAGTATTATTAGTAGACTTTATAGCACCCCTAGTGGTGAATAAAAGTGTCACAATAATAAAAGGTCAAAATATGTTAAAGAGTCACAATATATTTACTAAAGAATGAATTATATGTTTGTAATATGTTTACATAGAGGATATTATATGTTACAGTATATTTACACATTGAATGTATTAAAACCATAAAAGCATAGTCACCGGAGGAAATAAACACTGTGAAGAATAGGCTTGAGGGAAAGTTAGGGATTATTCAAAGAGAGGCTTTTCAGAGACAGATGAGGAGAAGCAGAGACGGAAATGCAGAGACTACCGTAAAACAACAGGAGAGGACTACTGGGAAAGGCCATGCGGCTGCAGAGCAGCGGTGACGACAGAGATGACCAGCGGATCGATGAAGGAGGGGTCAGAGCGATCAGAAGCCAATCACTGACCCCAGATGACGGCGTTTGTGTTTTGCGACAGGTTTCGGATGCTTTCCGACCATCAAAGAACATAAAAAGAATGTTTGAAAGAGCGTGCTTGAGATACCCTCGTCAGGTTTTTCAGAACCCGACGAGGTCGGACCTGTGAGTGAAACACGCGCGTGGTCTCTGCTCTCCAGAACATTACCATGCATGGGGTATTTTAGTTTGCATTTGTTAGCATCAGTTTGCATTTGTTACCTTCGTGTTTGCAGTTGTATCTGCTATCATTTTATTAAATTACTCTTTTGATTTTAAATTGGATCTAGTTTGTTTTTGGTTGGACTTCGTTGCTGAAGGTTAGCAGCAGCGGTAGTTTTGAGGTCTGCTCCTTCTCGTGGAGCTTTCCAGCCCCCACAGTTAACAGGAAAACACTCTCTAATTCACATAACATTTACATTCATTCAATTTGCTGACGCTCTTTCTAAAGTGACTGAGTGAATTCTGAGTGAATTTGATCAAAAATATTGAGTAGTGAAATATTAACCAAGTGTTTCAGTAGCCTAAATATAACAACAAGTCAGAGTCCTGTGATCTACATTCCCACCATCTCCCTCGACCTGTACAGTATGACAGACGTCACACTTCATTGACTGGACAAACCGTTGCCTATGAAGCTAATCCAGGCAGCAAGACAATTCCTCTAAAGGAAATTATTATTACAGTATATAAATGTGTTCTGTAGGAGGGTTAGAATATGGTGTGCATTCCAGGGATTATGGTTACAACAATTTCAAACAAGTTCAGTAGTCAATAGTGAAGAGTTTATTTTCTGAGGCTTAATTTGTTTTCTTTTAGTGAGTCAAATAACCAGCAAGTGTCTAGTTTAAGGATCTGCACAGGCCTGCTCTATTAAGTACTGTATATGTGTTTTATGCAATCTCATCCTTCACACGGGCAGTACATCCTCATCAATTTCACAACAGCCCTTTCTCAAATTCTCAATATATTTCCACAAACATTTCTTCATTAATAAAAGTGTTTTTTTCGCTGTAACACCATCCGTGTGTAGAATTTGTGCCGAAAAAGCAGCGATTAGTGATTATTTAGTCTATATTATGAGAAATATTGATGTGAAACTCCATCACCTGGTTCAAATATGAGCGCCTGCCTCTGCCAGTGCTCGTCTGAAGGAGAACAATCTCTTAAAAACGCATTATGTGGTGGTGGCACGTAATCACCACCACGGTAAAAATGTAACTTATTTCAAATGATGTAAGCTAGGTAAGTTCATTTACCTAACAAAGGTATTTATTTTAACACAAACTATGATCTTTTCTCACCTAAACCTAAACAAAGAGTTTTGTTGCCTAAAGCTCAATGTTTCCGTTGTGGCCTCACATACCTTTAACACATCTAACCTCCACGTAATGCAATGTTAAGAGCTTCTGGTCATTTTACGTATGAAAGTAAGATGACGCTGGACTAGATTGACTTGAGAGCTTGGACAGGTTCATGTCTGACTTCATGTTGCCAGACGTGTAATCACTGTATGGATGTTACATCATGTTAACATACATGATTACTGACTCAACTCCAAACACGAGCAGGTTGAGAGATTAAACCGCTACGAGGCACTTTCAGTGCAGCTAAGTAAACCAGATCCATGATGTAATTTCTCTCAAAAGCAACAGGGTGGGGTCTAAACACATGAAAGTCCACGGGCCAATTGGAAACAGATTTGACCTGACAAGTGTGGTTGTGGCCTGTTGTTTCAAGATCAGACCTGTGTGTGTGTGCGCGTGTGTGTGAGAGGAGAGATAACGCTGGGGAGTTAGGTGGCGGGCCTCAAATTTCTTTTTACCATCCATGAAATCCACAAACACGGCGCAGCCAGGGGAGTCTTAAGAGATGGAGATGAGCCTCGAGGTGCAGCTGATGAACGCGCAGGACCAGCCAAGCAACATAAAAAGAGAGATCTGTGTAGCCATTGAAGTGAATTTCAACCAGTTGTTTCTCATTAGGTCTGGCTCCTGGGATCAGCCCAGAAGATATGTTCCTCCTGAACGTCTCGGCTTCAATAAACAACCCTCCTCTGGTTCTTGAGCTGGCTGGGGCCTCAGAACTGGCCCCCAACGCTCGTCTAGGCCAGCAAGTCTACATGGCCTTGCTGCTTGCTGCTCTTTGGACTATTAATAATCATATTTGTTGATGTCATACAGTAACATTTCTGTTAACCTAAACAGATCAGTGTTCATTCTGGCCACTGATTTAGGCTTAGTCTAATCATATTTTAGTCTTTTGATTTTATAAGTTTTATCTTCACTGCAGCGATCATTCAGAGCTCTGTTCACTAAAACACTTTTCTGCGTCTGAGTTTGGCTCGAGCTGCTAATAGCAACACAAAGGATAGTTACCGTTCCTTCCACATCCACAGCTCAGTTTGTTTGCTGCTTCTTGTCGATGTTTCAGTAGAATTATAGAACATCACAGAACATGAATCAGTTTTCATCAAAGAACAATAGATAACATTGCTGCCAGACACACGTTACTTAAACGTGAGGTTTAGTAATAAACAGGTCAAGGAGCTACACCTTCTAACGAGCAGACGCTGTTTTACTAATTGAACTAACTGAAAGATTTTGCATTATAATGTAACATGCAGTTATTATTTGGTTTGTCCATCTTACTTCTGAATGTTTAGCTTCTATATACATTTTGTCGTGGCTCCATTTAAAGTCTTCGACCGTGAAAAAAAAAGGTGACAATGAGTATTGTGGTCGTAGTTTTCCTTGACAAAATGACCAATTCAGCAGATATTAGCAGCATGCAGTGTTTTTGAGATTGAATGCAGAAATGGTGCATCATAACAGGCTGGTGCTGCTGTTATCTCACCCTGCCACGAGCCTCTTGTCCCTTTTCCCCTCACCCTCACCCTCCCCCTCCCCCTGTCTCTTCTTACTTCTTTTTCATTCATTTACTGTCTTAAAACACCATTTCTTCTTTATTTCTCCTGATTCTTTGGTTTCCCTGTCACCTTTCTCTCCTCTACACATAGACTAATCGCCACCTCTCCCCTTGTGTTAGAAAAACAAGTTCATCTTTGTAATATCAGCCCAAACGTCTGCTCAGGCTGTTATCATCTCCTTCAGTTCCAAAGCCCGCAGTTATGAATCTGAGTGGTGCATGCCTTTGAAGCCAGTATCACAATGCATGCTTAAGTGAAATATCTTCATCTCTTTCTGCTTCACTTTGATCACCAAGTAGGAGTGATGCACAAAAACTGTTACAAGAACTTGAATTGGACAAGTCACGCAGAGGACAGGCCAGCTTTGCAATCCTTTATGAATGACACAGCACAATATTATTTCACTGTTATTTATGTTTTACCTTTGCTATTCCAGATTGCTTCACTTTAAACAACTGAAGCTGTGAATAAAAAGAAGCCAAATACACACAGTATTGTAATTCTGTTATGAATTAGCCTTCGTCTGCTCATGATAAGGAAGATGAGAGAAGATATATTGCATAACTCACACGGACCCGTAGGTGGAAGCTTGATTCGGCTGCGGGGTAATCCTGATCCAGAGAGGGGGCTGTCCTCACCGAACCCTGCTGCTCCACATGGACAACTCTCTGTGAGTGTGTGTGAGTGTGTGTGTGTGTGTGTGTGTGTGTGTGTGTGTGTGTGTGTTCTCTCCTCCCAGCAGTCTGAAGCAGTTTTTAAGGCTATTTATAATCAAGGTTTTTGTTTGCAGACTGGGTTGTTACCTCCAGTGCTTATCTCTGAGTTATTTGATAGAGTAGTGAGGACATTGGATAAGAGTGACTTCTACAAAACCAGTGTGCAGCAACTGGGAATTGATGCGTTCCAGTGGCTCAGTGGCTCGGTAATCATTCAGACAGGCTTCACCACTCCTTCCTTTCATCTGCCTTGATCTCACTCATCCACCGTATTGGACTCATGAAGATGTTTGGTTTCCTTATAACACTCTGTGATTAACATTTAAGGAATTCATAGTGTACCCTTTAACATTTCAAGATGTTTCCCTAATCTGTAACATGAAAATAATACATTTCAGAAGATATGTTCAAATGTACATTTACTGACATAACTGATCAACAGAATGAAGCTGCTTTTATCAGTTTTCTTCAGCCCCTTGGGGGAGAGAATAAAGAGTACATCAACAAGCTAAACATTGCTGAGTTTCATATATAATGGTTTACACATCCAGCAGACAAAGAGCAGCATTATCATCCTTCATCTGGAGACGTGTTCCTGCACCTGATGCATGTCAGTCTCCTTTTAGCGTTGTTTTAGAAACATCTGACTATTTAGCTCCTAAATACGCCAATATGTTCAACAGGTAGGTGACCTTTGTTGAGACTGAACCATTCTTTCACTACACAGTCCTTTGGCCCAGCATTCATATAGAAGTGTTCATTAGCAGCTTTGGTTGGCATATGATTTAGCATCCACCCAACACACAACCTTATCTACAGGACTCGGACATCTCTTTGATACTTCAATATTTTATGAAGTTTTTTTTTTAACAGCAAACAAAAACAAATCCCAAACAAGTAAAAAAATAATAGTAAATCATGCAACTGGCAAAGAAAGACCAGGAAGAAAAACAAATGAAACATAAATAAGAGGAAAAAAATACATCAAAACAACCATGCAACACGCCAACAACGTCCGACACTCGTGTCGACCATCATTTCAGCCCAACAACAGACATCAAAATAAATATTGGAAGGGTTCTATACTCAGCATTATTTATACTTGGATCTAGATTTACACACACGGAGCAGCATCCTGTTAGTAGAGAGTACCTGTCTTCTTAAGACATGATGAGCATCAACACTAAACAGAGTCAGATAACCTGTACGAGGTTAGGGAGGGCAGGTCACCAGCCAAGTTCCAGGTTCTGACAAACATTTGATCCATTTTGTCCATCTTGCTATGTTGACTTGGACATCTCATGTACATTGTATATCCAAAACACATTACAATTTGAGTACAGTCCTAGTTTCTAGATTGGGTATATTGTCTGGAATCCTAATATATATTTTTTACTTTTTTAACAGTAGAAAAACCGCCTGAAGATTGTTAAAAACCTGCAAATGTCATAGAAGACATGCCCTGCTTACCTCCTTGACTGTCCTTGAGACTTGGTTGTTTGAACAATACAATGTCTCTTTGCGATTCATTTCATATTCTACGTATCTCGTCTGTCTATTTATTTGTATTCACTTGTTTTGGATGAATGTGTAATTACATATCATTTTCTATAATGTAAAACTTGGACTCTTATGCAATTATTTTTCTTTAAAAACAACCAGTTTGACAGACAGTCCGGCTCCTGGGAAAAGTGGCATTGCAGCAAGGTGGAAGGCATTAAGAGCTTTCAGTGACGCCCTGAGGCAGGCTCATGTGATACCCTGTAAGAGAAGGGCTAATACTTTACAGTCAGCTTGGTATTTACCAGGAGCTCGTATCGTTCACCTCAGATCAAGTGCAAAGTATCAAAACATTCTGAGGATGAGCACTGAAGCAGCTCATCAGCTCTCTTCTGAGGATAAGGCTTCTATACTGATCAGAGAGGGGTTCAGTGGCTGGTCGTGAGGAGCACAAAGAGAACACCTGGATGCCTAACATGACGATGAAGCTAAGCATCTAAATGATGACACCACAGAACTGTTTGCCTTTGAGTCTCGGCCGTGACGTAATCCATGATACATAGCTGTAAAATGTAGAAAATCCGCTTTTGTAAAACACGAAAGGGAGAATTCAGACAGTTTGATTGATGGAATTGTTACAGAGTCTACTTAACAATCCTCTAAATTTAGATGTGATTTGGTATCCCTGTTGGCCTGCGACCCAGGCATTACCTCAGCCGCGCAGCTCAGAGTGAGTGCGGTGTGCTTGAAGACTGAGCAGAGAGGCTGCTGTCATCCAGTCGAAATACCAACCAAGTGGTATGTTGAACTGAGCTCAGCCCGGAGTGTAACGGCAGAACAGTTGTTCATATATTATTCCTGCTGCTGCAAACTGAAAACATGCTCATGTTAGTGCCTGTTCACGCAGGAGGTAAAGAGGGCCAGAGGAGCCAGGTGGTCTGGGTTTTCTCAAAGCTTCTTGTACTCATATTTCTTTATTTGCATTTTGACAAATGTTCCTGTTGTTGGGAATAAAGAGTGCATTAAGCCCACGATATGAGCTGGAGGTTTATGTAAGTGAAGAAAGAAAAGAGAGATGATGACATACACCTTTATTCAGTGGTGGGCCGTGCATCTTATACCCGGGCCTTCTGTGCTGTCCTACTACAGTTGAACCTCCTCATGACGCCACAGCTACGGTTATTATTTGTTTTGTGTAAAAATGAAGCTCAACACCTATAAATACACTAACTGCAGAGTGCCGATACATGAATACGAGCTGCGTAATGAACAGAGAATGCATTAAAAAAAATGCAGAAAAACACGTATTCCACCTCACACTGAGGAGCACGGGCCATTCAAATATTATTCACATCAGAGGGAACAATATTAAATCGACACATGAACACAGTAGTAACGCTACGATCACTCCCTCCAGGAAATACATAAAACCGTAGTTCTTGTTACTGACGGATTTATTCGTCTGTCAACACCGAGAGGGAAAATGAGTCCACTTGAAAACACATGAATCTCCAAAGATGATCACTTAAACACTTTAACTTAAACTTAACTTTAACACTTTAACTTTAACACTTTGTGTGGAGTATATCGACTGCTGTCGCTTCACGTGTCTTCTTGTTGCTGTGCACCGTCTAAATGTGTCCCCAGAGCAACATTGGACGTAACAATAGTTCCTATCATATATAAAACCAAACAAAAATCCATCTTCATAAAAACAAGTTGTACAAATAATAATATATAAACAAGCATATTAAAGCTACTGCAGATGTAAAAACAAAAGCAGTTAACTTACCAAAGTTGCTGTTCACTAAAGACAAAGTCCATCCTCCTTTCTTTGTTAATAAAGAGTTTAATCTCACGGTTGTTCAGTACATCTGTGCGTTTTAGTTCCAGTAAGAAGTCCTTCTGGATTCATGGACACCAGTGAAGACAGTCGAGCCTCCCCAGTTGTATTTCCTGAACACGTTTTAATGCGTTTGAGGGATGAAAATGTCCGCTCCACAGAGGCAGCAGATGTTGGGATTGTCACCGCCCAACATGTCACGCTAGCCCACTGACCAATCACGTATGGCTAGGCCAGCTAGCAGCTCTGACATGTCAAAGAATACGCCCAACATGTCAAACCAAATATCTGATTGGTTGAACACTATGACAATCAACAATATCGTCCCCATTCACTTAAACTGCACACGGAGGCACTTGTGAGTCTGCAGGCCTCAGTCCTCTCTTCTACCTAGAGACACAGAGGTGAAATCTGATTGGATAAAAGCTCTACTTAAAACAAGCTGCACTGGAAGCAGAGCAACAGAGGAAGACAGTAGCTGTGCAATGAGAAAATAAGATAATGGGAAAAATATTTGTATACATTATAATACATGTAGTGTATTTAAGAAAAATTATTAAATTATAAAATAGCTATAACTTTGTGATTCTGTTTAGGCCAGCAGAGAAGGCTTTGCAGGCCCTGACGGCCCACCACTGCCTTTATTGGGCCTGAGGTTTGATCTCAACTTCATTGGAGTTAAAAGGATACGAACATCTATTCAAATGTCAAGAGCAGTCGTTGCGTATGGAAAAAAATCAACGGGTGTGCAGTGAATAAAATTACTAAATATCAGTTTGTCACATGACAACTTCTGTTCTGCTACAAGGAAGAAAAAGCCTTTTACATATCTTAATTAAACGCATTAGGCTGCCTAAAGCTGCTGTAATCCATGTTTAGCAGCTAAAAGATATTTTTGTCAGGAGGTGGAGACTGGAGTGAATATTGGACTATATTGACCAAGTGTCTCCAAATGAATGATATGTTGCTCCATGTCTGCTACATCTGTAAATAAGTAACTGTTAGCTTGCCATGCAGCCCCCAGGTGGCCAAAACAATCTACTATTGCAGGTTAATTAATAACAGATAATTCTAGTTACCCGCCGTCTTCATGGTTCAGTTTTGACCTACCGTACTTACTGTGGTTGTTGCACATATATTTTCTGTGTGCAATGAAAATAAATGAAGTGGTTTCGATAATCTGTTAGCTCATTTACAGGTCTGACTTCTCATGATATTTGCCCTGTTGGACTTTCCAGAACACAGCAGTTATTTTAGTCAGTACAGCGCTGTCACCATAGAAAACATGGCCATAATTATTTAAATAACACCAAAGTTGTAATAAATCTGAATTATCCTTTAACCGTATGGATTTGGACCCCTGATGTTCCTCCTTACACTGACTGAACCTCACTGCCTCCCACAAACTCAACCTAACCCCACTAACTGACTACAGATGCCAGAATCTCTCCACAGAGTGGTAGTAATACCTTCAGCAGGGACCGAAAACCAGCACTTGTACATCGAGGGCGGCTCGAATGACAGAAGCAAGGAGAGCGTGCATCAAAGAATGAAGGCAGCATTATCTGAAGTTTAATGCTCTGCTCTTTTTCTTAGGCCTCGGTTTGATTTGTCCCCGCCCTCAACGAATAACTTGAATTATACTGCATTGACTTATCTTTGCTGAAGTTTTATTAATGCTGCATCGACATTCCCCATCAGAGTGTTCTTATACTGTGATGAGGCTGCATAGTAAGTAGCTCACTGTGTGTTCCACCAGCTCAAAGAAAATGCCTTTCATCCTCACTGGACTTAAATGCACAGGAGGTGTATGTTTCAGGTTATAGCCAGTGTCATACTGCAGGGCATGAAATGAGATTAATGAGTGTGGTAATCCATGCATTGTCAACATCTACCACATTCAACATATGAGGTCTTGTTCTGTCAGACATACTGTAGTTTCATGGTTCATCTCTATCACGTTTACGGCACACGTTCACACTTTAAATAGCATGAAAGAATTCAATGTTAACACATACAGCGACGCCATGTTTATGTAAGGAATTCTTCTTTTTCTCTAATGTGCACAGTTGAGGCTGTTTCATGTCAGGAGAGTCAAATCTTTTATTTTTAGAACAACAGCAAACATATCGTTCACACGCTGCATAAATGACATGAATATTTCATGACCTAACTTGTATAATGAACATTCACAACAGATTTCATCACACGTCTTGACTTGAGCCGCATATGAAACAGAGTAGGCACAGTGTGCTACTTATATCAGGCATGACTTTCAAAATAAGCACGTTCCCATTTCCCATGAAACTGGGGTTTTGGGGCTTGAACAGCTCAAACACAGTGCTGTGAAAGGGTTTCTACGGGGTTATCTAACAGCAGCACTGGCAGCCAAAGGATTACTCATCTGAATGTCCCTGATAACATGACAAAGTCGTAGAAAATGATTGAATTACCAATAAATTAAACCTTGTTTTGGCTGAGCATTCAAGAGATACAGTCGTTCTGTTTTATAACATTGGTTTGACCTTCTGTTAGAAAATGAATGCAGAGCAGACACCAAGGTCCATGGGAAATCAAAGGACAAAATGTTGTGAACTCTATCAGACATTTCGAGCCCATTTTCCATAGAAATATCAAAAATATGATATTGAGAGATTCCACAAAACTCTTATCTTTATTTCAGATTGAAGCGCTGACATCAAACCGGGAGAAAATAGGATTTTATCCACCAAGCTTTCACCTGCGTGTGTAAACAATCCAGCAGTGCCTTTAATACATCAAATGAAGTTTGATGCATATTCCTTTTCAGCCAACATAAACATTACACTGTTGCTTTTAGATCTAGGAGGACATCTTGGGACAGCCAGCCAGGGTGTAGAGATTACAGGGAAACTACTTCATGATGCGTTTCTGGTCTGACTCGTAGCTTCAGGCCTGAAGAGAAACATGGCAAAGCCCCTGATGTCCCAGCAGCAGGAACTTATACAGTTGGTGTTCTTTTACTGATTTCTTGGGGTTGAATTAAAAGTTCAATATGAACTTGTGCTTAACTTATGACATGTATATACTCTGTTAGACTTTCCTCTCAATCCTTTATCTGATGATGCATGGTCTGATGCATGGTCTCTCATCCCAACACATTTCAAACTGACAAGTGTAATGCTGTATTGGCCCTATAATATAAATGTTGAAAATCATGGGGTCATCTGTACTATAGATGTGGGTTTACCCGGTACTGAGATCTTTCTAGTAATTCTGAAATATGAATTTGGTCAAAAGTGAGAATGCCTAGGTGGAGCTAGCAGGGAGAAGACATCCTAAAACATGATTCATCTAACTAGCTCTGATGCAGCTCACTCACTTTAATTATGAATTGATATTTGGCTGCTAAGGAGAAGAACTAGCCTGCTAGCTGGCTAACGTGTAAACAGACATTATGCATCCGGCAGACTCAAAGCAACACTTGGAGTTCCTGTTCTGCTTCTGGCCTCCTCACAACTGTAAGTATAACATTCACTCCTTATAGCTCTGGTTTGGTCTCCACCAACTTCTGATGGAAACATCTGTGAGATGTTCAACTTCCTTCACAGGCTAACTGTTACCTTGGTCCGCCATCACATTGTCATTTCATCCACTGACAATATGAAAATACTTCATTGCAGTAATTAACATAATTGTGATGTAAATGTGTTAGACCTTTAGCAGGCTGATGAGGTAATACATGATTATTGGAGCTTAACTGAACAGATACACACTAGAAGAAAACACATCGACTGGTCTTGTGTGACTTTGAGTTTGTATTGAAGTTGTCGGGGTTTCCTACAGATTCCAATACTTATGTGTCAGGCCGGGGAAAAGCAGCTGTAGATGTGCTTTCTCCCCTCCTGCCTTTCTCTCTCTCTCTCCCTTGTTTTCTCTCCAGGTGCCAACAAGGTGATTGGTTTCCACCTGTGCAGGCCAGTCATGCTGCTCCTTGGTTCCGACAGATTTCAAGCTGGCCAATCAGCAGAGTGGGGTCCAGAATAACAGGAGGAAGCCTGAGGAGTTCACTCTGTGAAGGTTTGTGGTGGGAGGTTGAGGACAGCAGGTGAGTTGGGGTACGCTTTACATTAGTACACACATAGTTTATTGGCCGGTGCCATCTCTGCATTTGTTTTGGTGAAGCAAGTTAAGCCATTTAGTTAGTTTTGTTTTCAGAGGAAGGAGTTAACCAGGAATAGTTTTGTTGTATTGATTTCTATTTGGCACAACAACATTTGTCCCATCCTCTCCCACATTGTTTGGAACCTTTTGTTTGCATATTCCTGAGTTCAAATAAATCATGATGAATTGTTATTTCTACTTTTGACTTTTTCACATTCTTTGGTTGTCGTGTGTTCGTCTTAGTTTATCCCCTAGACTAAAAACTGGACGTAACGTCCAGCACTAAACATTAGCCAGTACACATATCGTGTATTAAGGAACTTATTACACATTGACCTCCCCATAGGAACACTTAACAAGCTCATGCAATCCAATAAATCATCAACACAACGGACAGAAAGTGAAGACTGCGATGTAAAGGCTGCTGTGTTAGATTGTACAGACGTTAATGAAGACGAGGAAGATGATGAGCTTTAAGTTCTTCAGGGCCAGACGTTGGCAGCACTGATTGTATACTGCCGGTGTTGTAATGAAATAAGACATCTGTCATGCTATGTGGGTGCCATTATCTCTAGCCATGGATACCCAACACACACATGCACCTTAAGGAAGCGCACGCGCCATCCAGCAGGTTTTTAGTGAGTGGAGAGGGCTGAAGGAAATGATCCATCACTCAGAGGAAACTCTAAACAGCCTAATGACACATGGCAATATAAAATGGAAAATTCAAATAAACACCAGTGGGCCTGTTTGGAGGCACTCGTGGTACAATAGCCCAAACACTGGGCATTTGAGTAATCATTACTAGTCATAATTCAGCACACTGGAGATGTTAAATAAACAGTATACTTCTGTAAGGCATATACAACAAGGCCCAAATTTACTTTAGCCGTATCACAGGAATCTGTGAGGTAAAGGACACTCACCAGCCGTGCCAGAGACAGTATCTTTTAATGTCATGTCATGTCCTTTCATCAACAGCGGGAACCTTCCTGTTAGCCTCATAGAACATCTTCATACTGTATGCCTTGGTGGCCTCTGAGCTGATTTGTGGCTGAATGACATAACAAGAAACCCAAACTGTCAGTACAAAGTCTGATTTATAATGTCTGTGCCTCAAAGAGCGCTATAGGACATATTGTATCACCATCTTCCACCACTCTTGTTTTGCCAGCGACACTGGAGAAAACAAAGTTGAAAATCATTTTCACTATATATATATATTCTAAGCCCAGAAATGAGTTATAGAACCATCATCTGTTAAACATCTAGGACCGATGGAGAAGCTGACCTCATAGGTGAAAACTTCTCCTAATTGGACTTGATTACACGGCTATTAGGAAGAGTTCTCTGAACCCGACCAGGCCGAGCCCCATGGTGGGCTTCACACTGCTGCCAGACACTGTTATGAAGCCCAGGTAAGGTGTCACTGCGGGGCTAAAACCCAGTGGGCCCACAGTTAGAGCTGAAATTAAGGCTATTACTTTACTGCTATTCATGAGTACAATTGTATGCAATTTAAATACAGACAAAGAGTAATAATCACTCAATAAATAATGTTCTTAAGGGATTACAGAGTGGTTACTGAGAACTACCTCATGCTGGAGAACAGTAGTCTGTAACTCTTTTCTTCTGTCGTCATAACCTCTCCAGAGTTCATCTCTCTATTGGTATATTATTGGTCAAGAAATAACTTTTCCTTCCAAACTAACAAAACATGTTCTTTTGCAAAGTGATTAATCATAATTAGTATCCTGCAAAGTCTGTTGTCTAGAGAAAGGTCAGGCATGATGCAAACACAGACAAACATTAGCTGTGATGTCTAACATTAAATTGGTGAAAGAATGAAAAAATACAGTTTCAGGAATATCTTCTGAAATCTTAGACATCCTCCTGCATGTAAAAGGTATAAATATGTCCTGTTCATTAGAGAAAGATTCAGCTGCTTATAGATGACCATGTACACTGTCTTCCTCTTCCTCTTTAATTTATCTTTTTATTTGACAGAATACCCTAAACTTCTTTGATTTTACAATTGACTGAGGTGGCAGTCATCACTGCATCCTCCTAATGTATTTAGATTTTAAGGTGCAAGATACGAGACTGGGAGCATTTGGATTGCCTCTCAATGTCTGTCAATATGGCCAAGGCGTACCAGCGGCTCACAGCTAATGATGCTAACAGCGCTAGCAATGCAAACTACAGCAATAGTGACAGCGTTTACCTGAAGGGGAACAGCAGGGTGTCTGCTACGCGGTGGGTCGAGAAGGCATTAGTGTACAGTGGCTCTTTAGAGCTTTGTCTTTGAAAACAGCTGCCTCTCACGGCCGTGAGAGAGGTGAGAGAGCTAAACAATGAGCTGAAGCTCGTTATAAAGCAGAGAGGAGCTGCAGATTCTGGTGATAATGTTCTGTATGTTCTTCACTATGAGTGACCCTTACCTCACCCCTCACCTGCTTTTATGGGCATTTTGAATTTGCTTACAAAAACCCCCGAAGTGGAACACCAGAAATTCAAAAAGGTTTCACACTTGGCTGAGGAGGACAGGTTTGTTCAAAGTATTGACTAAAAGAGAAACAAATCTGATCTTTGTTGAGCGAGAACGACTGTAATGTTCCTTCATGAAATAAACAAAAATGTTTTCCACACAGTTTTCTACTGTTTGAGATGTTACTGATGATCTTTTAATGATATCGCCTCCTTGTGCTGTGTTCTTCTGCAGTGGTTTATGGAACCTGACTGGAGAATTAGTGCCTCGTACTTCTAATCTCAACTCCTAATATTCTCATAACAGTAGTAAATGGAGATGCACGTTAATTCACATTTTCTGTTGCTGTTTTGGAATAGAAATTTTAAATACTTTTTAAACAAGCAGTTTTATGCTGCGCAAGGTCAAATGGAATCAATGTGTTCAATACCACACTAACCGCCCAATTTCATACATGATAAAACGTCTGTTAGCTCTCAATATGTGTGTGAAAAAAGCCTTACATTTATGTCATCCTGCTGGTGCCCCGACAGCCACCACTAACCCAATATCCTGTTTCAGAGAGAGTGAGCCTCCAACATGTTGCTTTTGGCCCCCCACCAAATCCAGAAAGTATGAAAATGACCCATCCAGTCATGGCCTGCAGCTCTTTAAAAGCCATCAGCGTTCCTTTTGACAAACCTCCACACGGCTCAGAGGCCAGACCTGACTGGCAGAACACAACTCTGCCCGCCGACCACAAAGCCCCCCCCCCCACGCCAAGTAAGCAGGGTCATTTCAAACCATTTGTAAGGCCACATAATTCAACGACCACGAGGCCTGGAGATTATAGCTCTGCAGAGAGCCCAGATAAACAGCATCGGCTTCCTCCCGGCCTGTTATTAGCTTTCTCATACGCTGGCTGGCCTGAGTTCTACCCTCGCCTTGCTCAGCGTGTCACATCCCTCTGAGTGTTGGACCCAGAAATGTCTTGACATGTTGTCTCTGTGTGTGCTCTCCCTCTCATTTTGTTAGGATGCTGCTAGTATGCATTTCTATCATTGTAGTGGCTTCCAAATGTGTAAACTCAGACAGGCACAGGAGGACCACTTGTGCTTGGAGTGCTGCATAATAATAGGTTGTCACCGAAGTTCAGAGAGGCTTTCAAGAGAAGCAGCATTGCCTCACAACTGACAAATACGAGAAAAACAGCTAAAGTTATGAGTAGTTCTTTAGTTCTGGATAGACTGAGTCCAGTATGATTGATGCTGCTGCTGTTGACATGAAATGAACAGATGAATCAAGCTCCATCCAAACCAAGAAGGAAAGGCATCATTCAGAAGCAGTCGGGATTACTGGCATTCCCTCGAGGCCGAGGTATTTGCCAGATTCCTCAAATACATTCATGCACAAACAGCGTCAGGTGTCAGGTGCTGCTCTCAGTCCTGCCAGTGTCAGGTTAGGATCGTTAAGAACATCCGGCTTGAAGCGGCAACTGGCACCGCACCAGGGAGCAGGCTTTCACTGAAACAGATGCTTGCCTTCATGAATTGTGACTTATCCTCAGCACCAGACTTTGCGTCACATTTCTCAGTCGGCCAGCCTTGCCATGACTTGAACTTGATGTGGAAGCGCTGTATGAAAGCTATGCTGCCACACAAATCATGCAGATGTGGATTGCAGATGGAAACCGGATGCAAAATGAATTACATGTTCTAAGTCTACTTGTGGTCTCCGTATGAGTTTGGTGTTTTGGAGCGTTCGGTGGCTGGTCATTGAAATGTCTGTCTCTGATATTGAATTGGCTCTGCTTGCTCTGTGTGTCTAGGAACCGTCTAGAGAGAGATGCTTCTGCTTGGGATTTCACCGTCACACACATGAGTTCTTTGTCAGACACAAAAACATGAACCTTGTATTTATCTCACAGGAGTGTGTGTCAACAGAAGCTGTCAGTGTGTCATGCAGCAGCCCCCTCCTGTTGTTACTGACATTACTAGTAGTGTGGCTTACACATCAGTAAGCCACAAGTTCATGTGCTGGTTAGGGGTGTAACGGTTCTGAAACTGACACCGTGTGGATGTGTGTGTGAGTGTGTTCACAGTGGAGCTGATGGTTCACATGTAGAGTGACAATGTGCACATGAATGAAAGATGGTCTTAGAAAAGTGTATCGCTCCAGAGTAGAACCCTGATCTGACAAATCAGTGAGCCCAGACGCATCAAACTTAAAGGATAAGACTACATAATAACTTGGTTATGTTTTGCTCATAATGATACCCCTTAGACCCGGGGAGACAACAAGCAATGTGAAGTGATTTAGCAGTTGCTGGACCAAAAGAAGACTACGCTGTAGTAAAGGTCTGCACGCTGTAGCTGCTACCTGTTTACCTGCCTGCCTGTGCATATTGGGTCTTTACAATCATTGCTCGTCACCGGAGTCTTCCACAAGCTGCTAGCTTGTCTCTGTGAGGACTCTCAACAGCCATGTCTGTTGTTCATGTTCCTTATGGTCATTTAGGGGGAGGGGCTTTGGAGGGAGGCCTGAAGGGACGGAGTGTCCGTGTTGATGACTTGGAGACTTTGGAGCTAGTGCTGCTCCATACTTTCATTAGAAAAGAGTTGGCAACACTGGGCTGGGTTTTTGGGTTGGATCATGTTTTTTATTTTGGCGTACTGTTGCTAGTTTCTCAAGATTTAAGTGTAATAATTCGCACATCAACAAGTGACATTTGTAATACCTAGAGGCGCATCTATATGTAAAATAGGATGTTGTTAAAACACATGAACAGAAACAGGAATCTACCAAACCGAGCATCTTTAGAGTGACAACACCACACGAGGAATGACGGCCAGATACAAATGTTGGAATAAAAGAGAATTATCTTTTATCATGTTTAATATGGCGGTTAATGTCCGGCATACAGGCCTCCATGTTCATAGGCCATCTAGGAACTGTGAAGACATGCTGTTGTCTTTTATACCTGAAATCATAAAGGGACACGGGACGAGAGATTTGAACATGGATCATTTGGAAACTCCAGTTAGACACGGAGGAATGTCTGAAGTACCAGATTGTTGATATTGTATGAGTAAGCTAACTTGTGGTAATAAGTGACTCACATTTTCTTCATGTTGACTCTTTTGATGCCTGGCCGTGTTCCAGCCTGTGAACTCAGCTTAGCTTTATTTCAGACGAATGAGGATGTGTCGATGGACAGTTTAGGGCAAATACCAACACTGTTTCTCTTCCCTCACACTGGTGCTGTTACACATCTGAAAGCAATAAAACAAGGAAAAGAGAGGGACAGGCATATTTAAAATGGTGAATAAAGAATTTGAACAAGTTAATAAAAACCTTTTTATACTGTACCTGTTTACAAGGATTTATGTGAAGCTGAATTAAACTCTACACATTAACTCTACTGCATGAACTGATGCAGCACAAAACAGAAAGCTTTGTGATACCTCCAGGGACAATTGTACTTCTTTCATGTGATATACTAATGTTATACTCTGTTTCTATCTATATTCATGCTTTGAGTTTGAGCTCACCTGGACACAGATGACATGGACGTGTGCCTGAGGACCTGAGGACATGATGACTGTGTCGGTTTTATTCAGACAGTTGTGACACATGGTTCAGTCAAACTTCTTGAATTTTGTGAAGAACATTTAAAACGTAATGAAGGAAAATGGGGATTTCACTTTTAACAATATATTAATTAGACTTTCTCCTAATCCGTGCTATCATGATACTATTTGTCTGAAGTCTCACAAAAGCATGAAATATTATAAGAACGTTACTGACCTCTGCTGGTGAGAATAAGGAAATACAATAGCAAGAATCTCATGTTCTGACTCTGTAAGCCATATTAAATATCATATATCTAATATTTTGTCCACCTCCCATTGATATACATGTGGTGGACACAATATTAGAAACCCCCTCAGTGGCATAAAGAAGAATCAGCTGAAGTAGTTTAGAGAACTCCCTTCATGAAGGTGTATTGCAGGGCTGTTGCATTAGACTGAATTAGTTTAGCTAGGTGGACCTGATACAGTTGTAATCATTCTAACTTGGACAAAGAGTTTGGTCAAATTAAGTTCCACACATTGCAAGTGAAGGACACAATTCCACGGAAGTGAATGAACACAATCACACTTTAAATAGATCTTCCATTAAAAAGTAACCATATGTGTTAGACATTCATATTCATGTATTAAAGTAAACCAAATCTGTATTTGACTAAACAGTTCAAGAGATTTCATAACAATACATGTGTAACTACTGATCAACTGGTCAAAATGAATCTCTAATGGGATGAGCAGAGAATGTCATGTTGCAATGTATCTAACTCTGATTAAACTTCTTGCTCTGGTTACGAGTCAGGTGACATTTTAAACTCGCTTCAAGGAACAGGAAGTGAATTGCATATTTTTTTCCAAGACATGTCCAGTTGACTGGGGCTTTGTTAATCCTTGCTGTCTTTTCTAACAGTCTTTCTTTAATCCTGCAGCTGATCTAAAGACATTCCTGGTTGGTGTATTTCAGTGTCCAGCCTCTCCTTCATATCAGTGACCAGGCAGCTTGTTTGAGTGTGAAACGGAAAGTCTGCCTGCAATGATTCTCTTTGGTCTGTCATTTATTAATGACCACAGGCCAAGTCGGTGGAATGTGTTTTGATGCAGCTTGGTGGGTAAGCTCAATAAAACTGTGTCAGTAAATGTAGACAGATATCAGCATCACATTAGACACACGACCAACACAACAGACATTATTTACATGGCTGTGGCTCAGAGAGCACCGATCAGAAGGTCGATGGTTAGATCCCTGTCTCCGCATGTCGACGTGTCCTTGGGCAAGATACTAAACCCCAAACAGCTGAATGAATGTTGACATGTAGTGCAAGACTTTGAGTAGTTGGAAGACTAGAACGGTGCTACATAAATGCAAGTACATCCATTACCACGAGACAAAATTCACAGACCGTATTTACAAGACTGACAGAGTGGCTTTAGGTGCCGTGTTCAGAGGTCTGACTGCGATGGGGATCTTTGTTGAGAAAAAAACAAAACGTCAAATGTCAAACATGTACTGATGTAAAAAAATAACCCGTTCTACAAAGTGACTCCTGCTCAGGCCACATGTTTTCAGTAGAATAGTGCTACCGTGTGGTCATTTATAGCACTCACATCTTTCTGAATCAAACCTACATGATCACAATGTTACATGGGTGACCGTGGCTAAGTGGAGAGCAGGGCTGTCCTTCAATCGGAGGATCAGCGGTTCGGTTCCGGCTCCACTAGTCGCGTGTCGATGTGTCCTTGAGCAAGACACTTAACCCCAAATTGCTCCCGTAGCAGTTTTTGTATGCTCTTGTATGAAGTCTTGATGGTTTTTGTTTGAAGCAGGGGACTCCACAGCTCCAGTGATCTCTTGAAGATGGTAAATGGACTTGTACATGTATATCGAGAGTCTTCCCACCACTGAGGGCGCTGTAGGGGCTACATGCTAGGTGCCCATCAGGACCATCTAACCATTCTCTAACCATTCTCTTCATACACAGCAGGCACAGCCTACAGGAGCAATTTGAGGTTAAGGGACTTGCCAAAGGACACATCGGCATTGGATCTTCTGATTGAAGGACTCCTCTACTGAGCCACAGTCGTTGTGCAGACCTGCTGACCTCCTGTCTCCTGTTGCTGGTGATGTCCTGTAGGCCTCGCCACATGGTGCAGGGTCGAGGTCTGAAACCTGCTTTAGTGTAGCTCCTCTTTGCTACTCTGATCTCCTTTGTCAGTGTGCTCCTGGCCTGGTTATGCAGGAGTCTGTCCCTACTTCTGGAGGCCTGAGTTGCCTGAGTTTTGCAGTAAACCAGGGTTTATTGTCTTTGTACGTGCAGAAGGTTCTGATGTAAGATGTCTCAGTGTCAGTGAGTCATTCAGGTCCATAGCTGCAGCGCCCAAAACACTCCAATCAGTTATTCACTATTAAAGTGAGACAAATATAGGCTAGGACAGGGGTCGGCAACCTTTACTATCCAAAGAGACATTTTGCCCTATTTTCCACCAAATAAAATTTGTCTGGAGCCGCAAAAGCTATTTGATGTCACAGTTTATAAAGTTTTATATATAGTATATACAAAAACTTTGTTGTATTTATGAAATTATAGAACAAGAATAAAGACACTTGTTGACATTTTATTGCTATTTTACGTGTTATAACAATATCAAACTCTTATGAAGAGGAGAGGAATCGCTCTTTGTCGCTCATCTCCAGCGTGATACTTTCAGCTAATGCTGTGTGTTTGTTCTGGAAGCGCTTTCAACTTTACATTTTTTTGTTACATTTCTCGCCACATATGAAGCATTCAGGTAAGCCAGCATCGTTGGCAGTGAAAGCAAATGAATCGTCCACGCAGAATGAAACTCTCTATTTTCCTCCGTGACTTTTCTTCTTTTTGATTTATCCATTGATAGTTTACCGAGGGGGGGCGGGGCTCTGCAGATCATGATCAGACAGATGTAGGGAAAGGCGCTCTACGATGTAAGACGTTGGTGGCGGACCGCGTAGCCCGATTGTTTTTGAATATTTTACTATTTTGCTCGACAGGGTTGGAATCCAGGTTGATGCGATCTTTCCATAAATATATTTTCTTCAATGTATTTCTTCATACGTGGCTGTGATGTAGTGCTCACCCCCGCAATATATATATGAGATGTGGCTTTTAGATCTCCAGCAATATGTTTGTGAATGTTTGACGAATCTGGCAACAGAAACAGAAAACAGCTGCTGCTGTTACGTGAACACAACACACCCACAGAAGGAAACCAGTAGGTTTAAAAACCAGTAGGACGTAACATCAGCAACCACTGCATGCCCAGTGTACGTGAATAGTCGTGATATTCGTGTTCAGGCGTTTAGGTCTGGACAAGATCATATCGAAAACAATGCTTAAAGCTGTGTGGACAGAGGACTCAGGGAGCCGCAACAGAGGGGCCGAAGAGCCGCATGCGGCTCCGGAGCCGCGGGTTGCTGACCCCTGGGCTAAGTGAATAAAAGCTGGGATTTGTATTGATTTAAAAGAAACTGAAATCCATTTGCTCTTATACTTTCCTTCCTTAAAAAACAATGACATTCTTATTTCACTTCTCTTTTCTCCTCTAACCCTAGCCGTGTCCTTGTAATTTCCTGTGGGTCATTTATGTATTCGATAGAATATGAGCTATCACTGCAATGTCAAGATGAGCAGTATGAAGATGCAGCTTTACATGCCACTGTAGTTTGAACATATGGTTATCGTCGCTTAGTGGCCACACTTTGACAACAACTTCCCCCTGAAAGTCAAACAAAAGACTGCAGCGGAACAATGTGTGTCAGTCCGCGGAAGACACACAGGGGGACGCCCGAGTCCCGGGTCAGCTCCTGGTCGCTCATGTCCCCTAAGCAACGGCCTGATTAATACAAACACTGCGTTACTATGGAGGCCGAGACACAATCAGTTCAGCTCATACACTGACCCGGGACAGCAGAGCGACCTGCGGACATGGAGGACTCACCTGCCGAGGACAGAAGACTGGACTTCATAGCGGATTATGTGCTGAGGACTCTGAAACTGAAACAGGACAAATGGCAGAAGTGCGTGTCCAGCGAGGACAACCGGCAGGTGCTGCAGGAGTTCCTGGACAGAGCCGAGCAGAGGACTCTGGTGGTGTCTGTGACCGCGTCCGGACTGCTGCAGCCCGCCGCCGCCTTCACGGCCGGCTCCAGGAACAAGTCGGTGTACTTTGTGAAACACAGCAGGACAGCGCTGCGG
This sequence comes from Pholis gunnellus, assembly GCF_910591455.1. Lineage (NCBI taxonomy): Eukaryota > Metazoa > Chordata > Actinopteri > Perciformes > Pholidae > Pholis > Pholis gunnellus. The sequence goes on from NC_136548.1 coordinate 2,418,425, forward strand.
CCGGACTCCATGAAGCAGAACCTGGTCTACGGGGACTTGTCTTATGCTCCACTGGATCACTTTTCTGCTCTAGTTGAGGAGGTAAGCAGCAGGACACACTGTGTTAATTATTGCTGCATGCATGGAGGACTGGCTCAGTGTGCATGTGTCTCATCATGTGTTGTGAGTGAAAGTTAGACTGAGATTAAGGACTTTCACTTTTGTCACAAGGCCAAGTGTTGAATGTAATTTACACTGAATTATTGTAGGCATGCTTATGTACTCAACATGTACTTTATTCAAATAAACGTTACTTATACTTTGTCAAATACTGAACTCTATTCTCCTCTTACCCAGAGCTGTATTAGACATTGGTGACCTGATCCCCATCTGTACATTGTATGAATCACTTTCTCATTTGCAAACAGTTTGCGATAAGCCTATAGTGGTTAGGCCTATAACACTTTAAAATAGGCCATGTGATACATTAAATATATATATTTGGCTGATCTCATTTCTGTAGATCTGTGTTTTACATTGTGGCATTACTATGTTTACCTTACCACTGGTTTGTAGTAACTCATTGGATAACTTTTATTGACTTTTGACTTAAATTGTACTAGTATGAACTATTTTTAGATGAATTAAGCACAGATATGAAATGCAAAGTGCTGTACATGAATAAACAATAATTATGGAGTAATAATACAATAAACGTAACGCTACAACATGTGTAACACATGTATTTGACTTTTGTGTTCGTTAATTGAGTAATTTAAGTCACATTAATAGAGTTTCATTCATCCCTTTTAAAGTGAATTCTTAACGCAAAGCAAACGTTTTTCCATGTTGAGAAAACTCCTTTTCCTTTTCCTCCTCCAGGTTGTGGCCCCGCTACTGTCCAACAGTATGAACCACTCTGAATGGCCCCAGGTCATGTCTCAGGACATCAGACGCCACGTCCACTCCCTCAAGACCAATGTGTTTGTGGTGTCAGGCCAAGTCCGGGGCAAGACGCTGCTGCCTCTCCCTGCAGGTTCCGAGAGAGTAGAGCAGGCTGCCCTGGAGACAGATAAAAGGCAAACAAACACAGGAGACATAAAGGTTCATGTCAATGCATCATTCTTTCCCTCGTTGAAAGTAAACGGTTTCCTTGTGAAACTTCACAGGGGGGAAGGAGTGGATAAGAGCATCATTCACTCCTTGGAGTCAGCAGTGATTGAGTGGAGCCATCAGATCCGCGCCGTCCTGAAGAAAGACTCCTCTGAGGCCCTGCTGGAGGGCAGAAACCCCACACCACACACCGAGCTGCTCTTCTGGAAGAACAGGTCAGCACCTCTGTTATTACACACACTGAATATCCACTGGCAACTTCAGAGAAGCGCTTGTTCCAGTGCAGTGATTGTGTGAAAATAACACGTCCCTACAGGACCTCAAAGTAGAGAAGTTTTTGCTGGTGAAACTAATTATTTGAGATCCAGAACACCTGTGCTATCAAGTGAAAAATGTAATTTGGAGCCCAGTGCTCTCTTTTCATTTTTTTGTTGTACTTACATAGCAGAATCATGTCTTATGAGGCCAATATCCTCTACTTTTATCATTGTTTTTTCCTCTGCACTAATGTGATAAAAACGTGTTTGCTCTGCATCTGTTTACTACTTTAATATAAGCAGTTATGGACCACTCCGGTTACACAAACTGATAATTCAGCAAAGCTATGTTGTAATTTCTTACCAAGCAGAGATTTACTCACTGAATTAAAGTGCCAAGCAGTAAATATATTACACCCAGAGATTTCTCCCAATGTAATGGAGATGCAAATTTCAACAGCTCTCAAAGTGGATAGTTTCATCAGAAAAAAATGTTCCCATGAAAATAGTAGACCGATTTTCTATTCAGATTCATTGTATTGGGCACAGATTATCAAAAGAGAAGTTGCATTTTAAATGCTCTCTTAAAATGCTATGAGCATCACACATTTATTTCATTCATGTAAAAACCGACCAACGTTGAACATGCCTCAAATTGACAATGCAGGACGCACGCCCACAGCGACCTCACCCTGAACCAAACCACAGTTAAGCTCAACACATTTCAACAGGCAACACATTTAAACCCATCCCCTGCATCAGAATGCAATCCCCAGTATCGGTACACTGTGAGAAAGGCAACACAGAACTCACAATCAACGAATCAAAGGCCCCCATATCGCTCAATATTTTCACTGGTACCTTGACAGCGCTCCCCGCCAGGGACACATGGCCGTCAGACACAAAAGCTAAAAAAACCGGACTGCTCCAGACTGCAATCCACTCCCGGTTCCACCTGCTCACTGGGAGCAAAAACACAGGGAGAACTGAGACAGTCAGCCTTCCAATGACCTCTGCTCTTACAGTAATGGCATAGGTCACTCGCCTCAACCTGTTGCTGACTCCATGCAGCCCATTCCGGTTTATCACGGCGAGGACTGTGTCCCTCACCCCACCACTTACTTGCTGGGCAAAAGTTACTTCCATCCTGCCTGTAGTCAGCCTCATTCCGAGACCCGCACTCACGGCCACCACGGTGCGTCAACACACACTCATCAGCCAGAATAGCAGCCTCCGACGCCAAACTCACTTTGTGTTCATTTAAGTAAGTAGCAATATGACCGGGAACAGAATTTTTAAACTACTCCAGGACAATCAAATCACACAGGGCCTCATAAGAATGAATCCCCAATGAAGTACACCAACGACTGAAGTGAGTGGTTAACTCCCTGGCAAACTCCATCTGTGTCTGCCTACCAGACTTCTCCTAAAACCTGAACCTCTGGCGGTATGCCTCAGGCACCAACTCATAGGCTCTTAACACTGCAGACAGACAAATCAACTTTACTAGCAGCCACACTAAGGGCAGCGTACGCTTGCTGCGCCTTACCTGTGAGAACACAATGCAAGAGTAATGTGCGGTCAGCATCCGACCAGTCTCTACTCATCTACCCGCTCAAAAAGTGAGAAAAAAGTATCCAGGTCTTGTTCACAAAACCGAGGAACCAACCTCAGGTTATTAGCAACATCGAAAGCATGTGAGCCCAGAAAAACCAACAGAGACCTGCCCCATGCCTCCATCACTCAAATGCAACCTGCACTCTTCCAATTCAAGTCTTTTAATTTCTACTTGCAACAACAGCAACTTTTTACGCTGCTCAAAAGTTAACTCGGTACCATTACTTACCCCAGACGCACCAAACGTGTCTGAGGCGGAACCAACAGCCTGCAACTTAGACTGGAGAACACCCACTTCAACCAGATTTTCTTTTAAGAGGTTTTTCATGCTCTCCTTCAAACACTTATCCCCCACATCCATCTTGAAATGCTCAGCAATTTTCACCAACTGCTCTCGTGAACAACGTTCCAATAACTCCTCTGATGGAGCTCTTAAAAAGTCCCCAACAGAAGCCATAGCTTATTTTTTACCTGCCCGAATACACACAAAATGATAAGTACAGAAGGAAGAACCCTTTACGCTACTCCACAGCCAGAGATCAAACGGCCCATACACAGCCAAACATTACCGTAGTCCTGTCCCTGTAACTGCCTAACCAGAGACTAACTAAACTCCCCCCTAGTCTTCAGGTGCTACTTGTGCTGGGTACTTACGCACTAAAACCCGGAGGGCGACAACGAGCTGGTGGCCAAAAGAAGCAATTTATTTGGCTCGCCAAAAACAAGTAACCCAAGGTTAACATTACTTTACACAAACACAGAAACAACTGTGGTGAGCCAGTCAACAAAGATCTTCCTTTCAGAGAGCGCCGCTGCCAACTGGAAAGGGTATTTAAGGCAGAGCCACACCGGCACAGGTGAGGCTCTGCCTGCAGACGATCCTCCAATCAGCACCTGTAACAGATGAAAGACAACCGGCACCTAGTGTACGATAGGAGGAGGCTCGTCACAGGTGATACTGTGAAACCTCCCCATGATAATAACTGTGACATGGAAAAAGTATTTTTGACTGTCCAGAGTAAACAGATAAGACTTTATGAACAGTAAAATAGAAATCTCCACTGTGTGCCAGAGGATTTGACTGTAGCCAAACAGTAAGTAATATAATACTTATCTGTGAACATGTGTGACAACTTATCTGTCTGAAGTGTGGAAAAATACAGAATTTCATTTTTTGTTAGATCCTGACTGATCCTGTCCACATGTCGGGAATAATCCGTAGTTATAGAGGTTACTGCTGTGGTGCCACTATGGAGACGCTCTCATCGACCCTGCTGCTGTATGACAGCGACATATATTTGATATACTCACAGGGACGGATCCTAAAAACAAAAAGTGGGCCGATTAACGATTTGGCAAAACCCAGATAACATTTAGTTGTAAAAGACTTTAATCTAACCTGTTAGAGACTCTCTCCAAATGGCAAAAGAGTTGTATTACAATTTGTAATAGATGTGAATTTGTAGGCCAAACTCAACATACATGAAAGGTGTTTAGTGGCTTTGAAGAGGACTGTGTGTGCATACTACTCTCAACTAAAGCCCCACAACTAAAGCCAACCGTTTTCTCCAGTCTGTAATGTTTATGGACCAATATTGGTGCTCAGATGTGGAAAAAAGCCTGATGTGGAGACTTTGTCCTGTGTGCAGAGACAGTCTATGTAACCTATAAAACTATATTTGATTTGAGACTTGACGTGAGATTTGCTCATGCATGGTGAGAGACAGCCTGAGAGTGGATGTCCCATGCCAAAAACATGACAGTTGGCGACCCTGAAAACAGCTTGTGGTTAAGAACATAGGAAGGACTTTACACACACACATAGTGATGGACCTTAGAGTGCTGACACACAAACCAGTGGCCTTCTGCAAATGTGACAGAAATCTTTTTTTTCCTTTGAAGATGCGCAGACCTGGAGTGCATCCACTCCCAGCTCAAAGCCTCTAAGGTCAAGAAGATGGCGATGCTGTTGGAGGCTGTGGAGAGCAGCTATTCTCCTGCTTTTACTGACATGAAACAGGATGTGCTCGCAGGTAATGACACAATCTATGCACCTGACCGTATAAAGACATGAAATGAAGCCTGCTTTCTGAGGTGTAGCACATGCTTGGTTGAAGGGCTAAAGTGTGATTAATGATCTACCATTTACTTTTTCACAAGTAGTATTATGCGGTTGTATTGTGATCACATCTTCACTCTCCAGCCTTGGAGGAAGCAAAGGACATCTGCACCTACCTGAGGCCCCTGCAACGTCTGTTTGAGGACTTGGAGAGTGCAGAGTTTCCTGATGTGAGGTGTCATATCGGCCCTCTGATGCACACAGTGTGCCTGGTGTGGGCCAGCTCCAGATACTACAACACCCCAGCTCGCCTCCTGGTTCTGCTGCAGGAGACCTCCAACCTCCTCATACAGCAGGTCAACTGCAGTCTCAGTCAATTCCAAGACCTTGTTTCCCTTTAGTTTGATGTTTTGTGGTTACCATCTTTGTTGCTAATTAGTCATTACTGTGGGGTTTCTGAAGAGCTGTCAGCACAGAGTGGGTGGTACTGTTTTTTTTCTGTGGGTGTATTTCTTTTCTTTGCTCTTCTTGGTCATTGGCCAAATCCCAATCTCCCCCCTTACGGACTCACGGACTTTAAGGCGCGCTCCTGCAAAGTCCGTGAGGGTTTAGGGCTGTCCCACTGTCAAATCATTCAGTGTTTGAGGCTCTCTGCCAGACATTTCCAGCCCTTTATGAACCCTTTCTGTAAGTCAGCATAGGATGCTGACTTTGCCTCAGGGAATTACCCACAAATCATTGCAATGTGACGTTAAACACTGGGTAACCAGTGGACGCATGGAGACGTTAAAAAAACCCATTAAGGGTTAAAGATGGAACAAAAAACACATGAAATCAGAACATATTTATTTATTCATTCATCAAATATTTGATTTTGTCATTGAATCTGTTTTGATAAAAACGAGTAAATATATTATATGAAGTTACTTCTCATCTTGTGAGGAAAGAGCCTGAAGACGTTCAAATCAGGGAGTACAAAGTATAAAATAAATACGCACAATTATACATCATGTTTTTTGTCGTTTTCATAGTAACGTGATATGTTGCAGCAAAGTGCTGTCCCATTCGTCTTTAAACCATTTCAAGCCCTCACAGCCTCTCACACTCAACCACTCACCAGGTGACGTCAGTAAGTCCTTGAGGGTTCAGGGTTTGAGGTTTTAGGGGGGACGTTGGGATTGGGCCATTAAGTCTTTCACTGTCCATGCTACTGTGCCCTTGTGTTCGGTTTTTTAGAGGCAGACCCTTTTTTGCTGCCAGAAATGTAAAGTGAATCAGAACTTCTGTTCCTGGGCTATATTACACCGCAGGTCCCTATTTACAACCCTCCTCAAAGCTCCTCTCACCCTCTCTGAGGTGTGAACATAGGCGTTTTAGTACCCACAGTGCACATAGCAGACTAGACATAGCAATATATCTATAGAGCCAGGAGACGATTCAGGCACACACTCCAGGTCAAGAAATCACAACTCATCACTTTTACATTTCAGTTTGTGTATGTTTCAAACTAACAAAATATAACATGTTCATTTGTGAGTTTTAAAGGTTTTGGTGAAAGAAGGCTAGCTTTTTAAGTCCAGTCTTTATACTAAGCTAAGCTGGTTGTCTCCAAACTTGAGTACATGCTATCCATCTATGGAATACCTGTGGTTCCTCTGTGGTTCCTCTGTGGTTCCTCTGTGGTTCCTCTGTAGTGCCTCTGTGGTTCCTCTGTGGTTCCTCTGTGGTTCCTCTGTAGTTCCTCTGTAGTTCCTCTGTAGTTCCTCTGTGGTTCCTCTGTAGTTCCTCTGTAGTTCCTCTGTAGTTCCTCTGTGGTTCCTCTGTGGTTCCTCTGTAGTGCCTCTGTGGTTCCTCTGTGGTTCCTCTGTGGTTCCTCTGTAGTTCCTCTGTGGTTCCTCTGTAGTTCCTCTGTAGTTCCTCTGTAGTTCCTCTGTGGTTCCTCTGTAGTTCCTCTGTAGTTCCTCTGTGGTTCCTCTGTGGTTCCTCTGTAGTTCCTCTGTGGTTCCTCTGTGGTTCCTCTGTGGTTCCTCTGTGGTTCCTCTGTAGTTCCTCTGTAGTTCCTCTGTGGTTCCTCTGTGGTTCCTCTGTAGTGCCTCTGTGGTTCCTCTGTGGTTCCTCTGTGGTTCCTCTGTAGTTCCTCTGTGGTTCCTCTGTAGTTCCTCTGTAGTTCCTCTGTAGTTCCTCTGTGGTTCCTCTGTAGTTCCTCTGTAGTTCCTCTGTGGTTCCTCTGTAGTTCCTCTGTAGTTCCTCTGTGGTTCCTCTGTGGTTCCTCTGTAGTTCCTCTGCTGTTCCAATGTAAACACGGCAGAAGAGGTGAGGAGTGAGAGGACAGCTCCTGCTTTGCTGCTGGGGTTTGAAGATGACGATCAAATAGAATTTTCAAACTGTAGGTTTTCGAGCTGGCTGAAATGGCAACAGTCACATTTAATCAGCTTTTCCTAGCTAGTTAATGCTAATTATGTAAGATGGAGGAAAAAGCTGTTTTCACCTTACTAGAGAAACCATGTAAATGGGTTCTAAATATGCAATTGATAGTTTCATACATAATGTCATACAACAAACAGAGGCTAAGTTACATCGCCAAGATCCTTGTAGAAGATGTTTAAATACTGTGGTGGAAAAAAACTATTCAATAGTACAGAGTCCTATAATACTGAATACTGAAACAAGAAACATTGAGGAAAGAAGTCTGTCTGTTAAGTATTTATTCTCTGGCCAGAGAAGGCTTTCATCGTGATACAGACTGCAGCGCAGTCTGCAGAGGAATCAGCAAAGAATCCAGTTTCTGAGATGCTTATAAGCATCTCAGCACATAGGGTGGGGGAACATCAGGTATTTACATAATAACAATACAAAGCAGTTTCAAGCTCCCCATTGACCCCTCCAGTCATCTCCTTCCTCTTCTGAGCCTCGTCCCACAGAGACATCTGTCTTTATACCCTTGATTACCCCTGGGAACATTCTCTGGTTAAACTGCACCCCCATTGAGCTACTCCCTCTTATCAAAGCAAAGGCAGAGATACCCCATATGGTCCTGTTACCTCTCCTAGGTACACAATCATACGTCACATATATAGTTTTGTTAGTGAGTAAGGCACATAAACTAAATCTCAGTAGAAATGTACTAGCACAGGGAACATTCTCTATCACAATACAAAGAAAGAAGAAGAGACTACAGAAGGAGGTTCAGGTGGTGAGGAGCAGATGTAGCTAACAGCTGCAGTCTCCTATTCAGAATACAGACCAGTACGTCACTAGGTGGTTGGAGGTGTGGTGCCCAAGGACAGTTGGGCTTTCTTGATTATTATTATTGATTATTAGATAAACATGTATCTGTTACTATACCACTAACTAACCTTACTGCTCTTCAACACAAGGCCCGGGTGTATGTAGTCCAAGAAGAGGTTCTGAGAGGAGAGGTTTTAGAGAGTCTCTTGAAGGTGCAGACGAGCCTGGAGATCCTGCAGCTCTTCAGGACCACTTATGAGGACCAGAGGGCCAACCTGAGCCAGTACCAGAGGAACGGGAGCTCTGTGAGGCCTTGGGACTTTTCCCCACTGTTGGCCTTCTCTAGACTTGACCGCTTTATTAACAGAATCAGGACCATTAGGGTGAGTATGGAAACATTATGCATTACTCAAAAGGTGGGGAATAATTTAGGTATGTTGTATTTGGTTCAGTGTGAGGATTGAGATGCCAAAGTTAAACTAGCATATGTAAAAGATCAGACCTTTCTTTTCATTGATACTGCAGTTTAGCTTGATTAGCCTCCATTTTCCCCAAAGGACATCCTGTTGACGGCTGCAGACTTGCTGAAGCTCGAGAAATTGGAGATTGGAGGCGTCCGAGGCCGAGCCCTCAGCCAGCAGGTCCGGTTGCTCCACCAAGAGTTTGTGGAAACTTACAAATTGTTCACAGAGAAGCCCTACGACTGCTTGGACGTCAACAACAGGGTATGAAGGATGAGGATCACTGGGTTTTGTTCACTTGCCTGCTGGATAAAATAGGCTTTCATTTTGTACAGCAACTTTGACGGTCAGTTCATTTTTACAAAGGTTTTATGAAATACGAGATTCAGAACACAAGCTGAATACTACTACATGCTCTTTTTTTTTACCCTCCGCCCTGGTCACACCAGCGTTTGTGGAGCAAACTGTTGCTTAAGCAAGATGTTCCTGAGTTATAGCAAGAAAAGCAATTTACTCTGCTTGTAAGACCCAGTCAGTGCTCCCCGCTGGATGGCTTTGAGTCAGTGAGATGTGAAAATGAATTTGCTGTGCTGGCTCTGTGTTAGTGCGCACTGCTGTGTGCTGTTTTGGCTGTCGGTCTAGCTGAGCTATCTGCCCTGCAGGAGTATGAAGAAGATGTGAGGGAGTTCAAACTTAAGGTTGATGACACAGACCGACGACTAGGAGCTGTCTTCTGTCAGGCCTTTGAGGATGCCTCCGGACTGGAGCACGCCTTCAAGGTCTGAGAACTTAATCTCTCTCTGCTTCTCTCTCACACACATATATCCACACATATTTATTGAAAGCCCTTTCACTTATCTGACTTCTGCAGGTTCTGGATATGTTTGGTAGCTTGCTGGAGCGACCCTTAGTGGCCACAGATGCTCTGGACAGATACCCTCTCCTTGTCTCCATGTTTGAGAAAGAGCTGGACTGCTGTAAATGCCTCTACAACAAACACCTCCAGACTGCAGAGGAGCTGGGTGAGAGCCATAACAACGGCTGCATTTTACACACTCCTTCACAGAGAGACGCATGAGACAGCAACGTGTCTGCAGAGTGTGGTTGGGAGGTCAAACCTCTGTAGGCATACATCAACCTTTAGATTGTTTGGCTTAGGTATGAAGATGAAACAGCGTTGTCTGTTGCGTTTTAATTTTTTCCATTCACCTCCATTGTTTTGGGATGGAGGCACAAAAATTATAAAATGTGGGGAAATAATCTAAACTATCTGCATGAATTGATAGCTCTAGAGGTAATATGTTTTTGTGATTTAAGTTGAACCAACCCTTTTTGGTTTGAGTGACAGGGGGGCAGGTGGCCCAGAAGTTTAAAATTCTGAACTTGAACCACATTGTCCAAGTTTTGGGTCCAGTATTGTTCCATGCCATATCCATCTCCCCACAGTTCCTTTCACAGCTCTACTGTGAAATCAGAGTGAGAATGTTACTTTCATCTGTAGCCAACAGTAAGATCCATAAGTATGAGAGGGTAATTGAAGTCCCTCGCTGTCCTTTTACTTTGGTTGAATCCGTTAGGGCGGGACAACTCACTCTGTCATCAGTCTTATTTGTACATTGACTTGTCTGATCCACAAAATATCCAGCATAGCTCCCCCAATCTTCAACTTGGCTCAAGCTCACGGACTTTGTGGTTACTGACAGTAACTACTGATTGTTGACCTCCTCAGGTTGGACCCCAGTGAATAAGAATATGCCAGCAGTAGCTGGAGGGCTGAGATGGGCCCAGGAGCTACAGCAGCGCATCCAGATCCCCTTCTCCAGATTCAGACTCCTGTCCCACCCGTGAGTCTCCTCTCTGGGCTCCACCACCGCAGATTAAAACAAGAGTTTTGGGGTGGTCATGCATTTCCAGTGGTCTCTGTGTGAATGAGTCGCTCTGTGCACTGTTTGAAAGGTCTCATAAAAACAATGTTATGGAATATTGACACTGAAAAGATATTGGATATAACTTTTGCATGGGCTGTACAATTTCATCTTCTCTGCAGGTTCCTGGAGTCTGCAGAGGGAGCCAGGGTCACCCAGAAGTATGAGGAGATGATGCAACTGCTGGACAGGTGTGTGTGGGTCTTATCTCAGTGCATTACACTGTATGTCATCATGCTCAGATGTATGTGTTTGGGAATAAAAAGAACAACAAGGAAGATTAAACAGAATAGACAGTGACAGAATAGGACTGTAAATATCATAAAAGCCAACATGAATCAGATATTAGCTCTCTGACACGTCTTCCCCGGTTAATTTACACCAGGGCTGTGATGTTGTTTGTTGAGTGTATGACATTTATGAAGCAGCCCCGGTGGACTAGCATGTCGACATGCGGCTCAAGGCATGATTTATGTTCTCATTACTGCGCCGCTGCTCTGCACATTATTTCACAGGACTCCTATAATCCCATATGCTCCGTGCTGCTCACTGATGCCACGTGAGAAACAGCCTTTGAGACCACATCCAACATCAAAACCTGCTAGAGGAAGCAAAGCACTGTTTTTATGGAGTCAGAGAGACAAAGAGACAGAGATATTCCATTTCTATACTTTCCAAGAAAAGACGAGAACAATCCCACAACATGAGCGTGTTCTGCCTCTTTGCCCTTTGCTACAAGGTCACTTTAAGGTTACAACGTGACTGTGGAACAATCATGGCTAGTAAACTGAGATTGTGGATCCTTTTGAATCATCATTCATCATCATTTGTTTACTTGCTTGAGACCCAATCCTAATGTCATTTGTGCATCTTTAAACTGATGCATTGCATTGTAGGATTGGTAGCAGAAAATAATGCATGTGCCATGGCCATCACTTTTTAATTCTCATAATGAGAATTTGTTGCTTAGATGATTATTAGTGTTAGGTTACAGTAATTGTTCAAATTGAGGAAGGTTAAAGGTTAGGCAATCAATCAAGTGTAAGTCCTTACAAGTATGCTAACATAAGTGCCCAGAAGTATTTTATGAACGAGATGAGATGCGTGCACACACAGATGCACCTACACACACCCAGACAAACAGCCATTCGTTATACTTTGCGTGCTTAATATCACTCCTTCCCTTCATGTCCCCTCAGCCAGAGTAATGGAATGATGAACAACAGCAGTTCTTTGCCCTCAATTTACTCCCATCAGAAATTAGAGCCCTTGTTATGCTGTAATAATCATTGCCGCTGCCTCCGATGAATGCCTTCATTATTGTACATATTCCAGTCAGGAACAGGACGGGCATGCTCACTCATTACCCCCACAGACAAAATGCAGTGTGATTTATGACCATGACCATGGCATTTGATTGCCTCTGCGTCTGCGGTGCCACTATCAGGAAATGAAGCTCACAGCAGAAATCCAATAAGGAGCACACAGTGCGCACTGAAGGTCTCATCATAATCGTGGCTACAGTATTTACAGATTGATATAGCTGACATATTCTCTGTTCCCAGTCTCTCTCAGATGAATCAGCGTTTATCCTCACATTAACCCCCCCACGCCCATCTAACGCTCCTTCACTGCCTTATTGTCTGTGCGACATGGACGAGCCAATCACGCCTCTCATTCTCTTTACAACCTCGGGGGATTGGGATAATGTCTCAATCATATGCCTTTTAGCTGCTTGTTTTTTTTAAAACTTATTTTAACGTCCACAATGTGAACCGTTTTCACACCTAGTGAAATAGAAGTCCCAGCCATTTAATGGGAATATGAATTAATGTTATACCCTGGCAGAAAAGGTACAAATATTTCTCCTATGATAACAGATGATATTTCGTTTGCTTGTGGTCACACATTGTGTTCCCTGTGTTTGTTATTCCAGATACTCCACCAGCCTCTACGAGGCATGGACAGAGTCCGTGGGAGAGAGTTCTCTGTACAACCTCAACCTTCCATTAATCAGCAGGGACCCAGACACTCAGCTGATCTCAGTCAACTTCAACCCGCAGGTCTGAAGAATATAAACTGATCCACGACAGGCTTGTAATCCTCTCACATACTGTGGACAGGATTTGAGCGATTTATTAGTTTGGTGATAAATCAATATATGTCTTCCAGTAAGTGTCGTACCTGCCTGCAGCTGCACAAGAGTATAAATCTTTAAATAAAGTTAGTCTTTTTAATTAGTCGCATTAGTATATACATTTTTCATTCAAGGGGAGTAATGTTGGATCACACTAACATACATCTCATTAACCTGACTTTAAGTGGAACCAGCAACATCGGAACTGTAGTACTGAATGTTTATAAAATATATTTTTGTGTGAAATTGGGCTTAAAAGTAAATCATTGGCAAACACTATCGGCAGCCTTGGCTGATAAAATGTAAAACCCCAATTTGTTGTAAATGTCTTGATACGTCTTCCAGTGCTTCTAATTTCCCTTTCAACCTACTCCTAGCTGGCGTCTGTGTTGAGGGAAGTGAAGTACTTGGAGGCCAGACAGACAGAGGCCATACCTGAAACTGCGGTGCAGATCTACACCACCAGGGGGCAGCTGTGGCAGTACGTTGCCAACCTGGAGCTCACCGTGGGCCGATACAACAAGGTTGGCTTAGGTTAGGCTAAAAGCAGTATGGTATTCAGCCCACCTCCTCACACTAAGGCTGCTTCTGTGTGCTCGTGAAACGTTTGCTCTCAGAATTATCCTCAGCGCTTTGATTTCTGTTGTGCAATAACCCTGTCAAAATTATCCAACTGATGAAAAAATGCTTTGTTGAGGGTGTGTTCGCATTACTTCTTAGAGCGGCCCTGATAGTGCTAAAATTGAAGGTATTTGACCCATGATCCGTACAGATCCCCCTGACAGTCCGATACGCATGTGAACCTGAGAATTTGACAGTTCAGCCGTCATAGTGTGAAATTAAGTTTGATTGCCGATTGTTAACGGCCAATATTCAATAAAATATTAGTTGGGGAGATCGGCCATAATTCAGCCTGGGGTGGTCTGAATCAACCACGTCAGCTCATTGACTGCTGCACACAGAGAGTGAGCCAATAGCGTTCTAGCGCTGGCTAAGACTGAGGTGGTACACCCTGCATTCCTAACCCTTCTTCTTAATACATCGATGGTCTGCCCAAGTGTTTGGTGCGGGTCATATTAACACACTAAACAGCTCGTGTTACAGTGACTGACACCACTCCTAATCACACTGGCTGTGCCACTAACTTACTCCACTGACAAACAACACTGTCTGTTCCCCTTCAGCACAGCCGAGAGGAGGCCGCTGTAGCTATTACAGTCAAAGAAAAAGTATCGGTGGCGCACTGGTATTCAAAATAACTATACTTTTCCAAATTTCATGGAGAAAGTAATATTATATAGCCTTGGAGGGAGGAAGTGGATGAACCAGGTTAAAGAGCTAAACAGCTTCCTCTGTGCAGGGACCTTCTCTCATGTGGCAGTGGAGGTGATTCCTCCACGCCCAGAACTGTGGCAGCTGCATGCCTACCCGTTGATAGATCAAATTTAATTGGCATGGGTCTGCCCCAAAGTGTGGTGGCAACGACCCAGAATGCGAGCGCATCATCCACTGGAAGTCTATATGCCATTTATTGGACTATTGGCATTGTAGCAGTGGACCGAAAGAGTCCAGCGTACCCTCATGGGATTCAGTGTTGGTGCTTGAGGCTCTTTGTGGTCCCCGATTTGAGCCCATTAAGTCTGTAGATACAAGATTTGTTTTCATACAAGACTGCACTGCTTCTCACTTTGACCTCCGCAGGGCGGGAGGGTGACATGCTTTGTCTGTGCATCCCTGTTGTATCCAATTCCTTCTGTGATGACTCCAAGGTCACATTTACCCTTCTGTAGGGTACTTGCCTAAGACAGTCTAAAGCTCCATGGACTTTGAGCTCCTGATGTGCTACAAAGACCACACTCAGAGTGTACTTTATGTAACCATTTTTTGTCTAACCAGCGGTTTTCACTGGCTTGTGGAAGCTATCTCCACTGCATTCAATAAAGCGTTTTCATTGCCTCACGGTGTGAGGGTGCATTCGAGGGGCATGGCAACATCAATGACTGTGTTTAAAGGGGTATCTGAGAGTGAGTATCTGTGAGTATCTGTGCTGCAGCCAGTTGGTCATCACCACACACATTTGCTTTTACAGTGTGGATGTGACAGCCCGGCTGCTAATTCTGCTCCTTTGGCTGGGTCTATGATGCATTAGTGTGCTGGAGGTGTGACTCTGGTGGGGGCTGCTCTGCAGGGTGTGAATATATGAGTGAATCAACTGAAAAGGAACAAAATGATATGTCTATAACTTCAGTTCCCTGATGACCCCCTGAAACAAGGTACAACACCAAAAAGGTAAGATACATTTTCTATGACATCAGTGGTGGAAGAAGTATTCAGATCATTTACTTCAATAAAAGTAATAACACAGTGTAGAAACATGCTCTTACAAGAAAAAGTCCAAATTCTCACTTGTGTAAAAGTACAAAAGTTTTGGCATCAAAAGTAGTGTACGCATTACGCAGAATGGCAGAATTCAGGATGATATGTATTATATTATTGGATTCTAATCGTTGCATTAATGTGTTTATCACTTTAATGTTGCAGCTGGTAAAGGTGGCGCTCATTTTACTTTATACAGTATACTACTGAGTAGTTAAATCTATAATGCATCATAATTTTTTTAATTTATATTTAGTATTAATCTAAATCTATAAAGTAACCTAAGCTGTTTGATAGATGTAGTGG
Source organism: Pholis gunnellus (assembly GCF_910591455.1). Lineage (NCBI taxonomy): Eukaryota > Metazoa > Chordata > Actinopteri > Perciformes > Pholidae > Pholis > Pholis gunnellus. The sequence goes on from NC_136548.1 coordinate 2,433,883, forward strand.
AGCAAAAAGTACAACATTGATTGTATTGGAGTAGAAGTATAAAGTTGCACAAAATGTAAATACTCATGTAAAGTACCTCATAATTTTACTCAAGTACAGTACTTGAGTAAATGTACTTAGTTACATTCCACCACAGTGAATAATCATGGTCCTTAGAGGATTTATCCTATTGACCATTAGTCTTTAATGCCACCCTCTAGGCATGTGTCAAACATTTTAGTTTGATATCAAAACCAACAGCTTAACATTTGCATTTATATATAAGATATCTGAAATGATATTGGCTTTTTCTGCTGTCTGATACTATACTAGAAATGTCAAAATCACAATATGGATCGGTTACATTTTACTCAACTACAGTGATTGCTGTGCATTCTAATGAAGAGACATATTTTAATGTTATTCTGACATTGTACTCATGAGTATGTGGATTGTACAGGATTTTTACAAAATGATTTCAATGGTAGAATTAGTGCATGAAATATGCTTCTCTTTGCCACGGACACATAATTAAATTGTTGATCTTAATGGGAACTGGGCATGGTGGCAAAATGGCAATTTCAATAATGTAGCATAAAACAAGAGCAATCACTGACGTAATTAACTTAGCCTCACAAAGGACAGCTCCCACAAAGCTCAACCACACGTATCACAGCTGCCTCAATGAGATGATTACATCTAAAAAAATACAGCACTTCATTGCTTCAGGTAGCTTAAAGTTCAAGTCCAGTTAAGTCATGACAACATGGAAAGATACGGAAACAATGACTTTAATGAGGATGACATCCCGTCTTGATGCTCGGGGCTTGAAAGGCCACGCAGAAGTTATACTAATATGATATTTCTGTAAACGCAAAACGGACCTATTTTTTAGGCCTCTGCTTGAAAATTGCATATCCATTCTAAAAAGAGTATATCTCTGCAACCACAAGGTCTATTTGAATAATTCTGGTGTTATAATAAAGGGAACACTTGTGAGATTTGTTCAGATGTGTAAATATCAGTATATATGTTACTGGTTAAGAGTAAATGAAGATGGGACACAGCACAAATTGAAAAGTTTCAGGTTCGCCTAAAATAAAAGCACTTACAGGATTATTATTTCTTTGGAATGATGCAGCTGCAGGTCTAAACCTCTCCCAAATCATAGCACAATATGTGAACAGTCTCTCTGCAAAGTTTGACTTTGATAAAGTGAAGCAGAACAAAATTAGAGAGGTTTTAGTACAGAGAGTTCAGGCGAGGTCTCCAAAATGGTCATTTTGGCACCATGTGTCATTAGAATTTTCTCATGTACCAAAATATATATTTCACTTGTATATCACTAATGGTGTTCAATACATCCAAATACAGCAGTTTGGCTTTATTTTGTAAGCCAGAATCCTCTCTGAGTCCTCTCTGTGTCTCTCTGCGTACTGGAGTTTATCTCGATGTCAGCCCCCTGTGAGTACGCAGGGCTCTATCTCAGCAACCCATTGGTCGATTTCAGTGATTGACACCTCATTTGAAGCGTTAGAGCCGATAGAATTTAGCTATGCCAACCGAAATTAGATTGACAGCACTGTTAGCCAATCAGAATCAGCAGGGAGCCGTCCTGCGAGACATGCTTGGTTGTGACGCAAGGCGATTCTCAGACTTCCTGCTTCGACTCACAGCAACGTAAAGCCCGGAATGATTTTAGTGTAACATAGGACGTAGGTCTAATGTATTTCTGTTTGGAATTACTGGGAAAATAAACATATTACGGAAAAACAGCAAAAGTAAAAGAAATTTTACAACTATCGTTTGATGAAGCGATTTCTGTTGTTGGTGTTCTTTGGCTCATATCTCGCTGATGCTTTGTTGAAGCTGGATTTTATGTATATGTGTGGAATCTGTGGAGTGTCTTTCTTTTGAGGTATCGCGTCTGCGTATTGCATAAAATACCACAGCGGTAGAGCCAGAAATGTAGCGAGTGGGTTGACTAGGTGGCGCTATATGGATTTTGATATTTGGTAATTCATTTAGTTGTTGTTTGAGTTTTGTTTGGAGCATGTAAAAACGGCTTACATATTTTTGTAGCCCAGGTTCTGTTGTTTAATCTGATGTGCAACATGCTTATATTCGTTTGTGATAAGTGCATTCTTTCCGACGGTATATGCTAAACTTTCTCCACAGCCCCCAAAAAAGGGGGCGCTCGGGCTTAAGTGTGGGAGCTGAAGATCTCATCACATCTTTCTATGTTTCTCTCTGCTACTCTTTGGCTGCAGGTGATGCACTCTGTGCTTGACGTGGAGCATCCTCTGGTTCAGGGCCAGCTCAGGGACATCGACGCTCAGCTCAAAAAGGCAGAAGAGTGTCTTACCTGGAACGGCCAAGGTTGGAACATTGATAATTATTAGATACTCTGGATCAATCAAAATAAGTATGATACAGTATGGGTGTAACGGTACTTAGAATCCCCTACAATAGCAATGTTAATTTGTGTGCACATAGCGTGACTGACTAGCACGCCACTTAGCTTCTTGTGCAACATGTTGAACTTTGATGCCGCGTTACGTGCATCAATCTACATACAATGTATTCTGCATGCAGATGCGTGCACCAGACAGTGATTGCTGGACTGTGATGGTTCAGCATGAAAACACAAATCTTTACAGCCTTAGATATAAGTGTTCATCCTTAAAATAAATGGTCCAGTATTTTTGTGAATATTTAAGATTAGACTAGGGCTGCAACTAACGATTATTTTAATAATCGATTAATCTGTCGATTATTTGTTCGATTAATCGATGAATCGGATAAAAAAACTAAAAACTAAAAAGCATTAATTTACAACCCAGAACTGACATGTACAGTGCAAAAAATCTTCAGGAAGTGCACAAACAGGTTGCTCCTTGAACATCCCTGAGCTGTTAAAGTAATACTTTGAAAAAAAAAATGGACTAATATCAGGAGTGGGGTTCAGCGGGTTACCCACGCCTCTCGGCGAAGGGTAGACACGCTGATCCACTCAGTGTGGCGCGCGTGCAGCCCCAGACATCTAAGGGCATCACAGACCTGTTGTTGCTCAATCTCGTGTGGCTGAACGCCACTCGTCCCTCTAAGAAGCTGGACGCCGACCGCACGGGGCCACATAACTAGTTAGCATGCCGGAGTCTCGTTCGTTAATGGAATTAACCAGACAAATCGCTCCACCGACTAAGAACGGCCATGCACCACCCACAGAATCCAGAAAGAGCATCAATCTGTCAATCCTTTCCGTGTCCGGGCCGGGTGAGGTTTCCCCCGGCCGTCCCTCTTAATCATGGACCCAGTTCAGAGAAAAACCCACAAAATAGAACCGGAGTCCTATTCCATTATTCCTAGCTGCGGTTTTCAGGCGAACGGGCTGCTTTGAACACTCAAACATCTCCGCGACTTATTGAGTGTAATCGCGCGACACAACGAACCGATAATGAAATTCGTTGCCAACTCTTTTAATCATCGATTTTTATCGATTTTATCGATTCGTTGTTGCAGCCCTAATTGCTTTATTAGTCTTGTTTTAGACACACACTCTAACACACTCCCATTCTATATTTGTCTATTAAATATTGTTGTTTCTTTTGACCTCTGATCCACCATCTCATCATCCATTACCCTCTAGGTGTTTGGCAGTATATTCAGGAGGTGCAAGACTCCATCTGTGACCTGGAGAGCCGACTCCAGAGGACCAAAGATAACGTGGAGCAGATCCAGAGCTGCATGAGGTCCTGGGCCAGCCCCCTGTTTGACAGGAAGGAGGGCAAAAAAGACGCACTGCTCAGTCTGGAGGACAGGGCCGAGAGGCTTGACAGGTTTTATAGTCTGATACGGTCCTCTGGAGAACAGATCCACTTCCTGCTGAAGGTGATTTAAAAAAGGTTTCCTCGTAGATTTGCTTTGACTCTGTTCTTACAGTCATTATATAATGGGGTTGAGATGATGACTGTCAGGTTTTGGCATGTCTTAGAGTAATCTGCAGCTGTTCAGATCCGAGCAGACCTCTGAGGAGTGGAAGGCCTACGTCGTCTACATCGACGACATGGTCATAGATGGATTCTTCAACAGCATCGAGTGCTCTCTCAAGTTCTTCCTGGATAACACGGGTAGGAAGGAGTGTAATGAACAAACAATACACAGTCAAATCCCCAAAGTACTATTTGTAGTGATGTTAGTGCTGTTACTACTGTTACTGTTACAGCCAGAATGTTGCCAGAAAACAAAAATTAAATATCCAAAAGGATTTCACAGCGAACTAAAGTCCTCATCAGCCAGCACTGACTTGGACAGTTTCCCAGCAGTACATCCTCAGGGGTTAAGGTGTCAATTGGGTGTCCGCCTGTATTTGCTCTAGATGTAAATTACATCTGGACTGGTTGCTGGCATGAGTTTTGTCAACCAGTTTAGATGGACTAGGATGTGATTCAAGATTTGGTGGATTGTTGCCAGATTCCTGCTGTATCCAGTTCTTCTTCCCCTCCTTATTGTACACGTTCTTTCACTCTTACTTCATCTGCCTCTTCATCCTCTCCCCTTGTGTGGGTTCAAGAAGTCTTTTCTGATAAGGAGGTTTCAGAGCTGACTGAACGGACTTGGGGGCAGGCAGTTCTTTCATTTTGCACAATCATTGTAAAATATTATTAAATAGATTTATTTTTATGTATTCATCTAGATTAGTTTCAAAGACTTTGGTTTACAATTTAAAAAAGGACTCAATGGAGAATCCCTTGACTACATGCTCTCACAGCTGCAGTATTACATTATGTGTGCCACATTATTATCAAGGACCCTCTCGTTATGTAAAATGTTCTTTGTGTCTCACACAAATCTATTTACAAAATCCCTGAAATTGATGATAAATGCAATAGGAATGACCTCTATGTTCTTATAAACACATTTCAGTCATTATGAGAAATCCATATGTTTTAATGTAGTAGTATTTCCACCACAGCTTCAACTGTTTTCAATTCCTTCCTTTGGTCCAGATCAGAGAGCGGTTTTGTTCCCGCTTTTTGAGGCTCAGCTGGATCTGAAGGTTCCTGACATGGTGTTTGCTCCATCTCTGGAGTTTGGGGCAGGAGAAGGTTTCTTTGAGCTGGTGGAGAGCCTCATCAATGATGTGTTTAGAATCTCCTCACTGGTGCCACGCATCGCACAGCACAGTCCCTTCCCCCACTACCAGGTACTGATGCTCTGATGCAGCCTCAACATCTAGAACTTCCCTGTCTGAAATGCAGATCACTACCATCAACATGTTCAAGAAAATGATCAAATGTTCCCCTCAGGCTGACATGGAGGACATGGCTGACCTGGCAGACATGCGTCATCTCCTTATGGCACGCGTAGAGCTCGTCATGGCAACTTGCTGCAAGTTTCGCAACTCTCTGGAGCACTACAGCTACCTGTATATGGATGACAGGAAGGAGTTCATACGTCAGTTCCTTCTGTATGGCCACATGGTCAGCAGCCAGGAGGTTTATGCTGATGACAGCGTCTCAGAGAGCCCACCAACACTGGACAACTTCAGAGAGCAGGTGGACAGGTGGGTGTTGGTCAAGTGGAAAGTGTGTGTGTGCTTGTGTGTTTCCGTGGTCATGTTTCTGGTAATCCCTCTATAAAGAGTTGGTTTAGGTTTTAGAATCAGTCATTTTGTTTTTGAGTGAAGATTGAGTTTAGGTTGAAGAATCGTAAAAATAAACATTAGGGTTAGGTTGAACTTCCCCTTACATGGCTGAAGTCTTTTTGTCATCATACTGCAGGTATGAGAAGATCTACAAGGAGGTGCAGGGTCTGGAGTCGGTGCATGTTTTCCTCGGGTGGATGAGGGTGGATGGCCGTAGCATGAAGAGCGTCATGCTTAACATCATCAAAAAGTGGAGCTTCATGTTCAAACAGCACCTCATTGACCTTGTGACCAACAGGTGAAGTACAATTTTAAAAAGTCAGGGGTTTTGACGCTACAATCTTATACCAGATGTATGAGCAGTAGCTAATTGTGGCTAATGTTAGCAAACTTTGAATGGATTAGGTTGTGTATCTCCTCTGTACTTATGCTACTGGTAAAGCCCAGACACCCGCATTTAAAATAGCCACTGAAATAGCAACTGAAAAGTGAAGCACACAACTGAAATTCACCTGCCGTTAGCTTTTTGCTTCTTATTAGCCTGCCAATTCAAATAATCTGAGAAAATACACTAAATAAATTGATAAACATGTAATAAGAGTAATGTAGCTGCTTTAAGGAATAGCTCAGTGCTTAGGATGGAAAGCGTCTGTATGAATTATATAATATTATTCATTCCTTATTCAACTTATTTTAACTTGTCATAAACCAGTCATTAAACAATTTGCACATCAGCCCTTGAGCACTACTTGGTGACAATTCTGAAGATAACTCTCGCCAGCTAACATAACGTTAGCCTGTTTCACAATCAACTATATATATTTTGTCAGATTGCTTGTATTAGCAGGCTGATAAGAAGCAAAAGACTAACGCTAGGTTAAGGCAGACATCTTCAATGATAACTGAATCATGTGATCAGCATGTTTCTGGGTTTGCTTGTGTTTTCTCTTTTTGCAGCCTGTAGTCTGAATGCTGTGCTGTTAAATTAGAGAAGGTGTTTGCCGCCAATTTTACACATCCAATGTCTTTTCATGATCATTGTCACCTATCCCCAGTCTGTCGGATCTGGAGAAGTTCATCGGTGTGGCTGAGGCTGGCCTGGGCCAGCAGGTGGAGGAGGGTAACTACGGTGGCCTGGTGGAGGTCCTGGGTCACCTGCTGGCTGTTAAGGAAAGACAAAACTCCACTGATGCCATGTTTGAGCCCCTTCAGCAAACCATCGCTCTACTGAAGGTCTATGAACAGGAGCTGCCTGACGTGGTGTACAATCAGTTGGAGGTAAGGCTGAGACTGAGGACTGATGTTCAGTCACTTGACATTTATTTTTACTAGCACACCTTCTTTCTTCTGTTCATGTCGGCTGAGACAGAGCCATTTCTCTTACTTTTTCTTTGTGTCTTCCAATTGCCCATCCCTGTTCTGTGCTCTTCCTCCTGGCAATTCGTCATCTGTCACTCCTGTCCCCTTGCTTTTATCTCCTACTCTTTATCTCCCTCCCTCTGTATCTATCTGTTGATCTGCAGGAGTTGCCAGAAAAGTGGAACAATGTGAAAAAGCAGGCTGTGTTGGTCAAACAGCAGGTAGCGCCTTTGCAGGCCATCGAGGTGGCCAGCCTGCGTCGAAAGTGTGCTTCATTCGATGTGGAGCAACACACCTTCAGGGAGCACTTTCGCAAAAGTGGGCCCTTCAGGTAGAATCAATATTGGCTTCTATTCCTCCTGAGAGTTGGTCTGGGAACGCTTTACTTTCACAGATTTAAGTGATTATTAATCTATAATATATAAATATATTCATAAGGAATAGTTATCACGGGCGACTGTGGTTCAGTGGAGAGCAGGGTCGTCCTTCAATCAAAGGATCGAGGGTTTGATCCCCGGCTCCACTAATCCATGTCGATGTGTCCTTGGGCAAGACACTTAACCCCAAATTGCTGCCCCTTCCATTAGTGTGTGAATGATGACATGTAGTGTTAAAGCGCTTTCAGTGGGCGGAAAGACTAGAAAATAAGTATTTTTACCATATGATTCATTATGCATCTATGTTAATTATTCTATAGTTATTCTGAAAGGAATAGCGCTGTTTGTTGTGTAGAGGGTGTGTGTGTGCATATGTGTGCTGTCCCGGGTGCTGAAATGCAGAGGAGGAGATAGATAGACAGACAGTCTCAACAAAGCCAGGTATTTTATGTGAGGACTATATGTCTGCATGGGCCACAGTCTATCTATCTATTCATTTGTTTATAGACCTAGCAAAATCATTCTTGATGGGCTATTTTTTCCTCATCTTGAATTTGACAATAATAACAAAGTAAAGTACAATGTCAGTAAATAATGAGGTAAAAGTTTGAGGAAAGTATGACAGCTTGTCACCCCTCTCACTGCTGTTTAAATGCACGGGCTTACGGGTTTAAGCCCGATGGCCTTTATATATACAGTATATACATGTGTATACATGTGTGTATATATGTGTGTGTATATATATATATATATATATATATATATATGTACCCTTCTGCTTTCTCACCTGATAATAGAGAAGTGTTATTTCGAGGCTCTCACATCCGACAAAGCTAATTGAATCTTAATTTGATGAAAATTAATTCATAGGTAGAGATGCTTCATCATAATGTCTAATTGTCAGATTAGTTATGTGTGTAATTGGTCTCTTAATAACCTGGTGATTATTTTCCCATTAATGCCATGGAAATCATTGTTAATTGACACAGTGTGCAGTTAGCGCTGGATACTCTGGTCTGGTTATGCAGCCAAGTCAGGCTTGGCAAACTGCAGCCTTTCATTCCCTAAACACAGCCTGACTTATACTAAGCTTCTGCAAATGCGTGTGTGTGTCTGTTTGTGTGTGTGTGTGTTTTGATGGGTGCCTGTGTGTGATCATGCATTGGTCCAGGTTTGACAGCAAGAGCCCCCACCAGATGTTGGACGCCCTCCACCGGCAGATCCAGCAGCGGGAGGCAGTGATGGCCTCCCTGGTGGAGTCTGCCAGCCTATTCGAGGTCACCGTCTCCGAGTACAAACAGCTCCGACAATGCAGGTAAATCCCAAAGCTGGAAGGAGAAAATACCACATGTCTGTGCCAAATCCGAAACTAATGAGCCGTTAAAGCTGAGATCCTCTTTTACATTCACAGTCAGTATCTGAAGAGTTCCAATTTTCATGCTGGTGTAATTCATTCTGTCCACTTTTCCCTATTCCCAAGGCGTGAGGTGGGCCTGCTGAAGGAGCTGTGGGACATGGTCACCGTGGTGGAATACAGCATGGCGGCATGGAGGATGACCCCGTGGAGAGAGATCCATGTGGAAGACATGGAGCTAGAGTGCAAATGCTTCTCTAAAGATATACGGGGGCTAGACAAAGAGGTGAGGCAAGAGGATAGATCAGGATATCTAACTAGCTTAAATAGGTTGATAGGAAAAATGAATCTTAACTTAGGCACAGCAGGCCCACCAAGCTTTGGCTTTCTCTACATGTTGAAGAGGTGTGCAGTGGTCTGTACTAAGTTCATCTGCTCTCACGGAACCTGCAACTGTTAGCATTTATGGCTAACAGCTTATTGTTTCCGACAGTTATGTCAGCCATTAAAGTTAACAGTTGCTGGCTAGAAATGAGAACAGGTTTTTTTCCTCCTCCTTCTGAAATCAAGGACCAATTGTTTGAAACAAGATTGATAATTTCAAGTAAAACATCTGCCCCCAAAATCACTGTGAACTGCATTTTGTGCTCCGCAAAAACATAAAGCTTGTCAGGTGTAGCAACAGTAAACTAGGAGGTCTGAGCCTAGCAAACAGCCAATTGGGAGTTAAGTGCCTTGCTAAAAGGCAAAGATTTTGTGGGAGAAAGGACATCTTCCTTATTTACTCTCAATTGGGAGTTACAGGCCCTTGAGCAAGTCTGGGAGGCACTAAATGTGTGCAAATGCATGAACAACTTCACTGGAATAAATAAATCCTGAGCTGCAGCTTCAAACTTCCTTGTCTCTGTCAAAAGCCCATGTACAGATTTCTGGCCTTTATGTCTGATAGGTTCGAGCGTGGGAGACCTTCACAGGTTTGGACTGCAGGGTCAAGAACCTGCTCATCTCCCTGCGGGCCGTGGCAGAGCTCCAGAACCCAGCCATACGAGCCCGACACTGGCATCAGCTGATGGCTGCGACGGGAGTCCGCTTCACCATGGACCAGGTTTCCTATTTATTTTAGAGATAAGCAACAACATACTGCACCTATCTTTCAGTATTCATGAGCTGTACATTTGCTACAGTTTCTGTTTTTAATATCTCAAACAACCAGTGTTGATAACATGCTGGTTATTTAAGGGCTGGGATACACACAAAGCAGTTTTCTCTCTCCAACCTTGGTGTGGCATCCATTTTATGCAATTTTTCATGAAAATTGTTGAAGTTGTTGTAACTCCATGGTACATTGTCAAATCTGCCCAACATTTCTTATGCAGGATGCTAGTCCAGGCCTGAAAACATTCCAATGCCTCAATTGTGACATAGTCATAGCGGCACCTACTGGCAAAGGGAAATGATGTACTCCTCCCAGCCATTTCACCAGATCAACCTCAAATTTGAGAAAGAAAGCCTTAAGACATTGATGATAGTTCATCATGAATATTGCGAATTTGTGGATAACTGTTGCCGTGGCAACGCTTTGTTCGCCATGAAAAAGCAAGCATATTTTTCTGTGACTTGGGATACTCAAAAACTCATGGAACTTTGTACATATGTCGTAGATGATGAAATTAAAGATCTTATCTGGATTTTTGGCTTGGTCGTTATAAATTGTCTCGATAGCGACCCCTGCAGATTTTCAACAAAGCAGCCCCAGCGCCTTGTTTAACCTACACGTATGAAATTTGGTCGGCACATATATCATATGGAGACAAGTAGGAAAAAAGTATCTTTGGAGCATGCTCTAAAATCAACTAAAAGTCGGCCATTTTGATTTTTGTGTAAATTTTCCCTTTATTTCTAGTTCCTATACTTTAACGAACTCCTCCTAGGGACTTTGTCAGAGCCACTTCAAATGTGGACAGTACAATCCAAATACCTTCATGATTAAAAGTTAGCAAAAGCTTTACATTTCGTGGAATGGCGTAGCCGTAGCGTGGCGGTCATTTTATGTGACTCCCATTAAACTACGTTTTCAGGCTTTGTATTTTAACAAACCCCTCCTACAGAGTTTATGCAATCGAGTTACATCAGTTTATTTGTTCATGGCGAAGGATCGATATTTGCCGAGCCGCCACGTCACCGCCCTTCAACAACTTCTTACAATATTCACAATGAAGCATTATCAAGGTATTAAGGCTTTTCTGACAACATTTGAGAGGGATCTGATTAATATGTGAGGAGCAGGATGTCAAAGTAAAAAACGTACAACTTCCAGTTGCCACTAGGTGGCGCTCTTACTATGATTCTAAATTGTCATATACCGGTAGATGTGTTCTGAGTCAGGATGTTATGACATATTAGAGATTTGGAGCAGATTAGACAATGTACGGCCGAGTTACAACAACTTCCTTTTTTATGGCGAATGGTGTTCTTTGCCGCCACGCCACGGATGCATAGTTCGATAACTTTTTGATCTTTGACTAACTTTTAAATGCCAAGGTCTCAAGAGCATACTGACCGAATCTGAAGTCAATCGGGTCAAATCTCTAGGAGTAGTTCGTTAAAGTACGATGCCTTGAAAAGGTCCAAAAATGTCATAAAATTAAAAATGTCCGACTTCCTGTTTGGTTTAGTGGAAAATTCCAAGAGGATTTTTTGTACATCCCATCACGTTCCACATACCTACCAAATTTCATACAGCTAGGTGAAACCCAATGTTGGGGCTACTCAATAGGTGGCGCTAGCGAGCCAATACTTCATACTGGACACCCCAATCAGATTGCAATTTTCGCAAATTCTGGCTTGCATGCCAAATTTTGAAAACTTTCCAGTATCCCAAGCACCTCCTTTTTGCGACGACACACTAAAAATAAGAATAAGAATAAACATTAGAATAACAATAGTTTCTCCGTTCTGACTACGTCAGTGCTCGGGCCCTAATAAACAACCTAATGAACCCTCACTATTGTGCATCATAAACTGAGACAAACAATCACAGTAATCAGCTGGTGTGGCTCAGATGAAGTGTGTTTCTCTGAACAGGAGACCACTCTTGCTGACCTGCTGAAGCTGAACCTGCACTGCTTTGAGGAGGAGGTGAGGGGGATTGTGGACAAGGCTGTGAAAGAGATGGGAATGGAAAAAGTCCTCTCTGAGCTCAACTCCACATGGACAGGTACGGGAAGTACTAAACTGTCCTTTTGTCTGTGGTGAACATGAGAGTTTTTTATTCTCCCATCCAGAGTTTATGCCCTATTGACAAAGTGTATTGATCCCATCCAGGTATGCAGTTCCAGTATGAGGCCCACCACCGGACCCAGGTGCCTCTCCTGCGCACTGACGAGGAGCTGATCGAGACGCTGGAAGACAACCAGGTGCAGCTACAGAACCTCATGTCATCCAAGTACATCGCCCACTTCTTGGATGAAGTGTCGTCATGGCAGAGCAAGCTGTCCGTGGCCGACTCTGTGATCTCCCTCTGGTTTGAGGTGCAGCGGACATGGACCCACCTGGAAAGCATCTTCATTGGCTCAGAAGACATTCGTTCACAGCTGCCTGAGGTTACACACTGATAGAATCACATTTATGCACGCACAGTAAATTACAGCTCTATAGGTATACAATACATCACTGACAAGCTCATATGAATGCAGGCCTTGACCTGCCATATTAACCCAGATAGCACGGCTCTAAGAGCTGTTCATTAAGAATGCATTAATTGGCTCATACATAGTTTAGAAGCTGAGATTACACAACTATTTAATTGCTCCCGCGATGTTCGAGTTGTGCTTAAACCCAGATGTTTCCTATTAAACCTCTGATTCCACCCTTTTTCTTTTGGGAACCTAAATCCCCTGTCTGTGCTCCCTCGTGAAATCCTCTGCAGGACTCCAGGCGCTTCGAAGGTATTGATGCTGATTTCAAAGAGCTGGCAAACGCTGTGTATCAAACGCCAAACGTAGTGGAGGCCACCAATAAACCGGGCCTGTTTGGTAAACTGGAGGACATCCAGAGCAGGTTAGAGATCTCTCTTTTCCTACTCTTTATGTTATCAGGAACACTCTTGTACAGGGATTATACCTCTTTCACTTGGATGCACACACTGACTCACTCTGTGTATTTCTCTGCAGGCTGTCTCTATGTGAAAAAGCTCTGGCAGAATACCTGGACACCAAGCGTCTGGCCTTCCCGAGATTTTACTTCATCTCTTCAGCTGATCTGCTGGACATCCTGTCTAATGGGACCAACCCACACCAGGTGGCTCCACTCATTTTTGCTAGAGGGGTAGCACTGCATTTAATGCTTCAGTCTGTTCCCTGTCAGCAACAACTAATTTTAGTTTTCTTAATGTTCGATTGCACCATTTAGCTCTTTTGATGAGTGCTGTTGACTATTGTAGTACCCGCAGTTTCCACACAGGGGCAATGTTGCTTATAGTTTTGCCGCCTGCTCCAACCCCATCATAAGGACATATTCTCATGCATTAGCAGCATGGAGAAATAAATCACTGTGAAGCACAACTTGCTTCTAAATCGCTCTAAAGAGGAAGTTAGCAGGCATGCTGCAGAACATGTCCTGTCCGCCAATAAATGGTTCAGAAAAACGGTAATAAAACGTTAATCGTTTGCATGGTGGCAGAGAAACCACCAGTCAGACAGTGAGCTGAGTGTAAATTGAGCCCGAGCTGAATGTGCCTGTCTGTTTGCTCAGGTCCAGAAACATCTGTCTAAGCTGTTTGACAACATGGCTAAGATGCGATTTGAAGCAGATGGAGAGGGGAATCCTTCTAAGACTGGTCTGGGCATGTACAGCAAAGAGGAGGAGTATGTCCCCTTTAATCAGCCCTGTGACTGCACTGGACAGGTAAAATACACCCGCAATCATTTATTCATGTCTCCAAAATTGTAGTACCATAACTTCTGTAGGTTGAGCTAAATGCTAAAGACGTTTATCATCTTTATTGGACTTACTGCTGACAGTGGCACTACGGTTGTCTGTAGATGGATGTAATAGATGAGGAAATTCACTCACCTATCCTTTTCTGTAATGGAAGAAAATATCTATCAAATATAGATATCACAACCTACAATAAAGCAGACACATGAAATTGAGTCTGTCGTTGCCCCTGGGGTTTTGCATATCAAAGCCCATAAATCCATTAATTTTCCATTATGTCCTATAGTATTTGCCTGACTCCACTTCCACTCTAATGCTTATTAATGACCTCATTAGAGTCCATTGATAAGAAAGCCCGTCTGTGCTCACGTGACACACATTGCAATGTGTATCCACAGGCTTTTGGTTTTTTGTGTTTTGTGTCAGGTGGAGGTGTGGCTGAACCGGGTTCTGGACAGCATGCGCTCCACGGTTCGACATGAGATGACCGAGGCAGTGATGGCCTATGAGGACAAACCCAGAGAGCAGTGGCTGTTTGACTATCCGGCTCAGGTAAACAGGCTCAGTGGGATGTAGGTATAGATTTAACTGACAACACTCTGGGGATTTTTATCGTTAGTCACAATGTTTTTGTCAAAGTATTTCATGCTCTCAATGGTCAAATGTTGTTCCTGTCACTGATTCTAGTGTCTGAAAGTTAGAAACCAGCAATCAACACAAAAAACAAATAGAATTCAGGACTTTAGAGCCGTGTTGAAATGAACTTCAGGATCAGTAGTGTTTCCTTTATAAAAGAATATTAATAACAAATCAAATAACACATCAAATAATTTAGTGCTACAGGACCAACAGAGGACCAAGGTCAACGTGTAATTCAGCACAGAGTTTTGTATTGACTGTACATTAACAACGTACCACTAAAGTCACTTAGAATTCAACAGTGTTAGAAGTAAGAAAGGTGTTTCAGGCTGTGATTTATAAAGACGGCTCCCTCCAGTGACATGAAGGAGAGCTCGGGTGGGATTTCAGTTTGATTACAGAACATTGACTTTGACCAACTCTACCTGAGAAAATGTTGTTACTCAAATACTAATTGAACATTTTATTAATAATAATGTTACCTTTAGCATATATTTATGTATTGGTTTTATTAGGTGGGCCTGTCCACAGCAGTAGATTGTGTTTTCTCCAAACTGGGGGCGTGCAACACACACAAACTATCTCTTTGAAGAACAGAGTATTATCGAAAATAAATTTCAATATTTGGATGGAGGAGAAAAAACAAGATTTGCCTATCGGCAGTTATTTTCAAAGGGCGTGACCATTAATGGGCACACCACACAAAACCTGCTCAGCCCATCTCCTGTCCTTTGTAGCTGACATTCCACACTGCTCAGCAAAAATAAACTCTGCATCTCAGTCCAACTTTTCCCACTTATAAAGAGAGAATTCTAGTTTGTACAGGCAAAGGGTTGTCAGTTGTATGCTTGAAAATATATGGACATACATATGGACATATGTTTCATGTGTCTTTACTGGCTCAGTTCCCAAATATGTTGGATTCAAGTAAACATTAAAAGACGAGAAATCCATCGACATAAATCCTATCAACTGTACTGTTCTACAGAATCTGCCTGTGATTTCATTTATTACTTCTGATTCAGGTAGCGTTGACCTGCACTCAGATCTGGTGGACGTCTGACGTCTGCATGGCGTTCGTTCGTCTAGAGGAGGGTTATGACAACGCCATGAAAGAGTACTACAAGAAACAGGTGTCGCAGCTCAACACCCTCATCTCCATGCTGATTGGGCAGCTTACACCAGGCGATCGGCAGAAGGTCATGACCATCTGCACCATCGACGTCCACGCCAGGGACGTGGTGGCCAAGATGATCGCTCAGAAGGTGAGGGGGGCATGCTGGATACGTCTGGACAAGAAGCTGAGCTGTATAAATGATCATGCAGGCAGCATGATTGCCGCTGTATTTTTGAGAGGCTATTACCAGTGAGTAAAGCACTCAAGATATTCAAGTTAGGCGTGTCATTACCATAAGCAGAGGGCGGGAAAGCTTCGATTATTTCTGGCTTTATTTCATAGCTTGGCACTCTGTCTTTCCTTTAGGTGGAGAACTCTCAGGCCTTCGTGTGGCTCTCCCAGCTGAGGCACCGTTGGGATGAGAAGGAGAATCATTGTTTTGCCAACATTTGCGATGCCCAGTTTCTCTACTCTTACGAATACCTGGGCAACACGCCACGATTGGTCATCACTCCTCTAACAGACAGGTACGGATGGCATTCTTGGTGTCTTTGTTCAGACTGACAGGAAAGGAAACATCGTGATTGCTTGTCAACTGACTGATGAGTGAGGCTGTTTCATTCAGCAGGCTTCTCATTCCTACCTGCCAACCCTCGATTTTACTGTCATGACAACTCTCACTGGCAGATTGTATCAGCTACAGTTAGCTAACTCAGCAAAAGTTGGCTCCATTGAAAACATGGCTGACTTTTTACTGTTTCTAGCTCAGTGTTTTTGTGGGGTCTTAAATATGCATTTGATGGTTGCACACATGATGAGGCATGAAGCTACATGTCCCAGGGAAGCGTTCCTGACCACTTGATCGATGGAGACGACATGGAAACAAATATGGTGGGAAAGAAAAGCGTATTTCATGCTGTCATCAGTCTGGCCTACATATTAGGACTTTTGACTGTTCTTGTAGAATGAGGACTAACTGATGTGTGTGTGGTGAGGGAAGCGCTGACTCGGAGAACAAGCTCGGCTGGATTGCAAAGTTAAAACTAAGCAAGACAGAGCGGCGCTAACATAAACTCCAATATAGCAGCACCTGGGACCGGCTTCCACACAGTGGGAAAATACGACACAGCGGATTTGCTATGTGTGGTTTTGGTCTTTTTGTAGCAGACGAAGTGTAGTTTTCTTGATTCTTGGTCTGGGTGTAGCGCTGGCAGACATGCTAGTGATAGCATCTTATGTTCGACTCCTCCTTTTGGTCTTGTGCTTTTGGTTTAGGAAAGGTAAAACAAAAATACATCATTCTACAAACTCCGTATATTCTGAGTATCTCTCACACACAGAATATCATCGTGTGGAGGAATCCAACGCTTTACAGGCCTGCTGTGCCTAGTTACGGTTGCTAACCTATGTTAAATCTCTGTTAGGGGAAAAAAGGATATTTAGTATTAAGTCCTGTACAGGCTCATCAAACATGCCAGTTTGCATTAAGCCCATTCAAAAATCATTAGAAGTACATTCTCAACAATCTGTGTTGATGATTTTTTTTTCCCTTTAATTGAAAAACGGACGAGAAGATACGAGCTCCTCGTCTACTGATGAGCAATGATAATGTGACGCGTTTTAAGGGTCCTCGTTTGAATCATTATGTACGCCCACCACCAACAGCTTTAGCACAAGGCACTTTGTTTGCTCACATGCACATTTTTCTGCAGCATCCCCGATAAAGTTTTAACTCCACAGAGTTGAATACCTGCCTCCCAGAGCCCTTTGGCAAACTGCAGCGTTTGACTGTGCGCTCTTTTAGATTGACCAGTATTCCCTCGGAAGCCTGAACAATCAGAAACAATGGGCTTTGATAGCTTGATCAGCGGCCGTGTAGCAGGACTTCACCATATGGTGCAGGCCCTCGCTGCGGCTCTCGCTGCGACTCACACAGTTTGCCTCTGGCTTTCATTTCAACAATGGTCCATGGGCCAGGGGGCTGGGTGTCAATCCTTTAATCCAGGACTTGAGAGAACAGCTGAAAGCATGTTTGCTTCATGATATTGTAGCACAACTTTCTTTGTAACAGAGCCAGCAACAGAGAAGATGCTGTTAAGTAAAAATACCCGATGTCACCAAACACCACAGTGGTTGAAAAAAACAACATTGATCACTAACCTCTGGGCAAGGCACGTTTATTAGAGGTAAAAATGCAATAAAACAAGATAGAAAAGAAAAACGAGGCAGTATAAAAAGACACAAAGGTGACTTGAATAGATAAACAAAACACATCAAAGTTATAAATAATCAATAAGCAAAGCTTTATGAAATATGAGCCTGAAATGTAACTAAATATACTAAATATAAGGCAGAGATTTGTATTTAAAAGAACGGAGAGTTCAGATGACCTGAGAGCTCGGGATGCTTTATAAGACCATTTTGAAATCAGTTCTTTGACACAAAACACTAAGTTGAACCATTTAATTGTTAAAATTGAAACGTAAAAATCATCTAAACAGATAGTGATAGAGGAAATGTCAAACCATACATGTGCAGTTTCTGTGAAAATATGTTTAATGAATACAGGCAATACCACACACACAGGCCAACAGAGAGGACGGGGGGGGGGGGGGGGGGGGGGGGTCAGACAGACAGACAGACTGATATATAGCTGTTTCCTTGAAAAACACTGTAATAAAACAAGTCACCCAGTTTACTTCACACTCTCATCTTCTATATTTAGTTATTCCATGCAGGACGTTCTCATCCAGCCTCCGAGACGACTGGTTGTTGAGAGTTTTGGCCGTATTTCAGGGGACAGCCATGAAGGTTGTTGGCTCTGGTATCCGGATGATACACTGTATACAGATGGGATCAGTTGTCTTCTCTGAGCTTCTGTCTCTTGCTTTGCTTTCCAATATCTTGCCCGTCCATACATCATCTATTAACCAGCAGCTCATTAAAATCACTCAAGGCAATATTCATTGTGTTTATTGCCCCGATCAATAACGTCCTGATTGTCTCCATCAGTTCATGTCCATGATGCTGCTGGTTTGTATTGATAGTAGATGGGCAGAGTGTTTGTTAATCTTGACAGGTTCTGCAGGAGAAGCAATCACTGGTGGCGCTAATCAGCCTGCGTGATAATCAAAGCACAGGAGCAGATTCTATTATCATATAATGAGGTTACGTATGAGCCGACACCAAGACATTGTCAGTGCTGGTTATGACGGTGTCAATTCAGGATTAGTCATTTGTACGGTGTGCAGTTTTAGTTCTGGTGGCTGTAGAAGCATTTCTTGAACGTCAGTCTGGATCATTTAAAGGGGCAGCTCAGCATCCTGCTGTTCTCAGTTTGTATTGAATTTTAAAACAAGTCCTTTCTGGGAATATATCACTTTGGTTTGAAGAACTGGGATTTCTCACAATAAAATATGTTTGAGTTTAAACACAGAACTGTAGTTAATGAATGATGGATTGGTGTTTGCTCTTCACATATATCTTATATTATGTGGTGGTATTGTAATAGAACAATAATTGGAATATTGGAGGTGCACTTGTCTTTGAGGGGAGGAAAAGAAGGTGTCTTTGTGTATATGGTGCTAACACACAGGCATGGTACACATCCTGGTTTCCTGCAGGTATTCCTGGATGTTTATGATTACCAGGAGCTCTCAGTCCCTCCATTTCCATCATTTACAAAGACAGGTAAACAGTAAGGAGTATGCCACCAGACTAATGATTTGTCACTTTGTCAGTGTTTGAAGAGCAATTATAAACTGATTTATTAAACTTGCATTTAGATGATGCATTAATAAATTAAAACTGAAAAACAGAATAAATCTACATTTACATTTGCTAGGAATAACTGTTCCCTTCATCTATCAAAATTCAACATTTTGAACTTCTTTTATACTGTTTTCACTTTCTCTCGAGGGTGAGGATGAGATATCTGGGTCAGAGTTCAACCCTCCAGGTGTGTCCGTATAGAAAAAAAGCACTGCTGCTGTGCATTGTTTCTTTGGCAGAATATCACCACTCTAAACGCCATTGTATGATACGTTTGTCCCTTCGCTTTCTATCATTTATTTGTGCTCCTATCTATTTCTCTAACATTGTTTGTTCACCCTAAGCACCAACTTGACTGACAAGGAGTGCCAGTGTGGACACCAGCGCCTCTCTGACATGTTTTCAAAAAGAAGCGCTCCTTGCAGGTGTACAAAAAACACCCCGGAGAGCTCAGAAAGAAGGTGCTCGATGCAGCACCTTCTTACTGGATGGTCACATGTGTTTTTTTCTCATCGGGAACAATTGCAAAAAAATGCTGTCACGGGAATGCAAGGACTAGGACTCAATTGCAAGACCACAGGAGATAGTCAGGAAAACAGTCTTTATTAGCACAGCTGATTACAGAAAGGAAAGGCTGTGTGGAGCCCGTGGTCCGACACAGCGTGCAGGCCGGATCGACGGTGTGGTACCCGTGGTCCGACACCGGAGGGCAGGCAGATTGACGGTGTGTGTCCCGTGGCACGACACCGGAGGACACGGGGGGATTCCCGGATCAGCAGACACCGGAGGCAGGCAGAGCGTCGGCGAACAATCCAGTGGGGACACAACAGAGGCTCGGGGGGTTCCCGGACCGTAGGACACCGGAGGCAGACACCGTAGGTAGGCAGAGCGTCAGCGAGAAGAACTGTTGGGACACAACAGAGGAACGGGGGATTCCCGGACCGTAGGACACCGGAGAGCAGACGCTCGAGACAGCAGGCGATACAGGGTTGAAGCGGGTGAAAGATGGGACGAACTGACAACCCCAGACTGCAGGACCAGGGTTATTATAGTGGCAGGGGAAAGGATTAGTGATAGAGTCTGGTGTGTCAGCCAGCGAGAGGTAATTGGCTGAGTGGCAGCAGCCGTGCACCAGTCAGGGGTGTGGCCATGGGAGTGACTGGAGGCAGAGGAAAAATCCCCGAGCACATGGCACAACACAACACACAGGGAAAACAGAGGTTAACACACACGGTCCAACAGGGATCCTGACAGTCACTCAGAAATATACGCTGTATGGATCCTCATACGCACTAATAACATGTTTTAAATCTATTCACAGAAAGAGTTATAAATATACAGGTTTTAGTTGTACTGGAGTTACATGCTGAACTCCAGCTGGGTGCTCCACTTTCTGGAGTGGGGTTGTCACAGTGTTGTTGCCAGGCACCCAGTGGAAACATTGAATACAATAAAAATAAACTTTCTATACAAATGTTTCTGTTTTTGTGTGGATGAAACAAACAAAATCCAGCAACAACAAGACTATTGGATTCAACAAAGATCTTTTATTGCCATTCTACAACATAATGCAATCAAATGCAGATGTAGCCCTTTTATGCTCCCAAAGAAAAACTAAACTAAAGATGAAATTTGCATCAGGAGGAATGTAACAGCCACTGCAAACACACCGCTGATGTCTCCAGGCAGATAACATGGTCTGCATCTTCACATTAAACATTTGACATCAGGAAAAATGATGAATCAACTTTGTCTATGTATGAGCACCAAGCATGATTGATGTAAACATAGATACAACGGAGGCAGGTCTCTGTAAAGATGGTGGCACAACACTCCCTGATCTCCTGTTAGCCTGACTCAATTCATCCATTTGATTTTCCTGCCACCGGATAGTAGACAGAAGTAGTGGAGTAGCCTTAGGTCCAAGCTGGGTTTGCTTAGCTGTCTCTTTGGCGGCGGCCAGTCTGCTTTTAGTGTCAGGTCTGCGTGCCGAGGGGCTCTCCAAGGTGCTGATTCTGCTACTGGCAGCACCTTGAGCAGCAGTGGGAAGGCCTCTAGCAGCAGGAACTCCAAGGCGGTTTAGTCATAACCTTTATTTCCATCCCCTGTTAGTATGTTCTGTTTTCTGAATCTTGGAATGTTATACGTGTGAGTACGAGACAAGAAGTTCAGCTTTAGTTCTGTTTGTTCTTTTTCTTGCACTGTATTTTGATGGTTGCAAGTGATTTAATTAGAAAGCTTAATTAGGGCCTGAGCACCGTCAACGTCGGGCCGCAAGGACCCTATTGAAACTGTAGGAATTATTATTATTTTTCTCTCCAATGAATCGCCTTTTTGGGGGCTTTATCATATCCGAAAACTCACCAAAGTTGGTATGCATATCAGGACTGCGGGAAAATATGATATTTTATGAGTCCCATGCTCGAGTATGAGAAAATTGCTCGCTAGCGCCCCCTAGAATTTATCCACCTCATCCCGTAGGTCCGATTAACTTGAAATTTGACACACAAATGCAACCGAATGAGGTCTACAAAAAAGCATCTTGGACCCCTAAGCTCCGCCTACCAACATTTTCTACCATTTTGAATTTAGTGAAAAACATTTTTGCAAACTTTTCCTACACGCTGGGTCTGATTGCTTCTAAATTTACTGTAGATCAGTATTGGATATATATCATAACATTTTATCAAAAGATTTTTGATCTCATTTTGTTTAGAAGGTATGAACCAATGAACTTGATAGGGCGTGGCTTTGTTTTTCAATACTCATCACTTCAAAACCATTTAACCTATAATTGCTAAATTTGTCGCATATGTGCAACATTGCATCCGGTTACGTAGCCTAATATTTTCATTTCATTCAACCACTAGAGAGCGATACAGTAGTTAGTCCATTTTTTTGCTTTTTTGTCAATTTTCATAATTTTTTGGTGTACTTTAACAGACTCCTCCCACAGAATTCATGCGATTGACTTCAAATTTGGTCAGGATGATCTATTTGGTCTATAGACATTAATGATGAAAAGTTACTAAAATGGTCTACTGCCATTGAACGACCTTTGTTTTATGTGGTGCCCATTGCCGTGGCAACGTGTCATTCGCCATGAAAAAGGAAGCACATTTTTCTGTGGCTTAGGATGCTCAACAAGCTTTGGGACTTTGCACAGGTGTCATTGGTGATGAAAATAGATATTTCATATGGCTTTTTGGCTTGACCGTTTCAAATTGCCTCGATAGTGCCCCTTTTTCTATTAAAGTATCTTGGGACCATGCTCTAAAATTAACAGGAAGTCGGCCATTTAGATTTTTGTGTGAATTTCCCTTGATTTCTAGTCCTTATACTTAAACGAACTCCTCCTAGGGACTTTGTCAGATCCTTTTCAAATTTGGTCAGTACAATCTAAAGACCTTTACAATTAAAAGTTACACAAAGCCTTACGTTTGATGGAATGGTGTAGCCATGGTGGCCATTTTACGTGATTCACCATTAAACAACAAGCTGATGTAACTCCACTGGACTTGCTCAAATCTGTCCCAAACTTGCCGTACTTGATAAGAGTCATGGCCTGAGGATGTCTACAAGGCGATTTTCACTCAAAGTCATAGCGCCACCTACTGGCAACAGGAAAACAGCATTATGTGACAAACGGCCTCCGATTTACATGACATTTACATGATGTGGTCTGCACTTGATATAGACCAGTGGTTCTCAAACGTTTTCTGTCACGCCCCACTTTGGAGGAAGAAAACTGTTCATGCCCCACCGCCCCAACAAAATTGTAACAAAATGGTCCATGTTGAACTTTGTGGTAGTCTTTTGACAATCTTTGTAGATGAAAGAGCATACGGTTGAATCAGTCAAAATCATTGTCTTTCATTGCTACCCGTCAGGTTTCATTCCTCATCAGTGATGCATGTGTGTATATCTCCACTATATTTAGATGCTACATCACCCTGACTCAGTCCCTTCACCTGACCATGAGTGGAGCTCCGGCAGGGCCTGCAGGCACAGGGAAGACTGAGACTACCAAAGACTTAGGTAGAGCCCTTGGCATCATGGTCTATGTATTTAACTGCTCTGAGCAGATGGACTACAAGGTGAGTAAGCACGCATGGGTATCTGCATTTGAGCCTGTTCACGTAGCTAATGTGCATTGGCAGCCGCCCATATTATGCATGTTTCTTTTCATCTTCGCCTTTGTCAGCAAAATGGCATTCATTTCTCATTAAAGTTGTCAACCCACCTTAATGCCTTTCTCTTTTCCTCTTTCATATTTTTTTCTTTTCATCTTTTGTTTCACTGCTTCCTTCTTGAAAGTAGAGCTGATTAGATAAACCCTGATTGTTTTTTCTTAATTACACCTCGTCAAAATGCCCTCTCTGTACCCAGCCTCCACCTTGCTTTATTATGCCATTTTGTATATTCTAACATGCATACTTTCTGCATAGTGAGTGCTCAGGGGAGACATAAACATAATCTTGTGATCCGACTCGCTCCGGCTTCCCCCAGAGAGGGGGCATCATTACAGTATAGCAGTGTGCAGCACCCCCAGCTATACACACTGCAGAAAGGTGGCAGAGAGAAGTGCTAATATACTCCAGGAGGAACACAGGCACTAGAAGCTGGCTTCAGAGCCCCACACTGTTACTCATATTCAGTTATGTATACACACACACAAGCTGAATCAATCCACCAGTCAGCTCCGGTTTGCGTCAGAGAAGGCTTCCTCGGCCCTGTAATTGGACAGAGAAGTCATCCTGGTCCAGCTGTTCACCTGCTCTCAAGTTGATGTTGGGAAAACTAACTTTCTCTGTCTGCCTGTTTTATTAGTATGAGGCCTTGTGTATGTATCATCCTGTTGTTGCACGCTTACCTTCAGCCTGCTGTGGTGCTGCACTCTGCTAACTGCAATGAAGGTTTTTCCATATATTTTCTGTGTAATTGCATGTCTGTTTCACCTCATGCCTCATCAGTCAGTCAGACCGGGTCTCCACCTGTGAGCCGGCCTGACTGCCTGCCTGCCTCTCCTGCAGTGACCATCTGAAAATTTGTCTCTCCCTGTCTCCGTCCACAAGTCCTGTGGGAACATCTACAAAGGCCTGGCTCAGACGGGGGCATGGGGCTGCTTTGACGAATTCAACAGGATCTCAGTGGAGGTGTTGTCTGTGGTGGCTGTACAGGTAAGAACAAGTCCAGTTCCTCTGCCTCAGGTACTCCACAAATCCCATTCAGGTCGAGACGTCAGTGTGAACGCAACTTGTGTGTATTTTAACCCCAGGTGATGGAGCTAAATGTGTGAGCTGTCATCTGATTTATCAAGTTGTGGTCAAAACAAGCCCTTGAAAACAGCTCTGCAAAAGTAAAAAGCCTCTTTATCACCGATTGCAAGCGTCAATTCCTTCAGCTATAAGACTAATCCACCCAGGCTGGCACCTTTGCACCCAAGAGTTTCTTCATAATTGGATTCTTCTCTGATCTGATTTGAGAGTGAAGGATGGAAAACCGCCTCCTTTGCGCACATCTTTCAACAATAATAGCAGCAACTCTGAATGGACAAACTCTAAACTCTCAAAGGACGATAATATGGTGAATTAGTATTTGCTCAGTGCTCGTACAATCTTGATTTACACATGCTCAAATAGCACATTTGTAATTTTGAGGGGTTTTTTTTCAAATCAATCATCTTTGTGAACTAACCAGTGATGTCAGTTTGACTTTTGTCAAGTTCTTCTTTTTTCCATAATAGTTTTTTTTTGTCCACTCCATATGAATATGCATTGAAGAATAAACATTTTAGTTTTTGAAAATACACCTGCATCCAGAGAACAGTCAACAGTTTACCTTAATAATAATTATCAATACTGATTTCAGAGCCATGATCTGAACGGACATTTAACAGTTACTGGATATTGTTTGTCGTCTCAATACTCAATGCTACTAATAATGCAGATATTTAACTGGGGGATATCACGACATAGATCATTTCAGGTCTTGAGAACGATATACATCCGGATATAGCATTTTTTCTGCTAATTCAATATATATATATATGTACTGACATTTATGTCAGTACATGCTTTTTTTATTATGGATTTGGACAACATCATTGTGTATCACAATATTTCTATATTTATGAATGTGGTGGCGTGGGCATGGTTGGGCTCACCTGCAGAGGGGACTGAGTGTGGGGAGGGAGTGGTTCAGGGAACGGGGCCGGGGAGAGGGCTAATCAGCCTCAGTCCTCTCCCCGGCCCCGTTCCCTGAACCACTCCCTCCCCACACTCAGTCCCCTCTGCAGGTGAGCCCAACCACGCCCACGCCACCACAATGAATTCATTTGAATATGATTCCATTGATAGACGGAAAATTGCCATAAACTCTTATAACCCACCGTAACCTATGCTCAGCAGCAAACAGCAGACACAGTTAGAGACTAGCTGGCGAACAAAGTGGAGCATTTAGCAGCTAAAGAGCCAGATGTTTGTCTTAGGAGTTGGTGGAGGCCAAAACAGAACTAGGGGAGTGAATTTTAGACATTCGTTTATCAGACAGCCACAAACACAACTCTACACAAATGATGGTGTTGCTCTCTAATATTTCAGTGTATTAACTGCTTGTTGCACTGCCCTTGCCTTAAAGAACATGAATGCAGGTTTTGTTCTGTGCCTCAGTGTAAGTTAAATCAATACCTGACTCTTTTACATCTAGGAGCTCTTTGGCTGAACTGAATTGATCATTATGGCTTTGCCTCCCATTCTCCTCCTCCATCTTCACGTCACATAAAGTTGACTTATTCTCTACAAACTGAAAGGTGTATACAGCAGCTAGCCCTTTGATTACAGAACTCAGCCATACCCTGTGTGTTTCTGCTGATGCTAGCTTTCTGTTCTCCCAGATCAAACAGATCCTCTCCCTGTGGTGTCATAAGTCTCTTTGGTGTATTCAAATCGTGTATGCCGCTGCCCCAGTCACTGTCTTCATGCATGTGCAATACTGTCATTGCAAAATGCATATCGTTGATAAAGATGCTGATCATGATCATAATGATGATGGAGATGGAGCTCCTCAAAGGATCATTATTCATTGCTAGAGTAAACACTCACTTCCTTCCTTCTTAAGCAGCGATGAAAGTCTTCTTCCATAAATCTCTGGAAGCCAATGATACTTAGAAGAATGAATAGGTGTTGCATGGCGTAATGAATAATACATCACGGTGGCTTATACGTGAAGAAGTAGACCTTGAGAACAGAGGAGCGTCAAACTCCCGCTGTGACAGCTGGCAGCTCGCTCCAGTGCTCAGCTTCCTTCTGAGGAGCCAACGCCGAGCCATCTCTCACCATAGCACACACACACAATCCATCCTCTTAAAGTGGGAGCAGCTAGCATCGTTTGGTGACATACTCTGCTAACACAGGTGGCGGGACCAGTTCTACATTAGATAAAGCAGTTCTACATTAGATAAAGCAGGGACAAACAGAAGGCCGCCAGACATAACAACATGGAGATAAATTGGTGAGGTTCTGCCTCTGTTACAGCCAACTCAAGCCTGGAATGTGAATATATTGAAGCTGCTGGGTTCAGGCTGTACATTCAAAGAGACAGCAAATAGTGGAGCCAGACCCCACTGGATCACTCCTTTTAGAACACTGTCTGTTCTTGAACTTTTTTAAAATTATTCTGGCGTTTTCCCTCCTTTTCCCCTGAAGGATAACAGAGGTTGGCCACTGTCGTTTCACATAAAAACGAGCCCCACTGATGTTCTCATGAAACCGGGGTTTTTTTGCACTGTTTTTTTGTTTTCTGCTTTCCTCTCCCTATTGTATTAGTATGACTGAGTGATCTGTAGCCGAGTACTCATCCATGAAGAGATGTTCCTCTTTCCAGCTGTCGACTCGCTACGCTCTTTTACCACATGCATGTGAAATTCATAAAGCCTCTTACAGGCTGGGATTCAGAGTTTTAGGCCAAGACACACACAAAGTTCTTTTCTGAAATCTCATTCAATCATAATGTAGACAAGTGGAGCCAGTAAACCCAGGCTGACGGCATGCTCACATTATTGATGAAATTGTGTCCCTGAAAAAAAGGTGCAGAGTGCATACCAATGAGACAGGCTGTTACACATTGACTGTGGTGTGTGCTTACTAGTGATATTATTGAAATGCTAATGAGTAAAACAAAACTTTCTCAGGTGTGAGGGTTGCACTAGTTGGAAGCGTCTTTTCGGACGGTTAATTGATAGTAACTGGGACTTTTGTAACTTTTGTGATGCGGTGACAAGACAAGCCAACCACTTCTAGCCATGGTAGTGGTGCAGCTCTAGGGACGACCATGTTGGTAGGTTCAATGACTGCTCCAGAGTGAAATACTAAAACAAATATTCACATTTTGTATTTACATTTATGGTCTCCAGAGGATTAATCTTGATGACTTGATGATCATGTGACTTGTTCTTTAGTGCCATTAACAGTTCAGACTTATCGTGTGACATAGCTCTACAGCTACTTGTGCAGACATTTATGGTCCTTTAGGATGAATTGTATTGACTTTGGTGGTCCTTTAAGGGCAACTCCATGGATTTTGCACATCAAAGTGGTTTCCAGGTGTTGGGGAGTACGACGGCATATGCAAACAATGTTTATAAATCTCCAAAGGGATAAATTGCCTCAAGGGATGCCACTTGGGTCTGCATGGGTTGGGTTTGAAGACTGCGAGTTACAGATTTTAAATCCTGAGGTGTGGAGTCAGAGAACTCATTTTTCCAGACCTCCTCTGCATTTCTACTGCTGGCATGCTAGCATCAAGCTGTACCCACACGGGCTTTCTTGCAGACAGACTTGAGGGCAAACTTCTCCCTTGTGCCTACACTACACTACAAGCTACACTAGCCGCTACTAATACACCTGCATCTCAGACCAAACAGATGGTGGTTTAGTTGCAGTGTTGGTAATGTAGGCGGCGGGTTTAAACAAGAAAGAAGAATGTGTGGAATCAAGAGAACACTATCTTTGTTTCTACTGCGTCGATTTGAACCTTTATTTTTTTAAACAGAATGTCAATAGACAGTCCAACATTGTTATCAAAGTGCCTTTTCTTATCTTTTAACTTGTCCTCTACCACCATTAGTAGTTTTATTTATGACCAAATAGCTACAAACCTAATGACATTCCTCATCAGCCTCAGCTGTACTTAGTGCTAACGTTAGTTAGAAAATGTTAGCATGCTAACGCTAAATTATTATGGTAGGCATGGTAAAAATAGATGGTAAACTTAGTCTTAGCATGTTAGTGTTCTTACTGTGAACAGCTATGCTATGCAAGTGCAGCCTCAGTATGGCTGTTTAACAAACAATGTAACAAACAGCTTTTTGATCCGCGGTGTTATTGTGGGTTGGTACCAAAAAAGTATTAAGATCGGATATCATTTCATTGTACCCTGTATTTTGTTCTCTGTACATGCAGGTTAAAAGCATCCAGGACGCCATTCGAGATAAGAAGCAGAGGTTTAACTTCATGGGAGAAGAAGTGAATCTTTGCCCCTCTGTTGGCATCTTCATCACGATGAATCCAGGCTACGCTGGCAGGACTGAGCTTCCTGAGAACCTCAAGGCTCTGTTCAGGTAGGTCAAGGGACCATCAGAAGTCACACTGATGTAATTCAATATATCATGCTTTATTCCTCAAATATTTTGATCCAGAGTAGTTGCACTCTGAAAAGGTTGAACTACCTTATGGGAAGATGGCTGAAAACATTGTGGGAATAAAGGGCAGATGACAAAACATCTATTGATCCAGGATAGTTATAATGAATGAGCTCTTTTGAGTGCTGTCCATTTTTCCAAAGACCATGTGCCATGGTGGTGCCAGACTTCGAGCTGATCTGTGAAATCATGCTGGTGGCTGAGGGCTTTCTAAACGCCCGGATCCTGGCGAGAAAGTTTATCACCCTCTACACGCTGTGTAAAGAGCTATTGTCCAAACAGGTAATATCTGCTGTCTTCAATGTTACACATGTGATATGGTTAGTGAAAGCTGTGTTGTTTTTAAATTTTGTAAAGAAAGAGTCAGAGACACCACACAAGAGCTTTTTGACTGAGCTGAAGTGAAGTGCTACATACACATGAATAAGACGCCAAAGGGGTTTGGATGTTAATTCATCTAAAATTTTCTTTAATCCTATTTTTAGTCAAGTTCTGTTTTACATGTCATGCCATTATTTTAATCATTTCAAAAGCAATTAAATGACTCACAGTGCTGACTGATAGATACAGTGGAGCTCCTTGACTTAGGTAAGCGATTTTATGAGCCCTCAGTTCTGGATGAATTTCCCATGACCACAGACCCATTTAAGTGTCATAGCACACTTCTACCATTTCATGTCGGTTTTTTGAAGCTGTAGATAGTTCTTCTGACATTTTTAATTATCACAGTCATTACACATTTTGGCTGCTCCAAAGTTGTTTCATTGCAGGTTGTCCAGCATTAGTAACTCAGTGTTAATGACATCAAATGATAATGAACAGACTGCTTCTCTAAGCTATATTCACAAGCACTGAAGTTGCAAATCAATAGAAAGTACAGATTCAGTTAACTACTTTCTTGAGTTGAACAAGTGGTTCATAGTTGTGGATTTAATATTACATAAGCTGGTCCTGTGCAGCACCACTAGGCTGTATACATCAGAGCATGCTGGGAGAGCACAGTGAAAATATGCTGAACTAATCATCAAATATGAGTATGTGACCTCTAGTTTCATGGCAGTGATATGTTGTGGCAGAGACATCCGATCTACAGAGCCTCTGAACAGGACATACTCTCTGACAGTCCCGATACAAGTAATATCTTATGAGGAAAAACTTCATGTTAAGTAGTTAGCTACTTATAGAAATAGCTATATTTTGTACATGATAGACAGATAGCTACATGGAAAGATATGTCCGTCAATCCATCTATCCGTCATAGCTACATAGCTACAGCTTTAAGCTACAGGCTAACATCACTGCTAATAGCTCATAATAACAATGCTAACATGCTAATGAAATGAGATACTAAAATGCCATAGATGCACGCCCTGCTGTAAAAGAAGAAGCCTATGTATTTTCCTCTGCTCACAGTCTCTCTGGTCTTTCCCAAAGGACCACTATGACTGGGGCCTCCGAGCCATCAAGTCAGTCCTGGTGGTGGCCGGCTCTCTGAAGAGAGGAGACCCCGGCCGAGCAGAAGACCAGGTGCTGATGCGAGCTTTGAGAGACTTCAACATTCCCAAGATTGTGACGGATGACATGCCTGTGTTCATGGGGCTGATAGGAGACCTGTTTCCTGCTCTGGACGTCCCTAGGAAGAGAGACCTGGACTTTGAGAAGCATGTTAAGGAGTCCATTTTGGACTTGAAGTTGCAGGCTGAGGACAATTTTGTCCTCAAGGTAAGGTATAAACATGAATCCTCGATAGCCTCCTGATATGCTTGTCTGCTGCAGTTTATCGGATTCACAAGTGTTACCAAGGACGAAGCAAACGCAATCACACGTTGTCTGTGAGGCAGAAGCTAAGTCCCCAAATGGGGTTTCATCTTTAACAATGGAGACAGATATTACAGTTGTAGCACTTTCATTTAGATTTATCGTAGTTCTTTCCAAAAGCTATTTACCTCACGTCATAATGTTCTGCTGGGAAATACATATTAGTGTCAAACAAGTCTGCAGGATCTGGATGAATTGGGCAAATACAGCAGAAAGTCAACGGTTGGCTGCGATGAGAGTTCAGCTGCTGACCTAATTCAAGTCATTAAATACGTACAGATACACACTCACATGCACAATAGAAGGTGTTACATGTCAGAGATAGATGAACGCAGGACCAGGGGAAATAAGTGCAATCTGCCTCAGGTCAAATAGACACGGGAACCACATAATAACAGTCCATCAATGGAGGCTGGTGCTGCACCATTCCACTTAACCCTGACATTGTGAGAGACAGAAATAAACAAAGAGGAGGAGAAACATTGCGAGCGAGAGAGTGAGAATGGCGGAGCGGTCAATAACAACCATCCACCTCCAGAGTCTGAACTTTTACTGTCTTTGTTTGTGCGGCCAACCTTTTGATTTCAGACAACAAGGGGGGAGCAGGGGAGGTGTGAGAGACTGCATACCTTAAGCCTTTAGCCTGTGCTAGCATTAGTCCTCCCCACATCAAAGCAGTAATCAGCCGGGGCCTTTGAGAGTGTAAAGCCGCCTGGGCTCTGGCTGAATGGATGAGTAGTAGGAACCCCAAGGAGCCCGGTCGATGGCATTGATTGAGCTCGCCATCTGTATGTTTGAGTGGAAATCACTCTTTCTCCCCTTTCTGTAATGTCACCTAGCAGACATGGATTGTCAGAAAATGTCAAGTAAAAAGTGTGAGTGTGTTCATTTTACTTTTGAGGGGTTACCCTGACAACCCCAAACTAGTGCAAATGAATGGGGAGAAATACATAATTCATGATAGAGAACTGTGGTGTAAGAAAAGCAAACTCCTAATACTAAATGCTGCTTATCAAAATTATCTATGGAGACCAACTTTTCTTCATCAGGCAACTATTATTCTGATCATACTGATATTAACTGATCTGAACTATTACTGTAAACGTTGCACTTATTAATACATTAGTAAACTATTAATATAAACTTCAAATGTATAAATATTATAGTGAATTATTTCTATAAACGTTACACTGATTAATAATATAGTGAACTATTAATGTAAACGTCACACTTATTAATACAATTTTTAACTATTTAAGTGTGCAAACACTGAATGATGAGGGTGCAGATATCTGTCCCTCCAGAACACCCCTGCTGTCATGTATTGTAGCCTGTGAACAGTGTACGAAGCCACACTGGTGTGCTGCAGTGCATCAACTACCGTGTCAATCTGCATCGCTTTATATTCACCATAAACCACAGCATTGACAAAGACATGCAGTAGTATTCCAGTGTAGTGACCCACGGAAAGGGTCAGTGTTCACATGCATACCATGTCATCAGTGTCCTTTACCTTATGTAAATAAAGTAGTGCTGGGCAAGTTAACATGTTATTATTGCGTTAACGCATGAATTAATTAACGCCGACAATTATTTTATCGCGTGTTAACGCAGTTTTTTAAAAATGATTAAGCTGACATTTTTAACACAAGAACCGGCAGCGAGCGTGAACAGCTGTTTGTGTGGCGTCTCTTCCTGTTTCCTTCACCTGCATTCCCCTGGGTCCTAAGTCCCTCTATGTACAGCTTCTTATCACCCTCTATGTACCAACATACATTTATAACAAATACCACACATATTACGGTAATCAGCGTTGCATATTTTTGTCTGACCAAAATATCCAAAAAAGCAAAAAATAAATGATTCATTTAAATGATTTTTTAAAGTGTTTTTGTTTGTAATATGTATAATAAGCATATCATTAAGTTATCGCTACTGAGAATTTAACAAACACAAAAAATAAAAAAATAAAAACATGAAGTAGATAGGTTTGTAGTTTTCAAGGTGTATACTTCAAATTGCATCTCTTACACACATGAAGATAAAGTTGTGAACACCGGCTGAATATCTATTATCAGAATCATCATAACTGTATTATTACTGCTACTGTGTAAAGGGAATACTGCTGTTAAAAAGAACTTTATTTGTTTAAAGTGTTTGCAAACCAAATATTAATGCACTTTTGTTCATATAGCATTACTTTTAAAATAAAAATGCACAATACACTACTTTTGAATTCATTATTGAATTTTGCGCATAACAATTAATCGCAAAAAAATCATGCGATTAATCGCGATTCAAAATTGTAATCGTTGCCCAGCACTAAAATAAAGCATATTATATTTTCATTCTGTATGTGTGTGTTAGGTGGTGCAGCTGGAGGAGCTGCTGGCGGTGCGTCACTCTGTGTTTGTGATCGGGAACGCAGGCACGGGAAAGAGTCAAGTGATGAGGTCACTCCAACGGACCTATCAGAACAAGAAGCGCAGACCTGTGTGGGCGGACCTTAATCCAAAGGCAGTGTCCAATGATGAGCTTTTTGGCATTATCAACCCGGCAACCAGAGAGTGGAAAGATGGTGATAACAGAATCCTGCAAAATGTTTGATCACTTCTGACCTGAGTCAATTATGTGAAAATGTGAATTCTTCATTCAGGCCTTTTCTCCAACATAATGCGTGAGCTGGCCAATGTCAGTCACAACGGACCGAAGTGGATCGTTTTGGATGGAGACATTGACCCAATGTGGATTGAGTCACTCAACACAGTCATGGATGACAACAAGGTGTGAGAGAGTTGTGTGTGTGTGTGTGTGTGTGTGTGTGTGTGTGTGTGTGTGTGTGTGTGTGTGTGTGTGTGTGTGTGTGTGTGTGTGTAAATAGGTCTTATTCAGTATCAAAATGACAAAGCTTACACATTTTCACTGTCTGTTACTGAATCAGCATTCGGATTTGAACAAAAAGATATGGTTGAGAGAGTAGTAAACTATTTGTTCTCAGTGGATGAGAGAATAAATGACAGTGTGTGCATGTAATGCTAAGAACAGGGAAAAAAGATGAGGGTAGCAGGTGACATAATCCAGGCTAAGACTGTGTAAAAGGCACAAAAAACACACTCTTGTTCAGTCATATCTACGTACTCACTGTAGGGATTAATATTTACACGGAAATTTGACATTTTCTGTTGCAAAAGCAGTAGCACACCATCCAGGGAAATTGATTTGTTTTTAAGGTATAACTTCAGCTACTGTCAAAACCTATTGGCCGTATTTAAAGCAACACTAAATGCAAAGAGGAGAAATATGCATAAACCTACCGGACAGCTTTTTTGCATTATTTGGTGGTATTAATAACTGCCAAGGCAAAAGAACGCCATTCATGTTCATACATTTTAGAATCAACATAACATAAACGTTGCATGCATGTTGAACGCCGCTATAGCTGTGAGGAATATGAAATGCCAAGTTTGTTCCCTGTGATCCTGTCTACTGACTCATGGAAGGGATATTTGGTCATTTGTTCAAAGAAATTTGTTTAAACAAATAATCTGACATTTTCAAAGTCGTCACTCAATGTTAACAGAACAGCCGGGTCTGAACCACTAGTACACTGTGTTTAAATATGCTTTCTGCTTCTATAAGGTGCTGACTCTGGCCAGTAATGAGCGGATCCCTCTGAACCCCACCATGAGGCTGGTGTTTGAGATCAGCCACCTTCGCACTGCGACCCCTGCTACAGTATCTAGAGCAGGTAGTCCTCAATCTCCTTCCTTTGTCTAGTCCTTTTACTTAGGCTTTTATGACAATATTGTTGTATTTTGGATATATTTTCCAATATTTTTGCAGCAAGCAAGGGTTGCCAACCGGGCAAAGTGGGCTTAGTGACTAATTGCTAATTGACAATTTGTTTACACAAATATTCTACTTGGTGTCGGGGGTCAAAGGGGGCCCACATTGTAGCCCCAGGGTACTGTTGCCACCAAATGTGCTATATTCCCTGTGTCTCTGTCCAGGCATCCTGTACATAAACCCAGCGGACCTCGGCTGGAACCCGCCAGTGTCCAGCTGGATTGACAGGAGGGAGGTCCAATCAGAGAAGGCCAACCTGACCATACTGTTTGACAAATACCTCCCTTCTTGCCTGGATAGCCTCAGATCAAGGTAACGCAGCTCTCAGCAGCGCTGTCACTATGAAATGACATTCTCACAGTCATATCCCGCTGACGCATGATCGCATGTAACATGACATGGGGAGGGACTGTGCTAAAGTGGGCGTGTTGGACCTAAGCAAACAGGGACTGACTCCAAAGAACTGGATACCATCCTGCATTCTATTGTACAGGATCACTCGCCTCCTCCAACACCTCCATCACCACTGCTATAAGAGCAGACAACAAAAACAGGAAGCAGAGGAAGACAGAGAGGAATATGTTGTCCTCAATGTGAGGCAACAAATCCAGAAAATGCAATCAACAACAAACGTTGTCAAAAGAAGCTCTATTTATTCTGTACAATTTAATTTGTTACTTTATTTTACGTGCTAATTAAGAAAACCAAGTCAGCAGTAAGGCTTGAATCTAGTGATGTAATATGTCTGTCTTTGCTCAGGTTTAAGAAGATCATCCCTATCCCTGAGCAGAGCATGGTCCAGATGCTCTGCTACTTGCTGGAATGTCTGCTGACTCCAGAAAACACCCCGCCGGACTGTGCCAAAGAACTTTATGAGCTCTATTTTGTCTTTGCTGCGGTCTGGGCCTTTGGGGGAGCCATGTTCCAGGACCAGGTACTATGTGGGCCTCTAGGCATGTGAGACGCTTACTAAGTAGTTGCATAAAGGGGAAAGAAATAGGACACAACTGAACAGCTGAATGATTTTTTTCCCTCTTATCACAACTTCTTCCTGAAAGACTTTTGGCACTTGCATTATGGGTATTCTTTGGTATAATTCAAGCCCTGATGGCTCTTATGCAACTCAACTGTGTCTCTCTCTTCATGAAAAGTCATTTGAAAGTCATTGTCAGTTGAAAAAATGGCAGAGATCTCCATCTGAAAATGAAGTGGACTCAATTCCTGCTCAACAACACACAGGCTGGCTGAATTTAAATCAGCAGGAGAGCCATGGCAAGCAGTTGCTAAGCAATCCAGTTAATGCGGTACAGTAAGTTATGGGATAAAACTGCTCTCCCCTTGGTAAAAATGTACTCCACTTTATTTTCCCATCACAGATGCATTTAAATGCTAAGTGGTTTTATTGACTGGAGTTGGTAGTGAATAGAGGAGACAGGTACCAAGGGTGGGAGGCAGTGAAGAAGGCGAGGAACTGCCAACCAGCAGGTGATGAGGCTCCTTCACCGTCTGAATCAGACAGATGGATAGATAGGCCTGCCATCTCTCAATTTTTACCCTTCAACTGCTGTGGCCATATCTCTATGTTGTTGCCATTTATCTATCCTCTGTTTTGTATTCACACCAGTGTAAATCAAACGCACAGATCCATAAGTACTGTATTGGGGAGAGAGAGCAAAGAGGAAGTCATTTTAGAGTATTGACCGCTCGCCCTTCCGTCTGTGTCTCTGTGTGTGTGCCCTGTGTGAGTGTAGCTGGTCGACTACAGAGTGGAGTTCAGCAAGTGGTGGGTGGCCGAGTTCAAAACCATCAAGTTTCCATCCCAGGGTACCGTGTTTGATTACTACATCGACCCAGAGAGCAAGAAGTTTGAACCATGGTCCAAGATGGTGCCCAAGTTTGAGATGGATACAGATACACCTCTTCAGGTACAGCAGGTTCTTAAACAGGATTCAAGCTTCAGGCAAGAGTTTGGTGGAATAATACCGATTTCATCCACTGGACTTATTCTTCAATTAAATAACAATTTTGATTCCATTAATAGTTTAAAGCTGCACTAATCACTATTTTCGTATTAATCAATCACTATACATACATTATACTGTGAAGTTGCTTGCAGTAACAAAGTTAGTGACTAGCTGGAGCATTAAGTAGCTTAAAAGCCAATATGTCCCTCAAGAGTTGATGAAGACTAAAACATTTCTGCTTTTCTATTT
Source organism: Pholis gunnellus (assembly GCF_910591455.1). Classification (NCBI taxonomy): domain Eukaryota; kingdom Metazoa; phylum Chordata; class Actinopteri; order Perciformes; family Pholidae; genus Pholis; species Pholis gunnellus. The sequence continues at coordinate 2,470,641 of NC_136548.1, forward strand.
CATGTCATTGTATGTTAAACGTTGTCAGATCTGGGAACTTTTGACATTTTCACTACTAGACAAAGCTATTCATTGATTATTATAAAATACATATTTGGCATATGAATTGATAATCAAAATAATCAATAGTTGCAGCCCTATAACTCTGGAGTATTGGGCCCATACTGTATGTTTTTATGTGTGTGTATATATATATATATATATATATATATATATATATATATATATATATGTGTATATATGTATGTGCAGGCGTGTCTGGTCCACACTACAGAGACCATTCGAGTTCGTTACTTCATGGACCGTCTCCTGGAACATCGTCGGCCCGTCATGCTGGTTGGGAACGCTGGGACAGGGAAGTCTGTTGTGGTCGGGGACAAACTGGGATCGATGGATGCAGAGAAATACATGATTAAAAATGTCCCTTTTAACTATTACACCACATCTGCTATGCTCCAAGGTAGGAACCGTGCATGGAAAAGATGTGTTTCTGATTGGCTTGCAGGAGTGTTAAAATTGTGTCTTGGCTGTACTCTTCCAGTTAAATCAAATGTCTACACACTGACTCATGACTCTCTAACTCTAAACTACTAAATACATATTGCTATTCAATCACACCTTTCATTCCTACATGCCTGCCCTATATCACTCTTCAACGTTTGAGTGAAGACAAATCCAGAAATTCGTCAGGCTAGTTGGGTTGTTAGCTAATGCTAATTAGCAGCTAAGCTAAAGCTAAGTAGCAACAAGATGCCTCCCTTCTCCACGGACGACTACCACAAACTCCTGCAGAAGATTGCAGTCTTGGAAACAAAAATCCACCAACTAGAAATAAACATGGAAGTAAATGAACTATGTGGGAATGATACCACTTTACCATGGACTCAAAACAATGGACAAACGCAAGCTAAGACACAGCTAACTAGCACCACCAGGCCTACCAAGAAACAGGAGGAGAGAGCAGAAATGTATCTTCAAATGGTAGTCCTCCCTGGAACTCTCGGTGCAAAGCCGAAGAGGAAATCATACCCTCAGAATGTGGGAGGATGACTAACAGGCAGAGCCCAGCGCCCTGAGATTTGTGATGCGACTGGCGGGCCTGCACTAGCACACAGGCAGAACTCCTCCTCAACCCCTGCACTCAGCCGGACAAAGCCAAGGACAGCTGAGAAAAGCAAAACCAGCAAAAAAACTCCACAACAACCAAGCCTACAACTTCAAAACAGATTTGCTCCATTGTCGCAGGATCCTAAATCTCCATCTGATGACCTGGATAAGCAGCTATCTTCTTAAAGCAGGGTAAGAACTGAGAGTAAAAGGCCGCAGGGAACGCTAATGACTGGGCCTGAGACTCTGATTGTTGGTGACTATGCTGTAAAAGATATCAGAACGATGTGCAGCAAGAATACCAAAATACTCTGCTTTCCGAAAGATATGGTCTCTAACATGAGAGACAAAATCCTGGACATCGTGGCTGACCATCCCACGGTGAAAAACATCATCGTGCATACAGGAAGCTGTGATATTGTGAAACAACAGTCTGAAGTTCTGAAGCGAGACTTTATTGATCTGTTAAACACAGCTCCGTCAAGGCTGAGGTGTTTATCAGTGGCCCTCTTCCACCAGTCAGAGGAGGAGATGAAGGATTCAGCAGGCTGTTTGCACTGAACAAATGGTTGCAACTGCATGTACTGACCATTCAGTACATTTTATCAACAATTTCTACCTTTTCTTGGAGAGCTGACATCTTTTTAAGACACATGGAGTTTGCCTGAACAAGTCAGGGGTAAAACTGTTTACCTCTAACCTATTTTTCTTCCTGCGTCACCCGTCTGTTCCTACTGCCAAGGACAAGAGACAAGAGGAGTCTAAACAAGAGATAACCACACAGCATCGCCGTAGAGACCTTACCGGAAGGATGCCACCGACTAAGGAGATCCAAGAGGAGGCGTCACCAACCTCATCATCAGGGACCGCCTCTGATCACCCACTTCCCCCCCCCCCCCCCCCCTCCAAGATGAGGAGTCTTTACCTCCCTCACCAGCACCTACTTCCACCCCTCAGACTCCATCCTGGTCCCCCTCCTCTCTACTCGCACTCTCCCCATCCTCCCCCCACCTGGATTTCACTGACCACATGAAAGAGCTGGTCACTGCTGGAACCAAACTCACTCCCCGCCACACTTCCATTTTCTCTCCTATAATCCGTCCTCGACGTCCAGTTCCACCTCCGCATCCAGCCTCACCTCAGTCCTCAGCCAGTTTTGACACAATTGGAGAAGTTAGAGTGCCCTGCCCCTCCCCCACTTCCACCACAGCTCCACAACCATAAAGGCAATAATTGATATCTCCTGGGTCCAGGCTACAAGGCTAATGACACAAATGATTATTTCCAGGAAAAGTCGGGGCTCTGTATGCAGCTAGCCTTCTCAATTCCTGTCCTGATAGTTTATAGAAATACAAAGGTGAGGCTGCGAAGAAACAATAGTGATTCTGCAAACTTAACATCCATGCCTCGTCAGCCCGTCCAAATAAATAGGGCAAATAAAGCTTTAAACACATTAAACTTAGCTTTATTAAATGTCAGGTCTCTGTCAGGAAAAAACATTTACGCACGAGGCCCCCAAATTTGGTAGCATATACCGTCGAGAGCGAATAAAATAAATAAAAACACAGTCTGGGCAACAATATTCTGCAAGCCATTTTTACACACTCCAAACACAATTCTACACAACTAATACAATCAACTAGAAGATTTACCACAATGTTACATATTTTTCAAGTCCGTGAGCTACGCACTCCGGTTTGAGCTACCACGTGAAAGCTAAAGGCTAACCAGCCAAAGCAAGATAGCTGAAAGCAAGCCAACAACACACAAATTCCGGAGATATCTTCAAAATTTCTCTCTGTGAAACCATTACAGACAAGCAAAACAACAAACCCCTTTACAGATCATAATCATAACCGCTCCTCACCTTGAGCTGATATTGATGAAGACAAAGCACATTTTCCCGGTCCTGGAGCTAGAACATGTCCTCTACGTATATCCTGTGTCTCATTGAACTGTGTCCGGGAAAGCAGGCTTGTTTTCTAAAGCAGCGGGGCGAGAGGGGGGACGATTTGAGTCTCAGCATTTCTCAGTTTTTATGCATCTGGGAGTTATGTTCTGGGAGTTTGCCCAACCAGTCTACATGTGCTTTGTGGACTTGGAGAAGGCTTTCGACCGGGTACCTCAGGGGTTCTTGTGGGGGGTGCTGCGGGAGTATGGGGTGCCGGACCCGTTGCAACGGGACATCCGGTCTCTGTACGACTGCAGTAGGAGCTGTGTAGTTATGGATTCAGACCTCAACCTGAACAGCCATATCAAGACAATTACAACATCAGCCTCCTATCACCTGAAGAATATATCAAGGATTAGAGGACTTACAGTATGTCTCAACAGGATTTGGAAAAACTTGTCCATACATTCATCTTCAGTAGACTGGACGACTGTAACGGAGTGTTTACAGGTCTCTGTAAAAAGTCAATCAGAAAGCTGCAGCTGGAGTCTTCACTAAGACCAAGAAAGTGGATCACATCACTCCAGTTCTGAGGTCTTTGCACTGGCTTCCTGTCCAACAAAGAATTGACTTTAAAATCCTGCTGTTGGTTTATAAAGCACTGAAGGTACATCTCTGATGTGCTGCTACCTTATGAGCCATCCCGACCCCTTAGGTGGTCTGGGACCGGTCTACTTTCTGTTCCCAGAGTCAGAACTAAACATGGAGAAGCAGCGTTCAGTTCTTCTGCTCCACATATCTGGACCAAAGTCCAGAAAGCTGCAGGTCTGCTGAGACCCTCAGCTCCTTTAAATCAAGACTGAAGACTTTAGTTTGCTGCTGCCTTTAATTGAACCAGATTAAAGGATATTAATTAATTTCTGCATTTTACTACTGTATTTTATTTCTTACACTGCTTTTTAGTGTTTTAATGACTGTTTTTAATGTATCAATCAATGTACTTAATTGTTTTTAAATCTTCTTTTCTTTTGCCTTATGTTTTGATGCTTTTAATGGTTTTATGTGAAGCACTTACCTTGTTGTTGAAATGTGCTCTACAAATAAACTTGCCTTGCCTTTGCTCTTCTGTTCCTCTCCCACACAGCTGTGCTGGAAAAACCCCTTGAAAAAAAAGCAGGGCGCAACTACGGTCCTCCAGGCAGCAGAAGACTGATCTACTTCATAGATGACATGAATATGCCCGAGGTGGATTCATATGGAACGGTGCAACCTCACACACTCATACGCCAACACATGGACTACAACCACTGGTAGGCCTGAGTCAATTACATACAGCTACGTATGAGCTATATGTAATATATATGTATGAGCAAACATGAGAACATGTCTGTGCTGTTTAAAGAGGGTGACATTATGCATAGACTGTCTTTCTAGGTGATTATCAGGAAATACCACATCAGCAGTGGAATTGTTCCTCACTTTGATTGATTCAATGATGGACAGTTTCAGAGATTTTCTCAATGTATTTACATAGAAAAGAATCATTCAGATAATGGGGTCCCAGCAGCTGATCGGTGTAATAATTGTAGTGAAAATGTCTTCAGTATTCAGTGAGATCCCTGCCTCAGTATTAATATGGTACAACTTTAATGAGTCAAAAGGCAAATCTAAAGGCAGGGTTGAATGATTCCCCTTAAAGGGATTCCTTTGCTCATCTCTCTGACACAGTGAGGCCATTCTGAACATGGTTCCACTGTGTCAGATGCAGGATGACTGGCTTGGACACGGTCAGCCCATTACAGATATGCTGGGAGGATTTCAGGTATGAAATTGAGAGGAAGGAAGATGCTACTGAGCCACGCCAGCTTAAGTGGGAGCTGAGGTGGCATATTGAGGAATGTGTGTGTGTGTGTGTGCGGTCGGGTGTTTGTGTGCATTCAAGACGGTTAAATAATGATTTATTTTCTGCATGTTTATGCATGTGTGTACTCCCAGGTATGACCGTAATAAGCTGCTTTTGAAGGAAATACACAGCGTTCAATACGTGTCCTGCATGAACCCCACAGCCGGCAGCTTCACCATCAATCCACGGCTGCAGGTACACACACACACACAGCACGTTGTGTACCACACTGGTTATGCAACACACTGCAGAGCATGTGCACTAATCACAAAAATGTTTTTCTTTATATTAATGTTATATCTATTATTACATTAGGTGATATTATGTGCTGCTTTACATTCATTAATTTATTCATATGTATTTGTTTCTGAGTTTCTTTGTTCATTCATTTATGCCATTTATGCTCAGTTGATTGGACTTAGACAGAAGTTCCATAGTGAATGTAACATGTCTCAACATTATGTTTCAGTATTTAGGAAATGACACGATTTGCTTGTTCATTTGTTTGTTTATGTGTTCATATATATCTGAGTGATCTAATTTCACAAAACTTTCTCAACTGCTGCTCAGCTGTGTCAGCTGTGCCTATATGTACCAGGATGCATTGCGCGCAAGCGGGGCAGTTCATTCTGTTTGCTAAATAAACAAAATAAATATATATATATATATGTATAAATATTCTTACACCTGAACAGAAAAATACAACCAAGTCTCTGAAAACCAAATGAAGACAGGCCTGTTGACTCTTCATAAAACACATTCTAACTGGACAGAAACTAAATAGAACTCACTAAACACGTCTTGATTCGTCTTTTCAATGTTCTAATAATCAGCAACTCGGTTTGGTCGAAATATATCCTCAGTTCACAGAGTAAGATGTGAAAATATGGCCATCCACGCTGTTTCCCTGCTGTTTTCTTTCTTCTTTCCTTACTGCAGCGGCTGGTTGGTGGCGCTCACTCCTATTTCGGTGGTCGACCATTAAATCAGTTTATTATATTGACAAAAATTGCCCTAAAATTGAACACTTCATCACAAGTTCATAATGAATATCTAAATCTTTAGAAATAAATCACAAATATGTTCTTTCATTTAGGACAGCTTGTCCACATAGTTTTTAGGAAATGCTGCTCAAATAGGAGGTATATTTGCATTTGTTCGGGACTATTTTCAGTGACAGATTAATCCACAGTTGGCGCTCTAGTAAGGAGCTGGGTCATAACAAAACATTACAGGAAGAGAACAGAGATGGATATTGACTTTAGGGCTCTTAAACATGATTTTTGGATTCATGGTTGAAATTAAATGTAACTTTATCATCCAAATTCATAAGAGTCAATGGTGCTCACAGGTTAACCCAATTGGGCTTCGCGAGTGTTTTGCGAAGAAGAGCATCATATAAATCACTTTTCCGAAACAAATATAATGAATTTTACCCACATGCTATATACCTACTTAACGACGAGATTCTGAGAAAAAATTTAAAAAAAGTAATTTTACTCAGTCAAGACACAATTATACACAAAGTAATATATAAACTACCAAGTTCTAGCACAATACCACGTATTTGTCGGCGAATTACAGCGAGCTACCACTGATAGCAGATATCATCACAAAAAAAGAGACCGTCATGGCCGAACGATAGCTTAGCAAGCATGAGAATTCCACCCTGAATCCGCAGATATCTTCCATATTTCTCTCCTTCAAACCGTTCAAACGTTACACCGTGAAACACACACAAGATCAACCAACCACAGAGCAAAACATTTGAAACGCATCGTACCTTGAGCTGGTCTGCTGGGTGAAAAACTCTGTAAATCCACTTAAATCCTTTCCTACATATGCGCCGGTCCCTCTCTTTTGTTTGAGAGTAAAATAGAGTTAATCGACGCATATATGCATAGATAGTCCTCCTTTTACTTTTAAGCGAATCATTTCGACGCTTGGTCTGTTGCGCAACTCTTTTGGAGTTTTAGTGGCTAAAAAGTCTGTCAATCACCTGACTGACCGGCCCACTGCATTCTACACTCATTTCCGCATTCTTAGACATATCACATGTGCAAATCAACCAATCATAGGCTTCGAAAACTGCCAATACACACACATGGAGCAACGAAAAAATCACTTAAAACACATAAATCAGGCCCCTGAGAGGTCAAACATGATTCAAAATGATGCCTGTAACTGCTGTATTAGATAGATTGAACCATATTAGTGATAAAACAAGTGAAATATATAGTTATATAGTATATAAAATTAGAATAGAACAACCAGAATTCAGAAAATTCAGAATTTTGGCTTGACCTGGCATGAACTCTCTGTACTCCAACCTCTATAAATCTGGCCTGCTTCACTTTATCAAAGCCAATTTCTTTTTATAAAGGACTGCTGACATGTTGTGCTATGATTGTGGAGAGTTGTAGGCTTACTGCTGCATTATTTCAAAGACAAAAGTGCTTTTGTTTCCAGGCGAACCTGAACATTTTCAATTTGAGCTGTGTGTTATATTCATTCAGCATTAACCAGTAACATACAATACATCAGGTACACAGCTGTATTCACTGTGTTCTCTCTCCATACCTACTGCACTCTGATCTACTCACACACAAACACTCACACAGAGGCAAACATAAACATAAGATGAAGTAAGTTCACCTTTAAAACTGGGGACAAAAATGTGACATTTACAAACAGTGAAGCAGTAGATGTAGCTGTTGATAGATTGCACAGATGACTATGTCCTTTAAACGCTGTGTTACAGCTGAACTAGTGAACCCGAGTGTTCGACACGGAGAGGAAGGAGACTGGAGTTAGAATAAACAGAGATTGAATGATGTGAAAGCAGCAAGAACAAAGAAATGCATATACCGTCAAAAAAATGTACATATCGAGAGCGAATATAATGCATGTATACATGTTATATACCAGATTAAACAACAACATCTGGGCAACACTATCATGTAAGTCACTTTTTACACACTCCAAACACAACTATACACAACTAATATAAGTAACTAGAAGATGTACCACAATATCACGTATTTGTCGCTACGAGTCTGCGAGCTATGCACTCCGCTTCGATATTTCAACAAAAAGCTAATGGCTACACGGCCGAGCAATACATCGCAGAGCATGAGAATTCGACAAAGAAGCCAGAGATATCTTCAGAATTTCTCTCTGTGAAACCAGTACAGATCTGTGAGCAAACAAATGGCAGAACAACAAACCGCTTATCCCAAAAAAAAAACAAGCAGCACCTCACCTTTACGAAGAATCACGAAAAAAACGGCATAATTCCCCGTTTGCCGGCTAAACACTGATGCTACGGATGTCCTGTGTGTTTCTCATCTGTTTCCTGTAGAAAGGGGGGTCAACCTAACTTGTGGGACCCGGGGAGAGGGGGTCAGACTTTTGGCGAATGGAATTTTACGCACGGGGATGCGCATCGTTTTTTCGATTTTTACTGGCTAAAGACTGTCAATCAACACCAGGCTTCTACTTCCGCATTCCTGAGACTCTTGACGCGTCTAAAGAGGTGTCATTTTCTAAAATTGACCAATCATAGGCTGGCAGAGCCTCACATACACACATGAAGACTGGAGCTCAGACGAGAATCATCCATGGTTTACAGCCTTAGAGAGGATGCTGGCTCTCAAAATGATGCCAAACTGCTGTATTAGGAAAGATTGAACACTATTAGTGATAAAACAAGTGAAATATATAGTTATATAGTATATAAAAGTACAATGGAACAGCTGGTCCCAAAATGACAATTTAGCTTGACCCCGCCTGACCTCTCTAACTTTGTCCTGCTTCACTTTATCAAAGCCACATTGTTTTAGAGCAGGGGTCTCAAACTCGCGGCCCGCGGGCCAAATGCGGCCCGCCGGACGCTAGTTTGAGGCCCCCGCCTTGATATGAAAGTTTAATGTTAGTGCGGCCCGCGCGAGTTTGACATGGATGCTGTATGGTATCATGTACCCAGAAATGACAGCTTAAAGCTGTGTGCACACCGGACACAATTGACACGATTTTGTCTCGCCCATACGCGAGCGAGCCCGCCTGTTTTGCTTTTTCTCTCATCATCCATGACTGAGATCACCACCATCACTGCGCTGTACTGCTCTGAAAGTCCGAAGCTCCGCTGTCATTTCTGGGTACATGATACCCTCTGGAGGCGTCACATTCTCCCTAGTTCTCCCTATAAACGTGCATTTTTTTCACACTGACAGGCTCAGATAGTTACAATAAGTGTCCGACAACATACTAGAAAGGAGAAATGAACGTATGTCTACCTTTAGCTTGAGATCGCTGTTTGTTGTTGTTCTGTTGCTGTGTGGACTAAAGGGGTGTTCACAGCAAAAGCGACAAAAATAATCGCAAAATACTCAAAAATACTCCCATGGTCAGTAAACGGCCGCCGGTAAACTGTGGGTTTTTCCCCCAGTTCTATCCTTCAGTGCTGCTGCTCTGAGCCGGCTGCCTGCCAGCTAGCAGTGGTTCAGTCCTCCGGTCCAGTCCCGCGAAAAAAATAAACAACCTCCGGTCTGCATTGACTTTGTATGTAATCTCGTCGGTTTTCCTCCGGTTCTCTCCCTCCGAAACTCCCGGTCAGGTAAACCGCCAGCGAACTCCGGTCCAGTCCCATTCCCCCGGTCAGGGGAAGTTCACAGGGGATTCACCGGCTCTCTCCCTCCAGAGCCGGCTGCGAAACATAAACTCTCCTGGTCGTTAAACGGTTGTCGGTAAACTCTGTCTTCCATAAACTGCAGCGGGCACAGCAGCCTGCAGGACACCGCACAGGACCTGTGTGCAGTAACGTTATGAGACTCTCCACACTGATTGGCTCTCGCAACAAACAGCGATCTCAAGCTAAAGGTAGACATACGTTCATTTCTCCTTTCTAGTATGTTGTCGGACACTTATTGTAACTATCTGATCCTGTCAGTGTGAAAAAAATGCACGTTTATAGGGAGAACTTATAATATAAATATTAAACGGCCACCACAAACACTTTGTGTTTCCATGGTTTCTGACGTTCAACCAATCACTAACTGTGCCGTGCTCGACGTCATATGCAGGCGCAGGACCCTGAGCCAATCTGGTACCAGCGGAAATTACGTTCTTTGTACGTCAGCTAAACACTAAAACTTAAACTTCAACACAACAGCGATACCTAGTGGAATTATATATTACACAGCCCCAAACATGTCTTTCTCAAAGCCTGCAGTGAAGAGAAAGGTTGGTGATGAGCACAGACAATTTCAGGAAAAGTGGGAAATTCAGTATTTCTTTGTGGAGCACAGGGGCACTCCGACGTGTCTTATTTGCACAGAGAAAGTTGCGGTGCATAAGGAATACAATTTGAAACGTCATTACACAACTAGACATGCTGAGGACTATGCAAAATACCAGGGAGATGAGAGAGCCAACCGAGTTGCCAATCTTAAAACATGTCTACTGAAGCAACAAGATTTTTTTAAGAAAGTAACCAAAGAGAATAACGCAGCAGTCGAAGCTAGCTATGTGGTTAGTGAGATGATTGCTAAAGCAGGAAAGCCATTTACAGAAGGTGAATTTGTCAAAAAGTGCCTGTTACAGGCTGCAAGTATTGTCTGTCCAGAAAAGAAAGGTCAGTTCAGCAACATCAGCCTTTCTGCCAACACCGTGGCAGAGCGCATTTGTGACATGTCAAGTGACATTTATGATCAACTGTGTGAGAAAGCAAAATGTTTCAGTGTATACTCAGTCGCTCTTGATGAGACCACAGACATCACTGACACTGCCCAGCTCGCAATATATGTCCGTGGTGTTGATGACAATTTTGAAGTGACAGAGGAGTTGCTCACAGTAATGCCAATGCATGGCCAGACCACCGCTCAGGAGATATTTCACCAGCTGTGTGATGCCATTGAGAATGCCGGTTTTTCATGGAAGAGATTTGTTGGGATAACAACTGATGGAGCGCCATCAATGACAGGGAGGAAAAATGGACTGGTGGCACTTGTTCAAAAAAAACTGGAAGAGGAGGGTGTGGAGGAAGCCATAGCTCTGCACTGCATTATCCATCAGCAGGCCCTTTGCAGCAAATGCCTGAAATTTGACAACGTGATGTCTGTTGTTGTGCAATGCATCAACCACATCAGATCCAGGGGCTTAAAACACAGAAGGTTCCGTGCTTTTTTAGAAGAAATGGAGTCAGAATATGGGGACGTGCTTTACTTCACCGAGGTACGTTGGCTCAGCAGGGGAAACATGTTGAAGAGATTTTTTGAGTTGAGAGCAGAAGTGAAAGTCTTCATGGAGAAGAATGGGGTGGCTGTTCCTGTGTTAAGTGATCCTATATGGCTCATGGACTTAGCTTTTCTTGTTGATGTCACGCATGAGCTTAATGTACTGAACAAGAGGTTACAAGGCCAGGGGCAACTTGTCAGTGCTGCCTATGACAATGTGAGAGCATTCTCCACAAAACTTATGCTATGGAAAGTTCAGCTATCTCAGACAAACCTTTGCCATTTCCCAGCATGCAAGGCACTTGTGGATGCAGGCACACCATTCAGTGGTGAGAAGTATGCTGATGCCATTTTGAAGCTACAGGAGGAATTTGACCACAGATTTGCAGACTTCAAGACGCACAGAGCCACATTTCAAATTTTTGCGGACCCCTTCTCCTTTGATGTGCAAGATGCCCCTCCTGTGCTTCAAATGGAGCTCATTGACCTGCAGTGCAACTCTGAACTCAAAGCCAAGTTCAGGGAGGTGAGTGGAAGAGCAGACAAGCTTGGGCAATTTTTGAGAGAATTGACTCCCAGCTTCCCTGAGCTTTCCAGAATGTTCAAGCGGACCATGTGCCTTTTTGGGAGCACGTACTTGTGTGAAAAGCTCTTCTCCACCTTGAACTTCAATAAGTCCAAGTACAGGACCAGACTTACTGATGAGCATCTTCAAAGTCTACTGAGGGTCTCAATTGCTTCCTCCCTCAAGCCAAATGTGGCTCGGCTATGCAAGAGGAAGCGCTGCCAGACCTCTAGCCAAAAGTAGGCAAGAGAAGCCATGTTCAGAACAGCTCATGTTGAAAGTTTCATTAATGTTCATGTTAAAGGTTAAATAACTGTTAATACTGTTAATTTGAATCTGAAAAAAAATAATTTCTCTACCCACCAACTATATGTGGTTTCTTAAGTTTTTCTTATTTGCTGTTTTATTATTATTTTATTTATTTATTACTGATTGATTGATTTATTTTCTTTATTCTTTATTTGTTTATTTATTTTTTCATCTTATTTTGTGTAGAAAATTAAAAATTAAGATATTTGAGAACAGTGGAATGTTTTATCAGAGCTTTTCTTGTGGAAAACCGGAACCAAAGCACTGAAAAAGTGTAGGGTATAGCAGAAGCAAAAGCATTGAAGACAGTTTTTTTTTCTTTTTTTTTCTGTTTTTAATAAATGCGTTTTTTTTGTTGAAAACCTGATGCGGCCCAGCCTCACCCAGACCCTAGCTCCAGTGGCCCCCAGGTAAATTGAGTTTGAGACCCCTGTTTTAGAGACTCCTGACATGTTGTGCAATGATTTGGGCATTATTATTATTGGCCATTATCTCAAATAAATAATATCAATAAAAGTGCTTTTGTTTCAGGTGAACCTGAAACTTTTCAATTTGAGCTGTGTGTCATCTTCATTTACACTTAACCAGTAACATATACACTGATATTTACACATCTGATCAAATCTCACAAGTGTTACCTTTATTATAACGTCAAAATTATTCAAATAGCCCTTGTAGTTAGAGATTTATACTCTTTAGTATGGGTATGCAATTTTTGAGCAGAGGCCTAAAAATAGGGCTCGTGCTTTTAAATCATGTAGCTTTGATCTTACGTCCTAATATTCGGCCTCTATGGCTCAACTCAAACTGTGACTTATTTAAAACTAGGAGGCCACCTCCATCAAGGCTGTGTCCATAAGTGAAAATAATGGGCCATGCTACACCCTCCCAACAAATGTCAGAGCTGTATCATTTAACATTAATCACCACATCCTTTTTTGTTAACATCAACCCGTAATAGTTATCTTTGCATCATCTGATAACATTTTAAAAACCCAGAACCTTGTTGTTTGTTACCAAAACGATGAAGAGATACAGTTTTGAGGTGCTCCTGTACTTACTCTCAGAAATGACTACATAGAATTTATTTTCACTTCTTTTACAGCAAAACATTTTATCCTCAACTAGATTGATATTGACACTGAGATTTCTTCTGGACTGACGTTAAAGCCACAGGGGGGGTAATTGTTCATTTGAATTACTTTTAGGTAGTGGCACAATCCAAGCTGTTTTCCACAGGTCAGGGACCTTGTCTGCGTCTGTATCGACTGACACATTAAGTGTTTTGCATATGACCCTGCAGCCCCAATGATTTTCTAGCCTCAGCCAAAAGGAAAATAAGGCTCATGATAACACTGTCCTCCAGTTTGTGTAAACAGACAGTAGAGTTTGATCAGAAACTGGAAAGCGATTATGATGAAGTAGTACAGTACATGATCGTCTACCTGGGATATTCAGCACACATAATTACTTGACTTTATGATTGCGGACCAAACTTGAAATGAAAAGGCACAGTCCTTCTTCTTTCACTGATGGTCACCTACAAGTGTGGAACAACATGTTCACTCTTGCCTTGTTTATGCTGCATCTCCCTCTATAGCGCCACTTCTCTGTCTTCGCCCTGTCCTTTCCTGGAGCCGAGGCCTTGAGCACCATCTACACCTCCATCCTGTCTCAGCACCTGAGAGGAGACGGCTTCACCAGCGGCCTGCAGAAGAGCTGCCCCACCCTGGTCCAGTTAGCCTTGGCCCTGCACCAGGGCATCTCCTCCACCTTCCTCCCCACTGCAGTCAAGTTCCACTACATCTTCAACCTGCGAGACCTCTCCAACATATTCCAGGTGACACAGATAGAACATATGCAAGAAGAATTTATCTACACCGATATTCTTTTTGAAGGACAATCTCAGGTTCATCTTTTCACAATTAAATGTCAGAAGTTATCTTGAGAAAGTTTTTCATATCATTCCCGTTTCCATTTCATTTGCCTTGATGCTCCGTTTCTACGGCTCTGCTTCCCACGTGGACAGAGCCAGGCTTCTGCCACTAATTTCTCATCTAAATTATTATTGATTTAGGAGATGGTTCTGAAAGCTAGAAATACGTCTGAAATAAGTGTGACAGAAAATAGAATGGATTTGCACTTCCATGGGTGATTTAATGTATTTAAATGAATATAGTATTAGAATGTGGAGGCTGTCAAGGGAGACTCTTCGGGGGCAATATTTCTGTCTAAATCCTCCACGGTATCATGGAGGGCAGGCTCTCTCATTTAACTCACTCCATTGTATAATTAATGCTTTAAGCCACTGAGCAATAGGAACTTTCAGATTTCATAATTCCATCTGTGAGTTTACAAAGGCAGTTCTTACTATAGCCTACTATTACAGGAAGTATAAAATACATAAGTGTGGTGATATGCAATTTATATTCAGCTTTTTAAGGCTGCACTAATTCAAGTTATTTTATACTACAATGGATCCAATTATTATATGTAGGTACGTATGTTGGTGCTACGTTAAAAGCAAAGACTGCTGTGCCAAATACGCAGGCCGAGATTGACAACAGGATGACAATAAGGACAAGCAACGAAACCCAAAGGAGCATAAACAAGTTAAAAAAAAGACTAAAGCCCAGTCCCAGTGTCCCCCCTGAGGCCCTCAGCCCTAAGGGACTCCACTGACCTGAAAGGGCTGCAAGGGCTCCAAATGGTATAAATAGGAATGGAACAGCACTTTGTAGAGACATATCACGTTACCATGATGGCCCCAAAACACTTTATGTAGAATTGTGGATTTCTATTTGATGTTGTTTAACTTCCTGATTTGAACGTCTTTCAGGCTTGCCTCACTAGATGATCGGTAGTTGTCAAATAATCTATTATTTTTATTTATTTTTTTTCCACTGAAATGAAAATAAATGGTTGATGAATAAACCAGCTGTGGAATATAGCCTCTGCTTGCATTCCACATGCACTTTTATGTACCTTCTTAAATCCTTAAGATATATTAATTTTCATGTTAAACTTTAATATACATATGCTGGCTGAACACATGTGCCGTCCTTGTTAACCTTTTTTTATGCCTCCGGGCTTTCCTTGGAAACCCCGTGTTAAACGTCACAATGCTATGAATTGTGGGTAACTACCTCAAGCAAAGTCTGCAGAAATGTGGACTTAGGGAAAGTGTGCATTAAGGGCTCAAAATGTCTGCCAGAGCCCCCTGAACCTTTGCAGGTGCGCGCCTCAAAGTCCGTGAGTCCGTGAGTGTGAAGATGTGAGATGTGTGGGGATTGGGCCTTCGAGGCTAAAGCTTAAATAGCAGCACTGTGAGCTAAATGCTAATGTCAACATGCTAGCATGCTCACAATGACAATCGGGCCAAGCTGATGTTTAGCACCATTCTCATCTCTTAGTTTAGCGCGTTAGCATGCTAAGATTTGCTAATTTGCATTAAACACAGAGTACAGCTGAGGCTGATGGAAATGTCATACATTTTTAAAGTATTGGATCATAAAGTATTGACTTAATAAAGCAGTGAAGTTGCAGTGAATAGACTTTGTATGCACATTTTCACATTGTACATTAATGGGGACCCCGAAGATTTGATGAAAAAGTATCACAGTTATTAAATATCAAAGCAAATATCAAGTTGTTTTACTTGGTCGAGGTACAAATGTTGATGTATGAATTTAAAAAAAGTGCAATTAAGTATAAAGGAAATCATGACATACAAGAAGCATGTGACTTAAACGTCCACTCCAGTGGGGAATCAAAAAATAGTGGCAGACAAAAACAGATGAGACTGAAACTTTCCTAATATTAGTACATTCAATATTTCCTCCCCGTCATCCACATCATTTGACTACAGCTCTTTAAATCAAGACATCTCGTTGTGTCCTCTTCTCATGGAACCTTTTCTTGATGTGCCAACTTCTAATATTGGCATGATGGAAGTGGATGTTCAGGGGATCATTCTATATCTATTATTATTGCATTACATATATTTAAGCCAAATCCTCAAAGTTGTCCCTAATGCGGTGAAAAGGATTAGTCCCCATACAATGAATCAGAATCATGTCATATATATATACACACATACACACTTAGAATCTTTAGTTCAGATTCAAAATAGAAAGAAGATCCACATGTTATAATTGACCGTATTTGCTTTATTTCCATTTTGTGATTGATCAATGTAGCTGGGCGTTAGCTTTATCAAGTGTTAGCTTTACAATAGCATTACTGGGGCTGTGCAGCATGTATCCATCCCAAAACAGAGAGAAAACAGGCAGAAGGTATTTCTGTCTGTTACGTTGGTCTCTGAATTATAACCTGCCTTTTCTACACCGTAGCATTAGTCTCCACCTCCAACACTTACTCCAGAGATGAAGGATGGGCAAAAAATAAGCAAAGGAGATAGCGTCATTTCCTGTAATTCATCACATGAGATGTTTACTCCCCCACAGAGACTTTGCCAAAGCACCTTTCCTGCATCATAACATTCACCCAACTAATCCAGCCACACCATAACACTTTGAGGCCAGCGTATGAAGAAGCTACTCTACCTAGTTCGTCAAAGTCTGTTTTTTGGGGGTGTTCTGCATAGCCTGATGTGAGCGGAAACATTGTCAAAGCTTTCCTCTGTTCCTCTCTCCACCCATAGAGAGAATTGAAGGAAAGCCAAAAAGGGACCGTTTGAAGTTTTTCTGCCGAACTTAATCATCTCCTGGCTCTAACAGCTTAGGACAGCCGGGAAGAGGTGAGCAGCCTCGCAGCTCACAGCTCTGCCTCAGCTCAACAACTGTACTTCTGTGCTTTTGCACCTTGGGAAAATATTGGCAAAACAGTATAAGCGCTTCCTCTGATTTCGAGCATGAGCCCTAAATGTCACATTCTCTCAGGTTCAGCTAAGACACAGGAGATGAAGTGGAAAACACGGTATCTTTACTGGGCTCCAAGCCATCAAATACAGGAACAGAAAACAGCTTCAACAGGGAGCGGGCAAAATCCAAACAGAAAAAAGGCAAAGTCACAAACCAGGAGCAAACACAAGGACAAAACGCCAGAACACGGAGCACACACGGGGAAGACACGGTGCCAGAACATGAAGCAGATAGGGGGACGAACAAAGACGATCTGACATCCAGAACAGGGAAAGCAGGGGAGAATATATGTGTGGGGCAACGAGTAGATTGCAGGCAGCTGATTGGACTGGGCAGGTGAGTTGAATGAGTGCAGTGTGGGGTTGGCAGAGGGGAAAGCCAGGGGCAGGTGATTGGGCACAAGTGAAGTGAATGAGAACCACACACACACACACACACACGTGGCAAAGCCTTACCGTGACACTAAATGGTTGTCACTCAGTTTTTTCTGGCTTAACGTATCAGACGTTTGCCTCAGCTGAAATAATTGGGGACCCTTTGTGATCCACTTTGTTTTTTTGAACTTTGGAACTTGGAGATAAAGCCAAAGGCAACCGTCTCATTATGAACAACTTTAATGAGCCAGAAAACAGCTCAGAGACTCTGGGTGAGCTTGCAACACCCCTTCCAAAGGTGTTTTGAAATTTGACAAAAGGAGCTCAAGGTTGCATCTTTATGAGAGTATTGTAGCTGGTATTTGCTGACAAAAATCTCTCTTCTATGTTGTTGTTGAATAATATGTAGGAGCTAAGAAATAGTCGTTCTCCATTACTTTCTCCACTTTCTCCCTCATCGCTTACTTTGTTGCAGTACTCCGTCTTTCTCCTTCATACTCTCTGTCTCCATGAATATAAAATCAGAGCCAATACTTATAGGACAAGACAAACAGTTTGGCATCCACTGGGAGCATTGTCAAGAGCTCTGTTTGCCAATGTGCGTTCTCTGCAATGACCAGCGGGCATATCCGAGGGCCTGTCTTCCCCACATCATCCTAAATGAGCTCCTCAGAGCTCAAGAGGCGAGGGAGGAGATGGACATGGTGAAAGAGGACAGATGCAAGGGAAAGAGAACGAAAGAGAGTACATGAGACCCACGGTGCTGAGAGACTCTGAAGCCGAACTCTACTGACTGCACAATATGTCTGTATGATGTTCTGGGGATAGTCAGCTGGGTGCGTTTGTTAGCAGGGAAGCATTGTTTGGGGCTCAGAGCATCTGACAGGCTATGGGGAAAGCGTGCCGGCTGCAGACAGCCCCACAGATAGACAGATACACACCGACACCCAGAACTCTCTAATCCCTCTCCTCTGAGCCGAACAAAGCAATGAGAGATCAGGCAAAGAGAGAAGGAGATAGTCTGCCAAAGTCGGCTGGATGAAAGGAAAACAAAGTTTTGTCTCCTCCTCGGTTTGTTAGCAGAGGCCGTTTGTTTGATTGGTACAACGAACAGCTAAGTCTACGAGTATGGCTGTTATATAGAGTCGCCATATGGTGTTTTGTTTTGCTCAGGCACACTTTTACACAATAAATGTGGAGTGTCATGATTGACACCATTAAGAAATGAAATGGAGTAGAAAAAGACAGATCTATTAAAAGTCAAAGGATTACAGCGTTCACACACGCTCTGGAAAACATCTTGACTTTTGTAGATCTAGAGTAGCGGCGATTATTCTGGCGCAGTTTGAATCTTCAGTACACACATCCATGCAAATATTCACACACAGGCACACCACCCATCTGCACCATTACACAATGGTTTTAGCAGCCAATTGTCACATTCCGCAGGCTCAGATATGAAGGCAGATCAGATTCAGCTGACTCTACCCCCAGAGGTGGCTCTGTTGATTGGAATAACTTCTGGGGCTGGAAACACACAACATCTGCTTGCTCTGCCTCTGCCTCCTGGGTGACTGTGCGCAGAGGGGAACAAACAGTGCCTGGGCGCTTCTTTGTCCTCTCCCTCATCCTATACACACCTGTTATGTGGCACCTAGATTGCATAAAGTTCTGCCTGACTGCACAATGAACGGCCCTGTGGGAAAGCAAACACGTTACTCGAGCCTCCTCTAGAGACACATTAATCATCCATCATCCACTAAACACTCATCTGCTCATTGTCATGATTTTTATTTTGGCTTTTTCAAACAGAGGATGAAGAGAAGAGTGAAACACAAGCAGGAAAACATCTATTTCAAGCCATGCTAGCTGTGTGGCTCTATGGATGCTAATGTCAGTCAGATCACCACTTTGATTCACCACTGTATATATATATATATATATATATATATATGTATACTGGATGGATTGCCATGATATTTGGTTCCGACATTCATGTTCCCCCAGGATGTAATGTAAGACATTTGATGACCCCAGAGTATTTCTCTAGCTCCACCACGAGGTTGACATTTTTGTTTTGTGGTGAAATAACTTGACAAATATTGGATTGATGATATAGAATATGGTAAAGATATTCACGGCCCCCAGAAGATGTATCATAGTGACTTTGGCGATCACATTGACTTTCTGTTATAGCACCTCCAACATGATGTTTCACTCATCCAGTGACATATCTCCACATTGACTGATTTGCACAAATGTTGGTCCACACATAATGGAGAAAATGTAGCCGACTGACCGCCCTGACTTAACCTTGTTGTTTTTTGGTGAAATGTCTCAACAAGTATTTATTCAGATCGCTACAGGATGCACTGTAATAATGTTGGTGATCAGTTTGTGCAGTGCTTTGGTTTATCACCATATGTATACCATTATACCTGATAAACCTGCTCCATCAGCCTCAGCCGTACTTTGTGTGCAGTGCCAATTGGTTGATTGATAAGTCTTTGTAAGACCTGGAGAACATCAGCATGTTAGCATGTTGACATTAGCATTAGCTTAGCCTAACAGAGCTTTTAGCGTGGCTGTTAGTTCACTGCTTACATTGTTACTTTGAGTCTAATTGTTCTTTTATAGTTTCTATTTGAATTCTCTTCTTATACAGCTCAGCTCTATTTATTTACTCTATTATGACCTTAGTCTTTTTCTGTGCTTGTGCTGCTGCAGCCCCCGCGTGTCCCCCATAAAGGCTAATCTTAACATAAACCCTGCACAGTTTACTCTCTAGTGAACAGAAATTGAGATTTCAGACACTTGTGAATTTTCATCATTTTTGGTGATCACTGATATCTAGAGTCGTGTGGTGCTTTTCACGTTTATGAAATGCAACACATTGAGATTGTTAGCTGAAAGTAGTGAACACCACTTTTTCATTCCATGTGGGAATTCTCCAGGGCACTCTTTAGGATGTCAAATTCAACCCAGAAAAGGGACACTCAAATAACATGGCCGACAGCAAGTGTGATGTACGGTTTAATTGAATGGAAGGGATATAAATAAACACAGACTCCCTCCTTGATTTTTATTATTTCTTCCATCCAACATCTGCCCACATAACTAATCTCCACATGCAGCAATACTTCTGAGACAGTCAGAGGAAAGAAACATGTTGCCATTATTTGCCGAGTTTCTCTGACACACCTACTAACCCACTCAATATCCATTGATTTACCCACAGTCACTGTGCTATGTTTCCCTCCTTGTTGTTGTGTAAATGGGCCAAATCAGCCGCTGGAATGAAACTTGCCTTCTGCTCTCCCCTCTCGGCCCAGGGCATTCTCTTCTGTACCACCGAGTGTCTGAAAGCCCCTTCGGACCTGCTGAAAATCTATCTGCACGAGTCCAACCGGGTCTACAGAGACAAGCTGGTGGAGGAGCAGGACTTCCAGGCCTTTGATAAGCTGCAGGCGGATACAACGAAAAAGTTCTACGAGGTGAGAGTTTTACAAAGTTCGGCAGAGGAAGACAAGAACGGCAGGTTGGAGGATGGGGGAGGATGGGGGAGGAGGGGGAAATCCTTAGGCTGCCTGCTCTGTGCCTGGACATCAGTGGCCAACACAGCGAGGAGAAAGAGGAGAGGAGGAAAAAGGAATGCTTCGGGGGAGGGGGGGAGCAGGAGAGGAATATTAATCAGTGTGGTATGGGGTCTGGCTGTCAGGGTCTGCGCTGTCAGCCCGGCAAATTGGAAAACATTTTAATGGTTTTCTGTCCACTGCTCCCCTCACTACCCTCTCTGGCTCTATCGGATGCACACTAGTTATGCCACAATGAAGAACCTGACAAGTATATGTGTACACACACCCACAGAAAGAGAAGGAGAAAGCATAACACTAACCACTCTAGAATATATTATTCAGAGTGGGCACCTTCTGTAAACTTAGGACACTTTGCCGCCGTGCCACACAGCAATATGCAGCATGTTTTACACGCAAACAAGAAAGTCCACTTGATACCATGACAATGAAGACTGCAGCAGAACATAATAAAGATGTGAATTTGTAAAATAACAAAATTTCCTTTGTCACACCTACTTCAGCTATGTGCCAGTGACAGTTAGCAGAGAAAACCAGCATCCCTAAGAGGCACAAACAATCTCCAGAGAAATATTCGGGGCCCAACAGTTGCCAGGCTGAAAATGAACTAGGTCCCCCTCTGCACAGCTGTGATATTCCGCTGCGTCCCTGTTCAGACTGTTGAAGCTTATCACTAATGTTATGCTGACAGGGGCATGTGTGGTTTACCGCTGTAATATGTGTGTGTGTGCACATCCTCCCCCAAGGACATGGAGGAGACTCTAGAGCAGACCAGGGAGATGAACCTGTACTGCCACTTTGCCCGTGGGCTGGGGGAGGCCAGGTACATGGCTGCTGAGTCCTGGAGCTGCCTCAATAAAACCCTGCTGGAGGTGCTGGACAGCTACAATGAGGTCAACGCCACACTAAACCTGGTGCTGTTTGAGGACGCCATGGCTCACATGTGAGTGGACATTTTGAAACCCTGGAGACTGTCAAGGAAGTGAACTAGCAGCCCAGATACTTTAGGATTTACATCTCTATCTTACAGACTGTCAGAAGCAGCGACAGGCAAATGGAAGTAATCCAGCATACATCATGACGGCTAACATGCAAAGAACAGATTAGGTTTTGCTTCAGTCTAAAAAACTCGTAACCCCTTAACGCAGACCTGGGCATTGTACGGGACATCAATGGGAAATTAGGAATAAAACGTAAACAAAGGTACATCATGCACGGAATACAGCTGCATTGCATTTATTTTGAAGGTGACTGTTTTCTAAATGTACGTATGTTAGTACGTTCGTCAATACGTACACACGTTGCTTTGCTAGCTAAGCTGCTAAAGCAACGTGCTGAGAAGATGTTGCTTCTCTTTGGATCGACCTACATGTGAACAAACTTTCTCTGTGATGAAGTTTACAATCCAGATCCAGATCCTCTCTCACTGACGATCACCTGTCAGCTTCACATCTCACCTCACACATTCAGCCTGACTTCAGTTCATCGTTCACTGACCTGACAAACAGAAAATCAGGTCATTGGACTAAAACAATAGTAATGAAAGTACTCATTTAGCAGAAACACGATCCCTTTCAGTGTTCTACTATTATATATGGATACTACATATGTATATTTGTTTGGATCATTATTCCTGCTGCAGATGTTTCAGGTGGAGCTCATGTTAACTCCTTTATACTCTGTCATTTTTCAAACCCTCCTAACTCCCCAAACTGAACAACAATGTGCAAAGTAACTAGTAACTAAAGCTGCCAGACAAATGTAGTGGAGTACAAAGTACAATATTTCCCTCTCAATTTATTGTCAATGGAAGCATATCAAATAAATTGTGCTGGTTTCAAGTAGAAGGGTGTAGTTTCTTTAGTAAGAGAAGGAGAAAGGTGGAGGGATACAGTGTCTGGATAAAAAGCTACAGCAGATACTTTTTAATGTTTGTCATAATAAATAACACTATTAACTTCTTATTTTAAAAGCTCAGTTCTAGAATGTCTTTTCTAAAATGTTAGCATGGACCTAAATAAGATACAGTCGCATAATTACATTCTCATAATTTAATGAGTAAAATGAAGTTAATTATCACAAATGCAAAAGACATCTTGCGTCAGCTGTTTTTACATTCTCTGAATGGGAAAGTGCTTAAAGTAGTGGAATTGTCATTTGAAGAGTTTGAGCTAAAAGCACTAGACATCTGTGAAAGCAGTTAAAGTGTCAGTTGAACAGTAAAAGATGGAGGTAATTGAAATATCAGTTGAAATAGAAAGTTGAGGTGCGTTCAATGTACACAGTGTCAGTCGGTATGTAAACACTGACAGCTGTTAAAGTGTGTTGTGTTGCTTTTGGCAACAACTTCAAATGAAGCAACAAAAATGACAATGAAGTCAATTCATGGACACAAGAGGACCATTCAAATAGTTCTACATTCTGGTACATCTGAATGAAACCGAGTGGTGAAGATGGTGGTTACAGGCAGCATAGCAGCTGAGGTGACAGACTCTACCTGTGTGTCCTATGAGTCAGAGATTGTCTTTATCCGGCTCACCTCCTCCTAGCTTTTATGGTATCTAACCCTTCCACTGATTCCTCCGTCTCACCTTTCCCTCCCCCGACTGTCTCCACCTCCACATGTAGATGCCGTATAAACCGAATCCTGGAGTCTCCGCGGGGCAACGCGCTGCTGGTCGGAGTGGGCGGCAGCGGCAAGCAGAGTCTGACCCGACTGGCTGCCTTCATCTCCAATCTGGAGGTTTTCCAGATCACCCTGAGAAAAGGATACAGTATCGCCGACCTTAAGGTTTGATGAGGATTACATCGTAAAGACATAGTACACTGCAACAAACATCCATTTGAACACCTCAATAGTCACATATTTTGTATGAAATGGTTTCTTACAGCCAGGTGATGCTTGAATTATACACGGAGGTGTATCTGGGTGAAATATAAACCTAATCTTTAGCGTACGTAAATACAGTACAGGTAGTCCCCACAGTATTCTCACAGTGATTCAGGTCTCAGACACATATGTTTCACTGCAAAATAACCCTCTCACTGCCCAATCTCATTAAGTGTGTCACTCTCTCACTCCATGTCTCTCTCTCTCTCTGTCACCCAGACTGACCTGGCGTCCCTCTACATGAAAGCTGGCGTGAAGAATATTGGCACTGTGTTCCTAATGACTGACGCCCAATTGGCAGACGAGAAGTTCCTCGTTCTGCTCAACGATCTGTTGGCATCGGGTAACTGCAGGCTTCACTAAGTACTGTGTGTCACGTTTTGCAAGACAGCTTTACCGCAGCAGCAAATCACTGGGCTGCCATTTGTGCAGCATTACTTAACCACAATACATCACAGTGAAGAACTGCAGGCTGGATTCACATCTGGATTTATATTTGTCAGAGTGCAATATGAAATATGAATTTAGATTCATTCTCAAAATGCTAATGTTGGCAGTTAGTATGCAAACATGAATGTAGTATATCATTTGGAAAGGATGGCATATACCAACCGATGCCAGGACCACAGTACAACGACAACTTTAGAACATCTAATTACACATTCGAAGACATAAAGCAAGACCATGAACTTCTAAAAGAAAATGTATTCAATCTTCCCCTCAAAAATAAATACTTGAATGCTATGGAATAAAAGGCACACTTGCTCAGTTCAGTACTCTCAGGGGTTTTGCGGCACTAGTCTTACTACAGTAGCTTATAGTGGCTAATGTTAGCAAACTTTAGATAGCTAGGAGTTTACTTCATGAGTTTACTTCCTATTACACTACATGCTACTCTATATTTTACACAGTAATCACAACAGTAAAACAGGAGGCGTGTTTCACCAGTGGACATGTTTGTCTTTTCCTGCTTGTGTTCAGTAGAGCTAGCTAAGCTATCACCAGCGGTCATGTAGCACTAGCATTGCTGCTTTTATATCTATAATTGTTTCTGGTGACTGTTTGAACCGACACCCAACCTTCCATAATAGTATTGGCCAGATTAGGAACGGGGTGGTCATTCCACTGTGCCTGAGGTTGTTGTGATTTTACTTACAGAAATATCATCTATTAAATCCTTTCCTTGTCATGGAAAACGTTAAGTTCACTGCTCCTAGGAACTGAAAATGAAGGTGGTGGAACCCCTTCTCCAACTAAAATGAGCTAACATCAACACAACATCAGACTTAATATTGAATCAATCAATCTGGTTATCAGACTAGTACAGAGATGATCAGGGTTTATCTGTTAGCATAATGTCAGACCAGAACAGGCCATGAGCTAACCAGAGGGTAAAAGTCAAGCGACTGCAAGTGCCTGCTTTCAAAAAAGAGCACATCTGTACTCAATGTGTAGGTGGTGTGTAGTCCCTATATGTCAACAGTCCGTGTTCTGCTCCGTGAGGCTGCATTAGCATAAGCCCTCTGCATGAACTCCTGCTGCCACCACCTCTATTAACACAGCTACATTTGATAAGAGAGTCTCAGTGTCAGTTCAGATCTTAAGATAAGAAAGTTCTGGAGAGTTCTTGCACAACTTTAGCTCTTTAACAGAATGAAATCCCAATGTCTGCTTCCCACAGTCTTGGTGGTCTTTCCTTCCCAGTGGTAATGTGGCTGATTTGACTCATTCAAGGAGAGATTCCTGACCTGTTCCCGGACGACGAGATGGAGAACATCATTGGCAGCGTAAGGCCAGAGGTCCGCAGCTCGGGATTGATGGATACAAGAGAAAACTGCTGGAAGTTCTTCATCGACCGGGTTCGCAGACAGCTCAAGGTGAACCAGTCAGATAGTCAGACGAGTGCAGGTCAAAAAGCTGTGTGTGTGTTCTGCATTTCACTACTAATCATCCAAATGAAGTTGTTCTCAGAGGCTTTCCTCAGAGGAAAAGTTTTCCATTAATCTCGCCCATAGAACTGTATCTGTATCTGATCTCCACCGTCTCTTACTAGAGTGATAGCATGCAGCCTCACACTCTTAATTCGAAATAACAAAAACCCTCGTACTTCGAAAGCATCTGGCTTTATAATGAAGCCTTTCCCGAGACGATTTTCTGTCCTGACATTCTGAGAAGAACTTGAATGCTTTTGAACGTCCTTATACATCACCGACATGAGCAGAAAAGCCTCCGTTTAGCTGCAGATAATTCCACCAACGTGTAGCCGCTTTGTTCCCCTGGGGAGAGAGGGATTGCAGGGCGTTGCTTATCCTGTCATTATTACAGTATCCACCACCACTGCCTCGCTCCCAGCTCAAGTTGCCTGTGTTGGAGAGTGAATGAAATTGGCAGGCAATGCCATGGGCACGGGTTTGTAAAGAGTGGATAACTAACTGTTTGGCTGTCTGCATGGAAAGGGTAATGTTGGTAATATGATTCAGAGCTAACTCTGCAGGATGAGCACCAGTTTAAATCCTGAGCCAGACATATAAATCATTATTACAATCAGACCTCGGAGCAGATTGGTTTGGACCAGTGGACCCAACCTGGCTGTATGAGACTCTAATGGGGTTGCAAGATGCAAATTTGACCAACCAAAATGATATTTATTTCTGGACTTTGCCTTTTCCTTGTGAAATACTTCATATTTTAACCATTCACTACTCTAACAAAAAGTGAAAATCAATCATTGAATGAACTGCTCCCAACCTGACAATGCCTCACGCTCCATGTGTGTGTTTTGGTTTGTGATGATTTCATTATTTGGAAACTTATTTGGTTGCATAATTGTCAAGATGGGTTCTGCATTATCTGGGGTAACTTTCTTGCTGAGGAGCCAAATATCTATTTATGTAAACCTTAATGACCTCAGATGGTATTTCATCATTCCCAAATAAATGTGCCTTTTTTCAAATATCCACAAAATATCGGATACATGTCAAACCTGCTGCCAGGAATAACAGTACTGTGACGAACATGTGAAGAGTCTGTGTATTGTGAGCATTGCACTTGATGGATAGTCGTATTAGAGTGTAAAGAACCAGACGTCACATGTATGGCTTCACATAACGGGTCACTGACAAAAAAAGCTGGGTTAGATATATGTTTCTGTAATGGTACTTCAGTTAAAGTTTCAGTGTGTGAAGCCATCGTCACAGGAAATGTAAGAGAAGTATGAGGCTACTTCCTTCTCCAGACTTGATCATGATCAGGAGTGTCTTTGGTGTGCCTTCTGCATGTTTCTTTTTAATGGTATCCAGCATCTGGCTGAGCTTCTCAACAAGCCAGCTGTTCAGCCCACAGCTCAACACACTCTTTTAATTCACATACTTGCTGGAGGCTTTATTTGCTTAATGATGTCGCTGCAAATAATGAATTCACAGTTCTCCATTCCCACTCTTGACCACAAAGAAGTGCAGGATCCCCCTGCCTCTCTTTTCTCAGTGTGACAGTGACTCCAGTTGTACTCAGAGAAAGAAAAAGAGTATGATCTCGCTGCTGTATCAACTGTGTGTGCTTGTATTGCAGGTGGCTCTGTGTTTCTCTCCAGTTGGTAGTAAACTGAGGGTTCGCAGCAGGAAGTTCCCTGCAGTGGTGAACTGTACAGCGATCGACTGGTTTCACGAGTGGCCACAGGCGGCGCTGGAGTCGGTCAGCTTCAAGTTCCTCCAGGAGGTGCAGAATATTGATGTGAGAACAGCTCATGAATGGAATGAAGCCACCCACACTCCAAACATATTTCAAATGTCAGGCACCGTGTTCAAAAGCAGACCAGAGGCTCCACAAATTGAATTCAGGAAAATATTGCTTTCCAGACAAATCTGCACAGTGATCTTCTTTTGTTGTGAAGTAACCAGTTATGTCATTTGTAACTCTCACAGCTCCAAGTGAAGGACTCGGTCAGTAAGTTCATGGCATACGTCCACATGAGTGTCAATCAGACATCAAGGGAGTACCTGGCCAACGAGCGGCGCTACAATTACACCACGCCCAAGTCCTTCCTGGAGCAGATCAAGCTGTATCGCAGCCTGCTGGGCCAGAAGAGCAAAGACCTCACCACCAAGATGGAGCGGCTGGAGAACGGCCTGCTGAAGCTTAACAGCACCTCCGCTCAGGTACAGTCAACAGGCTGCCATTTCAAACAAAACGTTCCCTACTTTACTCTCAATGCTCAAAGCAGTATTTTACACACCATCCTCACCCATCATAGCAACTACATCGGTAATGTCTTATTTCATTTTGCAAATCTATTTTTTCTTTCTTTCCAAGTTTACATCCCAAAATTCCGACAGCTGATCTTAAAAGTATAGCAGTTGACAAAATAATCTCACCACGTAGTCCATTTAGTAGCAACTCAGGAGCTTTTGTTCGTATTCCTTGATCTTCACCAGCAAATGAGTTGGAGCCATGGAATTAGAAACATGTTGTCTTTCGTTCATGAGAAGAAGAGAAAAGAATCATGCATCTGCTTTGTGTGTAGACAAGAAAAGTGACCGCACGGTCTGTGTCTCTTTATATTTTCCCTTATAAATAAACAATCTATAATCTCGTTCAGTATATAGTAATTATTAAAATAACATACATATACAGAAGCATGAGCGCTGCCGCTGTGTGTGCTGCTGTCTCAGTCAAAGAAATGTGTAACTTCATTCAAAAAGCTCAATAGAACAGACATTAGTAGTAGTTGTACTAAAGGTAATTAAGGAAAGCCACTCGGGCTGATTGGAGCCTTCAGTCCAATCCACTTTGATTCACATTGACGGCGTCAGGCCTTTCTATGAACGGACCATGAAGAGATATTTATTGAATATGACAAAAAGTCTATTGATTACAATCACAGACTCCACCTTTAAATACGCCTTCAGCCTATGTCCTCATACAATAAAGAAATTAAATTGACTGTTAATAACAGATGACAGAATTTTTGCTACACTGTCCGTCAAAATGACGGAGAACAAGAGTCTAACTCAGGGGTGTCAAACTCATTGTCGCTCTGGGGCCGCATCAGCATCATGGTTGCCCCCAAAGGGCCGGTTGTCGGCGGGGCTGCTTCTTCGTCATCGACGGGGAGGGGGGCTGCTGCTGCTGCTGCCACATACGCTGGTGGAGGTGTGCGCGTGCGGATCGGGGAGGAGCTCCGCCGTGCGCGATACAACGGATATTTGTAAATTGTCCGACTTTCAAATTTATTTTTTTTTGCTGCTGGATTCGCGGGCCACATAAAATGACGTGGCGGGCCGGATCCGGCCCGCGGGCCGTATGTTTGACACCCCTGGTCTAACCCAACCACTGGTCGAAGTCGTAGTAGCAGTGGTAGAAGGAGTAAATGTAAACGTAGCTGACGTAGTACTAGTACTAGCATTAATATAGTCGTGGTAATAGAAGGTAAACCAGCAAAAATAGTAGTACCAGTAGAAATATGAATAGTAGTAACAGTAGTAGAATGTAATGTAATGTACTAGTCACAGACGTAGTACTAATAGTTGCATTAGTAGTAGGTTAGTGGTGGGTAGAGGATCGTAACCATTAGCTGCTGGTGCTATTAGAAAGCCAGAACGTTGCTCCTGCTGTGGCGTCAGCACTGATGCCTGAACAGAGTCATGTGCAGGATGAAGCTTTCTTCATACTCGCCGTTGTGAAGCCAGAGGCACGATCATGTGACTGTCACAAATAAAAACACTGTTTACATGTCTAGGCATTATACAAAGAAGGTCAAGTATAAACAGGAAGTCTTAAATCTACATTTGAGTAAATATTTTGCAGCCAAATCCAAATTGTTTTCAGGATATTCAACCTTTGTTTCTTTATGATGCACGCATTACTTATTAACTTGTTTCTCCAGAGGGCTTGTATGAAGGCAGTAAAGTAGTTCATGAATATGAGATATGAGTTTAGAGATTACTACAATCCCTCCTCTGCATTGAGGAGGTTGGTTTATGGCTCTTTGTCGGTTACACCCACAGTCTACGGGCATATGTATGAGTCACACTCGTCTTTTCGACTCTTCATAGTTCCGGAGCATAGAGTATAAATGCCACCGTTCATAGAAACAAAGCTTAACAGAGCGCCAGCTGATCACGATGAATGTATCCAAATATAACAAAATAAAAGTAATGACTCAAGTAAGTATAAGAAGTATTTTGCAATAAAACTACTCTGATAAGTTACATTTTGTAACGGGTGTGGTAAGGACCCAGAAGCAGTACGACAGACACACTGAATAGTTAGAATCAAAGCTTTGTTCTCAACTGAACACACAACAGGTAAACAGTCTAGGATAGGCACCGGTGTAGAATACCACACGGTGGAACACCAAGCCGCCAAGGGAGAAGGCAGACAGAACCCAGAGGAAGCAGAGGCAGGAGCTCGTGGTCGAGGACAGAAGGCTGAGTGGTTCACCGGGGCAGAGGCAAGGCAGAGAAGTCCAAACAGGCAGAGTCGGTAACGGGAAACCAGTCAGAGGGTAAACGCTGGAAGGTCTGGCATAATGCGGAGAACGATCTGGCAGTGAGTGTGTGTGAGACTGGGGTCTAAATAGTAGGTGCAGCAGAGTGAGCAGGTGAGAGTGATGAGCTGATGAGGTGAGTGAGAGATAGAGTGACAGGAGAGAAGGTGCAGAGCTGTGATTTACTTTACAGAGAACGTGTAACATGCTGGAAAGCACGGCCCATACTACGCTATACGAAGAGTAGAAAAACACCGTGACTATTTGTCCTTTTCTTTATTTTGTCACGAGAAATGTTTATTTGAAGCATGTCATGTTTCCATCTTTAATATCCACACCTGGATCCATTTGTCCACATTTTTACCATCTCCACACCTTTGCAGAAAAGAGAGATATGAATAATGCAACACAGGGTTTGTGTGTGAAGCAGCCCTAATTATAGTGGCTCTACCACAGTGCAAGTGAATGTAAAATGTCTCACACACACACACATATACATAATTTCACCCCTACCCGTGCATCTCCATTGCGTTGCATAAACATGCCCACATATACCCACCCGCACAATCACACACATGCATAAACACTCCTTCCACATAAGTGACATCAATGTGTTGAAAGCCACAGAGTGTCCTGTGTTTCCTAGGAATGAGCCGACACACACACACACACACACACACACACACACACACACACTCATATATAGGGGCTGTATGGTAATAGAGAAGCCTTTTAATTAGAGAGCACACCGTTTACAGCAGCCAGCCACCATTAATGCTTCCTGTGTTTGTTAGTGCATCCACACGGATCGCCACGCTACCATAAGTACTGTTACTTAACATTCTGTGCAAGAGGATCCGTGGCTCACCAGGGGCTGCTGTGGTCATGATAAACAACAGGATGGAAGGTGTGTGTGGTGGGGCGGGGGTTGTAGGAGATGCTGTGTATAAGTGTATGAGTCATCTGCTCCCCAGAGGACACATTAGTTCCATGTTTTTCTCTGCTTCATTTTGTAGAGGCTGTGTCCTTCCCAGTCGTGTGATAACATTAGTAGAAGACGTAGTGCTGGTAATACTAGTCTAAGTGTAAGTAGTAATGATAGCATGAATGGTAGTAGCAGTTAGTAACTCCTAGCAGTCACCAGAGTGGTGTTTAAATAGAATCTCTAATCATTTGACTTTTTCCCTTTCAAACACACACACAGCCACATGGCTCTATGTCCACACATGTGGATTAACAGCGATAGCCTCTTGCTTTGGTATAACACTCTACAATGGCTCTAATCTACATGGATTTCCATCTGTAGTGGATTAACACAGATGTATTGAATATTGAACATCACCCATGTCTCCCACCAATTAGTCTGTCCCCCCCCCCCCCGGCTTCCCTCTGGCTATTCATCATGTTGATGGCTCACTTGGTGCTCGTCTAATGTTCGACCGAATCTTTTGCACAGAATCGTTGCAACCCGAAAGGGCTGTCTTCTCCCTGGCCTGATTTCCTGTTTGTTAATTAGCTGAAAGACAAGCATGAAAAACGGTCCGTTTTGATTTCCCCAGTGCAACATTCTGATGGAGTCGGACGGTAATGCAGAGCCCTATTTGTCGGGGAGTTATGAGGAGTTTGTAACAGCTTTAATTTCTCTTTACGACCGACCTTGGTCTGTGCATTTATGTGTGTGTTTGCGTGTGTGTGTGCTGATAGCAGCTCTTGATCCTAAAGCTTTTATTTTCTTTCCAGATGTGCATGCCATTCTTTTTTTTCCTGGCCCTTTATCTACTTGGACAGACTACGTTTCTTTTCTAGTAATAGATTAAAGGTCAAATTCATGGTTTATGGTACTTTGTGAAGCTTATTTGTTCAACTTTCCTGAAGCACAGAGTCCTCTTTCTGCGTTGAAGAATTGAGGAGATCTTTAGGTTTCAATAGAAATGCCATCGGCTCGATCAGCGATTGTATTACAAATAAGATCCAACGAGGATACAAACAACTAAACAAACGGTCGGCCCTTCAAACCCGCCTGAGAGATTCAATTAGATGATAGCGATAGATTCATTAGTGCCCATGATATACACACTGATTTTTGCTTATATCAGTTAATGAGACAAAATAGATTCTCGTCAGCAGTTCAGCCCTGTGCTGTATCGACCACTCAACTCATATCAGTGTATGTGTATGGGGCGGCCGGGGCGCATTGGGTAGAGAGGGTCGTCCGGCAACCGCAAGGTCGGTAGTTCGATCCTACGAGTCCTGTGCCGAAGTGTCTCTGAGCAAGACACTAAACCTTCTCAGCAGCCCACTGCTCCCAATATGCCAGAGATGGGTTAAATGCAGAGGTCAAATTTATGTATATGTCAAAAATATATAATGACGACTCTAATTAAGTTAAAGTCTTCTTTTCTTCTCACATTGAAGCAGCTACACAAACCAACATCTTGGGAAATTTGCTAAATTGATCTAAAATGCTCAGGTAAAGTATTTGTACTTGTTCCTAAAGCTAGCTTTCAGTTTGAATTAAGGGTTTATTGACAAGCCTACAAACAACGGTGATATTATATATATACAGAGAGAGAGCGAGAGAGAGACTTTCATTCTGGTCTAGTAAACATGATTGAGTCTTGGCTGTAGTATCATCCAGTCACATCTTACCGACCTCTTGGTGTCCCTGTCTCATCCTCTGGTAGGTGGACGACCTCAAGGCCAAGCTGGCTGCTCAGGAAGTGGAACTCAAGCAAAAGAACGAGGATGCTGACAAGCTGATCCAGGCAAGAACATGTGTTATTTATCAGAAAACAGAAAAAAAGAATACCATTGTAGAGTATTGGTATTTTCTTGCGTACAGTACGGGACCTCGAGTGCTATGCAGCTATGCAGACAGTTGGTCCTTTATGTGCCCTAGTTTTGAGATGTCTGTTGAGGTTTGGTGGTGTTCTCTACATGTGGAACCGCTTGAAGTTTGTCAGCAAGTTGACCAGTGCAAATGATTACAATTTGCATAATAAGTCACATATAATTCCACTTTTTTCTCTTCTTCAAGATAAAAATAGAAAACTTGTTTTAGCAATACATCCTGTGTGCTTCCCCCAGGTGGTTGGGATAGAAACAGAGAAGGTGTCCAGGGAGAAGGCAGTTGCTGATGAGGAAGAGCAAAAGGTGGCGGCCATTGCTGTGGTGGTCAGTGGCAAACAGAGAGACTGTGAGGCGGACTTGACCAAGGCAGAACCAGCTCTCCTTGCTGCTCAGGATGCCCTGAACACTCTCAACAAGGTCAGTTACTCTCATATCCCCCGTCATGTCTCCATCACTCTCTTTTCTCTTTGTTTTCTTCTTTTTAAAGAGGGGTTGTGTTCTTTTGTCTTTGTTAGATTTTGTTTTTCCAGCTTCAGTGGAATACATTCTGTCCACACAGGCCTTGAACTGTAGAGAAGAGTATTGAATCACAGGCTTTCGCTGGGTCTTTGTTAAAATAATGTCTTCTCTCTGTTCTGCAGGCATTTTACTTCATCCTCTCATCCCGTGTAGGTTTATGAGCAGCCTCTGGGATTTCCAAAAACACCCTCTGTGTTTAAAGGTGCTCCATGTTCAAACAAGCAGAACAGCAGTTCAATCACTGCTCAGAGCTCTCTTAAGATGCCCTAATTATAATTATCTGTTGTCTTCCCAAAGTCAGCAGAGGTTCTTCTTTCTTTAGTCTAATCCTATCCTTTTTCTCCCTCTTTTCCCCCAGCAGAAAGCAGAGATATGCAGTTGTTCAATTAAATCATAGCTCTTTCATTTTCCATTCATTATTCCCTCTATCTGGCCTACCTCAGAATAACCTGACAGAGTTGAAGTCATTCGGCTCTCCGGTGGTGGCCGTGACCAACGTCACAGCGGCAGTCATGGTCCTGACAGCGCCTGGCGGCAAAGTCCCAAAAGATCGCAGCTGGAAGGCCGCAAAGGTGATGATGGCCAAAGTGGATGCGTTCCTGGACTCTCTGATAAACTTCAACAAGGAGAAGGTCCCAGAGGCTTCCCTCAAAGCTATTCAGCCTTACCTGCAGGTGAGCATCTCAATTAGCCCTCATTCATTAACTTTGGGTAACGAGAGAGGACCATTTGGGGTTCCAGAGAGAAAGTTTAGCAAAGAGAGTGTCGTAGAATGCACTTTTCAGAAACGAATATGTTATACATATGCTACACACATGTTATATACCCACTTAACGAAGAGATTCTGGGTAAAATATCATCGAAGCCATTTTACACACTGCAAACACAATTATACACACACTAATATAATCAACTCGAAGATTTACCACAATATCACGTATTTTTCGCCATGACTCGGCAAGCTACGCACTCCGGACAAAGCTACGAACACAAAGCTAAAAGCTAACACGGACAACCAATACATCAGGAAGCAAGAGAATTCGACACAGAATCCAGAGATATCTTCAGAATTTTTCTCCGTGAAACCATTA
This sequence comes from Pholis gunnellus, assembly GCF_910591455.1. Classification (NCBI taxonomy): domain Eukaryota; kingdom Metazoa; phylum Chordata; class Actinopteri; order Perciformes; family Pholidae; genus Pholis; species Pholis gunnellus. The sequence goes on from NC_136548.1 coordinate 2,505,333, forward strand.
CAGAGATACAGCCAACAAGCACCAGAAGAACACACAGCTCCACCTCTAATAATCATAAATGCTTCGTACCTTGAGCAGATTTTCTTGAAGAGAACAGATAAATCCCCGCTTATTTCAATTCAAATATGGCTTCGACGTATATTCTGTTTGTTTCTCATCTGTTTCCTGGAGAAAGGGAGGTGAGACAAGCATGGGGGACCGGGGGGAAGGGATTTCACTTTCGGCGTATCCATTTTCTTGAGACTGACGCGTCGAACGAGGTGTCATTGACTGAAATTGACCAATCATATGCTGAGAAAGCCTCACATACACACATGAAGACTGGAATTCAGACGAGAATCATCCATAGTTCATAGGCTCAGAGGATTCTGGCCCTCAAATTGATGCCAAACTTCTGTATTAGGATAGATTGAACACTATTAGTGATTAAACAAGTGAAATATATAGTTATATAGTATATAAAATTACAATGGAACAGCTGGAACAGCTGGTTCCAAAATGACAATTTAGCTTCACCTCGCCTGACCTCTCTGTACTAAAACCTCTCTAACTTTTTTATGCTTCACTTTATCAATGTCAAAATTTGCAGAGAGACTGTTGACATGTTGTGTTATGATTTGGGAGATGTTTTAAGGTAACCACTGCCTCATTTCAAGAAATAATAACAATAAAAAGGCTTTTTTATTCAGGCGAACCTGAAACTTTTCAATTTCAGCTGTGTGCCATCTTCATTTACTCTTAACCAGTAACATATACACTGATATTTACACATCTGACCAAATCTCACAATTGTTTCCTTTATTATAGTTAGATAAAGACACTCTTTTTAGTATGGGTATGCAATTTTCGAGCAGAGGCTTAAAAATAGGGCTAGGTACCCAAAGGTTAAAGTCCAAGCTAACGGCGCACAGTGTGCAGTGTCTGCTGCTTGGAAAAAGTGCACTAATAAGTCCTACATTTAGCAGAGGCGTGACTAAGATGACAGTGGCCCATTATGGCTGCTGAGCATCTCGATGACAGACGGAGAAAATAAACCAGTCAAATTATACTATGTGCACCACACTGATTTAATTTACAGACTATGGATGTAACATGTTTTTATATGTCTGCTAAAAGAGCTTTAATATTTTCAATAGTGGTGGTCAAATACAAATGTTAAATCATGTTCATCATTATTGCTTATTTATTTTATACAGTATTTGTTCATGTTGTCGATCTCAGGATCCAGAGTTCCAGCCTGATCTGGTGGCCTCCAAGTCGAACGCGGCAGCCGGCCTGTGCTCCTGGGTTTTAAACGTTGTCAAGTTCTACGAGGTTTACTGCGAGGTGGAGCCCAAGCGGCAGGCTCTGAGCAAGGCCAACGCAGAGCTGGCTACTGCACAGGAGAAGCTCGCCGCAATCAAGAGCAAGATCAATGTAAGCCATCACATCAGAATGAGCTTACAGGAAATGAAAAGTTGATCTGCTACATGCCAAGTATCTGTTTCAAAAGGAGGCAATTTCAATATCTAAAATCCTGAAGATACATTATGAAAGAAAGGGCTTGAAGAGACTGACAGAAACACTAAGGGGTGTCTTTAAACTTAAGTTGGTTGGCTGACGTTTGTACAAAACAGATTGTGGGCTGAGCAATGACTTGTGAAAGCCAGAAAGCTCAGCTCTGTCAAACCCAGAAGATATGCAATACAATAAGAATTGAATGCCACAGAAATAGAATAAAAACAACCAGAGGCTATAAGAAGGAGCATTTATTCAGGATATGATTTATTTTATCAAGGCTTGAGTGACAGTTGACACATGAGCTCTGCCAGAAGTGATATACCATGAGCATTTCATCGATGCAAAGCTGGTGTGAGTGCTATTAAAGGCTTTTACTGTTCATTAATCTAAAACCAAATCCATCAACCTAAAACCCTATTGATAAAAGCAGCTGTAAATAATTGTTTCTCCGTGGCATTTGACATTCAGCCCATCAGCCCCAGCAGCCCGTGGTGCTCGGGACGCTGCGACGGCTGCTTACATCAAACCCTGCCGGGTGACGACTCGTAATAAGATCCAGCAGGACTTCTCGCTGTCATTTCTCAGCCCTCATTCAGATCGCTTGAGTGGAGAGTGGGTTCGGAGCCAAGGGGAATTAGGAATGCTCAGACTAATCTACTGAACCTGTGTGCCTCTCCTCCGATTAATCCTGTTTGTCCTTGTGCTAATTGCTTCCATATGCCAAATAAATCCATAGCAGAGGGAATGATAACTTTTACCCAACTGTTCACACACTCCCAAGTTTCTTTCATGGAGAGACTTTAGCTTTCACTGTTCTTTGTTGCTGACGTTTCTTTAGGACCGCGCTGTATTTGAACAAGTGCCAATCTGTCTCTATTCCTGTGTGTGTCTGTCTGTGTGTTTGTGGCCTATCAGCACCTTAATGAGAACCTGGCCAAGCTGACAGCCAAGTTTGAGAAAGCCACTGCAGACAAGCTGAAGTGCCAACAGGAAGCAGAGTCAACGGCGCGCACCATTTCGCTGGCCAACCGCCTGGTGAGGAGGGCAACACCGGGGTCACACAGAGCACCAGCATCACACACACACACACACACACACACACACACACACACACACACACACACACTCCCATCTGTCCCACTTGCTCTTTCCCTCAGAGAGATACAGATGGATACAAACTTGTATTGATAGACATGAATACCCACAAACTACTTTTCGCTGTGCTTGTCCTAAATGCACATATACATGTTTGGTATGGACGAAAACCAATACAAAACATTATTATGAACTGATTATGCAATTTGACAAATGACCGTAATATGTCTGCAGTTGTGACACAATTTACAAACAACTTCTTCATAGAGTCATAACTCACTAAAATCCAAACACACACACATCATTTGCACCTTGCAACAGTCAACTGAACCCACTCTGTGGTGGAGTCCACGGAGGACATGATAGACGTCCAACGACGTGGTCAGAAGGAAAAAGGCACTCTTAATAACTCGAGAACATCTTCTTCATTACCAGAGTAATCTGAGTACAAATAGCAGCTGCTCGCACTCGAAGCAACGATTCGTCAAAAATGTAAACAACAATATCCTTAAAACATGCGGACATGAGACGTCATCAGTCCTCACCATTGTTGTGCACTGCAGGATAAAGCTTGGCAAGTCATTAGCTGGTTTATGTACGTACATGGTTCAATTCTGATGTCGTACATCTCATCAGCTTGACTCATACAAATATAGAGTGTAAATGACAGTCGGAAGCAGTTGAATCTATCGATGTTGAAGCATCACATTATAGATGATTTCTAACAAAGTATAAATGTGAATAGAAAAATTAAAACAAAAAGAAAAAGATTGTAGCTTTCGCATGACACCACGAGTGCACCAACGTGTATTTTTACACACATACACCTAAAAGCTATTTTTTACATCTGCTTGTTAGTGCAGCTGTCTTTTTCTTAGGTGCACAGCACATATGTTTACACACACACACACATATAAATCCCACCGTTAGCTGGCAGGGTGTAAATGTCCTGCTGATAGCAGCTCATCAAAAAGAGGAGTGTTGACACTGTTAGTATGATGATGTACATTATGCAGAAGAAGATTTCAAAAGGCCGACAGGAGACAGGAGCAACAAAAGCATGAGAGGTTGTGCTCTGCTCGTCAGTCACAACTTGCTGAAGAGTACAGTGTCTCTGGGATGTATGCGGAGACGTTACAGTCAGTATCAGAGTTTGGAAGAGACAAGATATTAAGGTGAACTTAATTGATCCCTGAAGGCGAGTTGGATCATTTCTGCAGTAAAGTAGAGGAGAGGGTACACGAGCAGAGAGGTGATAAACAATATGAAAACCTAATAAAAAGGACTTGAAGGGTACAAGATGCTATTGTTCTGGAGATGTCCTGGTGTTTATGAGGCTGAGCATCAACAACGGCAGCTGTAGACAAATTTAGATTACATTTTTCAGGCTGCCTGTGGAGAATATGTTACAGTAATGTAGGGAAATAGATCAATGTGCTCTCGGTCTGTCCCTGTGGTTCAGGTGGGAGGTCTAGCATCAGAGAACGTTCGCTGGGCAGAGGCTGTAGAAAACTTCAAGAAACAGAGGAGGACTCTATGTGGGGACGTCCTCCTCATCACCGCCTTCATCTCCTACCTGGGATACTTCACCAAACGCTACCGGCTCCAGCTCATGGACAACACCTGGAGGCCCTATCTCAGTCAGCTGGAGGTGGGTGGCCTCACTGGTGCATTAAGGGTGGATGGCTGACGTGCTCTCACTCAAAAATGTAACTAGATGTCAGGATTACAGCAGCTATGGAGATACCGCATGGAGCTCTCAAGAACTATCTGTCAGCTCAGGATGCTTGTGGGGATCACTGAGCGGGAAGACAATATTCAAGAAAACACATTTTTAACTTAATGTCTGTGGGTTATTATAACACTGCACTTACTAAAGTAATTACTGAAATCTTGAAACGCACCAACATTGCTAAAAATCTGACTGGGCAACAAGCACAAGCAGTCGGATGATCAGACAGGTTTTAAACAAGCTGACAGACTGTCCGTGTTAACATGCAGCACAGCTTACACTGGGATTCATTCTAACAACGGGGGGCTGGACTTCTAGATGGCACCCAGTCACTCCAAAGGTCACTGCTGGCCAAGCGCATCAGCCGCTGCACATTCTCCTTCTCAACTCACAGACTTTATATTGGGATGATGTCACATTTTAATATGAGAAAGTTTTACAAATATAATGCTTTTATGGATTACATTTTTTTTTTTACAAAGACATATAATTGACCTTATTTGAAGTTTGAGGCGTCCTGTCAACAGTTTTCAAGGCATCTCTTTTAAAATGGTGATCTATGGTGAGAATACTGTCTTCATACATCTGTGAGCTTACATCCCCATGATGTAGTTCTGCAGCTTTACGACCTGTCTGTGATTGGTCAACAGGAGCTGCTTATGTTTTCTCCTGCTGATGGAAATCAGATGCGGAACAATATATCCAAACCCACATATAAAATCACCATCTTAACACAATACTTTTTAGATCTGTAACAAAAAAAAGGTCATTAAGAACTTATATGCTATATATTCATTTATGATGATTATTAGTAGTAGTAGTATTAAATGATGCAAACTGAATATGTACTCGTCGCTATCATCTGTAAGGTTCCCATCCCAGTGACCCCTGACCTAGACCCTCTGACCATGCTGACAGACGACGCCGACATCGCGGCGTGGCAGAATGAGGGGCTGCCCGCTGACAGGATGTCCGCTGAAAACGCCACAATTCTCACTTCCTGCCAGCGTTGGCCCCTCATGGTGGACCCCCAGCTCCAAGGCATCAAGTGGATCAAAGCCAAATATGGTGAAAACCTACGTGTCATCCGCATGGGACAGAGAGGGTAAGAGGCATTGCGGTGAGATGTGCTCATGGTCATCTTTGGAAGAAGATCTTGACAGAGGGATTCTGCTGTTTTGTCCTCAGGTACCTGGATGCTGTAGAGAGAGCACTGGCAGCAGGTGATGTGGTTCTGATAGAGAACTTGGAGGAAACATTGGATCCTGTTCTTGGTCCTCTGCTGGGCAGAGAAACCATTAAGAAGGGCAGGTAAAGAAGACTTCAACCTGTTTAAAGCATTGTGAGCCAGGGCTAAGTAAACCTTACCTGCCAACAAGACAATCTCACCTCAAGGTTTCTTTAGTCACTTGTTCTTGATCAGCACATGGAGTTTGAACATTTCTCATGGAAATGTAGATTTACAAATGCATTATTTAAAGACTCCCCTGGAGGTAGCTCTATAGTTAGGAACTCAAGTTTTTAGAGCAGAGCAACTAATGCATGTCTGCATAAACCCTCAACACACTGGATTCAATGTGTATAATATACGTTTTTTCATAATAAACATGTGTTGTAGCAGCACTGTAGCACTGCCGGCCTGTTTGACACATTGTATGGGTTTCATATCGGCCCTTTCTTTGGCAAACATGTCATCTCGTCAGTGTTCCACCTCTGACATGATGGAGTATAAATCAGAGAACTTTCTTACGGTTTTAGTGGGAGTGAAAACACTCTTGTCTTATACTAAGGACTTTCCACTTGTACATACAGTAAGATTGCACTGTCAATAAACAAACAAACATCAATTACTTTATCACCATTAGAGTGAAATGATCACATTGACACAAAACATCAGATGATGACAGCTTCAATTACAAATAGTATAACTATTATCACCCTTCCATAAAGCAACACTGTCATACTGTAGTTGTAACACTTTCAACATCTGTTTGAGATGCAGGTTCTGGACCAACAGCCTTTTTACAATCCGTACTGTAATATACACATATTGTATGTATCAGATAAATACTACTGCAAGCTTTACAAAGTTTTTTGTAGCCAGGATTGGGGTGATGTGATGTCGTCTGTTAAAACCAGTGAGAAGCAGAGCTGCTGTGTTCTGAACTAGTTGGAGGAGAGAGAGAGACTTCTGGTTGATGCCAGAGAGAAGGGAGTTACAGTAGTCCAGTCTTGAAAAGATGAATGCATGAATGACTTTTTCCAGGTCAGAGTGAGAGAGAATTGATTGTTTGATTATGAAAGTTCTGTTAGAAAATGAAGCAATGTCTTTGTGATCTGTATTGAAAGTCTTCAGTAGGAACCAATGAGCTGAGTGTCACAGACAGAATAGGGAAGTCAAAGTATTGACATTAGTTTTGTGTTTTTGTGGGATTTGTTGACAAGGAACATAGAATAACACCAGCATAATAGTTCAATTGATAGTGACCTGACATTCTTAATACAGGAATGAGTTAGACATCAGACCTTGGACTTGCAGTATAAAGCATTGCAGTTATCTATGAATCCCCTTATCTGGTGTCTGCTTTGATAACATCTTCCTATTTTAGAATCTCTACCTCCATTTAGTGGCTCTTAATGATCAGAAGTTTTCTGGCTCTTGTTTACCAGGTACATAAAGATCGGAGACAAGGAGTGCGAGTACAACCCTAATTTCCGTCTCATCCTACACACCAAGCTCGCCAGCCCTCATTACCAGCCGGAGCTGCAGGCCCAGTGCACCTTAATAAATTTCACAGTGACCAGAGACGGTCTGGAGGATCAGCTGCTGGCTGCGGTGGTCAGCATGGAGAGACCTGACCTGGAACAGCTGAAGGTGAGGGAGTCAGAGTATCAGTGGAGGCAGAGAGATACACTACCTGATACAGATATAGAACAACAAAGAGGCATTTTTCATATGATCTCTTTTGATCTGATGTCGCAGGAATGTAAAAGTGAACCTGAGCAGACATGAAAGAAGTATCTGTCACACTCTTTAGGTGCGATCAGAGAACAAACAACCGTTCCACGCTGCACTCTTTTGAGTTCCACTCCTAACATCTCCTCTGTGCAGTTGTAATTAAAAGAAACAGTGAGAGGAGTCCGGGGGCTCCAGCAGCCGGGCGTAGCTCTCTCATTACCCATCTTCAAGTCTACACGTCTGCAAGAAAACATCGTTCGTCTAAAACATCACAAGAGGCTGCAGGTCCGGGCTCTTCGATTCCAAAACAATCAGCTGGTGCCTTTGATTAATGGCAAACTAAGTGGATGTGTGATAATTATGGGGCTTTGGGTCCCTCACTTAGGAAGATTGGGACACTTCAAGGCTATGTGTGCATGTGTGTCTAGCCCTTTTTAACGCAGCGATTCTGCAACACTGCTGCAAAGAGGATCAGCCTTTACGCCTGCTTTGCTATCTTACACTCAACCAAACTATGGCGGCATATGTGTGTGATTTTAGATGGCATGCTGGTATTCCTGCAGCAAAAGAAGTGTGATGTGTAACGCGACAGTGTTGATGTCTAGTGTGTATATGTGTGTAGTCCTGCCGTTGTGTAGAGCCGGGTTGTGAGGACGCAGAGGGCGATGCCAGCTATAACCGCCTCGACATGGACGAAAATAACGATGTCATCACAAAACTTGCAGGATATGTCCACTAGAGTACCTGAAACATGAAAAATGAAAGTTTAATTCACCTCTAGGGGGCACTACAAATCCCCCCAAAAATAAGTTTATGGCATAACACAAATCAGACTATTAATCAGAAACTCACAGGATATGTTTCATAACAATGTTGAACCAAATTGCTCAAAGTTATTGGTTTCATACATCTTTTTGGCTCAATTCTGACCTTAAATCAATGACAGTTTGTCCAAACATCACCAAAATTGGTCGACATTTTGAATTAAGCTGGTGAAACATTTCCCCAAGAAATACGAATGGCGGGACTTTATGTGTGCAATTACTCCTCACTCAGTTTAGGCTGAAGTGAAACCCTGAGCGGCTTTCTATATATATATATATTAATCTTTATCTCGGTCTCTTTAGCTGCTACATGTTCCACCATTCACGATCTAGTCTCTATGTCTGTATGCAGTTTGCTGCTAGGCATTGTAGAGTTGGTTCATCTGAGTTTCTTAACTGAAAAACAATGTTGTTGAGAGCGCTGAGACTGAAACAAAACCGCTAAAGTACTGAGAAGACTGCTGAGTCAGGTGAAAAAATTTAGTTCTTTAATAATTTTTTGATTAAACAATCTGAGCAGCTTTAAACTGTTGGTCAGAAATCTACTGGATTGCTTTCCAACACAGTCTTTTTTTAGCATAGACAAAGGTAAAGCCTGCTCAGACAGAGGGCATTATGGGAAACACTACTGACTCACTATAACTCAGCTTGTTAAGGCACAAAACATGGCCATCACTTCTCTCACTGCCTTACACATTCATTTGGTCAAACACAGATCCTGTTGTTACAAACTCATCACTTACTGTGCAAGACTCACCCAACAAAGAAAATCCCAAAGTCTACATCATCTGGTTACTTTGAAGTATCAACATCTTAGATAATGATTGACAATATCAAAAGATAAAGTATGAGCTTTTGAAACACGAACAATTCCCCATTATGTCACAGTCACCCTGCATACGGTTCCTGTGGCACTCTTCCATTCATCATCAAGCTCCAGGACTGTGTAATTGTGTCTTGATGCTGTCCTCAAAGGAGTTTCATCTTCTTATTTTACACGTCCACAATCAAAGGAGAGGCAGAAGGGAGGCTCTTTGAGGTGTATTTCCCTTTTTAATGTAAATGGCTGTCTTTGTTGTGAGGACCCTCGACTGTGAGGAGGAGCTGTTGTTTCACTCTGTTGATGACCGGTCACCAACTATAGCTGCAAGCTGTCATTGCTGGTCAGTTTATGGCCAGTACACTGTGGACAGTACAGCAGACTGTCGAGCAGTAATGAGTAGTAGATAGTTAGGAGAACCACAGTATGGTGTGAATGTGAATGTAATTATGTGAAAATTCACTTGGATCAAAGCTCCAGCGTCTAATGATGCCTCGCGCTCGTCTCGTCGACAATCTGTGCTTTTCATGTCAGCTGTTTGAAATGGATTAGCCGGTGGTGCTACTGTACCACAGCAATTAGCCAACACATTGACACACTTCCACTGTTCCTTAAATGCGTCTCCTGTTAGTCGAGGGGAAAATCAGAAATCCCTCTCTGCTCAGAACTGTTGTAGCTGATGGCGGTGTCTCAGAGAGATCATAGTGGAGGATAATGTGGGCATTCTGTTAACGGGTCAGGCAGATTTACTCTCACACAATGTTATTTGCATTTTGATGGTTTTCTGGAGTTGTCCTTGTTTGCACCTGGCCTCTGTAGGCACTGCTTTATTCAGACCTGTAGGCTTTCATCCATGAAAAAATCAGCATTATTAATAAATGGAGAGCAGGAGTTATTTTAAGCATTATGTCCCCTCAGCAAAAAGTGAAATGTGATTTAGGGAAGCTTGTTTGATTAGCATTTCACCGATCTGGAGGAGAAAAAAAACAAGACCTGGACCTCACTTATCATTTGAATTAACACTGAAAGTTAAAGGGGGGTGGTGGGGGGGTTTGCTGTGTTCACTCTAAGCACCTTTCTATGAAAACATGGCCTGTAGAATGGAGTGCTGAATGGCTCTTTGTTGCCAGTAAACAACCCACACTGATAAGATCAGCAGACTGATAGCGGAGTGTAAATTGGCTGTACCTGTTTATATCCTCAGTGACTCGCTGCCATTCTACCTTTAATGAGGTTAGTGTTGCTACTCAGCCGTAAGATGACGGCGGGGTGAAAGAGCTCTCGTTTAAGCCAAACCCGGGCTCCTCCTTGGAGAGAGCACAGGGGGATCAGTCCTCAACCTTTTAGCACAATAACGTCCTGCTCGGGTCCTCCCTGTGCACATATGAGTGTGCATGTGTAGATCCTTGTGTGTCTTCTTTGCTTACCCGACCTTCCGTGTTAATGAGAACTAAAATGCTCCACTTCACAAATTACCCTAACAGGACTGCTCTATGGAACTCTAATCATTTGCCTGAAAAAATGATAGATGTAATATCTCATTTTAAATCCCAATTAGAGTGTTCTGCTGACTGGTTAATTGTTTGTTTTTCCCAAGCAAGGGTAATTACAAGTACAATGTGCCAGAGGAAAGCTAATCGTTAAAAACAAACTCATTACTGGGTCCAGTTGGGAATGTTCTAGGGTGGATAGCTTTCCCCCTCAGGACCACTGAGTGTGGGCAAGTAGAAGGTCACAGTTGACTCACACAGGCAAATGTCCCCGTTTAATGTGCACCATTCTGTGATTCTTCTCTCTGCTCGATGACGCATGTCAGGTCTTTCCTCAAAAAGCCACAAATTTCAGCAGTTTTGGCACAGGAGAACTTTTCATCCACAGAGTGGGTAATAACGTGAAAGGCAGAGGCTCAATTGGTTTTAACAATGGTGTAAAATACTTCTCAAAACCACAGTGGGAAATACTATCATAAAGAGCAATTAAGCAGTGTGATCTCCTCAGCTATCTGCTTCCCTGGTGCGATCTGAGCTAAGTATGTCTTTTGTCATAGGAGCATTATGCCACAGGGAGGAGGACCAGCTCCCCCCCCCCCCCCCAGCACCGCCAGAAACGTATTAGCACCGTCTGTCGGGGATCATGCCAGTCAAAAACCCTCCGCTGTCATGAGTCACCGACAACATTAGCTCTCACAACAGCCCACCCTCCCGTAATTACAACAATTCAAAGGTCACAGAGTATTAAGGGAAACTTCAATAAAGCAGAGTCAATATCGAGCAGCAACAAGGAGCTGCAACAGACTAATGAAGGACAAAGCAGGGTGACGCCATAAAGAGAAGGAACCGTCCACTTTGTTCTCCCGACGCTTCTCCAACGGCAGGCTTTGAAAAAGTGAAAGTTTCTGTCAGGCACTTCTGTTTTTTCAGCCAGAACAAAGACAGAAAAAGTGTTTGAGGTGGTTTTATTAGAGGACGGGGTGCACTAATCCATACGGTGAGGCGTCAGATAGGCCCATCATGAATCAGTTGTGTGTGTATGGCTGAATGTTCTGCTGGGGTTTGAATTGGTTCATAATTGAATACCTGATATTTCGTAGCAGTTGATTCATAAAGATGATGAGTGTGCGCCTGCGCATGGAGCGACTGTTGCCAAGTGGAGAGCAGGGCTGTCCTTCAATCAGAGGATCGGCGGTTCGATCCCCGGCTCCGCTAATCGCATGTCGACGTGTATTTGAGCAAGACACTTAACCCCAAACTGCTCCCGTAGCTGCTTACAGTGTGATAGAATCTGAATTGTAAGTCGCTCTGGATAAAAGCTAACTGACTGTAATGTAAATGTGTGTGTGGTTCACCATCAAAGCTGCTTCCCCTCTTGCTGGATCGACGGTCTCATCACATCCAGGGTTAGGATGCCCGGCAAAGGTTTGATGTTGGCAACCAGACGGAACTGGCTAATCCCGCCCAGAGCGCTCCCTTCATGGGTCCGGATAGCCAATGCAGAGCATATTGATTCATTCTGCCTTTGAGGCGCCCTTCAGCATTCACGTCCCCGTATTGACCCACACCTTTAACATCTCCCACCGCCTCCGATTATGATGAGGAGGCCAGAAAAGGAACCTGACAAGCGTATATCTGAGAAACCCTCTGACATGTGCATTCAGTCAAGTTACAGTTTGTGTGTCTTTCTGTGTTTCTTAGTCAGACCTGACGAAGCAGCAGAATGGTTTCAAGATCACTCTGAAGACGCTGGAGGACAACCTGCTGTCCCGATTGTCCTCCGCTTCAGGAAACTTCCTGGGGGACACAGAGGTGGTGGAAAACCTGGAGACGACCAAACGCACTGCAGCTGAGATCGAAGAGAAGGTCCTTTTTTAAAATCTTTACTATACTCCTATTAACTCTTTAGATTACAGCCCTCAGATATCAATCAAAGCACCTATACATGAACAAATATTAGTACAGGGGCATGTCAGAATGCTTTAGGGAGTAACAGTCACGGGGCATGGTGGAGGACTCAGACGCAGACCAGGCAGAGTAGCTTGCAACATATATTTAATTATACAATCTCAAATACAGGACACTCACAGGACGCAGCAGGGGATCCACGGACGAGACAAGGGACAAGGGGAAAAATCCAGCAGAACTGAAACAGGGCGGGCGGGCGGGCGGGCGGGTAGACATGACAAGGATCTGGCAGTGAGTGAGTGTGTGAAAGGGGTCTAAATAGTGACTAGAACAGGTGAGGGGAGTTGTGCTAATGAGGAGGGAGTGCTTGATTAGCTGATCAGGGGCAGGTGAAGAGTGGCTGACAGGTAGAGTGAGCGTGTGGCGCTACACACAGACACAGAACACAGAGGCAAAGCCTAATCGTGACAGTAACATCTTTGTGTTTAGGAGGGATTTAGAAATACATTTAGCGGTGCTTTGTTCAGAGTTTTTTTTACTGTACTTACAGTGCAGGTTGTCTTGATCTTAATTAAAACTGTTCTAATGGGCCAATTCCTGAACACACAAAATATCAGTCCTGAAACTCTACCACTCCTTTTCACTCAGATGTACATGCATGGCAGAGATTTGCTAGCCAAGGCCATGGATGTTTAAAGAGACCTGGATCTTGCAGTGATCTTCCACATTGTGTGGCCCATAGAGTACGCGTACTCCTTTAGCCCCGCCTCCCAGCCTTGTTCTTCACATGAACGGAGGAAAATAGCTTTCAGCTATTCAGCTGTTAGTGCTTTTTACAACTTTTAGAACCTAATGATTTAATAAAGTCTATTTAAGTTTTCATATTGGGAAGTGAATTTACCTTAAAACAAACAATGAGTTGCAGACGTCTCTTTCCTAACGTAAGTCTATGGGAACATGTTTTTTGGGGCCAATGACAATCAAAGCATCCTAATACCCACAAGGCAACAGGTCATTGAGGCTCTCCCTGATCTACCATATACCATGCCATTATTATAAGGTATTTTGAGTGGTATTGATATTATTTACTATATTTCATTTGCTATTGTATTTTCCCATTCGTCATGTTCTATATTAATGTTTGTAATCGTTATTGTGACTCAGTTAAAGTGTCACACATACAGTAGTTTTTCAGAGGTATGGTCAGGAGTCAGGAGGCTGGTCTCCTGTTATGTATTATGTCAATTATTTTGAGGTTCTTTCTAAAGGCAGATGTGTTAACCCCTTATCCTCTGCACCTATTCCCTTCATCCTACTTGCAGGTAGCCAGTAGGTCTTTTTTGGTAAATCATATGTACAAAATATTTAGACTGTAATCCTTTCCCCCTCCCTGATTCCTGATACGTGTGATGAAGTAGCGTACGATCCTGTGAGACTGGGCATTCTGTCAATGAGGAGATCATTCTTATTCTCATTTTGTCTGGTAAAACAAACGGCACATAATTGACGTGTTCCACGCAGTGTGAGAGCATTTTGGCTGGAACCGTGAAATTGGAATAGCTCTGCTCTTCACTGAGGGTGTTCTTTTGAATGATTTCTTCTTCAGCTGATTGATGAACCCTGAGTGTATGCATATCTGTGCAGATGTATGCTTGTGTCAGTGTGAGTGTCATTCTGTTTGTGTGTGCCCTGTCTTTACTGTAGGTAAAAGAAGCTAAGGTGACAGAGGCCAAAATCAATGAGGCTCGGGAGCACTACCGACCAGCAGCAGCACGGGCTTCCTTATTGTACTTCATAATGAACGACCTCAATAAAATCCACCCCATGTACCAGTTCTCTCTCAAGGTAGCTTGTCTATTGACATGCCGTGTTTCCTCCCGTCTCCCGGGCCCCCACTGAGACCCCTTTTTACACTCACGTCTCTGTTCCTCCTCTCCTTCTTCCATTTGCTCGCTGTGTTTTATGCTCTTTGCTCTGCTTTTATTGTGTTTGTGGCTCCCTAATGTGGTTATGTAGAGCGTAATGTCCTCCATATTGTCAGCCAGCGAGCGCTGAGAGGAGGCTGCTTGAGATATGGTTCGCAATCACTCCCGGCTCCGCAGGTAGCTGCCCTGGCCCAAGATATTTCCCGACATTATCAAATGAAAACACATTCAGAATATATATATATGTATGTATGTATGTATACCTTTGACCTTGAGAATGAAATGAAGCACATAATAATGATGTGTTCTTCACACAGTGTTGGAGCAAAGTTTGACAGAAATGACACCAGAATAGAAGATCAATTAATATTAGGATGCAGTTACATTTTCAGCATATATTCAAATAAGACAATTTCATGTTTTTTTTTTAAAATGTCTTTCTGGTCAGATTTCATTCTTTTCTTTTTAAAACAAGGTTTGATCTTCAAAATAATCAAAGGGGTTATGAAAAGGAAGTGTGTTGTCTCATAACCAAGGTCAATGTGGTATATTATAAGCAGGTTAAGTGTCAATCCTGTATGCACAACCTGCTGACACAGAGGGAGAAGCTCTCAGCAGGGCGCTCTGCGACGGGGCCCAAGACACTGCTCATGTTTAGGGCCCAGGACTCTGTGCTACACCCTTGTTTAAATGCAACAATCTCAGAGCAGAAGAACACGTTCATGGAGACTTGCTTTACAGTGAAGGGCTTTCTATAAGTAGCATTGATTAGTACATATTTTAACCAAACCACATAATCATGTCATTGGTTCATTACATGATGGTATCTGATTCGTTATTAAAGGCCAATAAGAGCCGGTTATTGATGAATATTGTTCGATCGTAGGTTTGTAGTGAGTGTTTATTCAACAACATTGTTTCATGGTAACACTTTGGTATCAGATACTGAGCCAGTTTTGAGTGTTTGGACCCGCTCTTCTGGTCCCCAGGCGTTCAGTGTGGTCTTCCAGAAAGCGGTTCTGAAGGCCGAGCCGGACGAGGCTCTTAAGCAGCGGGTGTCCAACCTAATTGACAGCATCACTTCCTCGGTCTTCCAGTACACCACCAGAGGCCTGTTTGAATGTGACAAGCTCACGTACATCGCTCAGCTTGCCTTCCAGGTAGGGAGGGAGGCCGCTTTCATCTTCTGCATGGTTTGTTTTGAGAACAAGCTTGCCACTGAATCAGGTGCTCCTGAGACCACCAGCCCTGTTTGGATCTAATCAAGTGGAAAGGAAATGCTGTTTGTGCTGAAAATACAACAATTCAAAGTCATTCCTGCTTGTCGTGTCTCCAGATCCTACTGATGAATAAAGAAATAAATCCTGCAGAGCTGGACTTCCTCCTGAGATACCCAGTCCAACCAGGTGTAATGTCACCAGTGGATTTCTTATCCAACCACTCCTGGGGAGGGATCAAGGTACAGAGAGAGGCAGAGATTCTTACCACTACTGAAGTGTATTGATGTGAAATTGAAAGGGGAACCAGCAGACAGTGTTCATCCTGTTAGCTATTTAGTCTTAGTGTCAAATGTCCTTGTTAGTTTTTATCATATTTAGTCACATCTTGTTTTCTTTAGTTGCGCTTTAGATAGGGATGGATCAATTGTGAAATTCAGGACCAAGAACATTTTTTTTAAACAATTTGGTTATTTATTCCCATTTTGTGCAATGGGAACAAAGACACCTTTATTGTACAGAAGAAAATAACAATAGCATTCAGCATTTTGTCACACTGTCTTTGCATGAGCACAAATGATATCATACACATTTGAAAAGCCTCTTTAGCTGCTATACAACTGCCTATAATATATGTGCTCACCCAGTATGGGGGATGGACTGCTGCATTGGCTGCACAGCATGGAGGATGTTCCCACTGTCACACACTGGTGCTGTGTCTCCCTCCTTGGACTGACACATCACTGCAGTGATTGTTCTAAAGAAATCTAAAGAGTCTTTGTTTTACTGCCACATTTTTCGATGAACATGATAATGTTTTTGTTGCTGATCTTTAACTGTAATACACACAGACAACTTTTTCTTTCACTTTAATTCGTGAGGGAACCACACGTGTACGCGGAACCAGTCTCCCTCTTCCGTCACGCCATAGTCGTGAATACTGTTGTCTGAGACCTGCCGTGAATAACCAACATTACAGCGACACATCACATAAACATCATCTTATTTGTTGAGGTCAATGGTAGTCAACAGGACAAATATCAGGCGAGAATGATGTCCTAATTTAAGTTGACTAAAACTCTGGGAATTTTAGTCTCACTCAAAGAACACCCAAACTATTTTAGTTTAGTTCTAGTTCACATTATATTGTGCATTTCAGTCAATCTAGTCTAAATAAAATGTCACCATCAAGAAAAACGCAAACATTCATCGTTTCAACCAGACAATAGTAAATGGACTTGGAATGTAAAGCGCTTTTCTAGTCTTTCAACCACTCAAAGCGCTTTTACACCACATGTCATCCACTCATCATCAACTCGTTCTACCACTGAGCCACAGTCACCCTCAATGATTCAATAAATCCTAAAAATGATCAATACATCAATCGATAATGAAATATATTGTTAATCGCTCTGTAACATGTGCCCAGCAGTCAGAGAGTCAGTAATTCCCAATGTGAGACACAAAACAAATGCTATGAAAGACGTGCGTAACCCTGGCTCTCTGAATGAGTGTCTCACCAGACCACCCTCCCTGCTCATTGGTAGCGAGGACAAGGCGAGTGTTTTTTGAATGAGTGGCAGTGTAGTGTCAATGGACAGTTTAGCTAGATTCCGGAAAGACAGTTAGTTCTAGAGAGAAAGTTTGGGACTTCTGCTCGTAGCGAGAAGAGGTTTTTGGATAACTGGCAGCGTAGTGTCAAGCCCTTTATAGAGGGAGGGTCTCCACCCTCCTCGACACTGATGCTCTTGGAATGAGATAGGAGCTTCGGATGAGGTCACACCGTAGGCGTTCCCAATGTGAGACACTTAATCGTTCTACTCAGAGAACCAGGGTTACACAAGCAACCTAAGGTTTTCTGCTTCACACATATCTCCACTGTGTCAGCATGTGATTCTCTGAGCTCGGCTTTGCTCCGTGACCCCGTGCCTTTTAACATTGAAAGGGCACCAGAAGAACTCTGCATAACAGTATTTCATCTTAAAGAACAGACGTCTGGCTGTGGAGCACTGTGGACGTCAAGCAGCAGAGGTTCCTTCTCTTGTCAGATCAGTTTAGCGGATAACTAAACCCTAACGGCAGCATGGTTTTTTTAGTTGCCCATGCTCATGAATTTTTCAGTCCGTACAGCCTAGAATATTAACTTAACCTAAACCCCTCTGAGGGTTTGGAGACGGCTTTCTCCAACTGCACTCAACCCACTGTGGATGTTTAAGGCCCTGCTAATCAAATTCTGTCACCTGATTTCCTTATCGCAATTGGAAACATAATCAGTTGGAAAGCTTTAAAGGCAGGTCAGATCCTGATTGTTTGGCCCTCTTGATAGTAGCAGAGCATGAATCCCATGAGACCCAGTGTATTCTCCTCTCACTGGGGCTCAGAGGTTGCCAACCTCCTGTGGTAATTACACAAACTGAGTTGAAGTGATGGACTGTGTGCTGAGCCACTTCGTTTCACTCTAACTCATCACCTCATGCCCAGTGGTGAGCATTTGCGGAAAAGCAGATGTTATGGATTCCAGGACTACTTGTACTCTGTGTTGGAGGGTTTCAGGACCCTGCTCCTAGTATATACAGTACAGACAGACAGTGTGCACACACAGTGTGTGCGTGTGTGTGTGTGTGTCTATACTTGTCAGTGTGTGCACCTGCTGGAGGCTGCACTGCGTGAGTCTGCTGTTCTCCACAGATGAGATAAGGTGTCTGTCAGCTCGGGCATCACAATCAAGCTCCTGGTTCTGCTTATTCAGCCCCCCCCCCCGCCGCCCCCCCGCCCCGTTATGAAAGGGATCGTGTTTACTCAGCATTTCCGTTTGAATAAATATTATTTATATTGGCGTAAGGAAAGACAATAATTCCTTTTTGTCTTTCTACAGAGTTTTGCAAACAAAGTTTGTCATTTTGCTGTGTATTGTGAAACATTACTGAAGTGGTCAAACTATTAAATGTGCCTCACTGATCACAGAGTAGCAGCACTTTTAAAAATGCAGATGTTTTTCTGAATCACCTTTCTTTCCCCAACCACCAGTCCATGTGCTCCATGGAAGAGTTCAGGAACCTGGACCGAGACATTGAGGGCTCAGCCAAACGCTGGAAGAAGTTTGTGGAGTCTGAGTGTCCAGAAAAAGAGAAATTTCCACAGGAATGGAAGAACAAAACCTCTCTCCAGAGACTGTGCATGATGAGGGCCCTGAGGCCTGACCGCATGACGTACGCTGTCAGGTGAGAGGTGGAGGCATAGCTCGCTCTGTGACCTGTGAAAGGACCTGTGCTGCTTGGTGAAAGGGTAAAGGTTAAACATCTTAACCTTTGGCTTATAGTTTGCGTTGACAGGCCACCTGTGCTCACTGCTGCTACTGTATGTTTGTCCGTTGCTTAGTAAAGCTAAATTACACCGCTCTAAAAATCACAATTGATGAGCCTCATCATTAGCCCTCAGCCTCGTCATCATCCCAAACTTACATCCCATGTTCACCTGGTGTTAACATGCAATCTCTACTTTGATATCTTATTCGATTATGGAACCAAAAGAGATTAATAAAGCAACGGGAGCAATACGTATATTTGACTTCATACTTTTAACTGTTGGAGAACTAATATTGAAGTAACTTCCATGTTTATGGAATAGCTGATAAAATAACTATGTGTAACCCACAGAGAGTAATCACCATGCTCTACATCTTCCTCAGCTCTTCAGAGCTTTTGGAATCTTTCAGCACATTGTTTGGGTTTTATGACTCCCAACTTTACCGTTTTGGTTGACTCTCATTAGCCCTGAACAGACCCACGACAGGAAGCTGTTCAACTAAAACGCTCTGATGAACCCTCTGCACACTACCTGCTCAGCACCAAACAACAGATTACATTCGAGGCTAGCTGTTGAACATAGTGGACTGCTGGAAATGAACTAGTTTATACAAATGGATTTACAGGCAGATGCAGCAGTAACAACAGTAAGAAAGCCATAATGTTGTAAAGGCTTAAGGATTTATTCCAGAAACACAGTCGTGATAAGAGTTCATATTTAGTTCTGTAAGCAGCTGTCTATCTAATGCACTACAGAAGACTCACACTCTTCAACTCATTCAGCTTGTCAGTCAAAGCTAATAAAGTGTTGAGGAGAACTGAGTCCTATTCTCCCCGCAGAGACTTTGTAGAGGAGAAACTGGGAAGCAAGTACGTGATTGGCAGATCACTAGACTTTGCAGTCTCCTTTGAAGAGTCGGGTCCAGCCACACCCATGTTCTTCATCCTCTCTCCTGGAGTTGACCCTTTGAAGGATGTGGAGAAACATGGTAATGCTCTCGCTTGTTTTATGTTTAATAAGCCGTCAAATTCAGCTTCTGGACTTACATATTGCCAATTTATCTGTATTTTCTTCATGTCTTGGGAACATGCAGGCTTTTCGTGGAATAGCCTATTGAAGTGAAGTGAAGTGAAAGCATACCTGCATGCATGATTTCCTACTGCAGTGGATTATCAGTCAGAACAGCAGTCATCTGTTGTGTCTCTTCTGTGATAGCCATCACTGCCAATGCACAACAGGCTCTGGGCAGATTGAAGGGATTATACTAAAGGTCACAACTATATGAGACGACACCACTGGTGTATTAGGGGCAGCAGAAAATAAATGTCGTTGGTTTTAGAGTTACTTTACGTGTATGAAGCAGCAGGACACGCTGTTTTGATTTTTGACCACAAATATGTCAAAAGTTGAAGCTTTTTTCCTGACCTGGAACGGGGCTCCATTACCGCCTGACACTTCTGAATCTGCTGCCAAATAATTCAGTCAGTGGGTATTTGAAGTCAGCTCCATGAAATGTTCAGATGGAAGGGATTATATCAGTTTACTGGAACAAAGAGATTTCAACTGTTTCTACTATAAGGGAGTCCCCATACATTTTCAAATTTCAGTATTTTTGCATTTGTTATTAATTCACGGGTTCAGTCTGGATTGACTTTCTTGGGTTTCTGCTTAATAGTCCCGTTTAACCAAATTAATCCATACCACATATTCATGTCAGCATGACTGTCAAATGCAGTCATTGCAAATTTGAGATACCGCAAGTTTACACAGACTTGGATCTCAGGCAGCAGGTGGTTAAATGAGCCATAGCCAGACCTTTGGCCCAAGTGAAATCTACCATCCTCTCCTAATGGGATAAGAGCGAGCAGTCCTACTGGAACTGCCTGTAAGGGGTGTGATTATGGATTATGAACACTCTCACTTTAAGCGGAGTCAATCACATCAAAGCTAAAAGTAACCAATCAGTGCTGCATGCGCAGCGATGATGAGTAGCAGCAGCCTCACTACACTGAACCACAAAGAGGGGCTTTTCCATTATAGCTGTGACTATTGGGTTTCTCATTGGTATTGGGCTACAGTTGGATTTTCATTAGATAGATGATGTGGTTTTGTATGCTCTGCAGGGGACCACTATCCCTGAGGCCAAACCTCCCGAACTACCAGGTTCCAGGTTGGACGTTTAATGAAAAAGTCCAAAAGAATTGTATTGTTTGACTTAAATCTCAAGTCATTGACCATCTGCTGTTTATGATGATAAACGCAGACTGTGACTTTTAGAGAAATGTTCTTATGTAATGTCTTACTGAGAATTAGATGAGAAGATGATTATCACTGTCATCTCTGTGTGTTTAATACAGCTGTAGCAGGTAGCTTGGTCTCTTTTTCTCCTCAGAATGTACTAACCGAAGTGATTGCATCACAACTAATGTCACCATGATATTATGCTGATGTTTTGAACTGTTTTCAGTTCAGTAGTAAATTCAGTATGTTGCTGGTTTGATGAGGTAGGGGTTAACAGCTACAGAGCTAGCTCATAATGATCCCGTATGTGGCTTTTATGGTCCTTTACTGGGCTTCTAGTCAGGAAGTAACATAAGATAATAGGGGTGTAAATCACCTTCGATACATTGCTATCACAATAACTAGACCCGCCAGATGGTTTGTAACACAGAACCATCTGATAAGCTGTCATTGGAGACTGTTTGGAAAAGGGCAGGCACTTTCAAAAAATACTTGACTGTGATTGGATGAACCATCTGTCAGTCAAACTCTTACTGAGGCCAGTCGTGAGAAGAGAGAAATCCTTTTTTCCATCTAGAAAAGCTTTAAGTGTCGTTCTCTTCTTTCAATGTAGAACTACTCTCCAGTTCTGAGAACTGATCTACGCTAACGTCTTTAGGAGCCGCCATTATTGTGTAGAACCAACAGTCGCCTCTCCGCGTCGACTCGTAACACCTCGCCCACAGCTGCCAGTAGCTCCGCACAGGACTCTGATTGGTGCGGTCACTGAAGTACTTGGACAGATACGCAATACGTGAAACCTGTCAAGATCTATATCCATGTGATATGTGATCTCGCGAGAATCAAGCTGCTGTGCAAGTTAACTATCATGATACCTTGCCCATGATTAAGTGGGTATCACTATACAGAGATACTTGATACATTGCAAGACAACTATACACGCTACATTACGACGTCTTTGTAACAAAAAGATACAAATGCAAAAAGAAGGAATTATGTATTTATTTACTGCACTGTGGTGCCAGTTTCACAGAAATTGACACCTGAGATGAAACAATATACAACAAAGTGCATAGAAAATAAGCTACGTGCCTCTTGAACATACTCTGACTGACTGCAACCTGTCTACGTCCACATGTGCCATCACTCTAATGTAAAATAACTACAAACTGAACAGTTCTGGAGTTGAAATGTTTAAAGGAAGGGTAACGCTTGCCTCACTAAACTCTTTCTAATCTAATTGAACATCTCCTTCATAAGGTTTTCACATTGAAAGCAACACTGTGCAAGGCTGCCTGGTTTAGTGTGGTGTGTGTGGACCAAGAGTTGGACTCACCTCGATTCAAGAGGCTCTAGGCTTGGAGTAGCCACTCAGCCTCTGTGCTAAAGATGCTTTCGTAGCTAACTAGTTTATTTTCATCCATTCCAACACGGCCGTTAGGTGCACCTACACTTTTTATTCAAATAATGATATTTGTAGCCAGTGTATCGATCACGGATTGCAAGTGGATTTCATTATATTGCCGTCTCGATATTTTGTTCCACCCCGATATTTCATGTTAGTGCTGCTAACAAAATAATTACATTGATCTTCTCATCTTATTCTCATCGCTCATGTTCTAAAATGTCAGACCACAATTTGAAGACTATGAGTTCAACAATGCGTATTTTAGTTTGAAATGTTACTTTTGTGTTTTCTTTCAGGGAAGAAGCTGGGTTTCACATTTGACAACAAGAACTTCCACAATGTTTCTTTGGGCCAGGGTCAGGAGGTTATAGCAGAACAAGCCCTCCATTTGGCAGCTAGAAACGGCCACTGGGTGATATTACAGGTACAGTATAACCATACACATACACCATACAAACACAGAAATAGCTCACATGAAGTATAATGCACAATAAATACCGCTGTGTATTTTACTCTCCTCACATAAATCCATTCACAAAGAGCCCTAACACTACCTAATTTGTTTTCAGGAGAACATTCATATTGAATAGATCCAATTATAGTTATTTGAACACTAACACGAATGTGTGATGTGTATGATTGTTAAACATTCTGGCTCTCACTGAATTGTCCATTCAGTGTCCATTGTCCCATACACCACGGACAAAAGGTGCCAATTTTTTAAATATGGTAAGGTTGCAATAGAAATGTGTTGTACAGACATTGACACAAAAACCCCACAGTTAGCAGAATGAATACAGGGTTCATTTTGTGTCGAGGATTTTCTCTGGTTTTAGATGGCATTTGTTTCATCTGATCATGTTGTGAATGCGGTATATAATCGTTGTTTTTCATGGCACACTCCATGGGATGATTACTTGCCTCCCAGGTTCGTCTGCATGGAAAAGTGAATTTAATTTTCTGTGGAAATGTCCTAGCTGAAAGGGCATTATACAGTACAATATCTACGTGGTGTCTGTTCTCCTCTTATCTGGAGGGCAAGGCCAGCGTTTGCATTTTAAGTGAAAACCTTGGTGGAATTCTAATGGGATGTATCGACAGATATGAACCGCACACCGGGCACTGCGGGACACCCTTTTCATCTAATTCCCACAGCTGGTAGAAATTCCCCCCCAAAAAACGATTGGGATGCCATCACTCTGCTCCAGATCCAGGAAAGCAAAGACAAGCAGTTGCTTAATTACCTTTGCATAGGAATCTCAATCGATAGGCTTAAAAAGGCCTTGTCCCCCTGGCAACCAACCTCCCACTCGCTCTATCATCAGCTGTCTGTTTGTCTGCCCGCTGAGAGCCACCCCCGTGGTACTGGCCAGGGAGGGAGAGGAAAACGGGGGGAGGGGAGGTGTCATATTCTGGTGTCTCTCCTGTTTTTACCAACAGTATCTCCGTCTCATATAATGCTCTATCTACTGGCTTCTATTCCTCTTCCCACCCTCTCATTCCGACATAACTTTCATACTTAAGTCTCAGTTCTTCATACCACATTGTCACGTCCTCCCACCTTTTTCGCTAACCTGCTAGTTCTCCCTCCCCTCCTCACCTTCTCGTTGCAGCTATCCACCTACCAATCCACACACATACACACCCCTCCGCCCTCGTCTCTCAGTCTACCTTTACTCTCCGCTGCCAGGCCCGGCTCCATCAGCGGAGCGCTGGGTCAATAGCAGGTTCCCCCTCACTGACGGGTAATTACACTGCAGAACAGTAGCTCCTGCTCAGATGGGCCTCGGAGACAGAGATGCAGAAACTTTGAAAGCAGCAGCAGCACATTGGGAGGGAGGAGGGGGTGGAGAGGCAATCAATCGGGCAGATTGGAGTTGAATATCCCACATGGGCCAGGCAGTGGGAATCGAGTGGCCTCGACTCACCAGCCTCTTTGCACATTTACTGCTAAATCCTCCCCATTTGTAGCTGCTGGCAGAAAGAAGTGCAAATAGAGAAAGCAGGAGAGACAATGTGACTTTACTTTGGAATGATATCAGGAACTGGGTACGTTGCGGTTATGTGGCAGGTGCTGTAACCGAGGAGCTCCTTTTCCTGTTTTGGGGATTTACCAGCTTAAGACAGCCAATATCTAACACACTGCTTAGCCCACCATTGTTAGTTTACATTCTTGTTCCCAGAAGTACAGTAGCACCTCCTTCCCGATGACATCATGATTGGTCAGGGAACACCATGTAGAATGTCATGTCTCTGAGTCACGGCAAAAATCTATTCCTCTTGTATTGCCTGATGCTGTGACTATTTTACCAGACAAAACAGTCGTGTAGTCTGAACCCGGCAGAGGGAAGAACTAGTTATCTTTGCTATTCTTTTGAAACCTGCATTTTTTTAGATTTTACATCTATGGCTCAGCGGTAGAGCGGTCGTCCTTCAATCAGAGGATCGACGGTTCAATCTCCGGCTCCGCTACTCCATGTTGATGTGTCCTTGGGTGTGCCTATGGTGTATGAATGTGGTATGAATGATTAGTTAGATTCCTGATGAGCAGGTGGCACCTTGCATGGTGGCCCATGCCATCAGTGTATGAATGGGTGTGAATGGGTGAATGATGACATGTCGTGTTATAACACTTTGAGTGGTCAGAAGCTATGCAAGTACAAGTCCATTTACCATTTACTTATTGATGACCCCTTCTTATACCACGGGGATGGCAAGGATGACATTGAACAACACTAAAAGTGTGTGGTGGTGTCTGTATCTGCAGAGACCCTGCCTTCTGCTTGTATTTTCTTATTCTACTGATTGCAGGTGATTTTCTGGCCATTAACCCCTAAAACGTAAGCACACATCCAAGAGAAAGCAACAAAAATAGAAGATAGTACCAAAAAAATGCAAATATAGCTATAGGCGAAAGGCCAAGCGGACAAAGTTTGTTCTAAAATGAGACTAAATCTGGTGTTGGCTCTCACTTTTGCTCCGCTCTGGCAACCATGGTGGGGGGGGTGTGCTTCTTGAGCTGGGGACAAGTTTGAATATTGTGTTTACAAACCACAGCAGAACAAAACGTACTCATTCTGCCTTTAAGAAATGAGCGTGAAGTAAATTGTCTTGAGGAGAATGAGTAAATCCTATTAAAATTTGATAGTCTTTATAATGGAGTTGAAATGGGAGACGCCGCTGGTTCCAGAATTATTTTTCCACTATTTAAATATATTACTATATAGTTTTCTTCTGCTGGTATCCTCAATGTTCATCAACACAAAAACAGTTATGTTAAGTCAGAGACACATATGTCAAGGAATTGTAAAAATGTATATCCCATAAAAAGGTCAGGATGATGGAGGGAGTTTAGAGGCTCAGTAGAAAATCCAGATGCATGATTTCGAGACAAGCAAGTACTTTAAAAGATCTCCTTCACTTGTGGTCAAAATTCAGACAAACTTTTCTGAAAAGAGGTCAGGCTGGAGTCCAAGGGTCAGGCTAGGATCATGCAAGCTAGGTCAGGCAGACAGGAAAATGGCAAAGAATGAGTGAAAATGAGCCGGTAGATGTACTGCAGGGCTGATGATGGGAACAGGTAAGCAGGTGGGCGGGGACGGTGGGAAAGACAGGAAATGGGTTACAATGACAGGACAGTTGGTATTAGCCAGCCAAAAAAAAACGAGAGCGGACAAGAGAATGAATAGAAGTCGGTTGGAGTTGTGACAGAGAGCTGCAGCAGCAAACAGCATTGGCATGAGTGTCAGCTACCAGCCACACAGCAGGTAAATGAGTCAGTAGTCATGCGGCATGAATGAAAAAGCCCAGGCCAATCTGAGCCTACACTGTGCTTCAACTATTTCAACCTTGTTTGTAAGGATTCGTGTTTTGATGTTTCACATTTTAGGAGGAAGTGCATGTCTGTGTCAGCGTCACCTGTCCCACAGTGACCACATATTCAGTTTTCTTTTGGTTGCCATGATGTTTAGTGTCTTCCTTTAGATTTCCAGTTTGTGGTCACTGAGCCTGTACTTGGTGAGGATCTGTCTCTGCTTTCTATCTCTGACAGTAGAGAAACATTCTGACTATTCATCAGATAACATTCTAATCTACTTTGGCTTTTAGTTTCTTCTTTCCAGTGCTCCAGATCGGTTTCTTTACATCGCATTATAACGCGTCTAACCTTAACCAAATGTGTGATTTACCCTGTTTTACTGGTGAGATCTGTAGTCTCCTTTATACCACACCAAGATCCCCCCCCCCGATGTTCTGCATTTGCGTATGTTTTTAAATTGTATAGAGGGCACCATGACGTCATTATATCCTGGAGGACAGTGACTGAGCAGACACCATGTTTCTGTTAACACAATTATATCAACATCTTTGATAGATTTCATGAATTCAGGGTTTCCAATTTTGAGGAGTGGAGACCCTGAATATTCCAGCAGCTTACATTACATTACAGTCATTTAGCAGACGCTTTTATCCAAAGCGACTTACAATTCAGATTCTATCACAATTCTACACCGTAGGCACAGCTACAGGAGCAAGCGACTAGCAAAGCCTGAGCCGGGGCTCGAACAACCGATTTTCTGATTGAAGGACGGCCCTGCTATCCACTCCGCCACAGTCGCCCAACTATGGTGAACTGTGGGATTTCATTATATGAAATGAATGCATTTAAAAACAATCAAAATGAACCTGTATAGTGAGACAAATATAAAAAACACCTACAACTATCTATAGATTTACAATACTGAATAATAATCATCTTCACTGTCAGAGGGGACATGGATCCTCTTGGTGCTTTCAACAGTGGGAATACCTCTTCAAAGGACTCCAGGTTGGTTTCATTCCCTTGGACCATGACCTTTCCTTTGGTGTAGTATGTGATGGTAAGCAGAGGGTCATCCTTGTCAAGATGTTCATCTTTGCAGATCTTCAATCTGCCTCCTGAGCCAATGCCCTCACTGGATACGTATGCATAATTGCTGCACAGAGTATCTTTCCAGACGTAAATCGAATCAGTGAAGAAAATGAGGTTGTTCTTCTAACTTCCTTCTTTTTGTTTCACGTGCTGTTACACTTTTACATTGAGCAGGGAACTCCATCTCTCTGCTCTCTGCTATCACAGCTGTGATATATATGTATATATATCTTTATAGACACATAGATATAGATATAGATACTTCTATATTCCTTTTGAAGACCATCCGAAGGTTATCTTGCAATTTGTCTCATTTTTCAGGTCCAAGTCTTAGATGAATTTAGGAGCTCATTTCTGGTGCAGCTACTCTTCTCTGAATGTGTCTGTCTGTCTGTCTGTCTGTCTGTCCGTCCGTCCGTGTGAATGGGGACGATATTGTTGATTGTCATAGTCTTCAACCAGTCAGATCTTTAGTTTGGCGTATTCTTTGATGCGCCAGAGCTGCTAGCTGGCCTATAACTACGTCAGCATTATGTGCAGCTCAGTTTTAAGGAGCAGCTCTGCAGTGAGATGCAGCGTGTGCTGTGATTGGTCAGTGGGCGAGCACGTGACTATCGTGAAACGAAAACTTAATCAGAGGCTTAGTCGGAGCAGTAAGAGTTCAAATTGAGAGATATGGAAGAAATTATGTCATTTTTTGCATTTTGCTTGGTGTAGATTATTTTATTTTTTTACATAGTTTTGTTCTTTTAACACTCAATGGCTGAAGGACGAGAAACGGATTTGTGAGTTGGGATTCAACCGTGGGATTAAACTCTTTGTCAACAAAGAAAGGAGGATGGAGTTTGTCTTTAAGTGATCAGCATTTGGTAAGTCAACTGCGTTTGTTTTTTTACATCTAATATCTGAATGTCCTCGAGTGTGTAGCAGAATGCATGTTCCGCTGCAGTGTTGCTGGATTGATTTGTTGCTTTGTTGTCGTATGAATATATGTGACTGGTTCTTATGAGTTTGTTGTTGTCATTGTGTTAATTATATAGATTTGGACTGTATGCATTGTCCGTTAATTACGAAGCATACCGTCATGTGTGGAGTTATTGTTTGTTAAGCTAGTTTAGCGTAGCCTCTCATAAGTGCGGGGCATCAGCTGTCTTTTTTTTTTTTTTTTTGTTCCGGGTTCAGAGGTCACAGCCCGTTGTCTCCTACGTGAGCGCAGTCCACCGAAAACATATTTCCCACAATTTAAGCTTCTGCATTTTCCAAATTCACTAGTATTATTCAAATGTATGTTCGGTTCGTAAGCCTCGTACCGAACGGTTTAATACGAATATGTGTATTGTTACACCCCTAGAAACAAATAACCGTAGCTGTGGCGCCATCATGAGGTTATTAGGAGGTGTTTCAGCTGCAGGACAGCACTGGAGGCCCAGGTATAAAAGGCACAGCCCGCCACTGCTTTAAAGTGTCCCCTGTAAACAGTTTCTGTTGTGTTCTGTTGTGTTGTTTCTAAATGCTGTGCATGTATTGTCCATTGGTGAAGGTGTTTTCCTCATTTGTTTGTGTTTTTTCAATTTGCATGTGCTTCCCTAATTTGCAGTGGGTTGAGCTCCACCGTAATTTCAGCCATTATATAGTGACCAATTTCCCATTAAAGTTTTTTTTGGGGGGAGTGTTCCGATGTGAGGGTCCTGGGACAGAAGATGTCGTTTGCTGCACACATTGTAAAGCCCTCTGAGGCAAATTTGTGATTTTGGGTTATACAAATAACTTGAATTGTTTTAAATTGACTGACCATAGCAAGCTTTTTCCCATTTTTTATGACAAACTGTGTCCTGCGTAGTTTTGAATATATTTTCAGCAGTCTGTCTTGCTGTCAGAGCCTACAGTCTGTTTGTCCCTCAGTCCTGTTGGCCTTGTTCCTGCGTCAGTCTGGAGTATGACTGCTTCTCTGCAGGGCCGCCTCCTCAGAGCGGGAGCCCAGCTGTGCAGCTGTCCTCAGCGCTGCTCCTTGACGAATGTGTTTCTGCTTGTGTGAAAGAATTGTGTGTGTGCACCTGTGTGTGTTTATATTTGCTCGAGCCAGTGTGTGTGTTTGTGTTCGTGTGTGTGTGCATGACAGGCAGCTTCATGTGCCATTGTGCTTCCCTCAGGTTGTGTTTGATAGCAATGCATCAGAGACCTTGCCAGTGGTGTCATCTAATGGGGTTTAGATTCAACTTTTATATTATTATGTAAATAGGTGACTCTTTGATATCAGCGCAGTCATCAGGGCTGGAAGGCCCTTGTCAAGAAGACATTGAGGGAACAAAAATGTTGCACCTGAAAGTTAATTAAAAAGCCATAAAATAGTGTCTGCTGCTCTATCTTGTTTGTTTGTTTGTGGGCCTGCTGGTCTGTCTCTCTCTCGCTCTCTCTCCATTCCTCCCCCTCTTCTCCCCCTGCAGCCACAGGATGAATGGTTTCATTACAGTGACAAGTTCTGAGGCAGTCTGACTTCCTCTGCTGGCTCTCTTTATTGCCAAACTATTTACATGCCAAGAGGAAGGCTTGTATTGACTTGATGAAAAAGCACTTGAATTGAGACTTTTAATTTGTATACCATTCATTATTCTCTAAGGCATTAAGAGGCAAACTAACTTATCACCTTCTCAGCTTCGAGCTCCTCCCGGACGTCTCTCACAGAGTGTAAAACTTTTATCTTTTTTTTTTTTTTTTTTTTTTTCAACGACTCTCCTAAAAATTGACGTTCCTCTCCCTGACATGTCCCGTCGCTTGGAAAGAAGGCTAGCTTAAAGATTAAATATGGAGAGCAAAGGGAAATGAGAAAGTAAAGAGGCTTATGAATTAATGACTGGAGTTATTAGTGCTGTAATTAGATTTAGGGAATGGGCAGTGCTGCATGGTGAGATGTGGGGGGGTTGGCTGACTCCTTATCATTCACAGGATATCCTGTAAGTGTCAGGACAGTTGAGATGGAAAATTGAGCTCATCCATGCTTGTGTGATAGTACAAGTCAGCTCCACTGCCCGCACTGCACTGAGAGATGAATGTGCAGAAAAGTCAGGCTGAAGTTACACCGGAGACGCTTAATGTCAGCAACCTAGAAATGGGTTTCAAGTGCTATGTACCATTTAATTTGGTGCCACATCAAAGTCACAGTGAAGAGAGGAGAATATGCAACATTTTAATTGCTCCTTTTTTCTAGTTGTCATTACAAACATAAATTATATGGCCAATTCCAGCATCAAGTACCGTATTAAGATATTATGTGTTATCCATTAAAGCCCAGACTTTCACAGATATCCAACAGAAAACATTATCTGGGTGTTGATTACTATGGCGGGCGGGTCGTGCATTTCATACCTGGGCCTTCTGTGCTGTCCTACTACA
Source organism: Pholis gunnellus (assembly GCF_910591455.1). Lineage (NCBI taxonomy): Eukaryota > Metazoa > Chordata > Actinopteri > Perciformes > Pholidae > Pholis > Pholis gunnellus. Next base: position 2,536,057 of record NC_136548.1, read on the forward strand.
GTTGAATCACCTCCTAAAAACCTCATTAACGGACAATGCATAGTCAAAGTCAACGTAATTAACACAATGACAACAATGAAGTCATAAGAACCAGTCACATATATTTATATGACAACAAAGCATGACACATCAATCCAGCAGACCTGCAGCGGATCCACGCATTCCACCACACAAGAGCACGAGCTATTCAAATATTACTCATAACGACACGATAGACAAATGAACAGTAGTAACGTTACTGCAGATGTAAAAAACAAACGCAGTTTGTCACTTACCGAATGCTGTTCACTTAAAGAAAAACTCCATCCTCCTTTCTTTGTTTGTCTTATTTTTGTTTGAGAAAATAAGATAATGGGAAAAAAATGATAATACATGTAGTGTATTTGTGAAAAATTATTAAATTATAAAATAGTTATAACTTTGTGATTCTGTCTAGGCCAGCAGAGAAGGCTTAGCTGGCCCTGACGGCCCACCACTGGTAGATTAGCCTCTCTATCCTCTCAGAGGAGAATTCATTTTGCCTCACAACTAGCCTGTCGCCTACTGATAACATACCATTTTCCTTCTTAACCCTTTACTTGCTGATCCTGTTTCCTGTAGAATATCCACTTGGTGGCTCGCTGGCTGGGTTCTTTAGAGAAACATCTGGAGCAGCACGCAGAAGGAAGCCACAATAACTTCAGGGTGTTTGTCAGTGCAGAGCCCTCCTCCACCCCCGAGGGCCACATCATCCCACAGGGCATTCTGGAGAACTCCATCAAGATCACCAATGAACCGCCTACTGGTATGCACGCCAACCTACACAAGGCTCTGGACAACTTCACACAGGTAATACACCTCGAGGTTGGATGTCACTCCTGGATGTCATCTGATAATGATAAAGTAAATAACTAGAACCATTTACCAACTGGCCCAGAAAATCTATTAAAGCAGCTTTAAAACTAGCCTCACCTCAGACAGATACAACTTTAATGTGCTGCCAACAAGTCATTCGGAATTACATTCCAATTCTAAATTATATGAAGTATGTATTTAAATAGCACTCTGAACGTGGCTTTTTGATTGTAAAGGTCCCATCAACAGATATCATTACTTCCTGAACATGACCATTTCCTTTTGAAATCTGTTCAGTCTTAGTCATAAACCAGTTTGATTTGATAGACCTCTGTGGAAGGATATTTTCAAAATCAGTGATCATTTTATTAATTGGACTCTTAAGTTACACCCACTAGAGTAGCACAAGGTCACAACTGAAGATGCATTGTTTTCTAAGAAGTGATTCCATTAGCACTTAAAGTACCCATTTCATGAATCTTTAGAATGAAAGGGCTACAGATACTTGAAGAACTTATTTTCATGTTTGCCATGAGTGGCAGCTGATGCAACATGTGGCAATTTTCACTCCAGATTCTCATCAAGTTGCCAATTTGCAGAAATGTAGGAGCGAGCAGATGGGGGGAGTCACCTTTCACTCACTGTGGAATTGCCTCTGACCCACGGAGGACAGATGTGAAGGTCATCAAACCTGTGTGTGTTACATTCTGCAGGGAGGTATTGATACGTTACATGAGGACTGAGATCACAACAAAGTCTGTCGGACACTTTTTGTGTTTGTTATTGGCGAGACTCCAGACAATGTGCTCCTGGCCATTCTACAGCCTCTACATTTAGAATGGATCAGTGCGCTGCAGTGGCCTCTCCCTTTTCTCCACCTAATCAGTTCTCCTCTCCATCTAAGCCCTACAATTACCTCAGTGCTTTGCTGCCTATGCATCTTCCTCTGCACCATTACCTGAGTGCTCAGCTTCCTCCCGGTCCATTTCCACGATCCTTAGTTTTGTGATGTCTATCTGCCTGATAAGCGCTACGTGCTTGTGAGCCCTGCCTTATGCGGACCCACAGCGAGTTCCATTGAGGTAAGTACGGAGCAATATTCAAGTCATGTGTACTGTGACGGCCCGGCCTCTAACAGCAGTCGTGGCTGGTTGCCTGATGCAGAGCACCTGGTCCTGCAGCATAAAGCCCTGCTCCAGTGTTGCTCTGCCCGGGTCTTTCTCCGGCTGACGTGAAGTGAGCTCTGCCAGTAGCTGCCGGTTATATTTTGGTTGTGGTCACTTCATCACACACGCATTCACATTACTGATGTTATTGACTGACACACTTCACAAAGGTAATTACTTCTTTATTTAGTTAAAATAAATACTTTACTTTACCACCATCTCTTGTGTCTCGTCCATATTTGTCATGGCCTAAGAGCCGGGTTGTGACAGTACTCAGTGAAAGCTAATCAATGTTAGGCTACCTCTCTGTAATAGCCCACCCGCGTGGCTAAAGCCAGCACTAAGCCAGAGAAATGACTTTTCACTTTTCTGCTGCTGATCTACGAGTCTGGGAGGGCTACAGTTAAAGTCTGGGACAATGGTTTAGGTTTTTACTGAGACAACATTTGTACAATAGCTATGTGAAATAAGCTGTAAAGGATTTTCAATTCCCTGTTTGCTGAAACTGATTGTTCAGTTTATCATATAATATCTTCTGGTAATTCAGACTCATGCATATCCTGATGCTAATCTTTCACCTCTGTCAGTTCAGAGATATTGAGGTGTGTTTTTCAGCATATGTGCATGCCTGTGTGTGTGTCCTCCTGTCTGCAGTCTCACTGGATGCCTTTCCTCTCCAGTCCACAGGTCATGAATAGGGAGGCTATGCATCTCTTTCAGCTGGGTTGAGCAGAGGAGTATTGAGCAGAATATTAACTAAGTGTGTGTGTGTGTGTGAGAGCGGTAGTCAGTCTTCACTGTACTTGTGTGCACGTGCGTGTGCATCATAGGAGTCAGCTCCCCCAGGGCACTGAGAGGGTCTTCACCATGACATGCTGGAATAAAGAGAATTTAGCCTTTCTATTTCCACAGGGGTTTTTGGCATTCTTATTTAACCGTCTCTCCCCCAGAGATTACAGTGCCATTTACATCCATTATTTTATTTTGCTTGTCTGGAATAATGAGCCCAGGAGACGGTTGGGGCTGAAAGCGCGTGACAACTTGTGACAATTAAAAGGGAATCTCATAGTTTATAGCCATCGAGTCATCTCATTGTCTGTCTGTCAGTGTGGGGAAACACTGGGGATTTGACGAAATACAAACGATTACAGGGCTGCCTGCCACTACTTTCTACCTGTAACATGCCACGGCGGCTCAGTTAATGCAGCCGTACAGTTTAGGATGCTCTTTGTTTTTGTGTTCCAGGACATGCTGGAGATGTGTGCGCGGGAGAATGAGTTTAAGAGCATTTTGTTCGCCCTGTGCTACTTCCATGCTGTGGTGGCAGAGAGGAGGAAGTTTGGTCCTCAGGGCTGGAACAGATCTTACCCTTTTAACACTGGAGACCTCACCATTTCTGTCAATGTCCTCTACAACTACTTGGAGGCCAATCCTAAGGTAGATGTTTCTGTTTTTCTTTTATTCCTTGGCAATAGATTACAAAGACCCCTATTTGTAATCTTAAATGGAAATCTAAACAGCACAAGCCACTCTCTAGCAAAGCAGCAACCCCCCCTCTCTAATTACCAGGTGCCATATGATGATCTGCGCTACTTGTTCGGCGAGATCATGTATGGTGGTCACATCACGGACGACTGGGACCGCCGTCTGTGTCGGACCTACCTTGAGGAATTGATCAAGCCCGAGATGATGGAGGGAGAGCTGCACCTAGCACCTGGCTTCCCCTTACCTGGAAACATGGACTACAACGGCTACCACCAGGTGAGGCAGACTCAGACCAATTCATAGCCTTTCGATTACATGAAAAGTAAATTCAAATTTAAAACAAGCAGAGTGCAGATCTTTACCAGGTGAGTCTGCAACCACTACAGCTGTATTGGTTTCAGCTTGACTGCAAGCGTATTCGATGTGTTTTTCGCTCTCTCGTCTCACACAACAGATAAGCTCCCATCTTGATATATGCAGATGTCTGCACCGGCTCTGTGCAGGTGTGCGTCTCAGCTTTGTCTCACAGAAGTGCAACTTGAGTGTTTCATTTGACAATATGTGTGGAAAAGTAAGGTTGATGCCCAATAAAAAGACATGAAATAACTTTCCACAGAGCAGCTGCAGTGTGTCGTTCAGTTAGCTGTTAGTTACCAAACAGACCGTCCAGAACAGTGAAAGTGAGTAAAGTGCTTCCCCCCTGGGGTTCTGTCCGCAGAGCAGCAGCTGAGAGGCAGCGGAGTCCGCTCTGAGCTCTGACTCTGAAAATCAAGTAGAACCCACAACACAACACATATATTCATATAGACCAGTGATTTTCAACCCCTGTGCCGTGAGAGATCGTCAGGTGTGCCGTGGGAAAATGTCCAATTTCACTTAATGTGTCCAAAAAAATATTATTTAGTTGTTGCAAATACTTTGCCATCGTTGAGCGTCTGAGCTGCAATATAGTAGCTGGCTAAGTAATAATACTCTTCCATGCCAGTGGGGGGCAGTAGGTAGCGCAATAATGACTTTGTTAATTTAAAACAGTAGAATTAAATAACGTGCGGGAGAGGTTGTGGTGACAAGACGAACAGCGATGGAGAAATGTTTGAAAAGGAAAAATACAGACTCTGAACTGGGTCCTGGACAAAATAACCCAGATGAAAAGCCTCGCAAGGATCAACACATTTAGACACTTGTCATTAAATTGTCTTTATCATAACTGGCCGCCACACCACAGAGCTCCGGGACGAAACGCGTCGATGTGAGCTGGCTTTATGTGCAACATGACGAAGCGTCTCACTGCGCTAAACCTCCAGCTTCAGGGACGTGTGATCACAGACGTGTGATGCAGTAAAAGTCTCCACCGCTGTGTTCACGACTGCGCATTTTGCTGATTACTGGTCTCACACTTGGCACAGAGTTCACTCGGCAATTTGCCGACTTTGCAGCTCAGGAATTTAAATTTCAGCTGTTCACCAATCCCTTTGCAGTTGAAGTGGAAAGAGCACCTGTGCACATCCACATGGAGCTGATAGACCTCCAGTATAATGACACTCAATGACACATACCTGTGTGAGCAGCTTTTCTCTGTGATGAAGATGAACAAAAACCCACAGGAGTCGTCTCACTGATGCACACCTTCACTCCACATTGAGGGTTTCCACAGAACCTAACCCCAGATATTAATGAACTGCAGCCAAGAGAAGATGCCAAACATCTGGCTCTGGTACGTTTGCATAAAATAATGTAGCTACCTAAACATGTATTCTTTTTGCACTTTGTCCAATATCCCTTCTATCCTGTTTATTAAATGGTGACTCTATTTGGCCCTCAACGAAGTCCTATTGTTAGTTTAGTCCCTCTCTGGGATTGAGTTTGACACCATGGCATAGATGCTGTATTATGATAAAAGGTGTCATTTTGTAACGTGTTTGGTTGTTGGTGTGCCGCGGCTCAGAAAAAGTTGAGAAACACTGATATAGACGCACCACAAAATGTTGCCATCAGCTATGTACCCCTGTAGTGGGTGGGCGAGCCTATCCCAGCGGGCCTTAGGACAAACAACAGCAGTCCCACTTTAATGTTTAAGCTGCATCTCACTTCTCTTATAAACGCTGTCTAGAGCCACACCTGTCAGCTGTTTGCATCACTCTGATGAACCCAGTGCACACTACCTGCACCGCACTAGTCCCCGATTCCTCTGAGCATAACATCCTTGGATGAATAAAGACAGGAAGAACATACAAGACCAAATCCATTCTTTTCAGTGTCATCAATACTACCTAGCTGTGCATTTGCCTAAAGCTAAACTTGACATGCAGATTTACAGCGCTTTGTGTGAACAGAGTCAACTTTAAATTGGAGGAAGTTATCATATTAGTTGTGTTGCTTTAATGACATTTTCTATAACCCTACTCTGCCAAACAAGAAGCAATGCTAACTGTAGTTACTGTGAATAATCTGTACTTCAGATCTGGAGCCATCTCCATGACAACTGAGCTACCCCTTGATGACCATTTATATACCATAATATTGAAAATCTCCTGAAAAAGTTAGTGACAGGAATGACAATGTCTTGTAGTCTATCGTGGCTTTATACATTACAAAACATTGCCATAGAATGCAGGAATTTGAAGGTCAAAGGTCAAATCCTCCAATAGAGACGTGATTCCTGGGATCCTGGGTTCAGTCACTATGTCACCAGCTATGTAGTGAAGATGCACAAATGCATCTCTGGTGTGTCTGGGTGGAGGCAGAATCCAGGAGCTGCCCTGGTAGTTAAACATGTAAAAGCTTAGAATGAACACAGCACATTCAGGCTGAGCGTAAATGGAGAAAAGGCAAACTGCCGGAGGACCTTCTTAACTTCCAATCTCTTCTTTCCACTTTCTCTTCCTCTCTATCTACTGCCAAAGCTGCTTTCTGCTTTCTAAAATCCTAACCTCTGCTTCCAATCCTAAAAAACTCTTCGAAACGTTCTCTTCACTCCTCCAACCCCACCCCCTCCACCTACTTCGTCCCTCCGCCATGACGATTTCGCCAACTTCTTTGACAAGAAGGTAAACTATATCAGATCCTCCTTCTCTCCACTCCCCTGTCCCTGTCCACCCTCTCCCTCTCTACCCTGTTCAGCTCTTCCCCCAACGGTCTCCCTCCCCTCTCCATGCCCCAGCTTAGCCTATCTTGCTCCCCTCTCTCCTAACGAGGTCCTCAAACATGTTACATCTAACCGCCTCACCATCTCTCTTGATCCGATCCCCTCCCCTCTTCTTCAGTCTATTGCGACTGAACTCCTTCCTTTCCTCACCCACCTCATCAACACATCTCTTGTTTCAGGATGCTTTCCCACAGCTTTCAAGACTGCCAGAGTCACTCCCCTTCTGAAGAAACCATCACTTGACCCGTCTGACGTCAAGAACTTCAGACCGGTTTCTCTTCTACCCTTTCTATCCAAAACACTTGAACGTGCTGTCTTCAACCAACTGTCTTCCTATCTCCATCAGAACAGCCTCTTGGACCCCCACCAGTCCAGGTTCAAAGTGGGTCACTCGACACAGACAGCCCTCCTTGCGGTGACGGAGACCCTTCACGCCGCAAGAGCTAACTCTCTCTCCTCTGTCCTGATTCTCCTGGACCTATCTGCAGCGTTTGACACTGTGAACCACCAGATCGTCCTCTCCACCCTCAAGGGGATGGGCGTCTCAGGCTCTGCACTCTCCCTATTTGCATCCTACCTGACAGGTCGATCCTACCAGGTGACATGGAGGGGGGCCGTGTCGGAACCACGCTTGCTGACTACGGGGGTTCCACAAGGTTCAGTCCTGGGCCCCCTTCTCTTCTCGCTCTACACAACGTCTCTGGGTTCTGTTATTCGCTCACATGACTTCTCTTACCATTGTTATGCCGATGACACCCAGCTGGTCTTGTCATTTCCTCCTGGTGACACTCAAGTAGAGGTACGCATAGCTGTGTGCTTTGCTGACATCTCAAAGTGGATGACGACACACCACCACAAGCTCAACCTGGACAAAACCGAGCTACTGTTCCTCCCGGGAAAGGGTTGCCCGCACCGAGACCTGTCCATCACCATGGACGATATCGTGGTGACGCCAACTCGGACTGCGAGGAACCTGGGTGTGACCCTGGATGACCAACTGTCGTTCTCAGCAAACATCTCATCAGTTACACGCTCCTGCAGATTCCTGCTCTACAACATCAGGAGGATTCGCCCCTTCCTCACTGATGAGACGGCGCAGGTGCTCATCCAGGCTCTTGTCATCTCCCGCCTGGACTACTGCAACTCTCTACTTGCCGGAGCCCCGGCCTCGGCCATCAGACCGCTGGAGCTTGTCCAGAAAGCTGCAGCTCGCCTGGTGTTCGATCGCCCCAAGTTCTCCCACACAACTTCCCTTCTCCGTGCTCTACACTGGCTCCCTGTAAGAGCTCGAATCCAGTTTAAGACTCTGGTGCTAGCCTACAGGGCAGTGAAAGGAACAGCTCCTTCCTATCTCCAGGCCATGGTCAAGCCCTACACCCCCGCCCGACCACTTCGCTCTGCTGCATCAGGGCGATTGGTTCCCCCGTCGCTCAGAGGTCCCTGCGGCCGATCTACCCGGTCACGGCTGTTTTCTGTCCTGGCCCCACAATGGTGGAATGAACTCCCCACTGACGTTAGGACAGCGGAGTCACTGCCCATCTTTCGGCGCAGGCTGAAAACTCACCTCTTCAAGAAGAACTACCCTGAGCCTTCCACTTAGCACTTATTTTATTCGTATTAGCTTATTGCACTTATTGTAATCGTATTAGTTCGTTGCACTTATTGTATTGCGTGTTAGCTCGTTGCACTTATTGTATTTGTTTGTTTCTGCACTGTACGTATGCTCTGGTTTATGCTCTTAGATACTTGTTTAACAAAGGAGATGCACTTATGACTTCTGGTGACTAGTAGTTCTCTTGAATACCGATGTTGAATACACTTATTGTAAGTCGCTTTGGATAAAAGCGTCTGCTAAATGACTGTAATGTAATGTAATGTAATGTGGAAAGGACTGGAGCCTTTTACATTGACTGTCACAACACAGTTGGGCCGAGTGCACGCTGGTTGAGATTTGGCCTAAGAACAGGGTTGTAGAGGCCTGTGGGTCCCCGGGGGTCTGCTAGGCCGCCGCCTCCCTCAAAACCATCTGAGCAAACTTCCAGTATATTTATGAGGGGAGGGTTGTGGGAGAGGCACAGAGTAGGAAGGTGACTCAGCAGTTTGAATCCTCTTTCAACAACATACAGGTGTATGCAATCAGCAAAAGTTAACCTGCAAATACAGAGGAGATCAAACAAGCTGACTACAAAGTGTTTCTGTAATAAAGGCCAATATATTTTCCATCAGGACTTTATGATTAGAAGAGCTTTTTTATATAATGTTAGTCCCCCTGAAAAAGGAGCCTTTTTCACTTGAGCGTCCACTTTCATCTGCACTAACTTAAAAGCATATTGATGTTCATTATGGACCAGCAGATGGAAAATGCCTTCTTCTTATGGTCATTAACAGTCTGTCAATTGATCCTGTGTGTTTGAATCTCACCCAAAAATATGTCCTCATTCATGTGGTTCCATTCTTGTCCTTTGTCAGCAGAACATTAGAAGAAACATCTGAGAAGTACAAAGGCTTCACTCTTCTTTCCAGGAGTAATTGCCAATCGTTATGCTGTTAATAGAACATATTCTCGGCCAAATGTTAAAATGTTGTCCTGTTCAAGTGAAAAACAGGGATTTATAAGTCTTTATTTTCAAGAAAAGACTTTATATTGATAAGTTAAAACCAAAATCTTTAAAATCCTTCATTTGAGGTTCGGGCAAAATTCCATAACTTGTGAGGTAAATGGGTTCAGATCTGTGATGACACAAACGTTTTACACAGTTCTCACATGGATTTCTTCCGTTCCAGTACATTGACCAAACACTACCTGCCGAGTCGCCCTACCTGTACGGCCTTCATCCCAATGCTGAGATCGGCTTCCTCACACAGACCTCTGAGAAGCTCTTTCGCACGGTGCTGGAGATGCAGCCCAGGGACGGAGGAGTTGGTGAGGGTGATGGCACCACACGTGAGGAAAAGGTCAGTATTACTGTATACTACATGTCCAAAAGTATGTGAACAGCCAAACATTTCCCCTAGAAGGGATTGTGAACACATTAAGATGTCACTTAGAGTCTGTGAGGCCGAGCAAACCAAGGAACAACATGACAATATTCACCATCTTGTTAATCTACCAATATTAGATGCCTTTGTATCTGGACCCAGGACCTAAAACTGAGAGATAATTGAGAATTATAAAATTCTGATGGAGCACTTCTATTTTAACCGGCGCAGCTTTTCCAGCCTTTGCAGCACTCGTTCAGCGGTGCAGGATACACACCGACCAATTACATGCGTTATAAACCATCTCACATGTTGCAGCTCAGCCAATACAACATGTGTATTCTGACACGTTTCCTGACTCGAGTGAGACGTACACACACGGAGGAGAGACGAGGAAAGAGAACGAAGAGCAGGAGAATTAAGAGTCAGTAAGTTATCTCACATGAAGTTCTAAAACAAAGAGCAGTGGTCAGCGAGACCAGAGTCTTTAACCATTAATCAACAAACTCTTATAGGTTCATTCTTCCCACAGGCAGTTTAAAACCAGCATGTCTCACATGTTCAGAGACCGTGACGATTAGTGAAACAACACTACGAGACAAAGCACAACTCTTTTTAGCAAACGTACAAGCTCACATCTGAATGAAGACACAGAAAATAAACAATAAGAGATATGATCAGAATCAGAACACATGATTCACTGTCCACAGGCCCCTTAAAGATGAAAGTGAAATATCACATACTTTTATTAAATTTATCAAATATGACATGTGTTACAATTCTATATTTAATTTACCAAACAAAACAATAACGACGTCTAGATGTCTTGTGCGTCCTTTTGTAAATTCAGTCGAACATGTTTCTACCTTCTATAACTTTGGGGTGTCGGGGTTTAAACTTGTGTTACATGTGTTCTGACAAACTCACTGTCATAACACAGCAGGTCAGTAAGCTGGAGGCATTTTCACTAAAGTTCTAATTCTGATGTGACATTCAGTCTTGAAAAGCCAAACCCTCATTCAGACACGGCAGATACCCGGGTATGTAAACCGAAGGCTTCCACAAAGCCCACTGTCTCACTAAACTCTGGGCGAGAGCACCACATGGTAGATGCGTGGTGACAACAGGTGACATGCTCTGTAGCTGCTGCACACTGAATCCAAAAGAAGATTGCAGACCAACTGTTTGGGGCCTCTGACAGCACCCAGGGTGATCTTTACAGGGATGGCATTTTCTGGTTCACTGCTGCTCTGAAATGAAGCTTATTTGAGGGTAAAAGCTAAAACAAATATTCTGTCAGAGAGAGTGCAGCCTCGCGCACTCCCTCCATTCAGCAAGTGTCTCTTTTTAATATCACAAATAAGGGTCGTGGTTGTCTGAGTGTTCGCTTTGTTAAATCGTTATTTATATTTACTGTGACTTTAAACAATCAGCGTATTGTGAGTTATGTTACAGATTTCTCCTCTGCATGGCTACTTTAAAGCTCATTAAAGCTGAGGTGGTTCTTACTGTACGCAACTCTGCAACATCCTAATGATTGCATTGTGTTCAGTGTAAATAACTAGTGATAAGGTTGCATGTCCTTAGGTTAAGCTGCACTTTGGTCACACATTCTAGTCACAGTGGTAATCATCCGTTCCTCTGATACTCCAGCTGTGTGCAGCAGTAAAGAGGAACTGACCAATGACTGTAACTGGTTAATGTGAGGTGAAGCTAAGCCTGACCAGAGGGCTGCTTCATACAGCAAGATTACCCAGACCAGGTTTACTTCTGTAAGCCAGGCTTATTGTCAGGAACATCTGTTTCATAAAGGAGGTTTGAATAAGCCTGGCCTAAGTTATTGTTTGTATCCCACCAGACTAGCCTGGTCCTGGTCATGCTAGCTACCTCAGGCTTAACCAATGCTACAATCAACCGGACGGAAACACTCCCCAGAGGTCCTCTATACCGCTGCACTGACAACATCAGTCCAATGGATGACATTTTGACCGGTTGCAGTTCAATCTGAGCTCGTAACCTGCACAAGTATCCACTCAACACTGTTAAATGCACTGCATTTGTAAAACAAAGGCTGATTTTTTTATTGTAAGAAATAATTTCACCGTTAGTTCTCTTTAAAAGTCACTGAAATAAAATGAGAGAAACTGTCTAACAGTAAATACCAGAGGAGCAGACAGCCAGTCTGAAGCTAAATAGAGGCTGGAATGTCACTCGTACAAACAAAGTAACACCGTTTCTAAAAAGTGATCATGCTTACACATATTGCATATACATTTTTCAGACTTGAACCTGTGATGTCATGATGACAAGCTGAGCGCTGCAACAACCTGATCTTACGGAGAGTTAGGCTCGATTCTCTTATTCTTTACTTCTTGTTTGATGAATGTATATTATATGTTTAATATGAGCTCTCTGGCTGTGAATGTTACAGTTTCGACTGTGTTTTAAAGTCATGAGTGATCAGTTCTTCAAACATACTATGGTATACTACTAATTAGCTGTGAGTCCGATTTAAACTTGTTCCTGGTTGAGTTAGTTAGGCTTACTCAAGACAGGTTTTGTACAATACGTTTCCGTGGTAGGTTAGGTCAGACTTCCTGAAAATAAGCCTGATTTACTAAGCTTAGTCACAGCGCTCCAGTCTGTCTGTCTGTGTGTCTGGCTCAGAAGTCTGGATACTCTTAACCGATGACAGCCATGCACAGCTTACCAATGAGGTTCACTTAGTATTCAGCATGCTCAGTAGCTGCCAAAGCCAGACCAGATATTTCAACTGAAAAATCCATAGATATGATGACCTCATATCCTTTGTTCGGCACCTAATCCGCTGATCGCTAATGCTGGTTGCCTTGGGAAAGTGTTGACACGGGTATTAGCTCTCAGCACTTACCCTCAAAAATATGATGTGAGCATTGATTTTCTGGAGGGATTAGACTGTTATTGAAAACAAAGAGCTGCCTTGCAAAATATACCTTCATGAATATTTATGGGCCTGTCTGTTTCAAACTGTAACACTTTCTTAGGCTGTCAGCGTTTGCACTATACTGAGTTTATCTGACACAGATAACCCCTGATCTCTTTTACGTCAGTATTTTCCTCAGTGTCTTTAATTGTGGATAGACCAAACTGCATTTTGTACTGACAATACACTCACTCACTCACTCATACATCATCAGGTGCGTGCCGTGCTGGAGGAGATCATGGACAAGCTCCCGGAGGAGTTCAACATGGCCGAGCTGCTGGGAAAGGCAGAGGAGAGGACTCCCTACCAGGTGGTGGCGCTGCAGGAGTGTGAGCGCATGAACCTCCTCACACAGGAGGTCAGACGCTCCCTCTGCGAGCTCAGCCTGGGACTCAAGGTGAGGGACTGAGGGTCCACTACTACTCCACCAGAGAAAGTAAAAATGAATTCAATTGGATGTAGTATAACTATGTTTTTTCTTTGTTCCGACCCCGTTCATCATCTCATGACGCCTTTGATTTTTCTTGTGACCCTTTGTGAGGGACCTGACCCCTAGCAAGATAAGCACTGGAATATACCAACTGGACATCCAGTAAAACTAGTTCCGTTTCCAGCAGCTATGACAGTAAAATGCTCCTCACACACTGTTGAACATTAGCTGATAATACTTCTGCGCTTGAACTTACGGAGGACTTGTATTTGTAATGGATTGTTTTTACATTGTTCTACTTAAGTAAAGGCTCTGAGTATTTCTTCCACCACTGTGAAAATATCAAAGTATACATAAGCTGTCATGTTCATCATTTTTGGACTAGCAAACTATCAACGCCTGTTTCTAACAGTCAAAGTCATGGTGAGGTTCTTCAACCTCACTAATCTCAGTAACTCTTAATAATTAGTCTCAAATGAGTAAAACTAATTTCATGCCTTTTGTTGTTCATTTCATTTATGGCCATTCAGTGGCAGCTGCCTATTTACACATCCAGCAACATCTGGAGTCGTGCTGGCCACTGGGCAGATGTTATTTCCAATAATCGCTCTTTTAGCTCTGTTCAAGCATGAAATTGCCTCGGGGGCACGAGGGGTTCACGTCTCCTAATATATGAAATCTGATATTTGGTCATATCATCAGAGATGCCTGTTTGTTCCCCTTAATATAAAGAGTTAAGCCGACTCCAAAACTCACTGTTCTGTATCCTCCGCCAGCCATACGCAGATCTCTGATGCCCACGTTGATCACTGGCATGTTACATATGAACCAGTGTGTGTGTCAAGAAACGGTCAATTCCATTTATATACCAACAATCAAAGGTGCCGGTTACTGCTCTTGATGAGCACATCTGAGTGTAACAGTCTGCAGAATGATCTGAGCTACATTTGTGACTCAGATGAGAGCAGGGTCGTCCTTCAATCAAAGGATCGGCGGTTCGATCCCTGGTTCCGCTGGTCCATGTCCATGTGTCCTTGAGCAAAACACTTAACCCCAAATTGCTCCTGTAGCTGTGTTTGCAGTGCATGAATGATTAGTTAGAGTCCTGATGAGCAGGTGGCACCTTGCATGGTAGCCCTGTCATCAGTGTGTAAATGGGTGTGAATGGGTGAATGATGACATGGTGTTAAAGTGCTTTGAGTTGTCGAAAGGCTAGAATTGACCATTTACTTGTCTTTTGAAGACTGGGTCTATAGTTGATGGTCAGCTGTGCTGTGAAGCAACCAGGTCATCATTTTGTTGTTGCTCAAAACGCACACTGGCTCACGCACTCGCACATTATTACCAGTGTTGTAATAACTGTTGTGACCAAAAATTGAAAATGAATTTAAATCCCAGATTCACTGCATGATATTTGGTTTTGGAAATTTGATTAATTCCAATTTAGTTCGGCGTCATGTGAACCGGTTCCTGCAGGATTAGCTACATTTGAGTTTGGAATTAAAACCCAAAGTTTAATTTACAACCACGAAAACGCAAGCAGGCTTGTCTCTGTGTCTATGAATAACAACTGTTTCAGTACTACACACAGGGCCTTACACACACACACACACACACACACGCACACACACACACACACACTCTCCATTATCCTGTAGCATCAGTGAAGCAACAGTATCGAGGATCTCAGCCAAAAATGCTGTTACTACTACTTTTCTATAGATACATAAAACTTAAACATCAAGGTCCATGAGCAAGAAAAAAGACATGAATCGACTTGACCAATCAGATTCGACCCTTGGAGACATTTCTAAGACCATTATAATGTTACGGAGCCGCTCTAGCTCACACGGTAGGAAACAAACCGTGCCTTCAGATTCACAAGAAGAAGAAGAAGAAGAAAGTATCGAACTGCAAACGATTGTTGCTTCTCTTTGATTTTCACCACGGTGACACTTGATCACATTTTACAACCAAGATGTTAACAGAGTTAGGATTCTTTATTTATTATGTTATATATGGCTCTTACTTGCCAGAAAAAAGGTTCAAATGAAATTTCTGTAAAATGATATTGATGCATTTTAAGGCTCAATAGATATTTACACGTTCATATTTGACCTGATGTAAGATCGGCTGTTTCGGGTGCTGGAAGTATCACAGTTGGAATTATTTGTCTGTTTTATTCCGAGAGCTCATCGTAAACACAGAAATCAGAGTTAAGTCGACAGGTTCCGTTTCAAGAGATCCAGTGACGTCTGTGTTCATCTAACAGAAATGGATTTATCTTTCTAACGATACCAACACATAGATATAGAGAGCCTTAAATCACTGGATGGTATTGGTTTAGATGTTGGTGCCTATTATTATTATTATTATTTTTATTATTATTATTATTATTATTATTATAGGTATGGCTGTGTTTTTTATGGACAAATGTCCAGGACCCAGTCAGAAGGGCACCACGACGAATCTGTGCCCACAGACTGAGAATCAGATTCCCACATCAAGGGTGATTTTCTACCATGTGACCCCAGAGGGGCGCCATAGAATAAAGAGCTTCCATGGTGCAGGTCTGCAAACAAAAAACTAAACTGAAAAGGAGTACTAGTTTCAGTTAGTGCAAGGTTACAAGGCTGCAGGGTTGCACAGCCAAATACTATGATACTATATCCTACTATGGTGTCTATTAGACAAGCATAGGAGCTCTGGTTGGTGTCTGGACATGAACTCAAGCAGCAGTCTGTATGTCCACTGTGTCTCAGAAGAACTTGGTGTCAGGGTTCATACTCGATGCTCAGAGGATGCTGGGTAGCACCGTTATTACATTGCTAGGTCAGACGAAAGGATTGGATTTATCTATCTAGGAGAGGTTGTGTGATCTTAAAGTTCTTTGAGACTCTAACTGGTATGTGTGTAAACCTTCACCACAGCCATTACAGACGCAATTACCAACCTTTTGTTTTGTGTGGGAAGAGCTCTTTTTTCCTTTTTCTCTTTTTCTGCATCAGCACACTGTGAAGTTTGACTTCTGTTGTGAAAATGAAGTCAACAATTTTCAAAGGAATCTGCTAGATGCTGACTTGCAAACAGCAACAGATAGGCCTCTGAACAAATATGACGACAGAAAGAAGCAAAGCCCTTTAAAGCTCATCAAACGTGCTGCTGTATGTTTATTGCCTGATGAACCACGTATTCTTAGCCTATATTTGTTAACATTTTAGCAAAATTGTCTCCATTGAAAGTATGCTGAATAATTTATTACTATTTCTTGTTTGCATTGTACCCACGGATCTACTAAAAACAATCAGTGGATTACTTTGATAGTGAGGAAATGATAAAACATGATGATTCTCAGGCAAGTTTTGAAAATCTTTTTCTATGATTATGATTTCTGGATGTTAATTTGTAATGGGCATCAGAGGTTATGACATACTCAAGAAGTGTAAGTCCCACTGAATGATATTGTGTATTGTGTGAGGAGGAGCATGTTGCACTCCCCTTCAGAAGGCTTCTGGCTTCCTCTTTTGTCTTTGTTCTGCTGAATGTCCACTTCTATTGCAGACCGTATGCCGTAATTCCACGATGGTTAAAATGCCACTTGGAAATTGATTTAAAGAACAGATGAGCACAGTGAATATTTGATATTGAGTTCCCCCTGTAATGTTAATCTCATCCGAATGGGGCTTGTTTCTCATGTGATTGGGACTCCACTGATCCCTTCTTGAGAAGCACTGGCCCAGCAGGGATAGTGCTGAAGCTAAATGTTTGTAATGTAAAACAAATGAACTTCAAGTGACCTGTCTCTCAAAGCCCACCACAAAACCCTCAGTTATCCTCAACACCTATGATTCACACTGCGCTGGCTCGGCTGTGGTTGACTGCTGCATTAGTTTTCCTGCATAATTAAACCTTCTGCTCGTTGTTTGTCAGTCTCAGTCGTCAGAATGACTCAGAGATTTGGCTTACACAGGAGCAGAGAGGAATGAGAGGTCTGCGCTCTGTGTGTCAGGCCTGACTGAATCATGTGTTAACAACAAACGGAGAGAGGAGGGGGGGTATGTGTAAGAGCGTTCGTCAGGAGTTATGAGGCTTCGATCTCCTGACACTACAAGCCTCAATAAATCGGCTCAGTGATTTAAAAGCCATGTAGACTATTGTACCAGCAAATGGAATCATATTTGGTTTTCATAGTGTAATAAATAGGAGCTATCAGAATGTTAGCCTTGGTGAGACGGTGCAGCTTCATAGTGCCACAGGGTGTCAAAGTATGCTGCAGCTGTAATGAGATCAGGATCAGGTGTTGTGAAGGTGAAAGGTTCACTGTAACAGATGTAGATACATGTACAGAATCGTATCAGCATCATGAAGAATTGTTATGACTGTCACATATGAGTATCTATACATCAGCAATACATCAGCTCCAGTATCAGTGGGTGAAGGACACCAGTGTTGTGTCATTACTCTTGTCTTGGCTATCTTACAGCATGTTTCCTTATCTGGCATGGCATCCTAGTCTCAGTGTTTGTGTGTACTTCAGTAGGGCTTGGTCCCGTTCCACACCTGACGTGGCTGGTGGTATCACCTCCAATGTGTATCTGTTAAGACAAACGGGAAGTGACCTCATTGCACTTTTGGTTCCTTCCTGAAATGAAATTTACAAACCAATGACGAATTATATTAAAGAGGCAGCATCTGTCAGCACCAGGCTGCTTCTGAAAAAAGGAGCCAATGAGGAAGTGCTTTAAACTTGTATTCTCTCTACTGATCATCAGGGGGAAACTCCTCTGGTTGTATTAAAGTCAATGAGAAAATGAGTTTCAAGTCTTCTTCAATACAGCATGATGTTCATTTAGTAAATTATGGTCAATTTAGAGTCAAACAGACCATAAAGCAGGGGATGCTTTAGGGCGGGGCTACACGGTGATTGACAAGTCTCTAGCACTAAAAGAGCCGTATACGGCGTCTCTACGTCACTCCTCCACAGTCCTAATATAGTCACTTCTGTTCACTGGTTGCAAAAATCCAAGATGGTGACAGACAAAATCCAAGATGGCGTTGGCCAAAATGCTGAGCTTCAGAGTTTAAAACTGCAGACCACAAACCAATGGGTGACGTCACGGTGACTACGTCCACTTCTTCTATTCAGTCCGTGGTCATCACTGAGAAGAGTTGTTAATAAGTTGCTAAATAGATATTTTCCAGAAAGATGGTGAAAGGCAAAAGCCAAGTTTTTCCTATATCCACAAGCCGCCTGTTCATTAAAGTACAGCAACGACACTGGAAAACTCAAATAATAGTGATAAAGTATATGTCCACACAATGTTTTCCTGCTACAACACATAGCTCTTTAATTTACTCTTCATGTCCTGTGCTCTCCTTTTATGTATGAAATGTATGTACCCAAAAGGACGTTGTGCTTATTTTATATGACACAACAAGAAAGTCTACAAACATGAGGCCTCTCATTACAGAGTAGCCTACTCCAAGTTCCAACTCCAAGTTCCAACGTCCTTGAACTTAGGAGTCCAAGCTCCCATTAACTGAGGGCTGCAGTACACTCAATTGACCCTGTGCTAAGTCCCACCCTCAAATGCAGACTGGCATTGGCCAGCTTAGACCAGGGTCCAACAACTATACGATTGTGCTCCAGAGCTCTCATGCAATCCTTTCAGATTTTCAGAGCTGGCCTTCTAGGCAGGAACAGAAGTACAGACAACAACACAGATTGAGGAAGGTATTTTGTTTCTGAATGAACTTGATGTGAACAAGATGTACCAGGAATCAAACCACAGACCTTGTGGTTAAAGGACAACCCACTCTATCCACTGGGCCACAGCCACCCCCAACTTCCAGATACAAGGGAAATAGACACAATATCTAATTAGCCAATCAGCCATGAGAAATAAAAAGAACAAAAACATAGCTCATACTGTATGTCAAGGT